>NC_135233.1:280083299-280774799 GCF_051348905.1 Ranitomeya variabilis
TCCACTTTGCTCCACTGTTTATAGTTCTTTGTACAGTGGCAGGGGTTGCAATAATCATGAGCACTTGTCCATAAATTCCTGGGTCCTGGCTTTATGGTCATAGCAAGCATTTTGACTGGACTGGGCCATTTGCTGATGTTCATTAGCCAAGGTAGCTAGCTGGGCGAGACAGCCTCTGAACTCTAGAACGTAGGGAATGATGGGCGTTCCAGTATCTATGATATCTCCCTCCAATTGTTCTTTCAGAAGGAGAGGCCCACGGACCTTCTGCTCCCACAAAATGACTTTGCAACTCCCCAATGTCATTTCCAAGGAGGATATCTGCAGGAAATCCTCCCATAACTCCAATCCAACACAGTTTTTCTCCAAAACCAAAATCCAAACATAACAAAGTGCGCTGTATATATTTGCGGACACCCCCCACCAGGGCAATGGGAATTCCCGGGCCCTGGAGAATTGCCTCGGGTCGAACCACACGGCGGTCAGCGATAGTCAGGAATGCCCCCGTGTCTCTAAATCCCGACACTTTGTATCCATCAATTAAGACATCCTGCAGGTGGCAATGCCGTTGCTCTGTATTTCTGATGGACAAAGGCCGGAGTCCGTATACTCCAGGAGGGGTATCTATGGTGCTGTGGTCAGTGGTCCACTCTGGTGGGGGTGGTGGTAGCTCTTCCTTAGGTGGGATGGAGTGCACGAGATGCACTGGACGAGGTGGGGCTGCGTGGGGCTCCCTCCGAATCCTTGAGGGACAGCCGGACTGCAGATGTCCAGGTTGCCCACACCCGTAACATCTCCTCTCTTTGATACCCCCAGGTCATGGTCGGAACTGTTGGGGCCCAGGATTGTGAGCTGTGATTGTCATCGGCCTGCGGCTGGGTGGAGGGGCAGATATAATTGGAGAGGGACGGGGCACAGGAGAAGGCCGTGGTTCATTGTCCAGAAGCCTCCTCCATTGCGGTCGGATAGTAAGGGCATCATCGGCCAGGGCTGCAGCTCTATCCACGGTGCACAGCATGCGCTCCCGGACCCATTCCCATACCTCTGCGGGTCACTTGGCAAGAAATTGTTCTATAAGGAACGCCAGTATAACATCTTCCACAGTAAAAACGTTTTCTGCTTCCAGTCATCTCTGACATGCCTGGGACATCTTATGTGCATACATCCTAAACGATCCCCCCGAAGTGCATGGGAGGTCTCGGAACTTGGCCCTATATGAGTCTGGGGTGATAGCATGGTAATCCAGGATAGTCTGCTTTACAATGTTATAATCCCGATTCTGCTGTGAGTCAATGGTTCGGTAAGCCTCCGCCAGGCTACTATTCAGGAGTCCCACTAACAAACGCATCCAGCCAGAGTGAGGCACCTCCATCACAGCACACTGCTGCTCAAAGTCCTTGAAGAACCCCTCCACATCTCCAGAAGCCTCATCAAATGGCTTAAACTCTGTCCGGGTGATCCTTACAGGCTCCCGGATCGTTGGGTTTACATTCCACATTGCGTTACTCCCTCTTTCAAGCTCCATTGCTTCTTGTCTCCATTGTGCCCGGCAGGCAGCCTCCTCCTTGTACTCCTGAAGGATGCCTGGGCCCAGAACCGCCATCTCTTCTTCGTACCACACCACCCACTGGCTTTTTGGGGTGGGGGTCCTCGTCTCCAGTGCTCGTCCTTCAGACATATGGGAGTAGGTGGTCTGGCTAGCACCCACCAGTAGATCAACTAAGGCCTCTTTAGTCAGTCCCTGGTAGTTCAGGCCTAGATCTCTAGCTCTCTCCTGTAAACTGGATACAGTCCAATTTCTGTACTCACTCTGTGTGTGGTTCTCCATTAGGTTACGCTCTGTTGATCCCGCTGCTTGCCACCAGTTGTCACAGGTTCCTTCTCTGGTATCACACAATCAACAGAGCAAGAGAATAGTGAACAATCCCAAGACCTTTATTTAAGGTACCTTCACACGAAACGACTTTGTAACGATATCGCTAGCGATCCGTGACGTTGCAGCGTCCTCGCTAAGCGATATCGTTTCGTTTGACACGCAGCAGCGATCAGGATCCTGCTGTGATGTCGCTGGTCGCTGAATAAAGTCCAGAACTTTATTTGGTCGTCCGATCGCCGTGTATCGTTGTGTTTGAAAGCAAAAGCAACGATACCAGCGATGTTTTACACTGGTAACCAGGGTAAACATCGGGTTACCAAACGCAGGGCCGCGCTTAGTAACCCGATGTTTACCCTGGTTATCAGCGTAAAAGTAAAAAAAACAAACAGTACATGCTCACCTGCGCGTCCCCCAGCGTCTGCTTCCTGACACTTACTGAGCGCCGGCCCTAAAGTGAAAGTGAAAGCACAGCGGTGACGTCACCGCTGTGCTGTTAGGGCCGGAGCTCAGTCAGTGTCAGGAAGCAGACGCTGGGGGACGCGCAGGTGAGCATGTACTGTTTGTTTTTTTTACTTTTACGCTGGTAACCAGGGTAAACATCGGGTTACTAAGCGCGGCCCTGCGCTTAGCAACCCGATGTTTACCCTGGTTACCCGGGGACCTCGGCATCGTTGGTCGCTGGAGAGCGGTCTGTGTGACAGCTCCCCAGCGATCAAACAGCGACGCTGCAGCGATCGGCATCGTTGTCGCTATCGCTGCAGCGTCGCTTCGTGTGAAGGTACCTTTAGGCAAAAGTACGAAAGGTCCATAAACAATATTATTCACTGACCCTGTGGAGAGATAACAATACAGAACTGTGGGGAGAATATCAGATGGCAAATAACAACTCATCCTACAAGAGAACACCGTGAAAATAAGTAAAATATAAATATACACAAAAATGATACCCACATAGCACATCACACCATCACAGATAGGTAGTATAATTTATTTAAAAATTATATATATATATATATATATATATATATATATATATATATATATATATATATATATATATAATATGAAAGTATTCCTATTTATTTTTTTTTTAAAGGCACTATCACATCTGAGACAGCTGGAGAAGTTTGCTCATGAGGAGTGGTACAAAATACCTGTGGAGAGGTGCAGAAATCTCAAACTTGTATAAATCGTTTGTTTTCATTGATTGTCTCAAAAGGTTGCGCAATTGCATATTTAGTTAAGAATATCCTCCTTTTTGTCCAGGTCATTTTCATTAGTTTTTTTCTTATTTTTCTGGGGAACCAAAAATCAACAGCAATGTCTGATTTTCATTACTTGACATTCAGTGAATTTCAATAGAGAATTACTTGTGTAAGTATATAAATATAACATGCATATATTAACATTCTTTTCTACCATATATTAGTCCATGGTAGAAAATGACAATGGACATATGACGAATAGCGTCTAGTTATTTATGAATCAGCTGAATCAAAATTAATTCCTAGTGGCAAGTGATTGGGACTAATGTTTTATTTGGTATTGTCTTCCAGTTCTTGCAGCCTATATAAGAGATGCAATCCATAGTCAGAAGAATTATCCCTTGGATCTTTTATGGGCCACTCTGACTCTAGATGTGTCAGGCTACACTTTACACATCTTCCCACTAGCTCTAAATCCTATGGCCGTGTTCTCTTTGTTGTATCCATTGTTGCAATGGCAGTTTTCTTGTAAGGTTGAATTCTCTTAGTTACAATTTACTGTGAGGGACTGGACCCAAGTATCGAATGTTGCTGTGTACATGTTAGGAATGACTGTCTACTAAAACCTTTTACGCAAAGCATTACATATTCAGGATAGACCAGTTTTATGGGATCATGCAGGGACACAGTTTATTATTTGTAAATTCAGATTGATAAATTTAATCGACGAGTGTTAGAAATCGTTATAACAGATGGTCCAATCAACGGTTTACTGAATATAAAGGGAGAGTTTTACATCATATTAAGTTTGCTGAATGTTGCAGGCTCAATGATAAGTGCACTTTGCGATTGTAAAGTGCCATTTTCCATTACAAACCCATGCATTTAGAAGCTAGTCATGTCCATTTTATTATTTATGACCTGATTGTTTCCATCTGTTTTTCACATCTGTCCCTTCCATGCTGTGACCACACTGATTTCCCCAAACACAGCACTTGTAAAATATTAAGGCATTTCTGTGCTTGTCCTGCTTTCCAAATTTGACTGTATGACTGGCAGGATTTCTGAAGCCATACAACGTCACTTTCCATGGATGCCCAGACCCTGAAATCTCCTCTTCTTCAATAAAGATTAAGGACCATTTGTGCTGCATCCAATCTGAGCTTTCAGACTTCAATATTCTCCAAAAACCTGATTTTTTGGTGCTAAAAGCACTCACTCAACATAATATCATACTCCTACACTGGGCATGTTGTCTAAGAAAAGGTGTTAAAAAATCTGTTCGGTAACGGATTCCAAAACTAATGTAGAGTGAAATTACATTCAGTAAAAACACAGTAGCTGCACATTTACGATTCAGAGTGGCTACAAAAAATGGCGGTTAATGAGAGCAATTTTATATTTCCTAAAGATAGAATAAATATTAATTTTTAATATTATTTTTTCAATAAAAAATGTCTTGTGTCTCTAGATATTGCTGTACACGCTTGTCATGGTGCCCCCTAGTGGGCTTTTTATTCTTTCTAAGAGAGCTTGCGTAATTTGTCACAATATATAGTATAATATCTAAACCGTACATGTGTTTTACACTATGTATTTAATGCCTAATAACCTGACTCTATATGTAGAGTCAGCTATACTATGGTGGTGCTAATAACAATAGTATTCCCTGTACCTTGTGTATTGAAGCTGTAAATATTTAAATAAAATTATCACATTCTATTCTCTTTGATATGCTGTAGCCACCTAAAATATATTTATATATATATATATATATATACATATATATATATATATATATATATATATATATATATATATATATCAATGAAGAGAGAAGAAGAAGGAGCGCACTCACAGGAGATCCATTGCAGGGAACTTTTATTGAAGCACGTAGTACATCTTCACGGCCGAGGGTGCTGGGGAGGGAGTGTGGCTGTGCGGGAGAACAGCTGTTTCGCGCTTGACTGGCGCTTCAACACTCCCTCCCCAGCACCCTCGGCCGTGAAGATGTACTACGTGCTTCAATAAAAGTTCCCTGCAATGGATCTCCTGTGAGTGCGCTCCTTCTTCTTCTCTCTTCATTGATTTATAACACTGGATTTCTGTGGAGTCTGGTACCCAGGATTGAAGACGACGGCAAGCTTTGTACAGGTGAGCGGTTCCCCACCACGCTTTCCATAGACTGTTAGTGCGGTCCGTTTTCTTTTCTCTTGTTCATTGATATATATATATATATATATATATATATATATATATATATATATATATATATATATATATATATATATATATAGTGCCTACAAGTAGTATTCAACCCCCTGCAGATTTAGCAGGTTTACACATTTGGAATTAACTTGGCATTGTGACATTTGGACTGTAGATCAGCCTGGAAGTGTGAAATGCACTGCAGCAAAAAAGAATGTTATTTCTTTATTTATTTATTTTTTTAAATTGGGAAAAGTTTTTTCAGAGGGTCATTTATTATTCAACCCCTCAACCCACCAGAATTCTGTTTGGTTCCCCTAAAGTATTAAGAAGTAGTTCAGGCACAAAGAACAATGAGCTTCACATGTTTGGATTAATTATCTCTTTTTCCAGCCTTTTCTGACTATTTAAGACCCTCCCCAAACTTGTGAACAGCACTCAAACATGGTCAACATGGGAAAGACAAAGGAGCATTCCAAGGCCATCAGAGACAAGATCGTGGAGGGTCACAAGGCTGGCAAGGGGTACAAAACCCTTTCCAAGGAGTTGGGCCTACCTGTCTCCACTGTTGGGAGCATCATCCGGAAGTGGAAGGCTTATGGAACTACTGTTAGCCTTCCACGGCCTGGACAGCCTTTGAAAGTTTCCTCCCGTGCTGAGGCTAGGCTTGTCCGAAGAGTCAAGGCAAACCCAAGGACAACAAGGAAGGAGCTCCGGGAAGATCTCATGGCAGTGGGAACATTGGTTTCAGTCAATACCATAAGTAAAGTACTCCACCGCAATGGTCTCCGTTCCAGACGAGCCCGTAAGGTACCTTTACTTTCAAAGCGTCATGTCAAGGCTCGTCTACAGTTTGCTCATGATCACTTGGAGGACTCTGAGACTGACTGGTTCAAGGTTCTCTGGTCTGATGAGACCAAGATCGAGATCTTTGGTGCCAACCACACACGTGACGTTTGGAGACTGGATGGCACTGCATACGACCCCAAGAATACCATCCCTACAGTCAAGCATGGTGGTGGCAGCATCATGCTGTGGGGCTGTTTCTCAGCCAAGGGGCCTGGCCATCTGGTCCGCATCCATGGGAAGATGGATAGCACGGCCTACCTGGAGATTTTGGCCAAGAACCTCCGCTCCTCCATCAAGGATCTTAAGATGGGTCGTCATTTCATCTTCCAACAAGACAACGACCCAAAGCACACAGCCAAGAAAACCAAGGCCTGGTTCAAGAAGCAAAAAATCAAGGTGTTGCAGTGGCCTAGTCAGTCTCCTGACCTTAACCCAATTGAAAACTTGTGGAAGGAGCTCAAGATTAAAGTCCACATGAGACACCCAAAGAACCTAGATAACTTGGAGAAGATCTGCATGGAGGAGTGGGCCAAGATAACTCCAGAGACCTGTGCCGGCCTGATCAGGTCTTATAAAAGACGATTATTAGCTGTAATTGCAAACAAAGGTTATTCCACAAAATATTAAACCTAGGGGTTGAATAATAATTGACCCACACTTTTATGTTTAAAATTTATAAAAATTTATCTGAGCAACAAAACTTTTTGGTTTGTAAGATTTATGCATCTGTTAATAAATCCTGCTCTTGTTTGAAGTTTGAAGGCTCTAACTTATTTGCATCTTATTAAACCTGCTAAATCTGCAGGGGGTTGAATACTACTTTTAGGCACTGTATATATATATATATATATATATATATATATATATATATATATATATATATATATATATATTAGTAAAAACTAATTGCTGTGGTTCTCTATTAAGTTGTTAATGATTTAAATGGTCTGTTAATTAATTCCTCCTTTACAAACAGTGGATGGAAACCCATTTGAGCCAAGTGTCATTAGCATAATCCGCCCAATTTTCTCGAACAGGAGAAGCTATGCTAGCAGAGCGTACCCTCAAAGGGATGCTATGGGTACACTCCCATACCATCCCTTGAAGGGTGCGCTCCCTTGAAGGGGGCGGATTATGCTAATGACACTCAGATCAGAGTTTGATTCGAGTGTCATCTACTGGGATCCCATTCTCTTGGATAAGAGAATTGCAGCACAGGTGTCGAGAAGACAGAAAGCTTATTTTCTCCATTGTCTGTGTCCACATACATCGAGCTGCACTAAGATGACTTGTATGGGTGCGCATGGTCAGATTCGCTCAGCTACTCGCAGCATGCTGTGATTGCTTTCTCATGCCGAATCGGCATGAGAAAAAAATCCCAGATGTGCACTGCCCCATAGTATAAGAAGGGCCAACTGAAAAATCTGTATGTGATGGTTAAAAATAGAAGACTATATAAAGGGAAAAACACCAGCGCTCACAAACTGAATAATATCCTTAGCCGCTGGGATCAGAACAGCCAGATGCCAAGGCTGTAGTATATTGTGGACAAAAAGTGCTATAAGAGAACTGATGCCGCGCTTAGGATATATAACTACAAAATAAGATCTCCTACCGGTGTTTCTGCTGTATGCCCAAAATAAATAAATAAATATCCGATATCCGATGCGTGGGTCACCTGTCAGGATTGTTAGGCGGCGATCCCAATGAGTAAGTGCTGGGCACAGAAGTGGGCAGGAGGCAGCCGCAGCCAGGCGGGATGACGATAAGTCAACGTGGAGACCAGGAACGCCCCGGCCGGTGGCGTCCCTGGATACAGCAAAAAAGATGGCCGACAGGAGCGCCTAGAGTGTGAAGTCACAGAGGCTACGGGGCTGTCTCCCACAGCGGCGTAGCCCACTCCAACACCCTGTCCGACAGGAGAGACACAATAAATCCCACCTTAGCCCGCTCTGTGGGGAAACGTGTGGGCAGAAGCTCGAGATGTATAGAGCACTGACTCACAAAACCCCTACAAGACTTGCTATCACCAGAAAATTTTTCTGGCAGCGGGAGGCGAGATAGAGTCGGAACAGGGGTGGCAGTGGACAAGATTGCTGCAGCCACGCTAGCAGCCTGAACAGCAACTGTGGTTACATCCACAGCTGAGGTTGTGCGCTCGAGAGCCGCTAACCTACCCTCCAGCTGCTGGATGTACAGCAAGGATTGCTGTTTGTCCATCATTACTAGCCAGACCCTGATGCTAATGTAATGTTAGGGCTAGCGGAACGCACCACATTATAAAAGAGATGGTATAAGGTGCGTTCGCAGCCCGGGGTCCACCGTGCAGAGATGGAAGCTGCTGCTGAGTAATGATGGACTATATGGCGGTACACGGGTTAACTTCACCCTGTGTGAAGGAAGCAAACCCTGTTGCATCACAGGGCCGCGGTACCGCACCAAGAGCGCAAGCAAGGAGTCTCAGGACTCTATCCCAAGACACAGGATTAGAGTACGTTCAGATCACTTGCTCGACACCGCAACTGGGGTGTTAAAGAAACAAAAAATATAACTTAAAGCACAAGTGTGCGTGCTGTGCCGCTTTGGCGGACGCCACTAACCACCCAGACTTGGGATAGGAAAGCGCTCTATAAGCGCACGGCGCCACACTGGCGGTTACAGCAATAGACGCTGTCTCGTGTGTCTTTATGTTGACAGCTTAGTCGAGCGCTAGACAGCAAGCATCCACCTTTTGCGAACAGTCATACACAAGGGAGGGGATTTTAAAGAACGACTTACACTCATCAACACACACGATTCCAAATGTACACTAGCGCATGGCCGTGCTGCCATGTGAACCTTTTATAGCTGCAGCAAGAACAGGACCTGCCCAGAAGGACCAATGGGAGTCAGCCACAGAAGAAGAATGCCTTCAGGACCTTCCTAAAGGACCAATGGGATTTGCTGCAGTATCTAAGCATGTGACCCTTGATCTCCAACGAGAGATCTTGCCCTGGGCATGCTCAGAAAGGGAAGAGCAGGACTTGGTCCCAAACACGTCTGCTTGCCGCTGCCCAGTACTGGCTACAATGGCAGCAGCTGGAAGGGCAACAGTAACCTATCGTCCAGTATCAGCCTGAGCTAGATGCTAGGACTGACGTCTTTGCTGAGCAGACTCCACTGTGGCTGGAGAAGAATGGGAGACTGCAGCGGAGATGGTTTGAGATTCCCCCTGTGCAGAGGCAGGATCTTGACACCTAACAGCTGATTTTTCAACTTTTGCCCAGAGTTCGATTTCTTTTACATTGAAAGAAGTTGTCTGGCTATCTAATATCGATGACCTATTTCTAACATAGGTAATCAATATTGTATCAGTGGCAGTCCGGCTCTCCCACTGATCAGCTGATAGAGCAATTGGACAGAAATGAACAGCACATCTCCACTCAATGACCACAGATCTGCTCATAATAATGTGATAATTTTGTTACAGGTTTTTATGTTGCAGATTTGATTTTCTGTGTCACTATGCTGCTTATATGGCTTTAATTTTATCACATAAATGGATCAGCTCTGACAGAGGCCAGATAGACCAACTATGTAAAAAAAAACAAAAACACTACATACTCACATTCCGGTGCCTGTCACGTCCCTCGCCGTCAGCTTCCCGCACTGACTGTGTCAGTGCCGGCCGTAAAGCACAGCACAGCGGTGACGTCACCTGCTTTTACTTTACGGCTGGCGCTCACAGTCAGTGCGGGAAGCCGCCGGCGGGGGACGTGACAGACATCAGAAGGTGAGTATGTACTGTTTTTTTTTTTTACATTTACAATGGTAACCAGGGTAAACATCGGGTTACTAAGCACGGCCCTGCGCTTAGTAACCCAATGTTTACCCTGGTTACAAGCGAACACATCGCTGGATCGGTGTCACAGACACCGATCCAGCGATGACAGCGGGTGATCCAGCGATGAAATAAAGTTCTGGACTTCTAGCTCTGACCAGCGATATCACAGCGGGATCCAGATCGCTGCTGCGTGTCAAACACAACGAGATCGCTATCCAGGACGCTGCAACGTCACGGATCGTCGTCGTTCTCATTGGAAAGTTGCTCAGTGTGACGGTACCTTAAAGCAGATCTGCTCATGTTGATTTTGATAATTTCGTTACAGCTCTTCATTTTGCAGAGTAAATCTTTTCCATGGATTGATCAGAATATCCTTTTGTCTTTGTTTGATAAAGTAAGTAACAAGACACTCGTTAGCTTCTATAGGTCATGGGTGTTCTCACCACAATGACAGTAGATTTGCTTCACAGTTACTTAACTCCAAGAGAGGAAATGACATTATGGAAGTCATTTGCAGATCAGGGAATGGTATACTAAAGTATTACCACAGGGCAATCCCCTTGACATCTGTGACTTGGTCTAAATAATGCTGTTTAGTTTTTACCAACCTGAGGAAGAGAAATTAGCAGCTAGAAGTAATGTTTGATGTTTTGTCTTCTTAGCAAATCTAAGAAAATTTGGCTTTTCCCATTGTATTTTTTAATGATGAATTGCCTCCTAAAGGTCACATTATGTCCACAGACCACACACCTGGCTGCACCTGAAATCCACATCTAATGTAGGATCAGTACACAGGCTTTCCTAATACAAGCACTGTAATGAGGAAAACACAAAGGAGATTAAAGCACAAGTGTCAGATAGCAATTACAAAATGAGTGCTCCAGCTTGCAGTAAAGAGTCTGAGTTACTAAGACAAAAGCAAATGTAAACTGCTTGTCAGTTCTAGGAGGTAAAAAATGACAAATTAATCTGGGTCAAGCTTCTAATAATAAGGTGCAGAGGACAAGCTATTGCCTCTATCCTACAACATTAGGTTTATTCTTTACCTGGGAAAGAATTCTTCAAACTTTGTGATCGTTTCCATAAAAAAAAAAGGTCTACATCAAGGATGTTATTCATGGATATACATTATACAACTGAAGTAACAGTTAAGGTGACGACTGTATCTTTGGCCATTCAATAAGTTAATACACCTTTTCATTGGTGCTGCTTTCAAAATATATTTATTTTATCAAATAATATTGTTTTACAGAGTCCTTGGACTTCTAATAATGCATCTAATAACATCTCTGATAACACGATACGCTTACATATGCTTTAATTCAGTACAGTAATACTTTATAAAAATATTTTATAATTAATACTATGTATCTATATATATAATTGTCTAAGGGGTACTCCTGTCTTTCTGTCGGCAACTTCTGTCATGGATATTCATTCGCTGATTGGTCTCGCCAGCTGCCTGTCATGGCTGCCGCGACCAATCAGTGATGGTCCCTCCCTACTCCCCTGCAGTCACTGCCCGGCGCCCGCTCCATACTCCCCGCAGTCACGGCTCACACAGGGTTAATGCCAGCGGTAACGGACCGCGTTATGCCGCGGGTAACTCACTCCGTTACTCCGCTATTAACCCTGTGTGACCAAGTTTTCACTATTGAGGCTGCCTATGCAGCCTCAATAGTAAAAACATCTAATGTTAAAAATAATAAAAAAAACAAACAAATCATTATATACTCCTTTCCGACGCTCCGGTGACCGGTCCATGCAAGCGGCAGGTTCCGGTGCTAAGGTTGGTGTGCGACAAGGACCTGTCATGACGTCACGGTCATTGTCCCCATTGGGGCTCACAATCTACATTCCCCATCAGTATGTCTTTGGAGAGTGGGAGGAAACCAGAGAACCTGGAGGAAACCCACGCAAACACGGGGAGAACATACAAACTCCTTGCAGATGTTGTCCTTGGCGGGATTTGAACCCAGGACCCCAGCACTGCAAAGCAACAGTGCTAATCACTGAGCCACCATTTAAAAAAAGCAGACAGTATCTGATTTTGAAGGATCAAGTGCAATTATTAACATATAAAACTGTATTTGGCATTTTGTTATATAATTAATTCTTGGTCATCTTTGTAACATGCTGTTTACGTGGTTCTTTTTGCCATTACCTAAGAGAGTGGGACAAGTCATGGATGTGATTAACAAGGTTGTACACCTGTTTTATCATTACCAATTGATGTCTAAATGCATATTTTTCAATGCCTTTTTATCTATATTTATGCACTGCACTTTATGTGATGAATAATTCCTGTATCACTTTATGCATGTCAACTATAATGTAAATACATGCTCTTACAATGATGATTAATGCAAATGATTATAATTATATTTGAAAAAGGAGGAAATACGGAGCATCGATGAACAAAGCATCAAAATTGTATTCAATAAAAAATCGGTAATAAAACGTGAAGTTCAATAACATTAACATTGTACAGTAACATGCACGAAAAAATGCTAGGAAATGCTGAGAACCCCACCCCCTCACCCACACATGATGTCCCCGCAATGGAGAGCATCAAAAAGCCCCCCCACGATCTCATGTAACAAAGTGCTATAAGACAAAAGGTCTCAAATAGACCTAGCCCTTGTCCCAAATACCAATACCGTAAACAACTTTCCCAAATATAACACAGTAGTGTCACCAATAAATGAAGGGCTGGTATAAATGCGGGGCTTACCAGTAACGAGGGCGAGGTGGGGGAACAGCGGGAAAGTGAACCCCAACGCGTGTTTCGCGGCAGCACCATGCCGCTTCCTCAAGGGGATAATTGTTTGGTGCCAACAAGGACCTTAAAGTAGCCCCTGACCCCGGTCACATGGTGCTTAGCGGCCAATCACGGCGGCACTGTCGGCGCGTGCGCACTGCGTCCGCCAGGTCCTGGCCGTGGGACTCGGCATCAAGCCAAGCGCACACGCGCGGGGAGCGGAAATGCACTCAGAGCGTGCGCACAAGACCAGGAGACGCCGGTCCACACCAGGGCGCAGCGGACCGCAACGCGACACGCACGGCCACTAAAAAATACATTTCTAAAGCAAATGCATATTATGACATGCCATCAATTAAACCCCAAACAAGAAACCTAATATAGAGACTTCTAGAGTACAATATCAGGAGGACACACATTAAATAAACAACATATCATAGTATGGCGAGTCCACGCTTTAGGAAAAGTTCATCCATTCCAAAGAGGTAAAAATGAATGTCCATCGTGACGGTCAAAGAGGAAATCACACTTCTTATCCATAAGGCCTAGCTTAGATCCCCAAGGGGTGAGATGGCGTATCGATCAGAAGTATAGACAGGGCCAAAAGCACATCGATAAGGAAAACCTTGGGCACCAGATCTATTTAAGGTTACTGACAATAAAAAGAAGAAAAAAACATTAAAATCACATACAAAGGAAAATAAAAATAAAAACAACAACCCAGCTGAAACGAAGGGGAGGGGAAGAAAAAGAGGGAGTTGGTAGGAAACATGAGGTACATTTACATAGACTATACCCAGAACAATAGTGGGAGACGAGGATCAAAAGGCTGCTCACAATTAGGGAGCAAAACTAAAGGTACCTTCACACTAAACGATATCGCTAGTGATCCGTGACGTTGCAGCGTCCTGGCTAGCGATATCGTTTAGTTTGACATGCAGCAGCGATCAGGATCCTGCTGTGATATCGCTGGTCGTTGAACAAAGTTCAGAACTTTATTTGATCGTCAGACCGGCGTGTATCGTCGTGTTTGACACCAAAAGCAACGATACCAGCGATGTTTTACACTGGTAACCAGGGTAAACATCGGGTTACTAAGCGCAGGGCCGCGCTTAGTAACCCGATGTTTACCCTGGTTACCAGTGTAAAATGTAAAAAAAACAAACAGTACATACTCACCTTCACGTCCCCCGGAGTCCGCTTCCCACACTGACTGAGCGCCGTAAAGTGAAAGTGAAAGTACAGCACAGCGGTGACGTCACCGCTCTGCTGTTAGGGCCGGCACTCAGTCAGTGCAGGAAGCGGACGCCGGGGGACGCGAATGTAAGTATGTAGTGTTTGTTTTTTTTACATTTTACGCTGGTAACCAGGGTAAACATCGGGTTACTAAGCGCGGCCCTGCGCTTAGTAACCCGATGTTTACCCTGGTTACCCGGGGACCTCAGCATCGTTGGTCGCTGGAGAGCGGTCTGTGTGGTCAGCTCTCCAGCGATCAAACAGCGACGCTGCAGCGATCGGCATCGTTGTCGCTATCGCTGCAGCGTCGCTTAATGTGAAGGTACCTTAAGTGTTTTGTTCAAGCCTTTTGGAGACATGGTGTCAAGTTGCACGATCCATTTTGTTTCAATTTGTGCTAAGAGCTTTTTGTTGTCACCACCACAAATCCCAATATGTAAAACACCAATTCCCCTCACCCGAAGAAGTCTCGCGTCACATTTGTGGTGCGACTTAAAGTGACGGGGGATTGATTTAAGGTCAGATGTGTCGGACACTGTCCTGGCCGCACCAATGTCCCGCACATGCTCACGAACTCGGACTCTAAGTTCCCGAGTAGTAAGCCCCACATACACCATGGGACAAGGACATGTAGCATAATGAATCACGTTGACTGTACTACAAGAAATCCGTTGTTTAATTTGAAATTCTTTAGTTCCATCCGTAGAGGTGAAACTGGAGCAGCGCAGGACATTGGTGCAGGCAAGACAGTGCCCGCACGGAAAACATCCCCGGATGGGACCATTGGTACCAAATGGATTATTCGGGGTAGGGACATGTAGCGCCCCCACTGCCGCAGGGCCGAGGGGTACCCGGTACCGGGCCTCTGAGTCTCTGCTCTGGGGTGGTCACGGTGGCTAGGCCCGGTCCGTGACCCTGCTGAGGGGCGTACAGTGAATGATAGTTGCCAATGGTGGTGGTGGTGCAGTGCAGTAAATAACGAGGACACCAGGTTGCAGTCTCTTTACCTCTTTACTGAAGGTCTCTGGGTCCTCAGTCCGGAATATGAATCACCAGGCTGCGCAAGTCCGGCCGGTCCAATGGCACCTCCAGAGTTCTCTTCACAGGTGGAAATCTGTGCCTTCCTACTAGCGCTAGGTGTTGTGGTCCTTCCCTGCTGTGCTTACGGAAAGTCCCCACAACTGGTGTGTCTGTTTCTTAAGTTCCCTCACAACTCGATTAGATGATGTTCTGCTAATCCTCCGTCCCTCCCTGATGTTACGGTTAGGACGGCACCCGTATGACGGGTAGGCTCGGAGCTCTTCCGGGACCCTAGAGTCGCCCCTCTCCACAAGTTGCCCCCCAAGACTGCATAGGTGATTTAGGTGAGACAGCCTGCCTTTGACTGACTGTCCTGCCGTTGGTTTGAAGTATTGCCTGAAGCTGAATATAGTAATACTTCCTAGGCGTTCCGGCCGCCGGTTGTGCGCCTCAGTAGGATGTTGCCTCGGTCTTACAGCACGACTCCTACTGGTATTCTCCTTCTTGCTTTGATCTCGTTTCTCACTCAGCACAATATATCTCGCTTCTATTCCTTTCTTAGGGCACCGCCGCTATGCTGAGCAGGCACGGTCCCGTGACGTTCCTTCTTGTAGCCAGGCCTCTGTCAGGGTCCCAAACCTGATAGAGACCCTACCGAATCTTTCCCCACAACACCCTCTGCCACCAGGTGTTGTCTGGTCCAACCCAGTCAGCTTTCTTTCTAACTTCCTGCCTGACCCCCAGTTTTACCCGCAGTGGTGAGGAGTGGCCTAATAAATAGCACCCTTAGCTCCCCCTGGAGGCCCGACTGTGAAATGTATTGGTGTATGTGATACCTGGTCAGATGAACTCCTTCAGTGCCATCAGACGTACCATAGCCCCCCTTAGCGGCGGAGCCACAGTACTGCAACGACCAGGACTCTGGGGCGCTGCAGACATAGTGGCTACAAACCAATAAATCATTTAGATATTTGCACCTCCTAGAGGTCATTTGTGGAAAGGAGCCCAGGGAGGCCGCCAGGGAAGGCTCCGTCCCAAGGAGGGACCAATGTTTAGTCTGAATGGAGCGCATATTGTTCCACTCGTGATTATAGGTAAAGATAAAACGGGTAGGGCCAGCTCCACCCATATTTTTCCATCCACTGGGTGGGTGTAATAAAGTCTCACGTGGGGTTTTTCTGGCTCAGTCTTAGCCTTGTTTGACGGATCTCCGACTGTACCCCCGGGCCAGAAAACGATTTCTCAAATCCGAGGCCTGTGCCTCGAATTTGGATTAGGAGGAACAGATTTGCCGCATCCTAAGGAACTGTCCGACCAGGACGGCCCTAATCATGGACGGGTCATGCGCTGATAAGGCATGTAGTAAAGAATTAACAGAGGTCGATTTCCTGAAGACATCTGCCTGGATACGCCGATGAGTATCGACCTCCAGGCAGACATCCAGGAAATCGACCGTGACATCATTATACATATACATAAGTCGGATGTTAGAAGTGTTATCGTTCAGTGTACCCATAAAATCCTCGAGCTGGCGGACCATCCCATCCCACAAAAAAAGAATATCATCAATGAAGCGATACCAGCACAGCACATGGGAGGCGGCCGGCGGACCCTCGTCGGCAAAAAGGAATCTCTCCCAGTAACCCAGGAAGAGATTGGCGTACGAGGGCGCGCAGGCCGCGCCCATGGCTGTGCCGTGCTTCTGTAAGTAAAAAATGTCCTCAAAAAAATTGTGGGTAAGGATATAGTCCAGCAGCTCGAAGGTTAGTCCACGTAAAGGGCCGTCCAGGTCAGAGGTCCCCAGGAAGAAGCGAGCCGCCTCAATCCCACGGGAATGTTCAATGCAAGTATACAAACCCTCTACGTCAGCAGTGACGAGAAGGGTTGTGCTGTCCACAAAGATGCCATCGACCCACGCCAGGATGTCCGTAGTGTCACGAACATTCGAGGGTAAAGTTTCGACTAGGGGTTTTAAATAAAAGTCTATGAATTGACACACAAGGTCACATAAACCCCCAATCCCGGACACTATGAGACGTCCAGGGGGGTCGAGGGCATCCTTGTGGACTTTTGGTAACAGATAAAAGGTCGGAACCCTGGGGGATCTGACCATCAGGCCATCAAAAACATTCTTGGGTATAATCCCTCCTTCAAAAGCTCTAACAAGGATCCGCTCCAGCTCCCGCAAGTAAGTGGCCATCGGAATGGAGGTCAACCTGAGGTATGTGTTCGGGTCCCGAAGTTGGCGAAATACTTCCCGCTCATATTTCTCACCCGGCCAGACAACAATGTTCCCCCCTTGTCCACGGGTTTAAACATAACGTCCTGTAATGATTGAAGCTGTGAGATAGCCTGGTGTTGTTTAAAAGTTAAATTGTCAAAAGTACGTCTTGTGGATAGTTTTTTAAAGTCTTCACTGACCAATTTTGTAAATATCTCAACTGCTGGACTTAGGGACAAGGGGGGGAACCTGGTAGATCTGGGCAGGACAGAAGGCGGGAACTTACTTGCATTCGGGATCTCCTGTTCCTCAAGTAGATCCTCCAAATCACAAAGCGCCTGTTTCTCAATCTCACTCATGGTTTGTGATGTAAATTTTTTTCCATGTAGTTTTTTTTTTATGTAGTTTTTGCGTGGTTCTTTTTGCCTTTACCTAAGAGAGTGGGACAAGTCATGGATGTGATTAACAAGATTGTACACCTGTTTTATCATTACCAATTGATGTCTAAATGCATATTTTTCAATGCCTTTTTTATCTATACTTATGCACTGCACTTTATGTGATGAATAATTCCTGTATCACTGCCTGCACTTTATGCATGTCAACTATAATGTAAATACATGCTCTTACAATGATGATTAATGCAAATGATTATAATTATGTATACTCTTTTTATACCTGGCACTTTCACATGTTCACTGCTTGAGAAAGGTTCCTGTTGGGACCGAAACGTCGCTTTCTGGGCTTATTAAATAGATCTTTTTCACTACAAACGGTGTGCTGAGTCCAATTTTTCTGGATTTTTATCTATGAATCTATCATCTATCTATCTATCTATCTATCTATCTATCTATCTATCTATCTATCTATCTATCTATCTATCTATCATCTATCTGTCTGTCTATATCTGTCTGTCTTTTTGTCTGTCTGTGTGTAAACATTATTCTTCAATGGAGTATGTAAAATAAGAGGTTGGACAAGAAATTACATCACCTTTTTTTGTTGTTAAATAATAGATCTTTATTTAGGTTACAAAAAACGCATACAAATCCGCAAGAAAAAAAGCATGAAAATCCGTATCAAAAACACACGGATTTTTACCTGCGTTTTCTGCTAAGAGATGCAGAATCTGCACAGAAAATTCCACAGGCAAATCTGCAACGTGTGCACATACCCTAAGAGCTCTAGTTTGGTTTCACTTGTCCATAAAACATTTCCCTAGAAGGATTGTGGTTTGTCAATGTAACTTTTGGTAAAACTTCAGTTGCTCTTTTTTATGCTTTTCTTTGGTTTGTTGAATGGTAGCTGAACAGGAGCACACTGTTTTCCAGCCACTTGGCTGCAGGGGGCGGTGCGCTCCTGCTTGATTGACAGTTCGGACCAGTGGCGTAACCTCAACTTTGCGCTCTTCAATGGTGCAAACCAAGGTAGCATTGCCTCTTCTTGGAGGAGAAATGCAGGGACAGTGAAGCCTGCCGAATCGCTGATAACAGATGTGTCAGCACAACATTGAGTGCAGCAGGAAGGAGAAACCACAAAAAATGATTGGTAAAAATATTTATAAATTTTTTACAAATCCTATTTATTTCATTAGGAAGATGAGTACTGACATGTTATTTCCATGTGTATCCTGGATGCACGTAAACTGTGAAAAATGACTTATTCACAAATTGTTGTAATGTGATCTAGAATCTAGAAAATTACAATTCTTTTTCCCGCAGTCTAGAAGTATGTATTTAATGTGAATTTTTATAAAAGGTTCCCATCTGAATTACATTTTCCCATTTTTTTTTACATTTTCTGTTGCACGGCAGAGAGACCATGTAGGACAGCAAGCAAGACTGAAATATGATTTTATTATAATGAAAGCAATAATTCAAAAGTTACATTAAAAGTTACTTCATGAGTTTGGATTCCAGAAGTTATGTGTTCCAATGGCCAAAGTAAACAGCTCGTTTTATTTCCTGGTGAGTAAAGCAAAGTCAAGTATTTTGGAGGTAAAACTATTTATTTATTACTATTTATTGTAAAATGTGTGTGATGTTTTTCACACTTAAACAATGTTATAATACAAAAAAAAGTAACGCATAACCAAAAAGCCTAAAGCTTTGTGGTAAGACAGGATGTTGCTTCCTCGTTTTGCATGGGAAAAGCCCATTTTAGTTCTCCTGAGTCAGCAAGTTATTGAAGTGAATGGAAGAATCCTTCATCCAAGTGAGGGATGTTCCAATGTGCAGTCTTTCAAACCCACATTGTGCACCCAAGAATCTTGAACTTATTCCAAGTCTCTGTCTGCTGTTTGTGCCTCCTTGCATAATTGGATAACCTTAGAAGGTATGAAAAGATTTTCAATTTGTACAGGAATTAACTCTTGCTGTACTTGGTGATTCTAGCAATGAAATAAAGAAGCAGAAGCTTTCGAAGGTAACATTTAAATTATGCTCAAATTCTATTAAATGCTACAATTTTGTGACACTTTCAAACTAAAATGTGAATATAGTTTTAGTGATGTGGCTACTGAACTTCAATCCAATTCATACAAAGTTATCCCTTATCCACAGGATAAGGGATAAATTACCGATCGCGGGGGTTCTAACTGTTTGGACCCCAGATATCCCAAGAATGTGGATCTGCAGATCCCCATCTCAGTAGATGTGTACATGCTTGACATTTGCTTAATTTATTGTCTACGAGAAAGCTGAGTACAGTGATCAGCTATTTTCGGCAGTCCCATAGACAACTAATGGAAATGAGGTTGAGCATAACTCCACTCCACTACATTCAAATGGGCTCTGCAGGACCCTATTCTTAACCCCTTCCCGACCCATGACGCCACGTAGGCGTCATGAAAACCCGTGCCAATCCGACCCATGACGCCTATGTGGCGTCATGGAATGATCGCGTCCCTGCAGATCGGGTGAAGGGGTTAACTCCTATTTTACCCGATCTGCAGGGAGAGGGGGAGTGGTACTTCAGCCCAGGGGGGGTGGCTTCACCCCCCCGTGGCTACGATCGCTCTGATTGGCTGTTGAAAGTGAAACTGCCAATCAGAGCGATTTGTAATATTTCACCTAAAAAACTGGTGAAATATTACAATCCAGCCATGGCCGATGCTGCAATATCATCGGCCATGGCTGGAAATACTGAAGTGCCCCCCCCCACGCCCACCGATCGCCCCCCCCGTCCTCCGTTATGGGGTCCGGTCCCCTCCGTCCGCCTGCCGGCTCCCCCGATCTCCTGTCCGCTCCCTCCTTGCCCAGACCCACCCCCCCTGTGCTCCGTTCCCCCCCCCCGTGCTCCGATCCACCCCCCCACCACCCCTTCATACTTACCGATCCTCCCGGTGTCCGGCCGTCTCCTCGCTGGGCGCCGCCATGTTGGAAAATGGCGGGCGCATGCTCAGTGCGCCCGCCGAATCTGCCAGTCGGCAGATTCCTTACAGGTACATTTTGATCGCTGTGGTAGGTTCTATCACAGCGATCAAAATAAAAAAATAATAAATAACCCCCCCCCCCTTTATCACCCCCATAGGGACAATAATAAAATAAAGAATTTTTTTTTTTTTTTTCCACTAGGGTTAGGATTAGAACTAGGGTTAGAACTAGGGGTAGGGTTAGGGGTAGGGTTAGGGTTACGGGTAGGGTTAGGGGTAGGGTTATGGCATGTGCACACAGAGCGGATCGGCCGCGGATCCGCAGCGGATCGGCCGCTGATCCGAAGCGGATCGGCAGCGGATCGGCCGCGGATCGGCCGCGGATCCGCAGCGGATCGGCCGCGGATCCGCAGCGGATCGGCAGCGGATCTGCAGCGGATCGGCAGCGGATCCGCAGGGGATTGGCCGCGGATCCGCAGCGGATTGGCCGCGGATCCGCAGCGGATTGGCCGCGGATCCGCAGCGGATTGGCCGCGGATCCGCAGCAGATTGGCCGCGGATCCGCAGCGGATTGGCCGCTGCGAATTCGAAGCAGTTTTCCATCAGGTTTACAGTACCATGTACACCTAAGGAAAACCAAATCCGCTGTGCCCATGGTGCGGAAAATTCCATGCAGAAACGCTGCGTTGTATTTTCCGCAGCATGTCAATTCTTTGTGCGGATTCCGCAGCGTTTTACACCTGTTCCTCAATAGGAATCCGCAGGTGAAATCCGCACAAAAAAACACTGGAAATCTGCTGTAAATCCGCAGGTAAAACGCAGTGCCTTTTACCTGCAGATTTTTCAAAAATCGTGCGGAAAAATCTCACACGAATTCGCAACGTGGGCACATAGCCTGAGGGTTAGGGTTGGAATTAGAGTTAGGGTTGGAATTAGGGCTAGGGTTTGAAATAGGGTTAAGATTAGGCTTGTGGTTAGGGTTACGGATAGGGTTAGGGGTGTGTTGGGGTTACAGTTGTGGTTAGGGTTGGGATTAGGGCTACGGTTGGGATTAGGGTTAGGATTAGGGTTGGAATTAGGGTTACGGGTGTGTTGCGGTTAGGGTTGTGATTAGGGTTATGGCTACAGTTGGGATTAGGATTAGGGGTGTGTTGGGGTTAGTGTTGAAGTTAGAATTGAGGGGTTTCCACTGTTTAGGCACATCAGGGGTCTCCAAACGCAACATGGCGCCACCATTGATTCCAGCCAATCTTGCATTCAAAAAGTCAAATGGTGCTCCCTCCCTTCCAAGCCCCGACGTGCGCCCAAACAGTGGTTTACCCCCACATTTGGGGTACCAGCGTACTCAGGACAAACTGGGCAACAACTGTTGGGGTCCAATTTCTCCTGTTACCCTTGCAAAAATAAAAAATTACTTGCTAAAACATAATTTTTGAGGAAAGAACAATTATTTTTTATTTTCACGGCTCTGCGTTATAAACTTCTGTGAAGCACTTGGGGGTTGAAAGTGCTCACCACACATCTAGATAAGTTCCTTCGGGGGTCTAGTTTCCAAAATGGGGTCACTTGTGGGGTGTTTCTACTGTTTAGGCACATCAGGGGCTCTGCAAATGCAATGTGACGCCCGCAGACCATTCCATCAAAGTCTGCATTTCAAATGTCACTACTTCCCTTCCGAGCCCTGACGTGCGCCCAAACAGTGGTTTTCCCCAACTATGGGGTATCAGCATACTCACAACAAACTAGGCAACAAATATTGGGGTCCAAATTCTCCTGTTACCCTTGTGAAAATAAAAAATTGCTTGCTAAAACATCTTTTTTGAGGAAAGAAAAATGATTTTTTATTTTCACGGCTCTGCGTTGTAAACTTCTGTGAAGCACTTGGGGGTTGAACGTGCTCACCACACATCTAGATAAGTTCCTTGGGGGGTCTAGTTTCCAAAATGGGGTCACTTGTGGGGGGTTTCTACTGTTTAGGCATATCAGGGGCTCTGCAAACGTAACATGATGCCCGCAGACCATTCCATCAAAGTCTGCATTCCAAAACGTCACTACTTCCCTTCCGAGCCCCGGCATGTGCCCAAACAGTGGTTTACCCCCACATATGGGGTATCAGCGTACTCAGGAGAAACTGGACAACAACTTTTGGGGTCCAATTTCTCCTGTTACTCTTGCAAAAATAAAAAATTCTGGGCTAAAAAAATATTTTTGAGGAAAGGAAACACATTTATTATTTTCACGGCTCTGCGTTATAAACTTCTGTGAAGCATTTGGGGGTTCAAAGTGCTCACCACACATCTAGATAAGTTCCCTTGTGGGTCTAGTTTCCAAAATGGAGTCACTTCTGGGGAGTTCCTACTGTTTAGGCACATCAGGGGCTCTGCAAACGCAACCTGATGCCCGCAGAGCATTCCATCAAAGTCTGCATTTCAAAACGTCACTACTTCCCTTCCGAACCCCGACGTGTGCCAAAACAGTGGTTTACCCCCACATATGGGGTATCAGCGTACTCAGGAGAAACTGGTCAACAACTTTTGGGGTCCAATTTCTCCTGTTACTCTTGCAAAAATAAAAAAATTCTGGGCTAAAAAATATTTTTGAGGAAAGGAAACACATTTTTTATTTTCACGGCTCTGCGTTATAAACTTCTGTGAAGCACTTGGGGGTTCAAAGTGCTCACCACACATCTAGATTAGTTCCTTGGGAGGTCTAGTTTCCAAAATGGGGTCACTTGTGCGGGAGCTCCAATGTTTAGGCACACAGGGGCTCTCCAAACGCGACATGGTGTCCGCTAATGATTGGAGCTAATTTTCCATTCAAAAAGCCAAATGGCGTGCCTTCCCTTCCGAGCCCTGCCGTGCGCCCAAACAGTGGTTTACCCCCACATATGGGGTATCACCGTACTCAGGACAAACTGGACAACAAAATTTGGGGTCCAATTTCTCCTATTACCCTTGGGAAAATAAAAAATTCTGGGCTAAAAATCATTTTTGAGGAAAGAAAATTTATTTTTTTATTTTCACGGCTCTGCGTTATAAACTTCTGTGAAGCACCTGGGGGTTATAAGTGCTCACTATGCATCTAGATAAGTTCCTTGGGGGGTCTAGTTTCCAAAATGGGGTCACTTGTAGGGGAGCTCCAATGTTTAGGCACACAGGGGCTCTCCAAACGCGACATGGTGTCCGCTAACGATTGGAGCTAATTTTCCATTCAAAAAGTCAAATGGGACGCCTCCCCTTCCGAGCCTTGCCGTGCACCCAAACAGTGGTTTACCCCCACATATGAGGTATCGGCATACTCAGGAGAAATTGCCCAACAAATTTTAGGATCCATTTTATCCTGTTGCCCATGTGAAAATGAAAGAATTGAGGCTAAAAGAAATTTTGTGTGAAAAAAAAGTACTTTTTCATTTTTGCGGATCAATTTGTGAAGCACCTGGGGGTTTAAAGTGCTCACTATGCCTCTAGATGAGTTCCTTGGGGGGTCTAGTTTCCAAAATGGGGTCACTTGTGGAGGAGCTCCAATGTTTAGGCACACAGGGGCTTTCCAAACGCGACATGGTGTCCGCTAACGATGGAGATAATTTTTCATTCAAAAAGTCAAATGGCGCTCCTTCCCTTCCGAGCCTTACCATGTGCCCAAACAGTGGTTTACCCCCACATGTGAGGTATTGGTGTACTCAGGAGAAATTGCCCAACAAAATTTAGGATCCATTTTATCCTGTTGCCCATGTGAAAATGAAAAAATTGAGGCTAAAATAATTTTTTTGTGAAAAAAAAGTACTTTTTCATTTTTACGGATCAATTTGTGAAGCACCTGGGGGTTTAAAGTGCTCACTATACTTCTAGATAAGTTCCTTGGGGGGTCTAGTTTCCAAAATGGGGTCACTTGTGGGGGAGCTCCAATGTTTAGGCACACGGGGGCTCTCCAAACGTGACATGGTGTCCGCTAAAGATTGGAGCCAATTTTTCATTCAAAAAGTCAAATGGCGCTCCTTCCCTTCCGAGCCCTGCCGTGCGCCCAAACAGTGGTTTACCCCCACATATGAGGTATCAGCGTACTCAGGACAAATTGGACAACAACGTTCGTGGTCCAGTTTCTCCTTTTACCGCTGGGAAAATAAAAAAATTGTTGCTAAAAGATCATTTTTGTGACTAAAAAGTTAAATGTTCATTTTTTACTTCCATGTTGCTTCTGCTGCTGTGAAACACCTGAAGGGTTAATAAACTTCTTGAATGTGGTTTTGAGCACCTTGAGGGGTGCAGTTTTTAGAATGGTGTCACTTTTGGGTATTTTCAGCCATATAGAACCCTCAAAATGACTTCAAATGTGAGGTGGTCCCTAAAAAAAATGGTTTTGTAAATTTTGTTGTAAAAATGAGAAATCACTGGTCAAATTTTAACCCTTATAACTTCCTAGCAAAAAAAAAAATTGTTTCCAAAATTGTGCTGATGTAAAGTAGACATGTGGGAAACGTTATTTATTAACTATTTTGTGTCACATAACTCTCTGGTTTAACAGAATAAAAATTCAAAATGTGAAAATTGCGAAATTTTCAATTTTTTTGCCAAATTTCCGTTTTTTTCACAAATAAACTCAGAAATTATCGACCTAAATTTACCACTAACATGAAGCCCAATATGTCACGAAAAAACAATCTCAGAATCGCTAGGATCCGTTGAAGCGTTCCTGAGTTATTACCTCATAAAGGGACACTGGTCAGAATTTCAAAAAACGGCAAGGTCATTAAGGCCAAAATAGGCTGGGTCATGAAGGGGTTAAGATAGCTGGGGGCTCCATTGGTTGGACTCCCAGTGATCAGAATGTTAACTAATAAGAGATAACGTTCAATTATGGAGTTCCCCTTTAAAGGGAATCTGTCGATAGGATCAACCCTCCTATGTTGTCTATATGGGCATGTAGGTCATAGGAAGCTGAATAAAATGAGACCTTGATATTTGAAATTCAATGTCTCATTCCAAACAAATTCAAGTTTTCTTAATATGCAAGCTGCTAAAAGCTATAGGCTGGAAATAGATCGCTCTAAGAATCTGCCTCCAGAGCTTATTATAAATTAAATGGGACATTACCAGTGTGATGTGTAATGGCCGCCCTCTGCTCTCCAGATCTCACTGCAGTGCTGTTTGTGATTTCAACTAGTGTAGCAAAGCATTAAAAAAATCTGCATAGTTTTTCCACTTCGATCTCACAGGCAGCCAGTGTGAGGGAAGGGCAGTACAGCAGAGCCGACAGCACTGTGAGAAGAGAGCTACAACAGCAAATGTTTTTGTAATGATGCAAAGTTCACCTTTGGTGTGCGGTGTTCTTTATAATCAGGCACAGTTCTGTAGTTGAGCTGACAGCACTATGGGAGGACAGATGCAGCTACAGATGTGTTTGTAAGGTGACAAAGTAGAGTTCTGTTATACTGCGTTAGTTATAATCACACACAGTTCTGCAGTGAGATCAGGAGAGCAGACTGTCAGTCATTACATGTCTTACACTAGCAACACCTCCATTCATGAAAAATAAGCTCTGGAGGCAGATTCTGAGGGAGACCTGTGTACGGCACATAGATCTTACCAGCTCATATGCAGATAAGAAAAACATGGATGTCTCTGGAATAAGATATTGAATCACAGATATCAATGTATAATTTTATTCAATTTTCTACATGGCTATATAGGTGGCATAGAATGGTTGATCCTACTGACAGATTCCATCTAATTAGACCTATTTACCATGTTCTGCTTTTTTCTCAAAGTCAAAGATCAGTGGTGGTAGCGGAACGGACACAGGACTGGTATAGCTGAAGTCAAAACACTATGTACTCTATATACTCGAGTATAAGCCGACCCGAGTATAAGCCGACCCCCCTAATTTTGCCACAAAAAACTGGGAAAACTTATTGACTCGAGTATAAGCCTAGGGTGGAAAATACAGCAGCTACCGGTGAATTTCAAAAATAAAAATAGATGCTCCATACCGTTCATTATTGCCCCAAAGGAGGTTCCATATAAAGCTGTGCCATATATAATGATCCATACCGTTGATTATTGCCCCATAGATGCTCCATATATAGCTGTGCCATATAGACTGCTCTGCACCATTCATTATGGCCCCATAGATGCCCCATATACAATGCTCTGCACCGTTCATTATGGCCCCATAGATGCTCCATATAAAGCAGTGCCATATATGCTCTGTACTGTTCATTATGGCCCCATAGATGCTCCATATAAAGCAGTGCCATATATGCTCTGCACTGTTCATTATTGCACCATAGATGCTCCTTATAAAGCAGTGCCATATATGCTCTGCACTGTTCATTGTTGCCCCATAGATGCTCCATATAAAGCAGTGCCATATATGCTCTGCACTGTTCATTATGGCCCCATAGATGCTCCATATAAAGCTGTGCCATATATGCTCTGCACTGTTCATTATGGCCCCATAGATGCTCCTTATAAAGCAGTGCCATATATGCTCTGCACTGTTCAGTATGGCCCCATAGATGCTCCTTATTAAGCTGTGCCATATATGCTCTGCACTGTTCATAATTGCCCCATAGATGCTCCTTATTAAGCTGTGCCATATATGCTCTGCACTGTTCATTGTTGCCCCATAGATGTGCCATATAAATCTGTGCCATATATAGTGCTCTGCACCATTGCCCCATAGATGTGCCATATAAATCTGTGCCATATATAGTGCTCTGCACCGTTGCCCCATAGATGTGCCATATAAATCTGTGCCATATATAGTGCTCTGCACCATTGCCCCATAGATGTGCCATATAAATCTGTGCCATATATAGTGCTCTGCACCGTTGCCTCATAGATGTGCCATATAAATCTGTGCCATCTATAATGCTCTGCACCGTTGCCCCATAGATGTGCCATATAAATCTGTGCCATATATAATGCTCTGCACCGTTGCCCCATAGATGTGCCATATAAATCTGTGCCATATATAGTGCTCTGCACCGTTGCCCCATAGATACTCCACATAAATCTGTGCCATATATAACGCTGCTGCTGCAATAAAAAAAAACAAAACACATGCTCACCTCTCTTGCTTGCAGCTCCTCAGCGTCCCGTCCCGGCATCTCTCTGCACTGACTGATCAGGCAGAGGGCGGCGCGCACAGTATATGCGTCATCGCACCCTCTGACCTGAACAGTCAGAACAAGAGGACGCGAAGACAGAGCGGCGCCCGGCGTGTGGATCGTGGACAGGTGAATATAAAATACTCACCTAGTCCCGGCACTCCTGGCGCTCCCCCTGCCTGTCACACTGTCTTCGGGTGCCGCAGCTCTTCCTCTGTCAGCGGTCACCGGCACCGCTGATTAGAGAAATGAATAGGCGGCTCCGCCCCTATGGGAGTGGAGTCCATAATCATTTCTCTAATGAGCGGTCCCACGTGACCGCTGAACAGGGGAAGAGCTGCGGCACCCGGAGACAGTGTGACAGGCAGGGGGAGCGCCAGGAGCACCGGGACTAGGTGAGTATGCCTCAGCGCCCTCTCCCCCTCACCCGCCGACCCCACCGCCGACCGTGACTCGAGTATAAGCCGAGAGGGGCACTTTCAGCCCAAAAATTTGGGCTGAAAATATCGGCTTATACTCGAGTATATACGGTAAATAAGGGAGATGAGTTGGAGCCAAGGTACGGACTGTAACAATGAAAAAGTAGAAATCAACCAAAGATATATGAATGAACCAGATGTGAACAAGAATTAGGCCATGTGCACACGTTCAGTATTTTTCGCGTTTTTTTCGCGTTTTTTCGCTATAAAATTGTGATAAAAACGCGAAAAAAACGCTAACATATGCCTCCCATTATTTTCAGTGTATTCCGCATTTTTTGTGCAAATGTAGCCTTTTTTTCCGCGAAAAAATCGCATCGAGGAAAAAAAGCAACATGTTCATTAAAATGCGGAATTGCAGGGGATTCCGCACACCTAGGAGTGCATTGATCTGCTTACTTCCCGCACGGGGCTGTGCACACCATGCGGGAAGTAAGCAGATTATGTGCGGTTGGTACCCAGGGTGGAGGAGAGGAGACTCTCCTCCACGGACTGGGCACCATATAATTGGTCAAAAAAAAAGAATTAAAATAAAAAATAGTCCTATACTCACCTTCGATGTCTTCCCGCCTCTCCGCTGCATGCTGCCGCTTCGGTTTCTATAGCTGGTGTGCGGTGAAGGACCTGCGATGACGTCACGGTCTTGTGATTGGTCGAGACCGGTCATGTGACCGCTCACGTGACCGCGACGTCATGGAAGGTCCTGAACCACACTGGCATCTATAGGAACGGACGCCTGCAGGTGAGTATAACCATTTTTTTAATTTTTTTTATTATTTTTAAACATTCTATCTTTTACTATTGATGCTGCATAGGCTGCATCTATAGTAAAAAGATGGTCACACTTGTCAAACGCTATGTTTGACAAGTGTGACCAACCTGTCAGTCAGTTTTCCAAGCGATGCTACAGATCGCTTGGAAAACTTTAGCATTCTGCAAGCTAATTACGCTTGCAGAATGCTAAAAAAACGCAAAAAAACCGGAAAAAAAAAACGCAAAAAAAAAAAATGCGGATTTCATGCAGAAAATTTCCGGTTTTCTTCAGGAAATTTCTGCAAGAAATCCGGACGTGTGCACATACCCTTAGACCTAAAAAAGAGCAAATGTCACAGAATATCTAAATACAAAAGTACTGCAGGAACCAAACTCTAAAAGACTGAAGTGTTCAGGCAAAATGAAAAATCTTTTTACCTTTGAAATGATGATACTGTTTTTTCATGTGTGACTGATCCATCAAAGGATCCAATTCCTTTTCTATGAAATACAAAATGATGCTAAAATTTTCATCAGTTCCACCAGGTTTAGCTTTTTTGTACAAGATCCATCATTAACATTACTTTTTTAAAATCATGAAGTATGTGAGAAGCTGATGTCATTCTAGTTCAATCAGCTGATGAGTAAAAAACATACAAAACAAATAAATGCACTCATTATTTTACACAGTCCATCTCCTTTGCTATCATAAAAGTTATTCTATTAGATTGTGATTTTCACTTCCATCAACATAAGCTTAATCTCTTCTGCCACTTATTCCTCAAAGTCACAGCACTCTGGAGACTAAGGGTACCATCTCACAGTGGCACTTTTGTCGCTACGACGGTACGATCCGTGACGTTCCAGCGATATCCATACGATATCGCTGTGTCTGACACGCAGCAGCGATCAGGGACCCCGCTGAGAATCGTACGTCGTAGCAGATCGTTTGGAACTTTATTTCGTCGCTGGATCTCCCGCTGTCATCGTTGGATCGGTGTGTGTGACACCGATCCAGCGATGCGTTCGCTTGTAACCAGGGTAAACATCGGGTTACTAAGCGCAGGGCCGCGCTTAGTAACCCGATGTTTACCCTGGTTACCATCGTAAATGTAAAAAAAAAAAAAAAACGTACATACTCACATTCCGGTGTCCGTCAGGTCCCTAGCCGTCTGCTTCCCGCACTGACTGACTGCCGGCTGGAAAGTAAAAGCAGAGCACAGCGGTGACGTCACCGCTGTGCTCTGCTTTCACTTTACGGCAGGCACTCAGTCAGTGCGGGAAGCAGACGGCTAGGGACCTGACGGACACCGGAATGTGAGTATGTACTGTTTGTTTTTTTTACATTTACGATGGTAACCAGGGTAAACATCGGGTTACTAAGCGCGGCCCTGCGCTTAGTAACCCGATGTTTACCCTGGTTACCCGGGGACTTCGGCATCGTTGGTCGCTGGAGAGCTGTCTGTGTGACAGCTCTCCAGCGACCACACAACAACTTACCAACGATCACGGCCAGGTCGTATCGCTGGTCATGATCGTTGGTAAATCGTTTTGTGTAACGGTACCCTAAGGAAGATATTTTACAACAACAAAGTCTAGAGGTGTGAATTCAACTGAGTGGGGTAAGGAGTTCAGGACATTTCCCACACTGAGACAACTGTCAACCAGAACAGGCATGGTGATGATGATGATTGTGTGGTGGTCAACGTAAGAACCAGAGTCCATAACTAGCCAAAAGAAGCTCAGTGACTAGATTTGCTTTGTCTTTGATAAGCTTGGAGTTGTTGATTTCTCATCATCTGTTGTTGGTGAAGGAAGCTCAACAGCACCTGAAAGCTTTGGTGATAGTTGTGGTCATGGTGTGTCCTATTTGCAGCCTTTTCTGGTGCGGGAATTCTGTTCCTCATTGCTGGAGGACTAGTGTGCAGGCTCTGCAGTAGAATATTAGCCATGGATATCATGGCACTAATCGACTAGGAAGTATTGCTCTACATCCATACATGAGGTGGCATCACCTGTTCTCATGGGAAAATCAAATTAACCAGTGATGTGAGCAAGGCTCCGATTTTATTTACATCTCAACTTATCCTTAATCTGTAGTGTAATTAATTATTTTCTCATCAACTTGAGTTAATTCCACCAGTAGCACCTTGCACAAGATTGAGCCCTTGTGCATGCCTAGACATAAAAAGAAAACATGTTTCTCAAATAGAAATTTTTGGTCTGCACAAATGTAACTTTCTTCAACCAAATTTTCATCTTTTTAGAAATTTTTGTTTTTGTTTTGATTAGTGAAAAGTTTTCTGGTAAAATCCTGCACTGCATAGGGCACCTGCCTAAGACTGGAAAGATAAAAGGCTGCATTAGTGTTTATTTTTCTGCTACTAAGTCACATGGTTGGAGAGGGACATCAAGCGAGAACTTGGCCTTCATCATTTATAAAATGCATTGGCAAACAGGTTTGGTGTAGACCTCAGGCCTAAGAAAGGTGAATTCATAGTAGAATTCATAGTAGACACCTGCATGGTAAATTTACGTCATTTTGTTGGTCTTAACAATCTGCCTGATCAGAAAATATTAACATTAATAATTTTTGGACCATTTTTTTATTTTAAAAAGCATGAAAAATTTGTGTGTGCTGTGTGTCATTAAACTGACTGCTGGTCACCACCATTTACACCATTTACACTATAACAATAAATAATAATAATAATAATAATAATTTACATCCATTTAAATTGCAATGTCACATTGACATAACTAAGGCTGTATTTTTGTGTTAAAGAATACTAAATGGGTTCAGTACAATCCTTGGAGACCTGAATGTTACACATATCTATTCCTGGCAATCGGAAGTTTTTGAGTATTGCGGTTTGCTGCAAATTGATAAGCTGCTAATCAAATTTTTTAAAAAAAATTCAATGAATCTGGCAAATTTTAATTTCAAAACATTCACTAATTTCTACTTACTACTTCCCATGAAAAGTAATAGTTGAAATTTTAGCTTCACATAAGTGGGATTCCTTACCTTTCACCAAGCATTCCTGGTAGATAAAACTGATAGAACTTTACTAAAAATTTGTGATTTTTTGCATGGTAATGGAATATTTTGGATACTGCCTAAAAAGATACAATTAGCTGTTCTGAATGCATCGAATGCACATAGAATCTTGCAGATATATAAGCTTCTTGGAGCCTATGGAATGGAGTCGGAAGTATTCTACATGTGACCATGAGGCACCATATTGAAAGAATATTCTCCTCTAGAACCCGTGTTGCATTTAATAAAACACGATTGAAAAATAAATAAAATCCGAGGCACACAGAGGTCTAGTATGGCCCTGCAGACTTCTAAGTGAACTGTATCATGATGTTTTTTCAGTTTGTAAATTTCCCCTAATTTAACTTTTTTTTAAATTTCAAATATCAAACATTAGCCAAAGTGATAATTTAATACATCACATATAACTAGATCTTAAACTTAAGTAATAGAAGTATTGCATCCACAGTGGGCATATTCCTGTGATATCAATGATTTATTTCTGCATCACTCCTGGATCGCACTTTGCCAATCTACAGAATGTGACAGCTGCAATATCACTTGAAGCAGAAATGGGTGCGAGTCTGTGCAAAGTGTATGTGGGAGTTTTTAATTCCATGGACATAAACTGCTCCTTTAAAGCTGCTTGATGGCTCAGGCAGCACAGCTATTAAATTCTCTTGATGGACTATTTAATGGTATAGGCTTAAAAATAACCACAAAAAATGAAGCCCGTCTGAAAATGAAATAGTATCTGCAACAAAAAAAAACACTTCAGTAATATTTTTTATTTGTGCTGAATGGATAAGGGAGTCCACCCTCTAGCAGATGTTCTCAGTCCAATAGTTTAGTGTTTTTGGAAAGTTGCCCATGATTTTCACCTATCTCTAGCCCTTTACAAGAGTTTTATTTCTCCAGCTGAGTTTTCCTTGAAATTTATACATTCTCAGACTGGCTTCTAAATTGGGGCTCAGTTATGTTAAAAGTTATTTTTGCTGAAATGAGAGGCCTGTAACAAAGCAACGAAAGGATCAGTCAGAGAGAGAAAAAAGTCAGTTAAATTAAGGGTGGGGTCAATCCTGAAATTAGTCATAATATTGGAATGTATTTTTTAAGGCGGGTGGATGTGTGTGTGTGCGTGTGTGTGCGTGTGTGTGTGTGTGCATGTGTGTGTGTGTGTGTGGGGGGGGGGGGTTGAACAAAATACTTAAAACATTCACCACCCACTCCCTCTGTACTGGCAAATTTAAATTTACACCAGTTCTCCAAATTCTTTGAAAGGAAAAAGCAGATTTCTAATGACAAGTAATGATGTCACAAGTATTAAGCACTGATTACATACAGTGGTAAGTAGTCAAACTGCTTTGTGGAACAAGGAATATTGTGACTTAGGCTAAGTGCACTTGACATCTGTGCACTTAACCAACAACATACGTCAGCATATGGCTTTTCTAATTGGTCCTAAGGCCTCATTCACATTTCCATGTTTAAATACATACGTGAAAAAACAGAACCTGTGTCATCAGTGTTTTGGATCAGTACAACACGGACGCGTAAATGAGGCCTTATGGTGGTCGAATGCCTTGGCATCCATCCTGACTGTGGCCACTATTGGGCGCATACCTCCTGAGTGTGTGCGCTGGCAGTGGGCTCAGACACAATGCTGCGTACTTAGATTTACACTCTACATATTGTATAAGTCTTATATTTATAGCAATTTTTCCACAGCACATTTTATAGAATATATTATGTCTAGCTTTATATATTGTTATTATTAAAATAGCTCTTTGTAGTACTGTATTGCCGGGACACATCCAAATTGTTAGTGGTTTCCTTCTCAGCTTACAGACTCCAAAATGTTTTTTTGTCAGGTTCAGAGCTCAGGCTGCTATCAAATAGATATACTGTACGTAAATACAGGGTGAAAAGCTCTTTTTATATTTAAAAATATAAATTTATAAAGATAAATAATTACGAGGGGCGTTCATTAAAGATTTCTCCTGACCCACTTCTATTTATCACAGGAAGCTGAAACTGCACATGTGTAATGATATAAGTCTCTATAGGTTACATGCCAATTTTCAACTCAGAACTGATAATGATCTTGATTTTACAGGTGCTGAAATGATGTGAAGTTTGATAATGGACCCAGTAGAATACAAGGCAGTCATCAAGTTCCTTTACTTGAAAGGCCGAACACCAAAGGAGACGTTCAATGAGATGAAAGAGGTTTATGGTGATGATTAACCATCATATGATGTAGTCAAGAACTGGCATAGTCAATTCAAATGTGGTCGGACTTCGGTGCAAACAGCTCCAATTCCAGGGTGACCCTAGTCTACTATTGATGAACACATCCTCTAGCAAGTGGAGGTCGCCATTTTGGAAAATTACCGCGTAACCATTTGCCACCTATCCCAAAATGTTAAAATGAGTGTGGAGAAGATAAAGAAGTTAAGTTCTCCGTCTTCTCCTCAGCGGTGCTCGAATACTCTCGGATCACATTAAGATGACACTAGGTTCAAACTCTGTCATTAGCATAATTGAGCCAATTCTTTTGGATGAGAGAATCATTGCTCGCATGACTCCAACCTAATGAGAAGGATATGACTGGATATCCATCAGCAACAGCAGAATTCTGTAGTCTGTGTAGGTCAAATATACAATAAGTAGGTAAACTAATATATACTATACAACTAAGTAGATAAAAGCCTAGAGACCAGGCATGTTTTAATAAAATGATGACCACAATACAATCTTTTCATGCATTTTGGAGAAACTATATCAGTGGATGGTAATAAGAAAATAAGAATAAAATATGTTGTAGTGTAAACAATTCATAATTTATAACACAGAATATTTACTGAACCCTAAAAAGAAACCCTAGGATCTTAGATTAATCAAAGGTCGAAACTCATGAATCTTGGAAGACAAGGTCAGTCTACAGAGTCCAGCCAATTGACTCAGCGTATGAAATATGCTAACCTTTGTTTTGGAGGCTTCATTAGGAAGTTCCATAGCAGAATCAGTCAGATGCTGAAAAAACTTTTTTTTTCTTTTATTCGTCAGTGAAATAACCAACACCATGACGTAAACACAACAAAACCCAACAATGTCAAAGGTGTTTTTCAGGTGCTGTTGATGTCCATCATGTGGTGATATAACATTGACGCTATTTTCTTTCTTTCTAAATTTGTAGGTTGTCAGAGTAGATACCGTACCTGGTCCCTAATCCATAAAATTTGGTGGACATGTAAAAGACTGTTTGGGATGACAGACTGCTCGAAGTACACACCAATCTGGAATAACTTTAATCTAGAGGAGTTGTGGAGATTGGAGGGATTTGGAGAATTGAAGAATGAGGGATTATAATTTGTGCATCAGTTATACTCTTATAACCATCTCAAGTTATTCAAACAGCCAAAACAGGAGTTTAATCTCCATAAAACTGAATTCTTTAAATACTTGCAACTAAGACATGCAATACGGTCTCAGGAAGCCATCTTTGATCTTTCTATATCCTCTAAAGGGCTGCTATACTCCTTAGTACAAGAAAAATCAACAAAGAGAATCATATCTCTGGTTTGCAACTCATTGTTGCTAAAGATTTTGAGTAATCCAATGGCTCAATTTCGGAGTACGTGAGAGGAGGATGTGCGTAGCATTTCTACAGAGGAATGGGAAGAGGTGCTGGAATCTCCAGGGTTGCTTTCAATAAACACGAATCAGAGAAGGTGTCAACTGTTTTTAGTTCATAGAGTTTATAGGACCCCCAAGGTATTGTATAGAGTGGGCCTAAAAATGGATGACTGTTGTCCGCTTTACAGGCAAGAAAATGCGGACTTGATGTACATGTTTTGAGCATGACCGAGACTGATGGGGCTTTGGGGGGGGTTGGTAGATTAATAACAGATGTGTTTAATATTCAAATCATGCTTACTGTGAAAAACTGTTAGGATTAACGGGGGAGGCGGGAGGATTGCCCCAGGTACAGTTAGCTATTGCTAAAATACTCTACCAAACTAGAAATTCTTTAGCCACACACTGGCTGCCAACCAACCAGACCTCTCTGTGTAGAAGAAGTGGTCCAAGCTCTCAACTCTACTATCTTAATGGAAAAAGGGTTTTGTTGTGTATCCGCTTTTTGGGCTCCCCTGGTGGTTGCTGGTGGTACTGGTGACTTGTTTGCACTTTGCTGCTTCTGTTCACCTGCTTCCATCAGTGTTTGGGAGTTTCCTATTTAGCCTTGCTCTCCAGTCATTTCCTTGCCGGTCATCATTGTAACCAGAGCCTTCGGTTGCATGTTCCTGCTACTAGTCTGCTGATCAGCTAAGTGGACTTTGTCCTTTTGTTTTGTACCTTTTGTCCAGTTTGCAGTTTTTGTAATTCTCTGTAGCTGGAAGCTCTTGCGGGCTGAAATTGCCACTCCTGTGTCATGAGTTGACACAGGAGTCTTAAAGTAATTTCAGGATGGTTTTTGAAAGGGTTTTCAGTTGACCGTGAAGTCCTCTTTTGTATCCTTCTGCTATCTAGTAAGTGGACCTCTCTTTGCTAAATCTACTTTCATACTGTGTATGTCTTTTCCTCTTAATTCACCGTTATTACATGTGGGGGGCTGCTATCATCTTTTGGGGTATTTCCCTAGAGGTGAGCCAGGTCTGTTTCTTCCTCTACCAGGCGTAGTTAGTCCTCCGGCTGGCGCGTGGCATATAGGAAGCCGTAGGTATGCTCCCTGGCTACTGTTAGTTGTGTGGTAGATTTAGCTCACGGTCAACTCGAGTTTCCATCACCCGAGAGCTCGTTCGTTACTTATATGTTTCTTACGTTCCCTTGCCATTGGGAACCATGACAGTATGACCGGCCTGTGTTAAACTTATTGGCAGAAGAAAGGAGAGAAAAAAGAAGTCTGTAAATTTTTTTTTTTCCCTTTTTCCTCTATGCTTGCTCCATAGTTGGATCAGTTGTATTTCAGCTTTAATTACAGCCTTTGCCTTTCTCTCCTTATAATCCTTGAATGGCTCTGAGCTCACCTGTTTAAAGATGGATCCTCAGAGTTTGGCTGCAGGTTTAAATAATCTTGCTACGAAGGTTCAAAATTTACAAGATTTGGTTATACATGCTCCTATTTCTGAACCTAAAATCCCTACACCAGAGGTGTTTTCCGGAGATAGATCTCGGTTTTTGAATTTCAAATATAATTGTAAATTATTCCTTTCTCTCAGACCTCACTCCTCAGGAGATCCTGTCCAGCAGGTTAAGATTGTAATTTCTTTGCTGCGAGGTGACCCTCAAAATTGGGCATTTTCATTGGCACCAGGGGATCCTGCGTTGCTCAATGTGGATGCGTTTTTCCTGGCGTTAGGGTTGCTTTATGAGGAACCTAATTTGGAGATTCAAGCTGAAAAAGCTTTGATAGCCCTATCTCAAGGGCAAGATGAAGCGGAGATATACTGCCAAAAATTTCGTAGGTGGTCTGTGCTTACTCAGTGGAATGAGTGCGCCTTAGCGGCAAATTTCAGAGAGGGCCTTTCTGATGCCGTTAAAGATGTTATGGTCGGGTTCCCTGCGCCTACAGGTCTGAATGAGTCCATGACAATGGCAATTCAGATTGATCGGTGTTTGCGGGAGCGCAAACCCGTGCACCATTTGGCGGTATCTTCTGAAGAGACGCCAGAGAAAATGCAATGTGACAGAGTTATGTCCAGAAGCGAGCGGCAGAATTATAGGCGTAAAAATGGGTTATGCTTCTATTGTGGTGATTCTGCTCATGTTATATCGGCATGCTCTAAACGTACAAGGAAGGTTGACAAGTCCATTTCAATTGGCACTTTACAGTCCAAATTTATTTTGTCTGTAACCTTGATTTGTTCATTATCAGTTATTACCGTGGATGCCTATGTGGACTCTGGCGCCGCTCTGAGTCTTATGGACTGGTCCTTTGCCAGGCGCTGTGGGTTTGATTTAGAGCCTCTGGAAGTCCCTATACCTCTGAAGGGTATTGATTCTACACCTTTGGCTTGTAATAAACCACAGTTCTGGACGCAAGTGACTATGCGTATGACTCCAGACCATCAGGAGGTGATTCGCTTCCTTGTGTTGTACAATTTACATGATGTTTTGGTGCTTGGATTACCATGGTTACAGTCTCATAACCCAGTCCTTGACTGGAAGGCTATGTCTGTGTTAAGCTGGGGATGTCGGGGGGCTCATGGGGACACTCCTATGGTGTCCATTTCGTCATCTATTCCATCTGAGATTCCGGCATTTTTGTCTGATTATCGTGATATTTTTGAAGAGCCTAAGATTGGTTCACTCCCTCCTCACAGGGATTGTGATTGCGCCATAGATCTGATTCCTGGCAGTAAATTTCCAAAGGTTCGTTTGTTTAACCTATCTGTACCTGAACATGCTGCTATGCGCGAGTATATTAAGGAGTCCCTGGAAAAGGGACATATTCATCCTTCTTCATCACCTTTAGGAGCCGGTTTTTTCTTTGTCTCTAAAAAGGATGGCTCTCTGAGGCCTTGTATTGATTATCGTCTCCTGAATAAAATTACAGTCAAATATCAGTATCCGTTGCCTTTGCTGACTGATTTGTTTGCTCGCATAAGGGGGGCTAAGTGGTTCTCTAAGATTGATCTTCGTGGGGCGTATAATTTGGTGCGAATTAAGCAGGGGGATGAGTGGAAAACCGCATTTAATACGCCTGAGGGCCATTTTGAGTATTTAGTAATGCCTTTCGGCCTTTCTAATGCACCTTCTGTCTTTCAGTCCTTAATGCATGATATTTTCCGTGAATATTTGGATAAATTTATGATTGTGTACTTGGATGATATTTTGATTTTTTCTGATGACTGGGAGTCTCATGTTCAGCAGGTCAGGAGGGTTTTTCAGGTTTTGCGGGAGAATTCTTTGTGTGTAAAGGGTTCAAAGTGTGTTTTTGGGGTTCAAAAAATTTCATTTTTGGGGTATATTTTTTCCCCTTCTTCTATTGAGATGGACCCTGTCAAGGTTCGGGCTATTTACGACTGGACGCAGCCTACTTCTCTGAAGAGTCTCCAGAAATTCTTGGGCTTTGCTAATTTTTATCGTCGATTTATAGCTGGTTTTTCTGGCGTTGCTAAACCTCTGACGGATTTGACTAAAAAGGGTGCTGATGTTGCCAATTGGTCCCCTGCTGCCGTGGAGGCCTTTCGGGAGCTTAAGCGCCGCTTTTTGTCTGCCCCTGTGTTGCGCCAGCCTGATGTTTCTCTTCCCTTTCAGGTTGAGGTCGATGCTTCCGAGATCGGAGCGGGGGCGGTTTTGTCGCAGAAAAGTTCCAACTGCTCAGTGATGAGACCTTGTGCGTTCTTTTCGCGAAAATTTTCGGCCGCCGAGCGAAACTATGATGTTGGTAATCGGCAGCTTTTGGCCATGAAGTGGGCATTTGAGGAGTGGCGTCATTGGCTTGAGGGTGCCAGACATCAGGTGGTAGTTTTGACTGATCACAAGAATTTAATTTATTTGGAGTCTGCCAGGCGCCTGAATCCTAGACAGGCACGTTGGTCGTTGTTCTTTTCCCGGTTTAATTTTGTGGTCTCGTACTTACCGGGTTCTAGGAATGTGAAAGCAGATGCTCTTTCTAGGAGTTTTGAGCCTGACTCTCCTGGGAATTCTGAACCTGCTGGTGTCCTTAAGGATGGAGTGGTTTTGTCTGCTGTCTCTCCAGATTTGCGACGTGCTTTGCAAGAATTTCAGGCGGATAGACCTGATCGTTGTCCGTCTGGTAGACTGTTTGTTCCTGACGAGTGGACCACTAGAGTCATATCGGAAGTTCATTCTTCTACTCTGGCAGGTCATCCGGGAATTTTTGGCACCAGAGATTTGGTGGCTAGATCCTTCTGGTGGCCTTCCCTGTCTCGAGATGTGCGTGTTTTTGTGCAGTCTTGCGATGTGTGTGCTCGGGCCAAGCCTTGTTGTTCTAGGGCTAGTGGGTTGTTGTTGCCCTTGCCTATTCCGAAGAGGCCTTGGACGCACATCTCTATGGACTTTATCTCGGATCTCCCTGTTTCTCAGAAGATGTCTGTCATCTGGGTGGTGTGTGACCGTTTTTCTAAAATGGTTCATTTGGTGCCATTGCCTAAGTTGCCTTCCTCATCTGAGTTGGTCCCTCTGTTTTTTCAAAATGTGGTTCGCTTGCATGGTATTCCGGAAAACATCGTTTCTGACAGGGGTACCCAGTTCGTGTCTAGATTTTGGCGGGCAGTCTGTGCCAGGTTGGGCATTGATTTGTCCTTTTCGTCTGCATTCCATCCTCAGACCAATGGCCAGACGGAGCGAACTAATCAAACTTTGGAGACTTATTTGAGGTGTTTTGTGTCTGCGGATCAGGATGATTGGGTTGCCTTTCTGCCGTTGGCGGAGTTTGCTCTTAATAATCAGGCTAGTTCTGCCACTTTGGTTTCTCCTTTCTTTTGCAATTCAGGGTTTCATCCGCGTTTTTCATCTGGTCAGGTTGAATCTTCGGATTGTCCTGGAGTGGATGCGGTGGTGGATCGGTTGCATCGGATTTGGGGACAAGTGGTGGATAATTTGGAATTGTCCCAGGAGAGGACTCAGCAGTTTGCTAACCGTCGTCGTCGTGTTGGTCCCCACCTTCGTGTTGGGGACTTGGTGTGGTTGTCTTCCCGTTTTGTCCCTATGAGGGTTTCTTCTCCCAAATTTAAGCCTCGGTTCATCGGTCCTTATAGGATTTTGGAGATTCTTAACCCTGTTTCCTTTCGTTTGGACCTCCCGGCATCTTTCGCTATCCATAATGTGTTCCATCGGTCGTTGTTGCGGAGATATGAGGTACCGGTGGTTCCTTCTACTGAACCTCCTGCTCCTGTGCTGGTGGAGGGTGAATTGGAGTACGTCGTAGAGAAGATCTTGGACTCCCGTATTTCCAGATGGAGACTTCAATATCTGGTTAAATGGAAAGGCTATGGTCAGGAAGATAATTCTTGGGTAACTGCCTCTGATGTTCATGCCTCGGATTTGGTTCGTGCCTTTCATAGGGCTCATCCAGATCGCCCTGGCGGTTCTTGTGAGGGTTCGGTGCCCCCTCCTTAAGGGGAGGGTACTGTTGTGTATCCGCTTTTTGGGCTCCCCTGGTGGTTGCTGGTGGTACTGTTGACTTGTTTGCACTTTGCTGCTTCTGTTCACCTGCTTCCATCAGTGTTTGGGAGTTTCCTATTTAGCCTTGCTCTCCAGTCATTTCCTTGCCGGTCATCATTGTAACCAGAGCCTTCGGTTGCATGTTCTTGCTACTAGTCTGCTGATCAGCTAAGTGGACTTTGTCCTTTTGTTTTGTACCTTTTGTCCAGTTTGCAGTTTTTGTAATTCTCTGTAGCTGGAAGCTCTTGCGGGCTGAAATTGCCACTCCTGTGTCATGAGTTGACACAGGAGTCTTAAAGTAATTTCAGGATGGTTTTTGAAAGGGTTTTCAGTTGACCGTGAAGTCCTCTTTTGTATCCTTCTGCTATCTAGTAAGTGGACCTCTCTTTGCTAAATCTACTTTCATACTGTGTATGTCTTTTCCTCTTAATTCACCGTTATTACATGTGGGGGGCTGCTATCATCTTTTGGGGTATTTCCCTAGAGGTGAGCCAGGTCTGTTTCTTCCTCTACCAGGCGTAGTTAGTCCTCCGGCTGGCGCGTGGTATATAGGAAGCCGTAGGTATGCTCCCTGGCTACTGTTAGTTGTGTGGTAGATTTAGCTCACGGTCAACTCGAGTTTCCATCACCCGAGAGCTCGTTCGTTACTTATATGTTTCTTACGTTCCCTTGCCATTGGGAACCATGACAGGGTTTATATGAACAGGGGGACGGTTGGTGAATTTGGCAAATTATGGGGTGACTGGATTAGGTGCGCAGCTGTGGTTTTTGAGGAGCTGGCTAGAGAAGTCTTATTTAATTTACTGATCCTGTAAATTATGATTACCATCTGTTGGGGTAGTAGGATAATGAATTTGACTAATTGTCTAAGAGTAACACCTATTTGAGTATAGGTATGGTTTTATTGTAATGCACACTGTGGGAAAGGGTGGGGAGGGTGAATGTTAGTTCTGGGTTGAGAAGGGGAAAACTGTAAGGTAGTTATTTAAATGAATAATTGGATTATCTAGGCACTATTCCTGTATATGTACTGTATGACTATAAACATGAGGATGAATGACCTCGGGGAGATTAAAACATCCAACACCGCGGAGACCCCATCACGTGTTTCTCAACGCAGTGATCAAGAACACTGCCCCCATCCCTTAAGGGAAATATGCAAATGCACGTAGAAAAGCCGCGGAGACACCATCACGTGTTTCTCAACGCAAGCAATGAATAGCCAAGTCTTTCACCGGGAAGAAACAACCAGGGGAAGGGCAGCATCCAATAAAGGATAAACACGTGATGGTGTCTCCGCGGCTTTTCTACATGCATATGTACTGTATGACGACATGGAACATAATTATTCTGCAGTAAACTATGTTATTTGGCCTTCAATGAAAGTTTTTTGATTTAAAAAAAAATTGTCTATAAGTAAAACTGCCTTTGTTGCCCAAAACAGCCGATTGCAACGCATTTTTAATTTCTAACTGCTCTGGTAAAATGTAAACTGAGCTCTGATTGTCACTATAGGCAGCACAGAGTTTCGTTTTAGCCAATTTTTGATAAATCAACTCAGAAAATTGCTTGTATAAGTACAGAGAAATAGAAGGAAATTTGTTTGTTTCTTTGGTAGTAGAAATTCAGACATTAGGTTTAGAATTTTTAATTTCAATTTACAAGCCCTACTCGTCTTACAGGTGCCAGCATCTGTTCACAGCATTCCTGTCCTTGGAGTAGCTGTAAGATCCATGATTGATGACTGTCTGCACTGCAGGATTAAGCTGTAGACATCTATGTGTAGAAGTGTTTAGGGTAAATGAACATAACGGAGATAAGCCCTGTGAGATATGACTTTTTGGCACGGCTACATCTATAGGGCCAAGGAATGAATTTCTAAACTATATGCTTTAAAGGTTCATCTTTCACATCTTAAAAAGATAATTGTTAAATAGAAAAATAAATATTATTCCTATCAATATGGGTAAAATGATAAAAAATTATCACTTTAAAGATCTTTATAAGGGAATCCGTCATCAGATTCTTGCTGCCTGAATCTGGGACCGATTTGGTGATATACTGGTTATGAGATTGCAGCCAGGTACATTTCCGTTTAAAATTTTGCTGCGTTTCAGAGTAAGCAAACTCAAAAAATCTGGCCGGTCACTATGTGAATTAGCTCACTAATCAAAGGCAGGTTCCTAGAGGCTTTCCCTGTCACTCCATTATGTGAGTGCAAAGAGAGAGATCTATCAGTCAAAGGAATCGGTTTGACAAGAAGTCAGCCGTAGACCCAATTTGGATCAAACCAAGACACATAGTCCTTGTCTGGCTTTTCAAAGTATGTTTACTCTGAAGTGCTGTCTGCATTCGCACGGTTAATGTCTGATACATGCTGCCCGTAGTTCAGGCATCATGAATTTCATGACAAGTTCCCTTTAAAATACTGTATATGTTTTAGATTAAAAGAATAGAGTCATCACAATAGCCATTTCTATAAATAATCCCCCTACCAAACGTAAATAAAGTCCCTCTAACCCAATGATATTATAGTCACACAATATAGTACAAGGGAATCTATATCATATTTCTAAAAGGTAGCAATTTGTGTTACATACACTCTTTTAATACACATTAATGCGGTTTTATTAAGGATAATAGTATTAACCTTGAATCAACCTTAAAGAAGCCCTCCTACCATCAAAGTTTATATCATCTTAATATCTTGCAATTATATTATATGGCACTGTGTACGTACAATTTCTCATTTTGCCTTTCTATCCAATTATTTCTTCTCTTTTCCATTAGGTCTATGAAATCACATGATTAAAAACAGACTAGCTAAATCCTTCTAAGCTCTATGTAGAAACAGGAAGTTTATTTTCTCTGCATCCCCCTCTTCAACTCTTGACCCAGCTGCTCCTTCTCCCCCCCCCCCCCCCCCCCCGCCAGGGATTTTTGCAATGACTTATGACTCATATAGGGAGAATTGACCTCCTGTTTCTACACAGAGCTTAGAAAAATTCAGCTAGTCAGCTTTTAATCACATGATGTTACAGACCTAATGGAAAAGAGAAGAATTATCTGGGTAGAAAGACAAAATGAGCAATTGCAAGTACACAGTGCCATATAATATGATGACTTCAATATATTAAGAGGACAAAAGTTTTGATGGGAGGAGCAGGAGGGCTTCTTTAAATGAATCCAAACCAATTTCATTGGTACAGAATGAAACAGACTTGGTTCACACTGAAGTTTTAGTTCAGGGAAAACATCGAGATTGGATCAATGACAATGAAGTAGAGGTGTTGGATCGGCCCCCACAGTCCCAAGACCTCAACTTAATCGAGAGTTGAAGAAAAAGCTGTATACATACCCAAGTGAGTCGACCAGTATGCACCAACTTTGGGAACATGTAGAAGAGACCTGGGATCAGATTTTGTCTAGACATACTTGAATCTGACCGAGAGAATGCCCAGAAAGATTCAGGCAGTGTTGAAAGCCAAAGGTGAATTTGCAAATTCCTGACATAATAATAAAAATATTTTTATTTTATTTTTTAGGAGCAAAACAGTAACAATGCAGTGACATAACAAGAATCTGCATAACTAATCATATGCTAAATAGTTGCAAGTCCAATTTATGTATGAGATAGCAAAGATGATTGTCTATAAAATGACAGTAGCCTCACGTTCAAAGCAGCAGTGGATGGTGAGATATGGAGCCTGAAAGTCAAAAGTTCAAAATATTGTTACTCTTTTTCTCATCAGTGCATGTTGGTATTATTTTATAGCACTTTATCAATTTAGATATTATATGGCACTGCTTTGTATATTATTTTTATAATGTACAATGACAACACTGTAAAGCATTATTAATTAGAACCAGTTGGAAGGGAATGATACTTTTATTTGGGCACCATACCAAATGATGCTGATAATTAGGCACTGCCAGTAGAAGTTACTTCAAAGAGAACAATGCAAAGTAATTCTGGCATCGGTTCTATAAATGAGCTGCTGTCTTGTTAAAAAAAATAAATTAGCAAACAATTATATTAAAGCATGTGTACTTATTGGTTTCGAGGACCCAAAAGTAAAAAAAAAAAGATTTGTGAGCACTATGATAATTTCTCAAGTGAACCATTTTTTTGAGATTTTTTTCCTTCTTACGTGCAATTTATAAAATTGTTTTTAAATGAGAAGGGTTATACATCCAGGTATTAAATACATTAACAACAGTATACTCCTTATTCTTATTTCCTTTAAATATTAATTTTAATGTTTGATGCTAACATAACTCTTAAGATGACTTTGTAGCCCAGAAGTGGCTTAGTCAAACAAAGTTAACTATGAGATTAAATCACTTGTGCTTAAGAAGAGATTCCCTTGACAATAAGGACTATCTACTACAACTTGCAAGTGCTGTACTTGAGAGATAAAAGTGCGTTTCAATAAGGTTTTGTTCAACACTTCACAACTAAAGGTACCTTCACATTAAGCGACGCTGCAGCGATAGCGACAACGATGCCGATCGCTGCAGCGTCGCTGTTTGATCGCTGGAGAGCTGTCACACAGACCGCTCTCCAGCGACCAACGATGCCGAGGTCCCCGGGTAACCAGGGTAAACATCGGGTTACTAAGCGCAGGGCCGCGCTTAGTAACCCGATGTTTACCCTGGTTACCAGCGTAAAATGTAAAAAAAACAAACAGTACATACTTACATTCGCGTCCCCCGGCGTCCACTTCCTGCACTGACTGACTGAGCGCCGGCCCTAACAGCAGAGCGGTGACGTCACCGCTGTGCTGTACTTTCACTTTCACTTTGCGGCGCTCAGTCAGTGTGGGAAGCGGACGCCGGGGGACGCGAAGGTGAGTATGTACTGTTTTTTTTTTTTACATTTTACACTGGTAACCAGGGTAAACATCGGGTTACTAAGCGCGGCCCTGCGCTTAGTAACCCGATGTTTACCCTGGTTACCAGTGTAAACCATCGCTGGTATCGTTGCTTTTGGTGTCAAACACGACGATACACGCCGGTCTGACGACCAAATAAAGTTCTGAACTTTGTTCAACGACCAGCGATATCACAGCAGGATCCTGATCGCTGCTGCGTGTCAAACTAAACGATATCGCTAGCCAGGACGCTGCAACGTCACGGATCGCTAGCGATATCGTTTAGTGTGAAGGTACCTTAAGACAATAGTTCAGTTGAGTGTAGTTAGTCTTGTCCTAAATTGTGAGATGCTCCTACGTCTTAGCCATAATTTTCATATAATGATAAATATGGTTATCTTTAATTATGATGTAAAAATAACATGAGATCAAAAAAGAGGTCCAATGTAATGGCATCGTACACAAGAAGGTAAATAAAAAGATGTTGCCTATATTAACCCACACATGAAGGGGAACAGGCAAACACAGGTAACCACTTCCACAAGGTTATAAATATATAAAAATAATATATTTTATTAATCAAATAGACAAAACAGCCAATCACATAAAAACAGGTGCTTCTTGTGTGATGGACTGCACAATAAATAACTTCTGCATATAATGGTAATGGCAAATTAGTTCACATAATTTTTCTTGAGATCCAAAAAATTAGAAACTCAACAGGCAACATATAGAATTTTTGTGATAAATCTCCATATAAATTCACTCATGTCAAAAAGTGCACGTGCATAGGAACAGGGGTTTGGGTTTATCCCCAGGTACAGGCTAAATGGCCACTGATATGTTGCTACAAAGATTTGACTATATGCGAAGTTTTAAAACAGGACATTACCTATTGGTGCCAGAGTCAGTGGAAAACCTGTGAGCCGCCGCAGGTTCTTTTAGTGCTTCCCTCTGCCCCAACGCGCGTTTTGTAAACACTTCCTAAGGAAGTGGGGTTAACATAGGTGACATCTTTTGATTTACAATCATTTTAAAATAACAGTAATAATTTTAAGTTTGGGTTTGCAAACATTTGGTAAGGGCAGAATAATTCTGTGATCCATACTTTTAAACCATCATGTACCTATAATAGAGGCAGATTACTCTATGGTAAAGGAACGATACAGGAGTATGACCACTTTTTTTTGCAACATTGAGTATTTTCAGGTTCTAAAACAGGATGCAGACGTATATTATGGAGTACGAAGGCAGTAATGTAAAGACCACATCAGAAGGTAGTAATGTTATACATGGGACATGGTTGGCATGGGGCACATATTTTTCATTGTGGTCTTGGAGTGTGCAATTATAGTTCTGCCAAGATGCAGGGAGTTGGCGATCCTTATCGCTTTTATAGGTGGATGTCTACAATATAGTAGTGAAAATTGCAACTTTGGCTCCTGTAGTTTAGTATATGCATAGCTATTAGAGATGAGTGGATTGATCTACAGATGAATGAGTTTGAATCAAATTTATTGAAATTCATGGTTTCACCTGAATTCAAACATTTTTCGATTCAATCCACCATTCGCAAAAAAATCGTGCTCAGCACCATTTCCCACACTGTTGAAGTATCAGAGAGAGCTAGCATCATTTTTTGTTGCACGCAAGCTTCTCCATATTACCCTGCAGCTACGACATCTTACGCATTATAATACCTTGCATAGTAGTGGTCAGTAGCTGGGTCATCAGAAATCAGCATCTGCCAACGGAGTTTAGTTTGTATGGCAGAGGCGTTTTCCATTTTCAGAGCTCTTATGGTCATCAAAGTCCACTCAGTCTCTTTCTTTTGTCAGCGGGGTCCTCTCTCTCCTATAGAGTGTAAGCACTTATGATCAGCGAGGTCCTCTCTCTCCTATAGAGGGTAAGCACTTATGGTCAGCGGGGTCCTCTCTCTCCTATAGAGTGTAAGCACTTATGTTCTGCTGGGTGCTCTCTCTCCTATAGAGTGTAAGCACCGATGGTCAGCGGGGTCCTCTCTCTGTCCTATAGAGTGTAAGCTCTTATGGTCAGCGGGGTTCTCTCTCTCATATAGAGTGTAAGCACTTACGGTCAGCAGGGTCCTCTCTCTCTTTCACTCCTGTAGAGTATAAGTGCTTATGGTCAGCGGGGTCCTCTCTCTCCTATAGAGTGTAAGCACTTATGGTCAGCGGGGTCCTCTCTCTCCTATAGAGTGTAAGCACTTATGGTTAGCAGGGTCCTCTCTCTCTTTCACTCCTGTAGAGTATAAGCGCTTATGGTCAGCGGGGTCCTCTCTTTCTCTCCTATAGAGTGTAAGCTCTTATGGTCAGTGGGATCCTCTCTCTCTTTCACTCCTGTAGAGTATAAGTGCTTATGGTCAGCGGGGTCCTCTCTTTCTCTCCTATAGAGTGTAAGCTCTTATGGTCAGCGGGGTCCTCTCTCTCCTATAGAGTGTAAGCACTTATGGTCAGCAGGGTCCTCTCTCTCTTTCACTCCTGTAGAGTATAAGCGCTTATGGTCAGCGGGGTCCTCTCTCTCCTGTAGAGTGTAAGCACTTATGGTCAGTGGGGTCCTCTCTCTTTCACTCCTGTAGAGTATAAGCACGTATGGTCAGCTGGGTCCTCTGTCTCCTGTAGAGTGTAATCTCTCATGGTCAGCGGGATTCTCTCTCTCTCCCCTCTCCTATAGAGTATAAGCGCTTATTGTCAGCGGGGTCCTCTCTCTCCTATAGAGTGTAAGCACTTATGGTCAGCGGGGTCCTCTCTCTCCTATAGAGTGTTAGCTCTTATGGTCAGCGGGGTCCTCTCTCTCCTAAAGAGTGTAAGCACTTATGGTCAGCAGGGTCCTCTCTCTCTTTCACTCCTGTAGAGTATAAGTGTTACGGCTGCGACCATAAACGCGGCTGAGCCGATGCCCCCACGTTGCCAAACCATGACGACGTGGGCGAGCATCCCAAATGGAAATGTGATGTGGACCCACTGGACCACAGAGAGTAACCTGGACCTACCCAGACTAGGGAAGGGCAGCGAGCAGGGTCTGTGGCAGCTGAGCATGTGAACAAGATGGCAATATGCAGAACTAGATTACACCGCACAACTTCAGGTATGAAGAAACAAAGTTTACTTAAATGAAAACACAGTACATAACAAAACATAATGATGTCAGGATCCGGATTCCATAGATCAGAGTAGGGTACACGTCTCATGATAACAGACGAAGGCAGGAGGATATCACGGGTTGATGAAGTCCAGGGTTATCTGGCACGAGCACGCTAGGATGGCTTCTCTCTCAGGCCTCAGGCGCAGCACAGGCTCAGCAGGAGAACATCAGACACCGACCTCGGATGGACTTCTGACGATGGCAAGGGTCATCATGGGTTGATGCAGTTCAGGGTCATCTGGTACGGGCTTATTAGGACGGCCTCTCTCTCAGGCCTCAGGCGCAGCACAGGCTCAGCAGGACAACATCAGACACCGACCTTGGACAGACGTCAGACGATGGTAGGGGTCATCACGTGTTGATGCAGTCCAGGGTCATCTGGCATGGGCTTACTAGGACGGCCTCTCTCAGGCATAGCACAGGCTCAGCAGGAGAACATCAGACACCGACCCAGGACAGACATCATCACAGGGTGGACCCCGGGGAACCGGTGGAACATCGGGTCACAGGCAGGACATCAGGACATCAGACACAGGCTGGACATCAGGACATTGGACACAGACTGGGTATCAGGACACAAACTGGACATCAGGACACAGACTGGACATCAGGACAAAGACTGGACATCAGGACACAGACTGGACATCAGGACACAGGCTGGACATCAAGACACAGGCAGGGCATCAAAACATCAGGAATACGGATAGACATCTGGGACACTGGCATGGCAGCCCAGGTCATCGGCTGGGACACTGGCGTGGCAGCCCAGGGCATCAGGACATCGGACACAGGAAGGACATCAGAACATCAGGACACAGGCAGGGCATCAGTGTTGTGAATTTGCTTTTTACTCCCTCTAGTGGTTACTAGTTTTTTGACTCTGGTTTTTCTGTCATTCCTTTTATCCGCACCTGGGTCGTTAGTTAGGGGTGTTGCTATATAAGCTCCCTGGACCTTCAGTTCAATGCCTGGCAACGTAGTTATCAGAGCTAGTCTGCTGTGCTCTTGTCTACTGATCCTGGTTCCAGTTATATCAGCTAAGTCTGCCTTTTGCTTTTTGCTATTTGTTTTGGTTTTGTATTTTTGTCCAGCTTGTTCCAAATCTATATCCTGACCTTTGCTGGAAGCTCTAGGGGGGCTGGTGTTCTCCCCCCGGACCGTTAGACGGTTCGGGGGTTCTTGAATTTCCAGTGTGGAATTTGATAGGGTTTTTGTTGACCATATAAGTTACCTATCTTTATTCTGCTATCAGTAAGCGGGCCTCTCTGTGCTAAACCTGGTTCATTTCTGTGTTTGTCATTTCCTCTTACCTAACCGTCATTATTTGTGGGGGGCTTCTATCCAGCTTTGGGGTCCCCTTCTCTGGAGGCAAGAAAGGTCTTTGTTTTCCTCTACTAGGGGTAGCTAGATTCTCCGGCTGGCGCGTGTCATCTAGAATCAACGTAGGAATGATCCCCGGCTACTTCTAGTGTTGGCGTTAGGAGTAGATATATGGTCAACCCAGTTACCACTGCCCTATGAGCTGGATTTTTGTACTCTGCAGACTTCCACGTTCCTCTGAGACCCTCGCCATTGGGGTCATAACAGTTTGCCAGGCCCGTATTAAATGTTTAATGCATTGCAGAAGAGGGATTATAAGAAAGAAGATTCTGAGTTTTTTTTTTTTTTTTTTTTCTCCCCCTTTACCTCAGAGTGGCTATGCTTGCTGCAGACATGAATGTCCAGACCTTGATTACAAGTGTGGACCAGCTGGCTACTCGTGTGCAGGGCATACAAGACTATGTTATCAGAAATCCTAGGTCAGAACCTAAAATACCGATTCCTGAACTGTTTTCCGGAGACAGGTTTAAGTTTAGGAATTTCGTGAATAATTGTAAATTGTTTTTGTCCCTGAGACCCTGTTCATCTGGAGATTCTGCTCAGCAAGTAAAAATTGTTATTTCGTTCTTACGGGGCGACCCTCAGGATTGGGCTTTTTCGCTGGCGCCAGGAGATCCGGCATTGGCTGATCTTGATGCGTTTTTTCTGGCGCTCGGTTTACTTTATGAGGAACCCAATCTTGAGATTCAGGCAGAAAAGGCCTTGCTGGCTATGTCTCAGGGGCAGGACGAGGCTGAAGTGTATTGCCAAAAATTTTGGAAATGGTCCGTGCTGACACATTGGAACGAGTGTGCACTGGCCGCTAATTTTAGAAATGGCCTTTCTGAAGCCATTAAGAATGTTATGGTGGGTTTTCCCATTCCCACAGGTCTGAATGATACTATGGCACTGGCTATTCAAATTGACCGGCGGTTGCGGGAGCGCAAAACCGCAAATTCCCTCATGGTGTTGTCTGAACAGACACCTAATTCGGTGCAATGTGATAGAAAAACCGCAAATTCCCTCATGGTGTTGTCTGAACAGACACCTGATTTAATGCAATGTGATAGAATCCTGACCAGAAATGAGCGGAAAATTCATAGACGCCGGAATGGCTTGTGCTACTACTGTGGTGATTCTACACATGTTATCTCAGCATGCTCTAAACGTATAGCTAAGGTTGTTAGTCCTGTCACCGTTGGTAATTTGCAACCTAAATTTATTCTGTCTGTAACTTTGATTTGCTCACTGTCATCTTATCCTGTCATGGCGTTTGTAGATTCAGGTGCTGCCCTGAGTCTCATGGATCTCTCATTTGCTAAGCGCTGTGGTTTTACTCTTGAACCATTAGAAAATCCTATTCCTCTTAGGGGTATTGATGCTACACCATTGGCAGCAAATAAACCGCAGTATTGGACACAGGTTACCATGTGCATGACTCCTGAACACCGCGAGGTGATACGTTTCCTGGTTTTACATAAAATGCATGATTTGGTTGTTTTGGGGCTGCCATGGTTACAGACCCATAATCCAGTCCTGGACTGGAAGGCTATGTCAGTCTCAAGTTGGGGCTGTCGTGGTATTCATGGGGATTCCCTGCCTGTGTCTATTGCTTCTTCTACGCCTTCGGAAGTTCCGGAGTATTTGTCTGATTATCAGGATGTCTTCAGTGAGTCTGAGTCCAGTGCACTGCCTCCTCATAGGGACTGTGACTGTGCTATAGATTTGATCCCAGGCAGTAAATTTCCTAAGGGAAGACTGTTTAATCTGTCGGTACCTGAACATACCGCTATGCGTTCATATATCAAGGAGTCTCTGGAGAAAGGACATATTCGTCCGTCTTCTTCCCCTCTTGGTGCGGGATTCTTTTTTGTGGCAAAAAAGGACGGATCTTTGAGACCTTGTATTGATTATCGGCTTTTAAATAAGATCACTGTCAAATTTCAGTATCCTTTACCGCTGTTGTCTGACTTGTTTGCCCGGATTAAGGGTGCCAAGTGGTTCACCAAGATAGACCTTCGTGGTGCGTACAACCTTGTGCGCATTAAGCAAGGTGATGAATGGAAAACCGCATTCAATACGCCCGAAGGTCATTTTGAGTACTTGGTGATGCCTTTTGGGCTCTCCAATGCGCCTTCAGTTTTTCAGTCCTTTATGCATGACATTTTCCGGAAGTATCTGGATAAATTTTTGATTGTTTATCTGGATGATATTTTGTTTTTTTCTGATAATTGGGATTCGCATGTGGAGCAGGTCAGGTTGGTCTTTAAAATTTTGCGTGAAAATTCTTTGTTTGTCAAGGGCTCAAAGTGTCTCTTTGGTGTACAGAAGGTTCCCTTTTTGGGGTTCATTTTTTCCCCTTCTGCTGTGGAGATGGACCCAGTCAAGGTCCGAGCTATTCTTGATTGGACTCAGCCCTCGTCAGTTAAGAGTCTTCAGAAGTTCTTGGGCTTCGCTAACTTCTACCGTCGTTTTATCGCTAATTTTTCTAGCATTGTGAAACCTTTGACGGATATGACCAAGAAGGGCTCCGATGTAGCTAACTGGGCTCCTGCTGCCGTGGAGGCTTTCCAGGAGTTGAAACGCCGGTTTACTTCGGCGCCTGTTTTGTGCCAGCCTGACGTCTCACTTCCCTTTCAGGTTGAGGTGGATGCTTCGGAGATTGGGGCAGGGGCCGTTTTGTCGCAGAGAGGCCCTGGTTGCTCTGTTATGAAACCTTGTGCCTTTTTCTCTAGGAAGTTTTCGCCTGCCGAGCGAAATTATGATGTGGGCAATCGGGAGTTGTTGGCCATGAAATGGGCATTTGAGGAGTGGCGTCATTGGCTCGAGGGTGCTAAGCATCGTGTGGTGGTCTTGACTGATCACAAAAATCTGATGTATCTCGAGTCTGCTAAACGCCTTAATCCGAGACAGGCCCGCTGGTCATTGTTTTTCTCTCGCTTTGATTTTGTTGTCTCGTATTTACCAGGTTCAAAGAATGTGAAGGCCGATGCTCTTTCTAGGAGCTTTGTGCCTGATGCTCCTGGAGTCGCTGATCCTGTTGGTATTCTTAAAGATGGAGTTATCTTGTCAGCTATTTCTCCGGATCTGCGACGTGTGTTGCAGAGATTTCAGGCTGATAGGCCTGAGTCTTGTCCACCTGACAGACTGTTTGTCCCGGATAAGTGGACCAGCAGAGTCATTTCCGAGGTTCATTCCTCGGTGTTGGCAGGTCACCCGGGAATTTTTGGCACCAGAGATCTGGTGGCCAGGTCCTTTTGGTGGCCTTCCTTGTCAAGGGATGTGCGGTCATTTGTGCAGTCCTGTGGGACTTGTGCTCGAGCTAAGCCTTGCTGTTCTCGTGCCAGCGGTTTGCTCTTGCCCTTGCCTGTCCCGAAGAGACCTTGGACACATATCTCCATGGATTTCATTTCTGATCTTCCGCTATCTCAGGGCATGTCCGTTATCTGGGTGATATGTGATCGCTTCTCCAAGATGGTCCATTTGGTTCCTTTGCCTAAGCTGCCTTCCTCTTCCGATCTGGTTCCTGTGTTTTTCCAGAACGTGGTTCGTTTGCACGGCATCCCTGAGAATATTGTGTCAGACAGAGGATCCCAGTTCGTTTCCAGGTTCTGGCGATCCTTTTGTAGTAGGATGGGCATTGATTTGTCGTTTTCGTCTGCTTTCCATCCTCAGACTAATGGACAGACGGAGCGAACCAATCAGACTTTGGAGGCTTATTTGAGGTGTTTTGTCTCTGCTGATCAGGACGATTGGGTGACATTCTTGCCGTTGGCTGAGTTTGCCCTTAATAATCGGGCTAGTTCCGCCACCTTGGTTTCGCCTTTTTTCTGCAACTCTGGTTTCCATCCTCGCTTTTCTTCGGGTCATGTGGAGCCTTCTGACTGTCCTGGGGTGGATTCTGTGGTGGATAGGTTGCAGCAGATCTGGAATCATGTGGTGGACAACTTGAAGTTGTCACAGGAGAAGGCTCAGCGCTTTGCCAACCGCCGCCGCGGTGTGGGTCCCCGACTACGCGTTGGGGATTTGGTATGGCTTTCTTCCCGCTTTGTTCCTATGAAGGTCTCCTCTCCCAAATTTAAACCTCGTTTTATTGGGCCTTACAAGATATTGGAAATCCTTAATCCTGTATCTTTTCGTCTGGATCTTCCTGTGTCGTTTGCTATTCACAATGTATTTCATAGGTCCTTGTTGCGGCGGTACATTGTGCCTGTAGTTCCTTCTGCTGAGCCTCCTGCTCCGGTGTTGGTTGAGGGCGAGTTGGAGTACGTGGTGGAGAAGATCTTGGATTCTCGCCTCTCCAGGCGGAGGCTTCAGTACCTGGTCAAGTGGAAGGGCTATGGTCAGGAGGATAATTCCTGGGTGGTCGCCTCTGATGTTCATGCGGCCGATTTAGTTCGTGCCTTTCATGCCGCTCATCCTGATCGCCCTGGTGGTCGTGGTGAGGGTTCGGTGACCCCTCACTAAGGGGGGGGTACTGTTGTGAATTTGCTTTTTACTCCCTCTAGTGGTTACTAGTTTTTTGACTCTGGTTTTTCTGTCATTCCTTTTATCCGCACCTGGGTCGTTAGTTAGGGGTGTTGCTATATAAGCTCCCTGGACCTTCAGTTCAATGCCTGGCAACGTAGTTATCAGAGCTAGTCTGCTGTGCTCTTGTCTACTGATCCTGGTTCCAGTTATATCAGCTAAGTCTGCCTTTTGCTTTTTGCTATTTGTTTTGGTTTTGTATTTTTGTCCAGCTTGTTCCAAATCTATATCCTGACCTTTGCTGGAAGCTCTAGGGGGGCTGGTGTTCTCCCCCCGGACCGTTAGACGGTTCGGGGGTTCTTGAATTTCCAGTGTGGATTTTGATAGGGTTTTTGTTGACCATACAAGTTACCTTTCTTTATTCTGCTATCAGTAAGCGGGCCTCTCTGTGCTAAACCTGGTTCATTTCTGTGTTTGTCATTTCCTCTTACCTAACCGTCATTATTTGTGGGGGGCTTCTATCCAGCTTTGGGGTCCCCTTCTCTGGAGGCAAGAAAGGTCTTTGTTTTCCTCTACTAGGGGTAGCTAGATTCTCCGGCTGGCGCGTGTCATCTAGAATCAACGTAGGAATGATCCCCGGCTACTTCTAGTGTTGGCGTTAGGAGTAGATATATGGTCAACCCAGTTACCACTGCCCTATGAGCTGGATTTTTGTACTCTGCAGACTTCCACGTTCCTCTGAGACCCTCGCCATTGGGGTCATAAAACATCAGGACATCAGGAATACCAGATAGGCATCTGGGGCACTGGCGAGGCAGCCCAGGTCATCGGCTGAGACTCAGATGGCACAGGATCAGGTAGCGGTGGTCATCAGGTTCCTAGCTACGGCCGTCAGGCTCCGGGCATCGGACCTAGGAATGAACTCAAGCGTGATGGTGCAATCACCGCCGGACTGGACCTGGGCCAGACGGGGTTAGCACCGCATAACAGGCTGAGCACAGGATAGTAAGGGCTAAGCATAAACACCAGACTCCATCTTTAAAAGATGAGCCAAGGAAGTTCAGTCACTGGGTACGGGGTGTCAGACACAAAAGGACTTCAGGAACATAACAGAGGACACAGTTCAGACAGGGTCAGGTACTCTATGTACAGCCTCCAGGATAGGCGGGTCTGGGTACTCTGCCCCCAGATTAGGCAGAAAAACAAAACACAAACAGATCTGGATATGCAACCTCCAGGATAGGCGGATCTGGGTACTCTGCCCCCAGAAAAGGCGGAAGACAGGTATCAGCTCTCCCAGAACATAAAGTTATATGAAAAAGTTTGGGCACCCCTATTAATTTTAAGCTTAATGTTTTATAAAAACTGTTTTTTTTTGCAACAGCTATTTCAGTTTCATATATCTAAGAAATGTTGGACACAGTAATGTTTCTGCCTTGAAATGAGGTTTATTGTACTAACAGAAAATGTGCAATCTGCATTCAAACAAAATTTGACATGTGCATAAGTGTGGGCACCCTTATCATTTTCTTGTTTTAAATACTCCTACCTACTTTTTACTGACTTACTAAAGCACTTTTTTTGGTTTGTAACCTCATTGAGCTTTGAACTTCATAGCCAGGTGTATGCAATCATGAGAAAAGCTACTTAAAGTGGCCACTTGCAAGTTGTTCTCCTGTTTGAATCTCCTCTGAAGAGTGGCATCATGGGCTCCTCAAAACAACTGTCAAATGATCTGAAAACAAAGATTTTTCAACATAGTTGTTCAGGGGAAGGATACAAAAAGCTGTCTCAGAGATTTAACCTGTCAATTTCCACTGTGAGGAACATAGTAAGGAAATGGAAGAACACAGGTACAGTTCTTGTTAAGGTCAGAAGTGGCAGGCCAAGAAAAACATCAGAAAGGCAGAGAAGAAGAATGGTGAGATCAGTCAAGGACAATCCTCAGACCACCTCCAGAGAGCTGCAGCATCAACTTGCTGCAGATGGTGTCACTGTGCATCGGTCAACTATACAACGCACTTTGCACAAGGAGAAGCTGTATGGGGGAGTGATGCGAAAGAAGCCGTTTCTGCAAGCACGCCACAAACAGAGTCAGCTGAGGTATGCAAAAGCACATTTGGAGAAGCCAATTTCTTTTTGGAAGAAGGTCCTGTGGACTGATGAAACCAAGATTGAGTTGTTTGGTCATACAAAAAGGATGCATGGCGGCAAAAAAACACAGCATTCCAAGAAAAACACTTGCTACCCACAGTAAAATTTGGTGGAGGTTCCATCATGCTTTGGGGCTGTGTGGCCAATGCCGGCACTGGGAATCTTGTTAAAGTTGAGGGACGCATGGATTCCTCTCAGTATCAGCAGATTCTTGACAATAATGTTCATGAATCAGTGACAAAGTTGAAGTTACGTAGGGGATGGATATTTCAGCAAGACAATGATCCAAAACACCGCTCCAAATCTACTCAGGCATTCATGCAGAGGAACAATTACACTGTTCTGGAATGGCCATCCCAGTCCCCAGACCTGAATGTCATTGAAAATCTGTGGGATCATTTGAAGAGGGCTGTCCATGCTTGGCGACCATCAAACTTAACTGAACTGGAATTGTTTTGTAAAGAGGAATGGTCAAAAATACCTTCATCCAGGATCCAGGAACTCATTAAAAGCTACAGGAAGCGACTAGAAGCTGTTATTTTTGCAAAAGGAGGATCTACTAAATATTAACGTCACTTTTCTGGTGAGGTGCCCATACTTATGCACATGTAAAATTTTGTTTGAATGCAGATTGCACATTTTCTGTTAGTACAATAAATCTCATTTCAAGGCAGAAACATTACTGTGTCCAACTGTTATTAGATATATGAAACTGAAATAGCTGTTGCAAAAAAACCAATTTTTATAAAACATTAAGCTTAAGATTAATAGGGGTGCCCAAACTTTTTCATATAACTGTACTGCAGACAGAGCGGGAGCTGATACCTAACTCACACGGCAAGACACAGAAACACAATGCAATGCTCTGGCGACGCCCAACAGGAAAGAGGGAGTTTAAATAGGAGCTGCCCCTCAGCAATAGGCTGAGGAAGCAACACAGGTGCACACTCAAACCCTAATAAAAGCAGGGTAGGTGTGGCCGCGCGCACTCCAAACCACAAACAGAAACCATTACAGCACAGACAGCACAGGAACTGTGGCTTAGGGCAGCTGGCAGTGACTGCTAGCCTGAACACATGTGGAAAGTCATGCACTAGCTGCAGAGGACCTTGCAAGCCGCAAATAGCTTCCACAGCGGCAGCCAGGGACCGCACATGCAAGTGGTCATGCAGCAGAGCAAAGACATCACAGCACATGTACAGCTACGCAGCAGCACAGGGAACTGAGCCGCATCCATACAGGTAACAGACTACAGTATCCCTGCAAGTTAGGGGGAGAGGAGCAAGGGTTAAAGCAGAGACATGCAAAAGTAACGCCGAAGAACCAAGGTATAAACCCAGTGGCGTTACAATAAGCGCTTATGGTCAGCGGGGTCCTCTCTCTTTTATAGAGTGTAAGCTCTCATAGTCAGCGGGGTCCTCTCTCTCCTATAGAGTGTAAGCACTTATGGTCAGCGGGGTCCTCTCTCTCCTATAGAGTGTAAGCACTTATGGTCAGCGGGGTCCTCTCTCTCCTATAGAGTGTAAGCTCTTATAGTCAGCAGGGTCCTCTGTCTCCTATAGAATATAAGCACTTATGGTCAGTGGGTCCTCTCTCTTCTATAGAGTGTAAGCACTTATGGTCAGTAGGGTCCTCTCTCTCCGCTTTCCTATAGAGTATAAGCGCTTATGGTCAGCGGGGTCCTCTCTCTTTTATAGAGTGTAAGCTCTCATAGTCAGTGGGGTCCTCTCTCTCCTATAGAGTGTAAGCACTTATGGTCAGCAGGGTACTCTCTCTCTTTCACTCCTGTAGAGTATAAGTGCTTATGGTCAGCGGGGTCCTCTCTTTCTCTCCTATAGAATATAAGCACTTATAGTCAGTGGGGTCCTCTCTCTTCTATAGAGTGTAAGCACTTATGGTCAGTAGGGTCCTCTCTCTCCGCTCTTCTATAGAGTGTAAGCACTTATGGTCAGTAGGGTCCTCTCTCTCCGCTCTTCTATAGAGTATAAGCACTTATGGTCAGCGGGGTCCTCTCTCTCCTCTCTCCTATAGAGTACCAGCGCTTATGGTCAGCGGGGTCCTCTCTCTCCTCTCTCCTATAGAGTACAAGCGCTTATGGTCAGCAGGGTCCTCTCTCTCCTATAGCGTATAAGCGCTTATGGTCAGCGGGGTCCTCTCTCTCCTCTCTCCTAAAGAGTATAAGCGCTTATGGTCAGCGGGGTCCTCTCTCTCCTCTCTCCTATAGAGTATAAGCGTTTATGGTCAGCGAGGTCCTCTCTATTCTATAGAGTGTAAGAGCTTATGGTCAATGGGGTCCTCTCTCTCCTCTCTCCTATATAGTATAAGCGCTTATGGACAGCGGGGTCCTCTCTTTCTTTCACTCCTATAAAGTGTAAGCTCTTATCGTCAGCAGTGTACTTTCTCTTCTCTCCCTCACTTGAAATTTCTGAGCAATTACAAGCGTTCTAATATTGAGATTCGTGAGAATTTATTCACCGTGAATCAAATTTCGGGGGAAAATTTGGGGAAATCAGCAAATTCGAATTTCCAAAGATTTGCTCATCTACAATAGCTATACATTTAGGGCTACACCTAAAGGGTAGTATTTAAAGAAGCACTCTCATTAAATATTTGGTTCCTAAGCCTTTGAAAATGTTAGTGTAGTGTCAGTGTGCTATTATATTCTCCAGTTACTGCTTCCTCCAGTATCCAGCACCGCTTCGCTCCTCTTCTGAGTTATATAATGATGATTCCGGCTCACTGGATCACACTGAGGACTGTGTGACCCAGAAATGGCTTTTATAACGTAAGCAATGGAGCATCAGAATGAGGCTCAATATGAGGCCTTATAGATTTATATTGAAAAGAGACTTTGTTATAGAATTTTGGCTCGGGGTGAATTTAACCTCGTGTGTATGCTGCGTCCGTTCCCAATTATTATCAGATCTGATCTATTGAGCGCTCAAGAAAGAATGAACTCTGACACAAAGTGACAGTATAACATTCCATCCAGATCTCTGGTTTATTGATTGATACATGATCTTATAAAAGCATATAAAATGGGAGTGGTTAGTAAATTAACATACAATTTAGCTATTATTTCATTGGCTGACTGAGTACATAATGCATTTAACTGAGTACATGGCATCTTTGAACTATGGTCTACCTAGCAACAAACTGATTTTGCACTTTCGGGAACATCTGCCACCTTTATCCTGCTAGTCAGCAACATTTTGGGACATTAGTTTCGAATCATCTGCTTTAACTTCCCTGTTCTCTGGTGATCTAAGCATACCAAAAAGTCCCGAGGTCTGTCTTGCCTAACTCATGTGATTAAATTGAGCAATTGATCATAAAATAGTTGAATATATTTGATTTTAAGCTAGGACATGATTTAAAGGGATATACATGCAAGTGAGATCTACATAATATATATATATTTCTATCACAAGCCCCCCTTAGATATCACTTGCCCTAATCCTAGCCTCCTGTCCCAAAGCGCTGCAACTCTTTTGTGCTGTCGGCGAACTGACATGTACCTAATGCACATGCCCTACACCGTACAGACTTTTCGCAAATGGGCGGTCAGGAGATCTGTCCCTAAAGGGGGGTAGACGCTTGCATAGTCTCATATTGGCGAAGTTCTCCAATCAGTTCCACATATTCATCCTCATCGGGGTGGGAGGAGCCGTCAGGTGGGTGAATCTGGATTCGGATAGGTTCGTCCAGGAGGAGATGTGGCATCAGGTTTGTGGTTTCCTTGACCGTCTTTTCCATCATCCTGCAGATACAAGGGATTACGCAGCAACCAGAAATTATCACAAGAACAAAAACAACAAGTATGGCTGCCCCAATCTGTGCTAATAACCTTTGCCACCCATTCATCCATCCAAAGTACTGGTCCCAAGGATCTTTCACTCCTGAGTTTTGTTTCAATTCTTCTGATAGCTCGGTGAGTTTCTGTATCGCCACCGTGACTTTACCATTGGGACCAGTATTGTCTGGGATGTAGGTACAACAGGTTTCTTTGATCATTTTGCAAACACCTCCTTTTTCAGCTAGAATCATGTCTAGGGCCATCCTGTTTTGGAATGCCATGATGGAAGTGGGGCCCAACTGGTCTGCCAGACCTTTTAGAGCATCTCGGGTGTAGTTAACAAATCTCTGCTGGTTGTAATACACATAATTTATCCAATCAACATTTTTGTTCACAGTTATTATTGGCAACAATGACTCAAATCCTGCCTTGACCTGGTCCCTGGCTTTGAATTCATCAGGTACCCCCCTAGGCACACCTACGTTGTCTATATAAACATGTGGATCAAAACTGCCTTTTGGGGCACTTGCCCGCTTTGGTCTGTTAACTGCAGTACTGGGTGAGGACTCATGGGTGTAGGGAAACAGGTGGAAGGGCATCAGAATTTTTGCCAGTGCACATTGGCCTACCCAAACACCTTCCAGTCTGCTACGTATCTTCATATCACCACAGATCCAGTATATGTCACCTAGGGAGACCACATGATTAATTAGGTTGTCAGTGGTGGTACTGTACTCTGAGCAGAACCCCTTAGTGAAGTTTTTTACATCCCTGCCAACCCCTGTGCGTGTGTAACAGGTGTAATTACCAGGGTATATTGTTATTCCAGTCCCTGGGGGGGTGTCTTTAGTCATGAGTGGGTACTTAGACTTCCAGTGTTCACAGGATGCAGAATGAGATGAGTTAGTGTATATGCTGAGGAAACAGGCCTGCTGGGATTCTGGGATGTTAAGTGGCACTGTGCCCAGATGGGGTCTGGCTCCGGCACATGCATAACAGCCACTCCCATTATGCTGTTGGGCTGTGTATCTTACCCACTCTAGCCAGTAATTGGTTTCAGAGAACCCAGTCTCTACTGCTAAAGTCTCCTCATAGGTCGGGTTTGTCAGTACCTTTACGTTACTAGGGGTCTCCTGAGTCACATTGGGCTTGTCAGCTGCATTTGCCAGCTTGAATTTTCCTGAGTACTGCACAGGGGGTTTGCGTTCACCACTCGGAGGTGTACTGCTCATTATATAAGTACCGGCATCACCTGGGGAGGGGTTTTCAATGCTAAGTATGAGTCGGTTGCATTCCCCCCTGGTGCTGCACCCCTTCCTGAAGGCCTGCTTTGTTAGGCGCATACGGTCAATTAAGGACTTGCCATCTTTATCTTTTCTGTTTAGGGCTGATGGGGGTTTGTATCCCCAACTGTCACCAGTGTTCCATGCTGCTGCTCCCCAGTATTCACATTTGTCTCCCCAATATTTATCTGCAACACAAATATACTGAGTCCCATGCCCCAAGCTGTCCAGCTGTGTGGGTGGGCAGTGTACCACATCGCAGTAATCAAACAGGTATGTAATTATGTGTGCTGATGTATCGAACCAGAAAATGGTGTAGTCCCCATCCTTGGTGATCTCCCCTCCCAGAGGTGGGGTGCGAGGAGCTTCCACCCCCAGGATATGTATCACAAAGAGGATATACAGGATCATTCTGGCTTTGGCGTATCTTCTGGTACGGGAGCCTTCTTGCAATGCGATGCGTGGATCCAAGTGGGTTTTCCCTCTAGTTTCACAGAGGTTGGTGTTGTCAGCAGCACTTGGAAGGGACCGTCAAATCTGGGGTCGAGTGTTCTCCTCACGAACTTCTTTACCAACACCCAGTCTCCTGGTTTCAGGGAGTGCGTACCGGGTACCGCTCCTGGATCTGGTAATGAAGAGAAAACTCGAGAATGGACATCAGCTAGTTTTTTGGACAGTTGAATTACATAAGCAGACAAAGTATCATATTGCATTGCCAACTGCTGAGGGAAGAATACCCCTAGCCTAGGGCTGGACCCAAACAGAATCTCATGTGGTGACAGCTTTTCTGGGCCCCGGGGGGTGTGCCTTACACTAAACAGTGCAATGGGAAGGGTTTCGTGCCATGGTTTGCGTGCCTCTTGGGCAACTTTCAACATCCTGTTCTTAAGTGTCCCATTTAGTCTTTCTACTTTCCCGCTACTCTGAGGGTGATAGGGAGTGTGTAGGCCTAAGTCTGACCCTACTGCTGACCAGATCTCCCTTGTGAGGTTTGCTGTGAATGCGGGACCCTGATCACTCTCTATCACTTCTGGGACCCCGTATCTGCACACGATCTCTGAGAGCAGCTTCTTTGCAGTAGTCTTTGCTGACTGATTCCTCACTGGGAAAGCTTCTGGCCATCCTGAAAACACGTCCACGACCACAAGGGCATATTCGAAACCTCCACTTGGCGGCATCTGGATGTGGTCTATCTGGATCCTCTGGAAGGGGTATAGTGGTCTGGCCAGATGATGGGTGGGAACTTTCTCCATTCTTCCAGGGTTGCATTTGCCACAGGTCAGACAGCTGCTTGCGAACTTGGCTGTTAGGGTGGAGATCCCTGGAGCGAACCAGTAAGCACCAATCAGATCATTCATCTGTGTCTTTGATCTGTGGGTGGGCCCATGTGCCCACTGGACCACCATAGGGTACATGCTTCGGGGTAAACAGGGTTTATAGTCCATTGAGTATACCCTTCCTTCTTGATGTGTTGCACCCTTCCGCATCCAACTCTCTTTCTCTTCCTTTGGAGCTTGCTCTTGCAACTTCTTGAATAGATTCCAAGAGGTCATCTCATCTGGTGTCTTGTCCTCAGTTACCACGTAGTAGCCGTCCGGCTCTACGACCTCTCCCACTTCTCCGCATTGTCTTCCTTTGGCGGCTTCTTTGGCTGCCATATCGGCCATGTTGTTGCCCCGTGCCTCTACTGTGTTCAGTTTTCCATGCGCTTTGACTTTCAGTACGGCCACCATTTTTGGAAGTTGAAGTGCGCTCAGCAGGTCCTTAATGGCTCCATGATGCTTCACGGTTGTTCCGCTTGCTGTGATGAAGTCTCTTGCAGCCCAGATGGGTCCAAAGTCGTGTGCTATGCCATGCGAGTACCTTGAATCGGTGTATATGTTCGCAGTCTTGCCCTCTGCCATCCGGCAGGCCTTCGTCAGTGCTATTAGTTCTGCTTCCTGGGCTGACAGGCTAGGCGGCAGACTTCTAGACCACAGGATTTCTTGATTGCTGGTCACTGCACATCCCGTGTGGAATCTTCCTTCATCATCTGCAAATCTGGAGCCGTCTACGTAAAGGATCAACTCTGGGTTGGTCAGCGGCTCTTCTGCCACATTGGGTAGTCCTGCTGTTTCCTGTTGCATGATACTGAAGCAGTCATGGTCATCTGTCCGGAGCAAATCCAGATCCTTGTGGAAGGTATCGTGCAGATTTTGATCTGAGGGGTCCGTATTCATATCCCCCCTTGGGAGTGGGAGTAGAGTGGCCGGATTGAGGACTGTACATCTGGAGATAGTGACATTGTCAGGCAGTAGTAGGGAGCACTGCAGGCGAAGATGTCTTGCGGTGGAGAGATGTTTTGGCTGGGTTTGGTTGAGAATTGCTGAAATGTCATGTGGAGCCAGGATTTCCAGTGGATGTCCAAGAATGATGTCAGCAGTCTTGTCCAAGAGGGCGTGTGCTGCAAACACTGCTCTCATGCAGGAGGGGGCTCCCCTTGCAACTGGATCCAGGCGAGCTGAGAAGTAGCCTAGAGGCCTCTGTCTTCCCCCGTGAGTCTGTGTCAGGACTCCAGTAGCATGGCCTTCTTTCTCCATCAGGTAGAGACGGAATAGCTTCTTGTAGTCAGGTAGGCCTAGTGCTGGCGCTGAGACTACAGAGTCTTTTAGCTTTTTGAACGAACTGAAGGCCACATCTGTTAACAGGAACGGGGTTGCATTGACGCAGTCATACAGAGGTTGCATTAGGACTGAGGCATCAGGGATCCAGGCTCTGCAATATGAAACCAGACCAAGGAAAGCTTGTAGCCCCTTTGGAGTTGTTGGAGGGGCCATCTTCTCCACTGTGGTCTTCCGATCATCCGTCAGGTGTTTCGTCTGGTGAGCAATGCAGTGCCCAAGGAATGTAACTCGCTTCAGACACCACTGGATTTTGTTCTTTGAGACCTTGCAGCGCTGTTCCGCCAGGTAGAGTAGGAGAGACACGGAATGTGTTTTACACGTGTCAAAGTCAACTGCACAGAGGAGTAGATCGTCCACGTATTGTAGCAGGGTCACTTCTGCATGTTCTGTGATCCAGTTGGCGAGAACTGTGGACATTGCTTTGGTGAACTGTGAGGGGCTGTTCTGGGCCCCCTGAGGCATCACCGCCCATGTGTACTGTGCTCCCTGATGCGTGAAGGCAAACAGGAACTGATCGTCCGGATGGAGGGGAACACTGAAGAAAGCATTAGCCAGGTCGATCACCGTGAACACGGTTGCTGTGGAAGGCACATTTGAGAGCAGTGTGTGCGGATTCGGCACAATTGGAGTTTCAAATACTGTAGCGTCATTTACAGCTCTTAGGTCATGTACCATTCTGAACTTGGCTGGCTCCCCTTTTACAGTCTTTTTCTTGACAGGGAACAGCGGGGTGTTGCAAGGAGAGGTGCAAGGGACCACGACCCCTATTTCCAGAAACACCTTCAATTGGTCTGAGACAGCTTGACTCTGGGCGATGGACAAGGGATACTGGGCCTTACGAGGATATGGAGTGCCTGGCTTGAGTGATACCCGCACCGGGGCAACTTGAAGTTTTCCCACGTCTTGGGGTCCCTTGGACCATAGACTTTCTGGTACTACGTCCAGTACCTCCTTGGGTAGGCCTTCTTCAGTTGCCTGAGGTTCCTGTAGGGCCGCCAGCATCACTGACTCTTCCTGGGTCAAAGGTGAAGAGAGGGTTACGGTCCCATCTTCCTGGAACACTATGGTTGCTTTCAGTTTTTGTAGTAGGTCCGCCCCCAGCAGGTTGAGTGGGCAGGTTCTTGACACCACAAACTGGGATAGGATAGAGTGTCCTGGCTGAGTGCACACGCTCAGAGGCTTTGTAAGCTGAGAATGTCTGACTTGACCATCAATGCCTATGCAAGACACAGAGGATTCTGATAGGCAGGTAGGGTCAGGAAGTTCCACATGTCTCATCACACTTCTGGCTGCACCAGTGTCCACAAGAAAAGATCTGACAACGCCATCCACTTCCAGGGTAATTTGAGGGGTTGGTCCTGCAGAAGGAGTCTTGCATGTCAGGAGCGTGGTATCTTGCGGACCTGGCTTGCCCCTGTCCTATGGGCGGGGTACTTCACTGTTTACTTCGGGGATCCTTTGGCTTGCTCTTCTGGGCAGGGTATTTGGTTGTGATGGTGCTTTGCACTGATTTCGGTAATGGCCCAATTTGCCGCAGTTGTAACACCTGATACCTCTTCTGTATTGCGGTGTCTCTTCAGGGTCTGCGGCCACCATAACGGGTGCTGTCTTCCGTACCCCTGGTTGGGACTCGATCCCTTTGGCTACTGTGAGCAGGGTGTCCATTGCTATTGACCTGTACTCGGGCCTAGCCACTATCAGTGGCTTCCTGATCGGCTCTCTGAGTCCATGCACAAAGGCCTGTGCCAACATTTGCCTGTGTATTTGGTCATGAATGGTGAAGCCAAGGTCCTGGAAGACCTGCATTACTCTGCCATGAAACTTCTCCACAGACTCTGTCTTCTCCTGACTCATGTCGTGTAAGCTGAGGGCCTGTCCGGCCAGCCTGCCTTTGGCCCACTCTCTGAGTTGTTCAATCAGCTTCGGCCCTGACTCCCAGGCATGTACATCTAGATCTGCTGCAAGCTTGAAATGTTCCTTCATGATTGGCCAGAAGGCATCACCTGCCTTTATCTCCATCACAGCCCACAGATCATTCCAGGTGGCTGCATATGTGCGCTGGTTCTGCTGCATTCTTCTGTAGAATGGCATGGGGTGCATTTCTGGGTCTGGGAGATTGTTGAGGATGCTGGTCACCTGACTTGGGGTGAAGTGCACATAGTGTAAAGGTGGTGCTTCTATCTGCCCCTGTCTTCTGAGTGCCTGTGGGTTCTTCTTTCTAGTGCTGGGCAGCATGTATGAAGTCCCTTCTTCATCTTCATCAGATGAATTGCTGTGATATCGTGTACCGGGGTCATGCAGTGGCTGATGGGTGGTTCTGGGAATTGCCTTTTTGCGAGAAGATGTCTCTCCACCCTGCTGAAACTGCGGAGGATTATAGTTCCATTGTGGTGTGAATGTTGGCTGCTCTGACCGGGGATACTGATCATTATCAGATGGTGGTGCCTGTGACCTCCCCCCTGTCCCCGGACCTGAGCTGCCTGCTGCTGGTTGAGGGGTGCTTTCAGCAGGGGGATCTCCACCTTCCTCCCCTGATAACATGACTGGTAGAGGCTGAACTGTATTTGGCACATAGAATGTTCCCTGTGCGGTGAGCACCGGATACAGAGAGACCACACTGCTTGAATCCGGCATCCGCCCGGCAGGCAACAAGGCAGGAGAAGGAGAGTGTGATACAGGAGGAGATGCATGGTCACGCTTACAGTGCAGTGTGATCCATAGACTTGGAATCGTCATCACATGACTCAAAAGAGGAGCTAATACTGGAGAAGATGGCGATCGGTGAACAAATTGACACACTGACACTGCACTAAAATATACAAAAAAAGGTTGCACTTTATCGTGCCAAAGCATGTTGAATATGAGATACATGAAATATGAATAGCAAAGTGGCTTTTGAACATTAGAAAAAATATTTATGAGACGCTTTGCACAAAATTTGGCCAAATAGTGTGAGCCCATCAACCATCGTCAAGGTGGCCTCATTAATCTGATGGATCCCTGACCAAATGTGAACACTTACCTAAGGCTGTGGTTTTTAATTACATCTAATCATATTTGGTTCCGGCCAACACATATATGTAGGCTTTACTGAGAGAGGTGTCCACTGTCCACATTCACACATGCATTCAGACATTAGCCTTAGGTAAGTGTTCACATTTGGACAGGGAGATCAGGGATCCATCAGATTAATGAGGACACCTTGATGATGATTGATGGGCTCACACTATTTGGCCAAATTTTGTGCAAAGCGTCTCATAAATATTTTTTCCTAATGTTCAAAAGCCATTTTGCTATTCATATTTCATGTATCTCATATTCGACATGCTTTGGCACTATAGAGTGCAACCTTTTTTTGTATATTGTATATGGAGGTAGCTGCTCCTGGTATGCACCTATTCACATTAGTTTGGATGTGTCAGTTTTTTTTCTGTCACTGCACTAAAATATGCCCAGGTTTAGGGAAAAAAAAAGTTAACGGGTGTGCTTCTTTAACTTTAATGGTATTCATACACGGTATATACTGTATTTATTTAGTAATCCAAGGCACGGCTGATGAGAACAGGTTTGTGTGATGTATATCAGACTTGCAAATATGAAGTCACAGTTTCTACACATGTTTCTGATAAACTTCCCAGAAATCTTTTCTCTATATCTAGGTGATGTCAAATGATGGGTTAGATTATAATTGAAGAAATCTGGCAAAGATAAGACATCATAGATTTTCTTTGGAATATAACGATATTAAATACAAGTTTTATTTTAGAAATCCAAGTCCCAGGTGCTCTGGTCTCTACCATATTTTATTGACTGCCTGTGTGGGATCTTCATCATATTAGGCTACACTTCGCATTAACTTTGTGCAGGTACAGAGTTAGGGATGTTAAGAATTCAATTTATTATTTTGCGAGTGCTTGTAGATATTTCCTTATCAGACTACAGTATGTCATTATACCCCCCAGGGAGCTGAAATGGCTAGCATTGTATTACTTTCCAATGTCTTGTAGGTCTTCCATCAAAAAGCTCTGTTTAATGTGGAGTGACATATTATGGTTTTCCAGGGTACTTAATATGAAGTGTTTTTACTTGGGGGAGGTTCAGATGTGCATGAAAACATATTGCCTGGTGCAGAACAGATTTCTTTTGAAATTGTGATACTGAGAACTATCCCCTGTTGTTTCTGTAAATCACGTGCAGACAGGGAATCCTGACAATTCTCACATTCAGCTGTATGTACAAGCTATATTTATCGCAGGGTCAAAGCCGACTTGAATATTTTCAGAGATAAATCAACAGTCACAGTTCTGCCATGGTTTAATTAGTTTAGTGCTAATTGTTTTCTCAGGTATAAATGTATCCACCGGTCCTAGACGAGATGGGTCAAACACATACACATACTGAGTATACAACTACCTGTGCACGGGCATATACAGTATATATATATATATATATATATATACTCACCGTATATACTCGAGTATAAGCCGACCCGAGTATAAGCCGACCCCCTTAATTTTGCCAAAAAAAACTGGGAAAACTTAATGACTCGAGTATAAGCCTAGGGTGGGAAATGCAGCAGCTATCGGTAAATGTCAAAAGTAAAAATAGATACACATAAAAGTAAAATTAATTGAGACATCAGTAGGTTAAGTGTTTTTGAATATCCATATTGAATCAGGAGCCCCATATAATGCTCCATAAAGTTTATGATGGCCCCATAAGATGCTCCATATTAAAATATGCCCCATATAATCCTGCTTAAAGGGAACCTGTCACCATGTTTTTGGAAGATGGGATAAAAATAGCGTTAAATAGGGGCAGAGGTGGGCGTTACATTAGTGTGTTTGTTATGCGTTTATTACCCACCTAAGTTGCCGAAATACCTTTGCAAAGTCTCCGTTTTCGCCTGTCAATCAGGCTAGTCTGGTCAGATGGGCGTTGTCTTCCCCCAGATTTTGCGTAGTTTTCCGTTGGTGGCGTAGTGGTGTGCGCATGCCCAAGGTCCCGAATCCTCTGCCAGGGGATTTCAAAGAGCGCGGTGTCCGTTATTGCATTGGTGATCGGTGGGCGCGGCCATCTTCCTTTGGCCGCGCGTGCGCAGAAGCGGCGCTCTGCTGGCCGCGGCATCAGGAAAATGGCCGCGGGATGCCGCGCGTGCGCAGATGGATATCGCGGCGGCCATTTTCCTGAAGCCGCGGCCAGCAGAGCGCCGCGGCAAGCAGAGCGCCGCTTCTGCGCACGCGCGGCCAAAGGAAGATGGCCGCGCCCACCGATCACCAATGCAATAACGGACACCGCGCTCTTTGAAATCCCCTGGCAGAGGATTCGGGACCTTGGGCATGCGCACACCACTACGCCACCAACGGAAAACTAAACAAGATCTGGGGGAAGACAACGCCCATCTGACCAGACTAGCCTGATTGACAGGCGAAAACGGAGACTTTGCAAAGGTATTTCGGCAACTTAGGTGGGTAATAAACGCATAACAAACACTCTAATGTAACGCCCACCTCTGCCCCTATTTAACGCTATTTTTATCCCATCTTCCAAAAACATGGTGACAGGTTCCCTTTAAAGGTTAATAATGGCCCCATAAGATGCTCCATAGACACATTTGCCCAATATAATGCCGCACAAATGCTGATTATGGCCCCATAAGATGCTCTATAAAGATATTTGCCCCATATAGTGCTGCACAAACCTTGATTATGGCCCCATAAGATGCTCCATACAGACACTTGCCTCATATACCGTAATGCTCCACAAACATTAATTATGGCCCCATACAGACACTTGCCCCATATAGTGCTGCACAAACGTTATGGCCCCGTAGATGCTTCATACAAACACTTGCCCCATTTGCTGTTGCTGCGATAAAAAAAAAATCGCATACTCATCTCTCTGTCACTCAGGCCCCCGTCACTTTCAATATTCACCTGCTCCTGGTTCCGGCGCCGCTCCATCTTCAGCGTCTTCTGCACTGACGCTCAGGCAGAGGGCGCGCACTAACCACGTCACCACGCCCTCTGACCTGAGCGTCACTGCAGAAGACGCTGAAGACGGAGTGGCGCCGGAACGAGGAGCAGGTGAATATCGCGCAGCGCTCCCCCTCCCCATTATACTCACCTGCTCCTGGCGCTATGCAGTCCCTGCTTCCCTGGGACCACAGCTTCATCCTGTACTGAGCGTCTGTAATTTACATCATAGGTAGACCTCAACTATGGGAGACAAACTGAGAAAAAAAAATCCAGAAAATCACATTGTCTGTTTTTTTATCAATTTATTTGCATATTATGGTGGAAAATAAGTATTTGGTCAGAAAAAAAATTTCATCTCAATACTTTGTAATATATCCTTTGTTGGCAATGACAGAGGTCAAACGTTTTCTGTAAGTCTTCACAAGGTTGCCACACACTGTTGTTGGTATGTTGGCCCATTCCTCCATGCAGATCTCCTCTAGAGCAGTGATGTTTTTGGCTTTTCGCTTGGCAACACGGACTTTCAACTCCCTCCAAAGGTTTTCTATAGGGTTGAGATCTGGAGACTGGCTAGGCCACTCCAGGACCTTGAAATGCTTCTTACGAAGCCACTCCTTCGTTGCCCTAGCGGTGTGCTTTGGATCATTGTCATGTTGAAAGACCCAGCCACGTTTCATCTTCAATGCCCTTGCTGATGGAAGGAAGTTTGCACTCAAAATCTCACGATACATGGCCCCATTCATTCTTTCATGTACCCGGATCAGTCGTCCTGGCCCCTTTGCAGAGAAACAGCCCCAAAGCATGATGTTTCCACCACCATGCTTTACAGTAGGTATGGTGTTTGATGGATGCAACTCAGTATGTATTCTTTTTCCTCCAAACACGACAAGTTGTGTTTCTACCAAACAGTTCCAGTTTGGTTTCATCAGACCATAGGACATTCTCCCAAAACTCCTCTGGATCATCCAAATGCTCTCTAGCAAACTTCAGACGGGCCCGGACATGTACTGGCTTAAGCAGTGGGACACGTCTGGCACTGCAGGATCTGAGTCCATGGTGGCGTGGTGTGTTACTTATGGTAGGCCTTGTTACATTGGTCCCAGCTCTCTGCAGTTCATTCACTAGGTCCCCCCGCGTGGTTCTGGGATTTTTGCTCACCGTTCTTGTGATCATTCTGACCCCACGGGGTGGGATTTTGCGTGGAGCCCCAGATCGAGGGAGATTATCAGTGGTCTTGAATGTCTTCCATTTTCTAATTATTGCTCCCACTGTTGATTTCTTCACTCCAAGCTGGTTGGCTATTGCAGATTCAGTCTTCCCAGCCTGGTGCAGGGCTACAATTTTGTTTCTGGTGTCCTTTGACAGCTCTTTGGTCTTCACCATAGTGGAGTTTGGAGTCAGACTGTTTGAGGGTGTGCACAGATGTCTTTTTATACTGATAACAAGTTTAAACAGGTGCCATTACTACAGGTAATGAGTGGAGGAAAGAGGAGACTCTTAAAGAAGAAGTTACAGGTCTGTGAGAGCCAGAAATCTTGATTGTTTGTTTCTGACCAAATACTTATTTTCCACCATAATATGCAAATAAAATGATAAAAAAAACAGACAATGTGATTTTCTGGATTTTTTTTGCTCAGTTTGTCTGCCATAGTTGAGGTCTAACTATGATGTAAATTACAGACGCCTCTCATCTTTTTAAGTGGTGGAACTTGCACTATTGCTGAATGACTAAATACTTTTTTGCCCCACTGTATATATATATATATATATATATATATATATATATATATATATATATATTTTTTTTTATATTTATATATACATACACAGTGTGGTGGAATGTAACAAGTTGCTGTCAAACATCAAGGCGCCCGGATGTGACAATATTCTAATAGAGCTATAAAGTTTTCTGAAGCAGCAGTTGATGTCATCACAAGCCTGTGTCAACAGATATGGTCAACTGGTAAATGGCCCAAGGATTGGACAAGATCCGTGTTTATTCCTATTCCGAAGAAGGGAGATGCTACCGACTGTGGAAACAATTAGACCATTGTGCTTATACCTCATACCAGCAAAATACTTCTGAAGATCTTAGAAAGACTGTTACAGCCATAGGCAAGGGTTACATTAGCGTATAGCATCCAATGCGGGAGCATAGGATGTGATATACTAATGACACTCGGCTCAAACTCTGCTGCGAGCTTGATCTGAATGTCACGCAACTGTACTCCGATCCTTACGCATGAGAAAAGTGCAACACAGGTTAGAAGGAGACGGAGAAATTTATTTCTCCATCTTCTCTATTGCTGGCATCCGCGGTAATCACACTGCACTTGGATGACATCAGAGTGCAGTCCGATATTTTGCACGCACCCACAGACTTGTATGGGTGCATGCCATCTAATATATGCTGCCAATTGCAGCATGCAGCAAATTTTTTTCTCATGATGACTCAGCATGAGAAAATAAATGCTAGTTGGCACTGCTCCATAGTACTGGGGCGAGTGCTATCCAATAAAACACCCAATAGCACTCATCCAAGTTATGCAATGGCTATACGCTAGTCTGAGCGAGCCCTCACTTTGACAAAGAGCTGCCAGAGGAACATGCAGGATTTAAGGTACCGTCTCACAGTGGCACTTTGGTCGCTACGACGGCACGATTCGTGACGCTCCAGCGTCGTAGACTACGGTCACACTTCGCAATACACGGCGCTGGAGTGATAATTTCATGACGTATTTGCGATGTAGAAGCCGTTGGTTACTGTGCGCACATCGTATACAACCTTTGTTACACGATACGATCATGCCGCCACAGTGGGACACTTGACGACGAAAGAAAGTTTCAAACGATCTGCTACGACGTACGATTCTCAGCGGGGTCCCTGATCGCAGTAGCGTGTCAGACACAGCGAGATCGTAAGTATATCGCTGGAACGTCACGGATCGTGCCGTCGTAGCGACCAAAGTGCCACTGTGAGACGGTGCCCTTAGAAAAGGCAGAGTTACAAGAGATGCAATAGCTAACATTAGGTGGATAATGGAAAACGCCAATAATAATAATATTAATTTTTATTTATATAGCGCCAACATATTCCGCAGCGCTTTACAACTTATAGAGGGGACTTGTACAGACAATAGACATTACAGCATAACAGAAATCACAGTTTAAAACAGATACCAGGAGGAACGAGGGCCCTGCTCGCAAGCTTACAAACTATGAGGAAAAGGGGAGACACGAGAGGTGGATGGTAACAATTGCTTTAGTTATTGGGACCAGCCATAGTGTAAGGCTCGGGCGTTCATGTAAAGCTGCATGAACCAGTTAACAGCCTAAGTATGTAGCAGTACAGACACAGAGGGCTATTAACTGCATATAGTGTATGAGAACATGATGAGAGGAACCGGATTATGTGTTTTTTTTTTTTGGAATGGGCCACACAGGGATGGTTAGGTTAATGCATTGAGGCGGTAGGCCAGTCTGAACAAATGAGTTTTTAGGGCACGCTTAAAACTGTGGGGATTGGGGATTAATCGTATTAACCTAGGTAATGCATTCATACGCCAAAGAATACAATAAGAAAATCTGTTTTTGGTCCATCGACTACAGCAAAGCCTTCAATCATGTTGATCGCCAGAAACTTTGGAATACCATGAAGGATATGGATATTCCGAACCATCTGATTAGTCTCATTAGAAACCTTTGCATCAATCAAGAAATAAAAGTCCCAGCGGCACGGCCTGGTTTAAAGTAGAGCGAGTGTGTTGGACTTGCCAAAAAGAAGAAGGAATCAAAATTGCTTGATGAATCATCAACAATCTTAAATACACAGACTATGCAACATTGATAGCAACATGCAAAGATGGAATGAAGGACTTATTATCGAGTGTCAAGATGGAAGCCTCGAACATGGGAATGCTACTCAATACAAAGAAGACAAAGGCATTGGCTGTTGCCAGGTACGACTGGGACCCATTTAAAATGGATGGTGGCAAACTGGAAGTTGTAAATCACTTCAACTTACTCATATTGATAATAACTCAAGATGTTAAACCGGAAGTCAATAGTAGAATAGCTATGAGCAAATTAACAATGACGTCACTGGACAAGGTCTTCAAGTTATGGAACATTTCAGTGGCATAATTTGGTCTTTTCTATGGTGACATACTGATGAGAAGCCTGGATGATAAAGAAACAAGACACAAGAAGAATCAGCACCTTCGAAATGTGGCGAGAAGGATGTTATCAATACCGTGAATGACAAGAAGAACAAGCAAATACATTTTGAAACAAATCAAGCCAGACATTTTACTTGAAGTAAGGATCACTAAGTTACAACTTGCCTACTTTGGACACCCTATATGAAGAGAGCAATCACTGGAGAAGGACATTATGGCTGGAAGAATAGAAAGAACAAGATGAAGAGGAAGTCCAGCAATTCGATGGGTTGATGCTATCAAGATAACAGTAGAGAAAACCCTGGTGGACCTATATAGGCTTGCACAAGATCAATCTTCCTACAGAGAGTTCATCCATCAAGTTGCCATGGCTCGAGATCAAGCCAAAGGTTGCTAAATAAATAAAGAAAGGAACAAAGTCACTCACCAAGTGATGAATAAAATTCATTGTTACAAATACAGAGGTTAGGGAGACAGAGCAAGTACAGTGAAAAAGTGGCTGCGGCCCCAATAAAAATGATGTATCACCCATAGCACCTACCATGTACGATTGATGATAATATTAATGGATATTATCTCAAATGGCTAAAATTGCAGCTGTAAAGTTATATTACAGATCAAAACTGTGATAGCTCACCAGCCCAAATCCATCTGAAAGGCAATAAGTTTATTAAAGCTAATACATAGGGTAACTACTCTGAAACACCTCTACTGACTTGGGGTTCGTTTAAGGTACCTTCACACTAAACGATATCGCTAGCGATCCGTGACGTTGCAGCGTCCTGGCTAGCGATATCGTTTAGTTTGACACGCAGCAGCGATCAGGATCCTGCTGTGATATCGCTGGTCGTTGAACAAAGTTCAGAACTTTATTTGGTCGTCAGACCGGCGTGTATCGTCGTGTTTGACACCAAAAGCAACGATACCAGCGATGTTTTACACTGGTAACCAGGGTAAACATCGGGTTACTAAGCGCAGGGCCGCGCTTAGTAACCCGATGTTTACCCTGGTTACCAGTGTAAAATGTAAGAAAAACAAACTACATACTCACCTTCGCGTCCCCCGGCGTCCGCTTCCCACACTGACTGAGCGCCGTAAAGTGAAAGTGAAAGTACAGCACAGCGGTGACGTCACCGCTTTGCTGTTAGGGCCGGCGCTCAGTCAGTGCAGGAAGCGGACGCCGGGGGACGCGAATGTAAGTATGTAGTGTTTGTTTTTTTTACATTTTACGCTGGTAACCAGGGTAAACATCGGGTTACTAAGCGCGGCCCTGCGCTTAGTAACCCGATATTTACCCTGGTTACCCGGGGACCTCGGCATCGTTGGTCGCTGGAGAGCGGTCTGTGTGACAGCTCTCCAGCGATCAAACAGCGACGCTGCAGCGATCGGCATCGTTGTCGCTATCGCTGCAGCGTCGCTTAATGTGAAGGTACCTTTACATGGACCAACTGGCAGAACAATAAGACCTCCGATCAGTAAAGTTTTACCTATCAGTAGTCATTTGCCTGTTTACACAGGCAGATTGAAGAAAACAATGCCCACTGAATGATCTATATCAGGGGTGGGCAATTCATTTTCCTGAGGGGCCACATGAGAGACCGTGACTGTTGTCCAGGGCCGAACCAATAGGCTGAAATTAATTCTGCTTAATATTAATATCAATATATTATAATTATATTATTGATAATTATATTATTATTAATTGTATCACTTAATATTGAGCAGAATTAAGTACATCATCCTATATATCGTTTGAACCCGAGCACAGCCCCTTCTGTATATCGTATGAGCGCTCCCACAGCCCCTTATATACTATAAGAGTCCCCACACAGCCTCTCTATATACAGCATGAGCCCCACACAGCCTCCCTATATAGAGCATGAGCCCCACACAGCCTCCCAATATAGAGCATGAGCCCCACACAGACTCCCTATATACTGCATGAGCCCCAAACAGGCTCTCTATATACAGCATGAGCCCCACACAGCCTCCTTATATACAGCATGAGCCCCACACAGCCTCCCTATATAGAGCATGAGCCCCACACAGCCTCCCTATATACTGCATGAGCCCCACAGTCTCCCTATATACTCCATGAGCCTCACATAGCCTCCCTATATACTGCATGAGCCCCACATAGCCTCCCTATATACTGCATGAGCACCACACAGCCTCACTATATACAGAATGAGCTCCACACAGCTTACCTTTATATACTGCATGAGCCCCACAGCCTCCCTATATACAGCATGAGCCCCAGACAGCCTCCCTATATATACTGCATGAGCCCCACATAGCCTCCCTATATACTGCATGAGCCCCACACAGCCTCCCTATATATACAGCATGAGCCCCAGACAGTCTCCCTATATATACTGCATGAGCCCCACATAGCCTCCCTATATACTGTATGAGCCCCACACAGCCTCCCTATATACTGCATGAGCACCACACAGCTTCCCTATATAGAGCATAAGCCCCACACAGCCTTTCCATATACTGTGTGAGCCTCACATCCTACCCATATACTGCATGAGTCCCACACAACCTCCCTATATACTGCACAAGCCCCACACAGCCTCCCAATGTGCAGCACGAGGCCCCCATAGCCTCTCCTTGTGCAGCACAACACCCCCATACCCTCCCCATGTGCAGAACGACGCCCCCATAGCCTCCCCATATGCAGAACGATGCCCTCATAGCCTCCCTATGTGCACCATGTCACCCCCATAGCCTCCTCTTGTCCAGTTCAACACCCCCATAGCCTCCCCTTGTGCATCACAACACCCCATAGCCTCCCCTTGTGCAGCACGACTCCCCCATAGCCTCCCCATGCCCACCCAAACATCCCATACACATGAAAAAAAATGAACACCACATACTCACCTCGGTCCCATTCCCCGGTGCTCTGCTTCTGTCTCGGTGTCTCTGGTGCGCTGAGTCTCCACAGTACACAGCTGACGTGATGAAATGACATCATTGCGTCAGCTGTTTCACATGCTGATTGGTGGAGAAACTGGCCGGAGGCCCCTCCTTCACCAAAGAAGTCAGCGCAGATGGAGACAGCAAGCAGGCGGACACGGTGCGGCCCGTGGACCTCTGTTTTCAAGCCCCTCAGATGTCTCGGTCTGCGGGCCGTACTTAGCCAAAGGGCCGGATGTGGCCCATGGGTCGCACTTTGCCCAGGTCTGATCTATACAATATCACTCAGTGCGTAGGCTGGCATTGATCTTGGCAGTCTTGTTTACACAGGAAAATAGCCTTTGCAAAGATAATTTTACCCAATAAACAAGGGTTTTGTTCCTTCATTAGCAGCCGTTTACCCTGAAAGATAATTGTGAAATGCGCATTCTTAACGACACTCATTCATGATTATCTTGCAGTGTAAATGAAACTTAAGTCTGTGAGCTATTCCCAGTTAGACCGGAGTCACACTACCGTACAATACGGCCTAGTGCTATGTGATAAAACATTGCATAGCACTCGGTCCAGTGTTAGGGTACTGTCACACAGTGCCATTTTGATCGCTACGACGGTACGATTCGTGACGTTCCAGCGATATCCATACGATATCGCAGTGTCTGACACGCAGCAGCGATCAGGGATCCTGCTGAGAATCGTACGTCGTAGCAGATCGTTTGGAACTTTCTTTCGTCGCTTGATCACCCGCTGACATCGCTGGATCGTTGTGTGTGACAGCGATCCAGCGATGTGTTCGCTTGTAACCAGGGTAAACATCGGGTAACTAAGCGCAGGGCCGCGCTTAGTAACCCGATGTTTACCGTGGTTACCAGCGTAAACGTAAAAAAACCAAACAGTACATACTTACATTCCGGTGTCTGTCCTCCGGCGTCTCAGCTTCTCTGCACTGTGAGCGCCTGCCGGCCGGAAAGCGAGCACAGCGGTGACGTCACCGCTCTGCTTTCCGGGTATGGTGCTTACACAGTGGAGAGAAGCAGAACGCCGGGGGACAGACACCGGAATGTAAGAATGTACTGTTTGTTTTTTTTACGTTTACGCTGGTAACCAGGGTAAACATCGGGTTACTAAGCGCGGCCCTGCGCTTAGTAACCCGATGTTTACCCTGGTTACCCGGGGACTTCGGCATCGCTCCAGCGCCGTGATTGCAAAGTGTGACCGCAGTCTACGACGCTGGAGCGATAATCATACGACGCTGCGACGTCACGGATCGTGCCGTCGTAGCGATCAAAATTGCATTGTGTGACAGTACCCTTACTTTATGGGGCATCTCAGATCTGTGATTATTTTATCATGCCGAATCGGCATATTTGAACAATCGAAGCATTCTGCAATTGGCACATAAGTCTATGGGTGTGAGTGACACAACGCACAGCACTCGGATATTATCTGAGTGCAGTGCGATATATTCTGACGCCGGCAGCTGAGGACATGGAGAAATTACTTTCTTCACCTCCATCCACAGCTGTGCTCCGATTCTCTGTGTACGAGGGTCTCGGAGCACAGTAGCATGACACTGGGCTCACGCATGCAGCAGAGCAGGGGCCGAGGGTCATTAGCATCTCGCATCCGATGCTCTCTCATGGGATGCCATACGCTAGTGTGACCCTGGCCTCTCTTGCTAGCGTCAATGGAAATAAATGAAACCCGAATAAAGGCATAACTTAAAACTCATGGGTAGAATCTGTAATTCCCCGACATTTGTAATGTGTAATTTAAAATGATGGGGTCTTCTTATTTGGGGTCTCAGGCATTAGAGTTTATGAACAATTGCTTTCTTTGTACCTTCTGTAATTTTATATCTAGGTTGATAATTTGGAATATTATTAAAATATTCTCTGTTGATACAATGCAAAGAGAGATTGTGAATTCATCACTTCATGTTAAAAATGTAATTTCATTGGAGTTCCATAAAAGACAATAACAGCTGGTTCGCGTATAGATGACGCTTCCTAAGGCTCAGAGAAAATGTGATTTCAATGCGAAACAGCCATCAGCTATTATTGTCTCCACATTCTCTTTTATGTAGCCGCAATAAAATGAAATTTTAAAGTGAAGCGGTGAGTGCTCCATCACTTTTTGCATTGTATCTATAAATGTATTGTTTCATGGCATCATCAGGATAGTTTTTTGCTGCAAGTCATGTGTTGTTAAATGATTACCGCTGTAAATTACAGGATGTGAATGGAAGCAGTGCCAGCTCCTTGTATTTCCTACAATATTACATTTTCTATTGCATTATACCTGTCATTTTTCAAAACTGATCAGTCTGAACATTAAAACTAGTGATGAGGGAATCTGCCAAAATTCAAATTACGGTAAGCAGTTCACTCGAATTTGGACAGGAAATTTCATCTACGTCCCAATTATTCAACGCAAATAGAATGTTCCTTATTATTCTCTACCCCTGATACAGACTTCATGGCTCACTTGCCCTGTCATCAAACCACCCCCCAACTGGTCCTCCACACAGCAACCCTCCTGCGCTGTGTGAGCAAAGTCCTCTTTGGCATCTCCTTTTTGTATCAGGACTCTTTGTGCCAAGTAGACCTCTGAACAGTAGCGTAACTAGAGTCCGATTGGCCCCTCTGTAAAATTTTAACCTGTGCCACTATCTGCATGTTTGTCATATACAGCTCTGGCAAAAGTTACTGCAAAATGGTCAAAATTAAAAAATACAAACCCAGTGCTTTTCAGACCTCAAATAATGCAAAGAAAACAAGTTCATAATCATTTAGAAACAACAATACTAATGTTTTAACTCAAAGTAAAAAGAAGCAGAAATCCAGTCTGGTGCTTGGTGCTCCCGAAAATTGTAACGTGATGGATTGGCTTATTTAAAAAAAAATGTATTCTGAAATGTATATTTTACCTGATGAAGGCTTTTTTAAAGCCGTGATGCGTTGTTTTTACTTGGTACATTTCAGAATAACATTTTTTTTTAAATAAGCCGATCCATCACATGTTACAATTTTCGAGAGCGCCAGCACCAGACTGGATTTCTATTTCTTTTTACTTTTCACCTGAAGACGACTGAGGATCGCCTCGTTGACCAGGAGCCATGGAGCAGACCGAGTAACTAGGACCTTGGTTGGGACACTCCCCCAGGGTCAATACGCTGTTCCTTCAACCTCCGTTTGGTGAGTGCATCAGCTTTGCACTTTTATTTGTGATATTCTTAATATTGCGCTTAGATCCTGTGCAGTGCTATCCCTTTTATATTCCCTATTCTCAGGGTACTATATGAAAAATGTTTTAACTCAGGAAGAGTTCGGAAATTAATATTTTGTGGAATAACCATGATTTTTAATCACAGCTTTCATGCGTCTTGGCATGCTTTCCACCAGTCTTTCACACTGCTTCTGGCTCAAAAATTTAAGCAGTTCTTTTTTGTTTGATGGCTTGTGACTATCCATCATCCTCTTGATTACATTCCAGGGGTTTTCAATGGGGTTCAGATCTGGAGATTGGGCTGCCCATGGCAGGGTTTTGATGTGGCAGTCTCTTAATTTTTGCCAGAGCTGTATATGGGCCCTTGTAACATTCAAGATCCTATAAAGACATGCATGTAACAATGTCCACTATACTGGCTCCTTCCTGTAATAATCTGCCCCAATTTGAACCCTTCCAGTAATAGTGTCATTCTTCCTGGGCCCACCCAGTAATAATGCACTCAATCCATTCTAAAGTATTGTCCCCATCCTGAGCTCCTTCCTGGAATAATTTCTCATCATCCTGGACCCTTTCCCGGGTATAACGCCCCTATCCTGGCCCCCTTCCTGGTATAATTCCACCCCATCCTGGGCCCTGCCTTCTTCTCCAGCATATTTTAAAAATAAATTATTATTCATACCTTCCCCCTCTCCCATGATATGCTAGATCCTCCTCTGTAGCAGAAACTGGCAGCTGACTTTGGTGTGCCAACATGGGCAGTGTAGGTTGCAACTGCCACGCGCCGCCCGTCACAGTTAAACCAAAGTCTGCTGCCGGCTTATGATTGGCTGGGAGCATGTACAAGGAGCCGCCGCATATGTATGCCACAATACATATCAGCTAAATTCAATCCAGATGAAATTGATACTGGCGTCAGTGGACCCTCCTCCTGCATGGGTCTCTGCGGCCATTATCGTTACATCTCTGCCTCTGAATTCATCATGCACAGAATGAAGATGGTAGAAAGTCAAAGGAGACTTTAAGCATGCAGTGCTGGAGGAGGCTGTGCAGAGCTCCAAATTGAGGAGAGGGCTGGGTGAAGGGGCAGGTGACCAGCAAGGTGAGTATTTTTTTCTGACTCCCTACAAATCAGCAAAATGGTTACCAGCCTGCTGCCATTTTGCTGAATTTGTGTGAAGCAAATCACAAGAAAAATCAGATTGAGAAGAATCTGAATTTCTTTTTGTAAAATTTGAGACAAGTTGAGTTTGCCTTGAACCAAGATACTCATTTCTAATTAAAGCCATTGACAGGTGAAGAGATTAACATTAATATGATTAGAATGGCTACCTGTCAAAGTTTGAGATATTTCAGATATGAAGTGTAAAGTAAGAAGTTGTGTTGCAAAAAGGAAACCTGAGCAGGCATCTAAATTACTTTACCTGCTAGATGACTAGGTCAAAGCCTCAACAGTGCAGCTGGTCTTGGACACCCTGTAAACAGCTACTGACCTACTGTAGCTCAAATTGTTGAAGGGGTTACCACTGATTTTGTGATACTATGGATCCTACCAAATAACAGATTGATAGTTGTAATGTCATATGTTAATTTCTGAGCTAAATAGCTGGTTATTATATTTGTGCTCATATTCACAAAACATTTTTAATTTCTTTAGTGTTTATTATAAATGGTATTTTTAGACGTTAAGCATTTCCTACAAGCATACCTTCAAATTGCATACAGCAATGAACCCTTACTGAATACTGATAGAGTGGCTAGGGTTTCACAGCTAATTTTCACACCAGCAGATGGTGCTGTGAAGTCCAATTTTTTTTAGAAAACATCTCAAATTTCCTTAAAATCATAAACTGTCAGGGAAAGATAAATTGAGATACTTTAGCTAATTGTGGTGGAAAGTTCAAGCCGGGGTGATGCAAGTGATCATTTTATTTAGACTAGTGAGACAAGGGTGACGTTTTTTTATGCTTTTAAGACAGATTGGTTTTCCCAAAGTAAGATACTTACCTTCAGTAAGGTACTGAAAACATTTGAGGAATTCCACCCCATGTTAACATTTCTAGATAAAAACGTCAGGTTGTTCTCTGGAAGTCTGATACTCTCTATTTGTTTTCTCTCTGCAGTCACCCAATCTTCTGGAGGAAATGCCTCAAACATTACGCCTCACCTTGACATTCTTCCACAGGTTTTCATAGAATTCCCAGCATGTTGCTGAGTGCCAGATTTCCTCTCTTTACCCGCTGCACGCCATCCTAGAGCAGACATGAGGGAGTATCGGAAAAATCCCATAAGATGGTACCCATGAGAAGAATTTTTGGAACAACATACACATATTTCATGCAGTATCTGTTAGAAAGTTATGCCATGCTGTGGTGCAGGTGCTAGCATTGCTATAAACATGTGTGATCCAGAGTGTATTTGTACACTTGTCTTAGTTAGTGTGACACGGTCATGGAAAATTGTAGTTGACTTGTAAGTTCATCGTCCATGAATAGCTTATACCATGTGCAGGTTCAGAAGAATTCCTACTATGATTGAACCTTGAAATTACACGTACACTATAATACTATGTTCTTGAAACTGAAGCTTCAATAGCATCACAGGAGTAAAAAATGTGGACCACCAGTCTGATTTCATGCCAGGTCATCAAGTGAATAAAGAAAAAAAGACCCCCATACACATTGAATCAAAGTCAGCCAATCCAACTGATTTTGATGGGATTGGCCAACTATCTAAAGTCTAATGGCCCTCCTGACAACTCTAAAAGATGATGTCAGAATAGAAAAGGATCAAGCTTGCTAAACTTCAATGCCCATTTTGTTTGTTCACTTCAGGCTGTCCTCCAAAGCGAAGGAGCGATGTGGATAAGTGAAACTGAGGGGGGGGCGGAACGTTTCACTGAGCTCTTGGCCATTGCAAAGGGTTTACTGAAAAATGCATTAAAGGGAATCTGTCACCTCATTTTTCGCATATAAGATACGGCACTGCCATTAGAGGCTTATCTACAGCATTATGTAATGCTGTAGATAAGCCCCCCGATGTAACCTGAAAGATAAGAAAACCAAGTTAGATTTTGCTCACCCAGCGGCGGTCCGGTGCAGTCCGGGTCCGATGAGCGTCGCAGGTCCGGGCCAGGCGCCTCCCATCTTCATTCGATGATGTCTGTTGTGAATTCCGTTCTGGAGCTCCCTCCTGTGGTTGCTAATGGTATTTTTGTGAGTTCTGCCCTTGGGCTCCCTCTGGTGGTTTCGAGTGGAACTGCTGCTCCTTTGGGTAGCTGTGGCAGCTGCCTTCACTAATCGCCTTGCCTGGGTTGTTATTTAAACCTGCTCTGGGCTTTAGTTCATGCCAGCTGTCAGTGTCCTTGGCTTGGATTTGGTTCTCTCCTTGGATTTCTCATATGGCCTGTCCTTGTCAGCAAAAGATAAGTTTTTGCTAGTCCTTGTTTGTCCATTTGTTTGGACTCTATTGCTCTGCAAATATCTCTTTTTGTCCAGCTTGTCACTATGTCATATTCAGGCTAGCTGGAAGCTCTGGGAAAGCAGATTTGCCCCTCCACACCGTGAGTCGGTGTGGAGTTTATTTTTGTAAACTCTGCGTGGATTTTGTAGTTTTTAATACTGACCGCACAGTATCCTGTTCTCTCTGTCTATCTAGTTTAGTATTGGCCTCCTTTGCTGAAATCTGATTTCATTTCTGTGTACGTCATTTCCCTCTTCACTCACAGCCAATATTTGTGGGGGGCTATCTTTTCTTTTGGGGTTTTCTCTGAGGCAAGATAGCTTTCTATTTCCTTCTTTAGGGGTAGTTAGTTCTTAGGCTGTGAAGAGGTGTCTAGGGAGAGTTAGGAACATCCCACGGCTATTATTAGTGTTGTTGTTAGGATTAGGGACTGCGGTCAGTAGAGATACCACCTTCTCAGAGCTCGCCCCATGTTGCGTTTTAGCCACCAGGTCATATCAGCGTGGCCTCTTAACCACCAGGTCATAACAGATGTCCTCTTCCTTGCTTCTGTCGTGGCTCCTGCGCAGGCGTACTTTATCTGCCCTGTTGAGGGCAGAGCAAAGTACTGCAGTGCGCAGGCGCGGGGAATGGTCAGAGAGGCCCGGCGCCTGTGCACTGCAGTACTTTATGCTGCCCTCAACAGGGCAAATCAGTACGCCTGTGCAGGAGCCGCGACAGAAGCAAGGAAGAGGACGTCATTTCATGAAGATGGAAGGCACCAGACCCGCGACGCTCATCGGAACGCACCGGGACCGCCTCTGGGTGAGTATAATCTAACTTGCTTTTCGTATATTTCAGGTTACATCGGGGGCTTATCTACAGCATTACAGAATGCTGTACATAAGCCCCTAATGGTGGTGGCGGCAGCTTATATGTAAAAAATGGGGTGACAGATTCCCTTTAAGTAAAATTTACATTTCAAGTATGATTGTTATAGGGGCTAAGTCTCCTCTATGAATGTGTAAATGGTTTGATTTGAGCTTTGGGGGTGACAGACTCCCTTTAACACTCAATGTGTATTACAACAACACACAGTCATTGATGACAGCAAATATAGTTCTCGGGCGTTAAAAACAGGTACTGAGTTAACTGATCTGTCAAATATTAATGTCTGTGTCATATCATACAAGAAGAAGATGGATAAAGTGAAAACTCTTATCATAAAAACCTTTAAAAAACGTGTGGCCTAGTGCAAAATAGTATGTAATCATGCAATTATAATTTGGGTAAGTAAAAGCAAGGTGAAGCTATCATTAAATCAATTATCTACCTATCTATCTATTTATTCATCTGTGTAAAATAGAGGCAGGTCAGTGAGGGATCAGTGACCTGTCATAAGCCCATAAGGAAGCATATATTGTATAAGCAGAAACCACATAAAGCCACCTGTCCCCAGGTCGCCCCAGAGCACAAGAATCTCACTAACAGAGAACTTCAGATACGGATTAAACAACAACCACAAGACAGATTTCACCAACCTGACGGTGTCTGTAGTTTACTGAGCACAATCCTGCTGACAGGTTCGTTTTAATATGGTGAGCTGGCCCACTGTCCAACAAGGTTGCGGGTGTGTCTTGACATCAAAGGTACATGTGAGAATGTAGAATAGAATAGAATGTAAGTCCGCAAGGACAGGGTCCTCTCTCCTCTGTACCAGTCTGTCACTGTAAACTTGTTTACTGCAAACGATATCTATAACTCTGTATGTAACCCCTTTCTCATGTACAGCACCATGGAATTAATGGTGCTATATAAATAAAAAAAAATAATAATAATAATAATGTGTCCTATGCCACACCATTCTGTCTGTTTCGAGACTGAAGGACTTTGAACAGCCTTCAGGTCACATGATATTCTCAGGTGACATCACTGGGTGGCAGAGATCTGCTCAATAGCATATTTGCAGAGATGCAAAAGGACAAACAAGCACGTGAGATACTTGTGTGAGTGCCACTGTCGGGGAATCATACAGTACTGTGAGTTGGGGCATCATACTGTGGGCACACGTGTTGGTGAACTTCCTATGTATGCACCTTTCAGTGGTTGGTGGGCACCTGCTTGATCCCCAGTTCCCAGTAGATGCCTCATTACCACTTTTTTAACTCATTTTTTGTCACTCAAAGCGATTTTTGTTGACCAATCATTTTTACTTCTAGTATGTATATTTTGTTTCTCGGTTATATACACTAATGGGAAAAAAGGTCAAATATATGTGAATATATTTGTCTGACACCATCCTTATATTACCTTCTCAGCAACACTTGCGATTTTTACACCCATTTATTTTGCTGCATTGTAGAAAATGTTCACTTTTTGTTCTTTGCACTGACCTTGCTTTCTATGTCACTTCTCCAATGGTGCCTAAATTGTAGATACTGGTCTTTTATTGCATACTGTCTCACACACTATTCACATATTCTTTCTTCACACATCTTGCCCACTGTTACACTTACATATTCGTATTTATTATTTATTCTTCATTATGCAATGCATATACAGTATACTCTTCATGTGTGAACAATATGATTTCTCCTGGTTCCTTTGTTTCTACACCATTCTCCTTTATTGTGGCATTGATTTTACTTTGTTCCTTATTATTATCAATCTCGAGCCATGGCGACTTGATGGATGAACGCTCTGTAGGAAGATCAATCTTGTGCAATCCTAGGTAGGTCCACCAGGGTCTTCTCTGACGTTATCTTGACTGTATCAAGCTATTGGGTTGATGGTCTTCCTCTTCGTCTTGTTCATTGTATTCTTCCAACCATGTTGTCCTTCTCCAGTGATTGCTCTCTTCTTATCATGTGTCAAAAGTATTGTCATGTGTGTGTCACGCCAATCTGGGAGATATGGGGTAGAAGATCACTGCGTATTGTGAATCGCAGATCTTCCATTTAGCCTGTGTATTTGGATGCATATGAATTTGGTTTCCTTTGGTGCTGAAGAGGTTAATAACCCTTTCTATGCTGGTCAGAAACACGCAGCTCCATTTCAGCTGCTTCTGATCTGGTTGTTAACTCTTCCTATAAAACCTATCTATCTATCTTCCTATTGTTTGTTAGTGCTTTTGTATGATAGAGGTTTTCTGTTATCCCTGTTTTGTCTTTGGGTCTGATTTACCTTTCATTTCTGTCCCATGCCTCATGGGGTGGGGGAGGGGACAGATTAGGGTTTTTACAGGAGCATTGTAAGCTCGGAGACCCGGGTCTCTTTACCTTTAAGAGTACCCCCAGGACAGGAATAGTTTTTTTGTTTGTTCTTCTTATCATCTATGGTATTAATAGCTTCCTTTTCCAGCACTACTTTTTGAAAGTGTTGGTTCTTCTTCTCTCATGTTTCTTTATCATCCAGGTTTAGCATCCGTATGTTACTACAGAAAAGACCAGACTATGTACGAAACGTGTGTTTGTCTCCAGTGAAATGTTCTCCAATTTGAAGACCTAGTCCAGTGACTTCATTGTTGATTTGCCTATAGCTATTCTCCAATTGACTTCCAGTTCATCACTGTCCATCTCAAATTTGTTCCGGTCATTTCTGGCAGTAATTAATATCTTTGCCTTCTTTTTATTGAGTGGGAGTCCCATGCTCAAGTTTTCAACCTTGACACTCACTAATAAGTCCTTCATTCCATCTGCTTGTTGCTATCAATCTTGTATTGTCTATGTATTTAAGATTGTTGATGATTCGTCCAGCAATTTTGATTCCTTCTTTTTGGCAAGTCTAGCCTTCCTGAAAATACCTTCTGCATATAAATTGAAGAGAAATGGTGACAGGAAGTAGCCTTGTCTAACGCCTTTCTGTTAGAATTATTTTTTCGTGTTTGATGTAAAGGTTCCTAATGAGGCTGTTCAGATGGTTCGGCACACTCATATCCTTCATGGTATTCCAAAGTTTCTGGTGATCAACACAGTCGAAGGCAGGGCCGGACTGGCCATCGGGCACTTCTGGCAAATGCCAGAAGGGCCGGTCCCAGTAGTGGGCCGCTGCACTCTTTCCCCCCGCCCCTCCCCCTGCCAGTGCTGCCGCCGCATTCAACTATACCGGCGTCTATGACACCGGTATAGTTCAATGCAATGATGGAGGAGAGAGCGTCCACTGACGCTCCCTCTCTCATCATTCCCTGCTCTGCCTCTGACACTGCGGGTGCGCGATGACGTCATATCATCGTGCACCTGCTGTGTCCCGGGCAGACTGCAGCCGCCGAGACAGGAGCAGTCCTTTACTGGACTGTGGGGCCATTATCGGGGGGGGGGGGGGCGGAGAGAGATGAGATGTGGGCTGTGCTGTATATACCACTATGTGGGCTGTGTCGTATATACCACTGTGAGGGCTGTGCTGTATGTACCACTGTGTTGGCTGTGCTGTATATACCACTGTGAGGGCTGTGCTGTATGTACCACTGTGTTGGCTGTGCTGTATATACCACTGTGAGGGCTGTGCTGTATATACCACTGTGAGGGCTGTGCTGTATATACCACTGTGAGGGCTGTGCTGTATATACCACTGTGAGGGCTGTGCTGTATATACCACTGTGAGGGCTGTGCTGTATATACCACTGTGAGGGCTGTGCTGTATATACCACTGTGAGGGCTGTGCTGTATATACCACTGTGAGGGCTGTGCTGTATATACCACTGTGTGGGCTGTGCTGTATATACCACTGTGTGGGCTGTGCTGTATACTACTGTGTGGGCTGTGCTGTATATACTACTACACGGGCTGTGCTGTATACTACTACGCGGGCTGTGCTATATTATGCAGGCTGTGCTATATACTATGCGGACTTTGATATATACTATGGAGGGTATATTATAGTCTATGGGGGAGGCCGTGTTATATACTATGTGGCTGTGTTATATACCATTGCGGGGGTATATTATATTCTATTGGGGAGGCTGTGTTATATACTATGGGGGGTATATTATAGTCTATGGGGGAGGCTGTCTTATATACTATGGGGGCTGCATTATATTCTATTGGGGGCTACATTATATATTATGGGGAGGTGGGCTGTATTATATTCTATGGGGGGCTGTATTAGATTTTATGAGGAATGATTGCATCATACTCTTTGATGGGGCTGCATTATATTCTATGGGGAGGTGGGCTGTATTCTATTCTATTCGGGGTTACATTATATTCTAGGGGGGCTGTATTATATTTATATTCTATGAGGGGTGATTGCATCATACTCTATGGGGGGCTGCATTACATTCTATGAGGTGGCTGCATTATTCTCTGGGTTGGCTGCATTATACTCTGGGGTGGCTGCATTATATTCTGTAGGGTGGTGGCTGCATTATACTATATGTGGGCTGCATTATACTATATTGAGGACTATGGGGAATACGTTATACTATATGAAGAACTATGGGGTGCATTATACTATGGGAAGTGAATTGTACTACATGGATGACTATGGCGGTGCATTGTACTATATGGAGCACTATGAGGAGTGTATTATGCTATATGGAAGACTGATCAGTGTATTATATGGAGTACTATAGGGAGTGTATTATACTATATGGAGGACTGTGGTGCACATTATAATATATGAAGGACTATGGGGTGTATTTTACTAGACAAGTAAAATGCTGCATATTCAGATTGTTTTTGCTGGAACAAAAATCATTGTGATCAGCAGCACATCGCCGGTGTAAACTGTTGATGTGCTGCTGATAGCATGATCCTGCATGGTGATGTGTTAGTGATCTATTAGTGATCATTCTATCCCATCATTATTCCTCAGCTGGTGGAAAGAGGCCGGGAAACAAGCGTTGAACAAGTTCAGTATTGTCGATCAATCTCATTTAGCGGCCTGAAGTCAGCGCTTGTAAACCGAAATGCTTTTGTGTGATGTGCAATATGTTAGCATTTGGGGTCCCATTTTAAACTTTGCCTAGAGCCCCACTTTGCCTAAAACCGGCCCTGCCTACAAGTGTACACAGATATTATACAGTCACCATGTGACAAGTGGGCCTGTGTAACTTCAAATGCCAGGGCTCAATTTTAGTCCCAGTCCGGCCCTGGTCGAAGGCTTTGCTGTAGTCGATCTAACAAAAATAAATCTCCTTGTTGTATTCTTTGGCCTTTTCCATTATCCATCTAATGTTAGCAATTACATCTCTTGTTCCTCTGCCTTTTCTGAATGCTGCTTGTTCCTCTGGCAGCTCTTTGTCATGTGGTTCTCCATATTGCACTTTAAGAGAACCGTCATCTATGCGCTTGACAATGTAGTCTTATTTCTATTTTTATTTATTTACTAGCTGAAGAGCCCGGCGTTGCCTGGGCATAGTAAATATCTGTGGTTAGTTATAGCACCTCACTTCTCTTATTTTCCCATCACGCCTCTCATTTTCCCCATCACATCTTTCATTTTCCCCCTCACATCTCTCACTTTCTCCCTCACACCTCTCATTTTCCCCCTCACTCCTCTTATTTTCCCCCTCACTCCTCTCATTCTCCCTAACACTTGTCATTTCGACCTCACATCTGTCATTTTCCGATCACTCCACTATTTTCCCTGACTCCTCTCATTTTGCACTCAAACCTTTTCATTTTCACCTCACACCTCTCATTTTCACCTCAGTATATACATGTTTGTCATCTCCCTTATATATAGTATACACCTGTATGTCATCTCCTGTATATAGTATATACCTGTATGTCATCTCCCCTGTATATAGTATATACCTGCTGTGTGTCATCTCCCCTGTATATAGTATATACCTGTATGTCATCTCCTCCTATATATAGTATATACCTGTATGTAATCTCCTCCTGTATATAGTATATACCTGTGTGTCATCTCACCTATATATAGTATATATCTGTGTGTCATCTCCCCCTGTATATAGTATATACCTGTATGTCATCTCCTCCTATACATAGCATATACCTGTATGTCATCTCCTCCTGTATATACTATATACCTGTAGGTAATCTGCTCCTGTATATAGTATATACCTGTGTGTCATCTCCTCCTGTATATAGTATATACCTGTATGTCATCTCCTCCTGTATGTAGTATGTACCTGTATGTCATCTCCTCCTCTATATAGTATATACCTGTGTGTCATCTCTCCTGTATATAGTATATATCTGTGTGTCATCTCCTCCTGTATACAGTATATACCTGTGTGTCATCTCCCCTGTAAATAGTATATACCTGTGTGTCATCTCCTCCTGTATATAGTATATATCTGTATGTCATCTCCTCCTGTATTAGACCTCGTTCACACGTTATTTGGTCAGTATTTTTACCTCAGTATTTGTAAGCTAAATTGGCAGCCTGATAAATCCCCAGCCAACAGTAAGCCCACCCCCTGGCAGTATATATTAGCTCACACATACACATAATAGACTGGTCATGTGACTGACAGCTGCCGGATTCCTATATGGTACATTTGTTGCTCTTGTAGTTTGTCTGCTTATTAATCAGATTTTTATTTTTGAAGGATAATACCAGACTTGTGTGTGTTTTAGGGCGAGTTTCGTGTCAAGTTGTGTGTGTTGAGTTGCGTGTGGCGACATGCATGTAGGGACTTTTGTGAGATGAGTTTTGTGTGGCGACATGCGTGTAGCAACTTTTTGTGTGTCGAGTTGCATGTGACAGGTTAGTGTAGCAAGTTGTGTGCAGCAAGTTTTGCGCATGGCGAGTTTTGCGCGTGGTGAGTTTTATGTGTGGTGCCTTTTGAGTATGTGCAAGTTTTGTGTGAGGCAACTTTTGCATGTGTTGCAACTTTTGTGCATGTGGCAATTTTTCCACATTTGCAAGTTTTGCGTGTGGCGAGTTTTCCATGAGGTGAGTTTTGCATGTGTGGCGAGTTTTGCATGTGGAGAGTTTTGCGCGTGGCGAGTTTTGAGCGGCAACTTTTGTGTTTCGACTTTTATGTGGCGAGGTTGGTGTATGTGTGGTGAAATGTGCGCTGAGGGTGGTATATGTGTTCGAGCACGTGGTAGTGTGTGGCGCATTTTGTGTGTGTGTTCATATCCCCGTGTGTGGTGAGTATCCCATGTTGGGGCCCCACCTTCGCAACTGTACAGTATATACTCTTTGGCGCCATCGCTCTCATTCTTTAAGTCCCCCTTGTTCACATCTGGCAGCTGTCAATTTGCCTCCAACACTTTTTCTTTCACTTTTTCCCCATTATGTAGATAGGGGCAAAATTGTTTGGTGAATTGGAACGCACGGGGTTAAAATTTCACCTCACAACATAGCCTATGACGCTCTCGGGGTCCAGACGTGTGACTGTGCAAAATTTTGTGGCTGTAGCTGCGACGGTTCAGATGCCAATCCCAGACATACATTACACACACACACACATTCAGCTTTATATATTAGATTATTGTATAGGTCACAGATATTCTCATGAGTTCATTTTGTCATTACCTATGATTTCATATCTTACGATTTATGAACTAAACATGAATTCATATTTTAACTAATTTATCTATTTGGTACGTGTATACATCTCTTTCTTGCTACTGGCGTTTTGGAAGACATTCACTTCCTAGATATATTCCACACAGATCTGGACACATGTTATATGATTCCGTCAGTCAGTCCCATACTCACATTGTCACGTCTCAGCCTCAGGTGCCTTGTGGACATATGCGGTGTGCGCTTGTGCTGGCTGGTGCACGCCTGGTTGCTATGGGTACTTGTCACCTGACTTCTTCCCCAGTTCCACCCTCTGATTCACCAGGGGTGGGCGGGGATCCGTGATGTCGGATGCCGAGCTTTTTGCCTCCAGAGCTCTACTTTTCCTCATGTCTCCTATTGGCTGATTATAAAATAAAAGGGATTGCCACTCACCCCTTGTACACCCCTCGGAAGAAGCTATCTCAAAACATGGTTTGGGGTCCCGGTCCTCTCCACTTCTGGAGTCCACATGTCCTTAGTATTGTTTCGTCATTTATTATTGCTGTTTTAATTTGTTTATGTCACTATTGGACTTTTTTTCTGCACATGTGATATCATGGTATTTTTTTATTTTGTTGCTACTTGCTATGCAGCATTATTATGTATAGTGTACCCTATAATCACTGACGTGTTGGTCTGGCATCTTAGTGGTAAAGACTTATGAGTCTTACACTCCTTTGATTATACCTTTTAATACTTTTTATCACGTTTATGCATATTTCATGTAATTGCTAAAGGTTTTTATTTATTTTTATTTGGGCTTGTATGCTTTTACTTTGGATATTTCAATAGCATATTAGCAGAGACGTGAAAGGACACACAAGCAAGTGAGATACCTGGGTGAGGGCCACTGTCGGGGAATCATACAGTACCTTGTGTTGGGGCATTATGCTGTGTGGGTTAGGGGGCAATGTGGGAGCATTATACTGTGTTTGGGGGTCTATGAGCTTCATACAGTGTGCGTTGTCCTATAGGGGAATCATAATGTGTGGTGGAAATGTACTATGGGGGTTGCATACTATTTGTGGGGTGAATGCACTGTTGAGGCATTATATTTTGTGGTGGGAACAGGTAATGGATGCAAAATACTGTGTAAGGAGGGTAAAGAGGTGGCTTGAGGTGCAATATACTGTGTATAAAGCCATTGTGGGCATCATACTTTGTTCGGGACACTGTGATATTGTACAGTGTGAATACACTAATGGGCTTTACTAGGAACACTATTTCTGTGGGGTCACATGTAAAGGACTGGGCGATGTTAGGAAGGTGGCTTATTATTATGTCATATATCAGCTTTTCAAACTGGGAGCCTTTCTCAAGCTTTCTGTGGACAGAACTGTAGTATATTTGGTGTAGAGATTGCAGCTCTGCCATACTATAATTAAGGTCGGGGTCACACTTGCGGGTTCAATGCGAGAAACTCGCACGAGTCTCTCGCATCAATTCTCGGCACTGCCGCCGGCACTCGGGACCGGAGTATGCGGCTGCATGTATTTCTAATGCAGCCACTCGCTCTGGTCTGAACTGCCGCCGGCAGTGCCGGGTATTGTTGCAAGAGACTCGTGCGAGTTTCTCGTATTGAACTCGCAAGTGTGACCCCAGTCTTAAAGAGAACCTGTCACCTGAATTTGGCGGGACCAGTTTTGGGTCATATGGGCGGGGTTTTCAGGTGACAGGTTCCCTTTAATTATAGTTACTATGGCTTTGGGACATAAAATCTTTAATTTAAATCTACCTATCTTTTGAAAAATGTTATTTAAAAAAATCCTTACTTCTCCATTGCTTCACCTTTTGCAGCATTATTCTCCTAAGTTTTAGAAATTATTGTTTTGTTTGACAAAACATAGTGGAAAGTTTGGGATAAAAATAAAATATGCTTTGATTGGCTTGAGATGATTTACTAATCTTTGTCCAAAGCCACCTTGGCAGCAAAAGAGTTAAAGAAAGGCAAATCTGTCTAAGACAGGCGTGGAATGTAGAATGCATTATATGAGAAACTTCTCTTTCCATTGGCAAAACTCAAACAAAGTCATTTCTTTCATCTGTAAAACCATAACATCTACTCTCTGCAAAATGTCAGCAAGGCTGCTGCTCCGATTTATGTCTGGCAATATAAATTATATCCCTACAACTCCAATGCACATGGGTGGGAACCTGAGCCTTCTGCTACAAACTGTTTACTTTTTACAAAGCACAGAGGTCTCCAGTAGTAGCAATGATGATACGACGTAGAACAGCAGCAAAAACAAAAAACTGTCTTTATGTGTTCTTAGGACATAGAGGAATACAGATAAAAAAGTTAATTAGGAATAAGATGAACAAAACTATGTCACACATGCACAAATAAGAATGTTTGGTTTAAGGTGAAACCTGCTGTTTATTACTCAGTGACGGACAATATGTTTTTGTAATGTTGCTACATTATATATGGACATCACTTACGTTCTGTTTATTTTTCTCAGTATTGCCTTGCAGTGTAGGGTCCAACTATACCAGTGATTGTAGATTAGCTGCAATGTCCAATAAAGGACTGAAGAAATAAAAAAAACGCCTAATGTTATATCTGAAACTTTAGCTTCTTGTCTGTTCCTCTTCTATTTTTTATAATCATTTTATAAATCATTGAGGTTCATCCAGAAAAGTGGGATGATTTTTTTCTCACATGTCATTCGTATGCAATTCATTTTTTTCTTTTACAGCAGTTGCTCTTAATAATTTACAGGATAATTTACAGTTTCCTATGTGACAGAATAGCAATGTATGTGTAATAACCGGATGCTGTACTGTGGATCCATACGACATCTGATTTTTTTAACTCACCCATAGACCCATATCTAATTTTTGGAAGAAATTATTGCATGCAGTGAATTTTTTTCAGACACAGATTCAGTTGTGTGAAAAAAAAATCTCTGATCTGCACTGGCCCAACATTGGTCCAAGTACTGTCCTTTTTTTCACTGCCAGCACTTGGACAGGAAATATGTGTACAAGCCCATACTGTAGCTCTGCTCACTAATATTTTAAGTACAGAGTGATCTCATTTATACTGCAGAATGGGCAGAATGATATTAACCCCTTCACCCCCAAGGGTGGTTTGCACGTTAATGACCAGGCCAATTTTTACAATTCTGACCACTGTCCCTTTATGAGGTTATAACTCTGGAACGCTTCAACGGATCCTGGTGATTCTGACATTGTTTTCTCGTGACATATTGTACTTCATGATAGTGGTAAAATTTATTTGATATTACCTGCGTTTATTTGTGAAAAAAATGGAAATTTGGCGAAAATTTTGAAAATTTTGCAATTTTCCAACTTTGAATTTTTATGCAATTAAATCACAGTGATATGTCACACAAAATACTTAATAAGTAACATTTCCCACATGTCTACTTTACATCAGCACCATTTTGGAACCAAAATTTTTTTTTGTTAGGGAGTTATAAAGGTTTTTTTTAGGGACCACATCTCATTTGAAGTCATTTTGAGGGGTCTATATGATAGAAAATACCCAAGTGTGACACCATTCTAAAAACTGCACCCCTCAAGGTGCTCAAAACCACATTCAAAAAGTTTATTAATCCTTCTGGTGTTTCACAGGAATTTTTGGAATGTTTAAATAAAAATGAACATTTAACTTTTTTTCACACAAAATTTACTTCAGCTCCAATTTGTTTTATTTTACCAAGGGTATCAGGAGAAAATGGACCCCAAAAGATGTTGTACAATTTGTCCTGAGTACGCCGATACCCCATATGTGGGGGTAAACCACTGTTTGGGCGCATGACAGAGCTCGGAAGCGAAGGAGCGCCATTTGACTTTTCAATGCAAAATTGACTGGAATTGAGATGGGACGCCATGTTGCGTTTGGAGAGCCACTGATGTGCCTAAACATTGAAACCCCCCACAAGTGACACCATTTTGGAAAGTAGACCCCCTAAGGAACTTATCTAGAGGTGTGGTGAGCACTTTGACCCACCAAGTGCTTCACAGAAGTTCAGGGCCGGTTTTAGACAATGTGGGGCCCTAGGCAAAAGTTTAAAATGAGGCCCCCAATGCTCACATATTGCACCATGACTCTCAAACATTTTGGTTGTATTGACATGAGCTGAGTTCAGGCCGTTCAATGCGTGTGATCTACAATATTGAAGCCGTTTGGCTCTTGTTTCTCGGCCTCTTTACACCGGCTAATGAAGAACGATGGGGACAGAACACTAGTAGATCACTCTGTCCCCATATAGTTTCATGTTATAAGCAGCAGGGCTGGAGAGTCGGAGTCAGTGTCCATTTTGGTGTAGTTGGTATCAAATGGACAGACTCTGTCTCCTTAAATACATTATATAATACATTGGGTACAGGGTGTGCTGTAATTTTTTCATAATAATGTGGGAAAGTTATTAAATGTCCTATAAATGAGCATTTTGCTCATTTGTTGCACGATTGCCAACATGTATATATATATATATATATATATATATATATATATATATATATGAACTCTCGTCTGTTCTTCAGCTCGTATTTAAAAATGTGCATGACACACAAACACACACACACCACACTCACACGCTATCACTGTGTGTCTATACCCAGCCATCTACATATACTAACATATATTCAAGTTAGAGTAATGCAAAAAATGTATATATATATACACACACACACACACCTACACGGCACATGCTTATACACACATACATACATGTACAAGGCACATGCTTATACACACACACATGGCACGCACTTATACACACATACATGGCACACTTATACGCACACGCCATTCACTTGTATACACACACACATACATGGCATGTACTTATACACAAACACGCATGGCACATACATACATGTAAATGGCACGCACTTATACACATACATGGCATGCATTTATTCACACACATACATACAAACATGGCACACATTTATACATACATACATACATACATACATACATGACATGCACGTATATACACACATGGCACGCACTTATATACATACACATGGTACGCACTTACAGTATATACACACACGGCACGCACTTATATACACACACATGGCACGCACTTACAGTATATACACACACATGGCACGCACTTACAGTATATACACACACATGGCACGCACTTATATACATACACGGCACACACTTATATACACACATACACCTACACACACACATACACACAGATGCTGCACAACAAATGCTCATTTGATACATGTGATTCACATAAACACACACACATAGCTCACAGACAGCACACACTATACAATACACACACCTCAGATACATGCTTTATTCTGGAGGGAATGAGATGTTCCACACTATCAGCTGCAGCCCTCCTGCTCCCAGCAGCACTGTCCCAGCAGACACCTCCCTGCCCTCTCCTCTGCTGGGACTGCCAACAAGAGCAGGAGGAGCTGACAGCAGGACAGGAGCCATCATCACCAGGAGCAGCACACACAGTGGGACGGTGCTCTTCTACTTATCTGCCAGCTCAGGTTGGTAGCTGCCATCTCTAGCTCCCCCTCAGAGGCTCTGTGCAGGAGCAGCTCACACAGTGCTGCACTGCTTACCTCACAGCTCAGGTTGGTGGCTGCCATCTCTAGCTCTCTCTTCCCTCAGAGGCTCGTGCAGGAGGGCAGGAGCACTGGTCAATGAGCGCTTCTATCACTCTGATGGGGGAGGTTCAGTGGCCGCTGCTCCTGTGCTTCACTGCAGGCTCCTTTTTCACTGCAGAAACATCCAGACAGTCCCTGAGTACATGGCCTGTGGTGACATCACGGTCACATGGCAGGTCACCTGATCGTGATGTCACTACAGGTCCTTAACCAGTCTCTACATCGGAAGCTTCACTGATAATGCTATTATCAGTGAAGCGTCTGCTGTAGATGCTGGGGGCCCCCAAGGGAGTGGGGGCCCCAGGCAGCTGCCTAGTCTGCCTGGCCCTAACGCCGGCCCTGCAGAAGTTTATAATGCAGAGCCGTAAAAATAAAACAAAAATTTTTTCCCACAAAAATTATTTTTTAGCCCCCAGTTTTGTATTTTCCCGAGGATAACAGGAGAAATTGGACCTCAAAAGTTGTTGTCCAATTTGTCCTGAGTACGCTGATACCCCATATGTGGGGGGGAACCACCGTTTGGGCACATGGGAGGGCTCGGAAGGGATGGAGCGCCATTTGAAATGCAGACTTAGATGGAATGGTCTGCAGGCGTCACATTGCGTTTGCAGAGCCCCTAATGTACCTAAACAGTAAAAAAAACCCACAAGTGACACCATTTTGGAAAGTAGACCCCCTAAGGAACTCATCTAGATGTGTTGTGAGAGCTTTGAACCCCCAAGTGTTTCACTACAGTTTATAACGCAGAGCCGTGCAAATAAAAAATATTTTTTTTTTCACAAAAATTATTTTTTAGCCACCAGTTTTGTATTTTTCCAAGGGTAACAGGAGAAATTGGACCCTATATATTGTTGTCCAATTTGTCCTGAGTACGCTGATACCTGATATCTGGGGGGAACCACCGTTTGAGTGCATGGCAGAGCTTGGAAGGGAAGGAGCATCATTTGCAATGCAGACTTAGATGGATTGGTCTCCAGGCGTCACATTGCGTTTGCAGAGCCCCTAATGTACCTAAACAGTAGAAACCCCCCACAAGTGACCCAATATTGGAAACTAGACCCCCCAAGGAACTTATCTAGTTGTGTTGTAAGAACTTTGAACCCCCAAGTGTTTCACTACAGTTTATATCGCAGAGCCGTGAAAATAAAAAAAAATAAATTTTCCCCCCAAAATTATTTTTTATCCCCCAGTTTTGTATTTTCCCAATGGTAACAGGAGACATTGGACCTCAAAAGTTGTTTTCCAATTTGTCTTGAGTACGCTGATACCCCATATGTGGGGGGGAACCACCGTTTGGGCGCATGGGAGGGCTCGGAAGGGAAGGAGCGCCATTTGGAATGCAGACTTAGATGGAATGGTCTGCAGGCGTCACATTGCGTTTGCAGAGCCCCTAATGTACCTAAACAGTAGAAACCCCCCACAAGTGACACCATTTTGGAAAGTAGACCCCCTAAGGAACTCATCTAGATGTGTTGTGAGAGCTTTGAACCCCCAAGTGTTTCACTACAGTTTATAACGCAGAGCCATGCAAATAAAAAATATTTTTTTTTCCACAAAAATTATTTTTTAGCCCCTAGTTTTGTATTTTCCCAAGGGTAACAGGAGAAATTGGACCCCAAAAGTTGTTCTCTAATGTGTTCCAAGTACGCTGATACCCCATATGTTGTGGTAAACCCCTGTTTGGGCGCACAGGAGAGCTTGGAAGGGAAGGAGCACTGTTTTACTTTTTCAATGCAGAATTGGCTGGAATTGTAATCGGATGCCATGTCGCGTTTGGAGAGCCCCTGATGTGCCTAAACAGTAGAAACCCCCCAATTATAACTGAAACCCTAATCCAAACACACCCCTAACCCTAATCCCAAAGGTAACCCTAACCACACCTCTAACCCAGACACACCCCTAACCCTAATCCCAACCCTATTCCCAACTGTAAATGTAATCCAAACCCTAACCCTAACTTTAGCCCCAACCCTAACCCTAACTTTAGCCCCAACCCTAAATGTAGCCTTAATCCTAGTCCCAACCCTAACCCTAGCCCTAACCCTAACCATAGCCCTAACCCTAGCCCTAACCCTAACCCTAGCCCTAACCCTAGCCCTAACCCTAGCCCTAACCCTAACCCTAGCCCTAGCCCTAGCCCTAGCCCTAGCCCTAACCCTAGCCCTAACCCTAGCCCTAGCCCTAGCCCTAACCCTAGCCCTAACCCTAACCCTAGCCCTAACCCTAACCCTAATGGGAAAATAGAAATAAATACATTTTTTAAATTTTTTTAATTTTTCCCTAACTAAGCGGGTGATGAAGCGGGTGAGCACAGTGACCACAGCCTCTACAAGTAAGAATTAATTAGAAGTTAAGTAATAACACATAAAAATGCACTCCGTCACTCCTGTGTTGAACTATAACTCCCAGCATGCTATAGGATCTGCAGGACATGCTAGTAGTATAGTTCTCCCATGGGATCTTAAAGCAGCACTCCATTGTTATTTTTCAGTGCTGGAGTTGTGCTTTAAATATAACCCTTGTGCCCTCATTCTTATAGTCACCCTCCCTTCATATAGTACTTTAAAGACACCACACTGGTCCCGCAGCACCATCTTCTACCTGTAGGTTCCAACATAATAACATACTATTATATATAATAACACCACATATAACAGTATGTTATTTATATTATTAAATATTTTACCACATTTTTTGCTTCAAATATTTTTTTCCCTATTTTCCACCTCTAAAACCTGGGTGTATCTTATAGTCCAGTGCATCTTATAGTCCGAAAAATATGGTATATCCATTCTGTTCCTTGATAAAAGCTTGATAAAAGACATACCGATTTATAATCTTTGGAACTTGGTGCTGCTCACACATCCATGAACATAGGCTGCTAAGCTCCTGACCTGATTTATGAAGAGCTCAGGGGGCTGGAGATGCGGTAGGAACACTCACCCCTGTGATAAAGCAGGCATGCAAATATGTTACCTTAGAGAGCAGCAGCTACGAGCCCCTGCTGTTAGTCTGTATACTCACTTATCATAGTGAACTTATGTTATATTTTCTTTGCCAAGAGATGTGGCATGTGCTGACCATGAACTGGAGAAGCTCTGCATGGTCGGACATAGCAAATAACAGTATATTACAAGGGCACATATATAACATTGTCTCTGCACTAGAACATTTTTTTTAACACATCAAATTGTGCAACTTATTATTCCAAGATTCTAAGATCTTTTCATTAGAATGGACAACTCTTTTTTAAGTGTACATAATCAGTTTTTGGGTGAGTTTTTAATTCTGCTTATGTTTGCTGCACAGAAAGCATAATGTCTAAGGCTATGTGCCCACGTTGCAGAAATACTGCGAAAATGTCCGCAGCATTTCTGCAACTCCCTTCCGTGGGTAAAACGTATGTGGAATTCGCATGAGTTTTCCCACAAAACACATTTGTTTTGCAAGCATTTTTAGCTTGCAGAATGCTTGCATTTTCCAAGCGATTTGAAGCATTGCTTGGTAAAGTAATTGACAGGTTGCTCACACTTGTCAAGCATAGTGCTTGACAAGTGTGACCAACTTTTTACTATTGATGCTGCCTATGCAGCATCAATAGTAAAAGATAGAATGTTAAAAATAATAAAAAAAATAAAAAATATGGTTATTCTCACCTTCCGACGGCCCCCGATCTCCTCAGTGGCGCTCCCGGTATGTTCCGTTCCCTGGGATGCTTTGTGCGAAGGACCTTTGTGACGTCAAGGTCGTGTGACCGCGACGTCATCCCAGGTGATTCGCGCAATGCATCCCTGGGAACGGAAGCTACCGTGTGCACCGCTGAGAGGCGGGAGGACACCAGGGGCCATCAGAAGGTAAGTATATCCCTATTTTTTATTTTAATTCTTTTTTTTTACAGGAATATGGTACCCAGGGCCTGAAGGAGACTCTCCTCTCCTCTAGACCCGGGTACTATCCGCACATGAAGCGCTCACTTTACGCATGTTGGGCATAGCCACATGCATAAAGTGAGCGTTTCAATGCAATCCTATGGCTGCGGAATTGCCGCGATTCCGCAGAAATAATGAACATGCTGCAGATTTTACCGCTATGCGATTCCGCAGCGGGAAAATCCGCTCCGCAGCATGGGCACAGCAACTGCAGAATCCCCCAGGATTGCATGGGAATGTGTTTTTAAGCGATTTTTAAGCATTTCCGCTGTGGGCACACAGCCTTACAGTTTCAGGAAAATTAACAGGATTTATAGAACTCTCATGCCCACTATGTTTTTTTTAATTGGTATAAACTTTTGAATAACGTTTGTTTGAGAAAGGTTTGTTTTCACAGACAGCATTTGGACCGAAAAAGTTCACAGAAGCGTATATAAAAAAATCATGCGATTTTTATCTACAAAAGGACGATTTTTCATCTGCATTGGCGTTAGTTTTTAACAATTAGCCGTAACTAAAATTTACAAGATTGAAAACAGTTTCCTATGTTAATAATGGCGATGTATCCTTAAAAATAAATGGAATAAAGTTGATCAGTATGGGATCCGATTTTATTTTTGTGCACCGATAGACTAGAATGGGCAAGTCTCCTCCAAAATAGAGAAGAGATTAGTGCGTGCAGCCATTTTTTTTTCATGCAGAGCTACAATCTGTATTGTTTTGCATGCCCTACATTTCTCACTGGTAATTGACAGCAGTGGCTTGCCTGAGCTTTTTTCACAGACAGTCTCTCTCCAGGCAAACAAGTGCTGACAATCACTAGTGAGAGCTTTGAGGCATGCTAACCCAGTGGGAATGAGGGGACTGATGCACTGAGCCTCTTGGCCACACTCAGGGTACACGAGCATGCTAATTAGGGTATCTGATTATTCTTCAATTAATGCAGAACATAGGCAGTGATTAGAACACTAAAGGTGTTAGTTTTAAAGGGGCTATGACCCCTAAAAGGCTTTGGGGCCGATTCTTTATGAAGAGCTTTGTGCACACCAGTCTTAATGAAGGGCTCACTGGAGTATGATGTGCTGAAATCATTAATAATAATTAATTAATAGACACGGCGCATCTTCTCAGTGGCGTGCGTCTCCATGAGACTTGAAAGAAATGTTACTTCAGCCAGAGGCTGAAGCAGCATTTCTGGTATAGGAAATACCTGCAATCCGCATTGCGCAAAAATTTTGCAACTGTTCAAAATAGTTTACGCTAGTATGTATAAGTGCTTAGTTTATATTAGCAATTTGAATGCACAGATTCCCTTTAACCACAAGGGACTGAATGCACATATATAAATAGAAATACACTATGTGTATACCCATGCATATTCACATGAGACTCACATATACAAAGACATAAAATACAGACATCCTTACAGATTACACATTCATTTACACATTACGCACACATATACACATTACATGAATATACAAATTAGAGACAAATGAAATTGGCATAGTATATTTCTGTAATTTCTATTAAAGAAACACATTGTTTGTGAACATACCTTAAAATATTGAAGTAGCTATATGTGACAAACTTTGCAATTTAGTTTCTGTACTTATGGAATGATTGGTGCTGCACCTGAGATGACCAGAAGGATCTGTCTGTCTTCACCTTCCATCACTTTGTAAGATCTTGCTCTTTGAGAGATAAACTATAATTTTTTAGGCAACATTGTCACACACACTTATGTAAGGGTTACATTTAACTGATATTATGGGTTAAAAAAGTAGAATGAGAAATAACTATGTTACTTTTACTTAGATCATTTATCAATCACCGTAAATAAAGTACAGGAAAAATATATATCTTTGAACCATGTTAGTCAGTAGATACAGTAGCTGGTAACAAATTGCGAGTTTTCAAGACTACTCCGGGCTCTTCATCAGGCATAGATTAACACAAAATGTGAAGAGTCACATATTTATTCACAAGAGGGCAGGGGCGTACATAGATTTCACAGGGCCCCATAGCAAAATTGAGCAAAGGGCCCCCCCCCCCGAAGAAGGGAGGGGAATAGGTGGCGCGCGTAGCGTGCCGAAAATTTGCATGTTAAGCCACGCCCCCTCCACAGCCACACCCCCTCCACAGCCACACCCTCTCCACAGCCACACCCCCCAATTACTAATTTATATGGCGAAGGCAATAAAAAATAGACTTACCAGAAAGCAGCATTGCAGGAGAAAGCAGCATTGCATTGCAGTAATAGATAAAATGAATTCAACCTAAAAAAGTGAAACTATTATTATTTGCCATCCCCAATACAGTGTGATCCTAAACATTTATTCACTTTAGTATGATACATTTGTGTATATTTGAGGATACACCAGAATAAGCAGCGTACATTATATGTGTACATGTGAGGACACACCAGTATACACCAGTATAAGCAGCGTACATTATATGTGTACATGTGAGGACACACCAGTATACACCAGTATAAGCAGTGTACATTATATGTGTACATGTGAGGACACACCAGTAGACACCAGTATAAGCAGCGTACATTATATGTGTACATGTGAGGACACCCCAGTAGACACCAGTATAAGCAGCGTACATTATATGTGAATGTAAAGTGCTGTGCCTGTTTGACATGTGAGGACACCCCAGTATACACCAGTATAAGCAGCGTACATTATATGTGAGGACACCCCAGTATACACCAGTATAAGCAGCGTACATTATATGTGAGGACACCCCAGTAGACACCAGTATAAGCAGCGTACATTATACCGTGTTTCCCCGAAAGTAAGACCCTGTCTTACATTAATTTTACCCCAATAAGTGCCACCCTGTCTTACTTTCGGGGGAGGTCTTACATTAGCCGAAGGTAACTGCAGCGGCTTCGTCAGGGGAAGTGAGTGTAGTGGTGGTAAGAACCTACATACCATATATACGGACCAATCATCATCCGGAGTGTATACAGCTGGGTTGCCGCCATGCAGGAGGCGGAAGTGAGGAAATGCGCGCTGATCGCATAGAGGGAGGAATAGACGCCGGAAGTATAAGAAGTCTCCATGGAGATACCCAGACCCAAGGAAATGGGCCGACCGGAACGAGGACGGGGGAGAAGGGAAAGAAAGGGGAGGAAGAAAAAACACACTGAGCTGTGCTGGGGCTTGTAGTCTGCCTGCAGGAGATCACTGCTCCCATATGGGTCTGCAGGCATTGGTGCACTGTGCCCCTCTCTCTGCTCCTGGCATGGCTGCACTATGGGGCCCCACATGGGAAAAGTGCCTGCACCACACAGCTGTGGCCCCTGGTGCACGTGGCCTGTATGGAGCGGCCGTACTTGTCTCCATCGCCCTAAGATGCTGATCCTCAGTGAGGTAAAGACCCCACTAGTGCGACACTGGCTGCTCCGTATTAGGGAAGCGCTCCTTCCTGGCTCCACACTCCCCCATCATGGTATATTTATTAGGGAAGACCTCCAGGCCTCCTTGTATACATTGTTGGTGCTCGCTCTCTAGAGGGGCCGGATGTGGAGTCAGGGTCTCGCACGGTAGAGGGGCTGGCTGCGGTGTAGGGGGCTTGCACAGTAGATGGGCCGGCTGCAGAGTCAGGGTCTCTCACAGTAGATGGGCCGGCTGTGGTGTCGGGGGCTCTCACTGTAGAGGGGCCGGCTGCAGAGTCGGGGGCTCGCACAGACAGCTCTCTCCATGTAAAAAAAAAAACGCTACATACGCACCTTCTGTCGTCCTTCATGTCCCTCGGCGCTTGCCGCACTGACTGTCTCAGCGCCGGCCGGCCGTAACAGCGGTGCCCAGCGGTGAACCGCTGTTACTGCAGGTTCACCGCTGGACTCTGCTTTACGGCCGGACGTCGCTGAGACAGTCAGTACGGCAAGCTCCAGGGGACGTGACGGACAACAGACGGTGAGTATGTAGTGTTTTTTTTTTTTACTTTTACCATGGTATCCATGGTAAATATCGGGTTACTAAGCGCGGCCCTGCGCTTAGTAACCCGATGTTTACCATGGATACCAGTGAAGACATCACATTTCACAGCGGCCCCCCAACCCTGCCTTACATTCGGGGGAGGCCTTACATTGAAGGACCCCCCCGTAACCCCCACCCTGTCTTACTTTCGGGGGGGTCCTACTTTCGGGGAAACACGGTATGTGAGGAGTCCAGGAGCGAGCAGCCGTCGGTCGCAAAGGGTGCACGGTGACGTCACTTCCGGTCGCTCGGAAATGAGATCACCGCGCCCCCTATGTGACCTTCCCCCTCCAACTGCAGCGCAGCACCGTGGGGAAGCTTCCTGCTTCCCCACACGCTCATCTCCGACAGGGCCCGACAGCAAAGCCCTGTCGCCTCGCCGCGCGCGCGCCCCCCCCCCCCCCCCCCGGGACGACTGGTCCCCGACCCGAGCAAAAAAAAATTAACACAAAAAAAAAAAAAAAAAATAGGTGGCGTACACACCATGGGGCCGGGCAGCACCGGGCCCCCCCGGCCGTGGGGCCCGGATGCGGCGGCACCCGTCGCATACATGGTGTGTACGCCACTGCAAGAGGGTACAGAAATAATGTGTCTAGAAAGCTTGCAATTTGTTTCCATCTTTTCAGTTAGTCATTAAAAGGTATCAACCACTGAGGACTCTCAATTTGTAATATTTTTCATTAAGGCTACGTTCACATTTGCGTTGTGCGCCGCAGCGTCGGCGCCGCAACGCACAACGCAAACAAAAACGCAGCAAAACGCATGCACAACGCTGCGTTTTGCGCCGCATGCGTCCTTTTTTTCATTGATTTTGGACGCAGCAAAAATGCAACTTGCTGCGTCCTCTGCGCCCGGACGCGGGCGCCACAGGGACGCATGCGGCGCAAAACGCAAGTGCGACGCATGTCCATGCGCCCCCATGTTAAATATAGGGGCGCCCGACGCTGCGGCGCCGACCACAAATGTGAACGTAGCCTAATAAAGTATTAACTTTGCTTCACAGGTTATTATAGGGGAACCAATGGATGCCAAGTATGGGTATGGTTATTTGCTGTTATTTACGTAACTTGCTGTTATTTTTAAGTAACTTCATGGAACAAAATTAAAATCTATTCATTTCTAATGTACTTGTATGTTAGCGGTTTATCTGTATATATATGTATATATATATATATATATATATATATATATATATATATATATATATATATATATATATATATATACTGCTCAAAAAAATAAAGGGAACACTGAAATCCCACATCCTAGATATCACTGAATTAAATATTCCAGTTGTAGATCTTTATTCATTACATAGTGAAATGTATTGAGAACAATAAAATCTAAAAATGATCAATGTAAATCACAACTAATATCCCACGGAGGTCTGGAGTTGGAATGATGCTCAAAATCAAAGTGGAAAATGAAGTTACAGGCTGATCCAACTACAGTGGAAATGCCTCAAGACAAGGAAATTATGCTCAGTAGTGTGTGTGGCCTCCACGTGCCTGTATAACCTCCCTACAACGCCTGGGCTGTTGTGAATTTGCTTTTTGCTCCCTCTAGTGGTTACTAGTTTTTTGACTCTGGTTTTTCTGTCATTCCTTTTATCCGCACCTGGGTCGTTAGTTAGGGGTGTTGCTATATAAGCTCCCTGGACCTTCAGTTCAATGCCTGGCAACGTAGTTATCAGAGCTAGTCTGCTGTGCTCTTGTCTACTGATCCTGGTTCCAGTTATATCAGCTAAGTCTGCCTTTTGCTTTTTGCTATTTGTTTTGGTTTTGTATTTTTGTCCAGCTTGTTCCAAATCTATATCCTGACCTTTGCTGGAAGCTCTAGGGGGCTGGTGTTCTCCCCCCGGACCGTTAGACGGTTCGGGGGTTCTTGAATTTCCAGTGTGGATTTTGATAGGGTTTTTGTTGACCATATAAGTTACCTTTCTTTATTCTGCTATCAGTAAGCGGGCCTCTCTGTGCTAAACCTGATTCATTTCTGTGTTTGTCATTTCCTCTTACCTCACCGTCATTATTTGTGGGGGGCTTCTATCCAGCTTTGGGGTCCCCTTCTCTGGAGGCAAGAAAGGTCTTTGTTTTCCTCTACTAGGGGTAGCTAGATTCTCCGGCTGGCGCGTGTCATCTAGAATCAACGTAGGAATGATCCCCGGCTACTTCTAGTGTTGGCGTTAGGAGTAGATATATGGTCAACCCAGTTACCACTGCCCTATGAGCTGGATTTTGTATTCTGCAGACTTCCACGTTCCTCTGAGACCCTCGCCATTGGGGTCATAACAGTTTGCCAGGCCAGTATTAAATGTTTAATGCATTGCAGAAGAGGGATTATAAGAAAGAAGATTCTGAGTTTTTTTTTTTTTTTTTCTTCTTCCCCTTTACCTCAGAGTGGCTATGCTTGCTGCAGACATGAATGTCCAGACCTTGATTACAAGTGTGGACCAGCTGGCTACTCGTGTGCAGGGCATACAAGACTATGTTATCAGAAATCCTAGGTCAGAACCTAAAATACCGATTCCTGAACTGTTTTCCGGAGACAGGTTTAAGTTTAGGAATTTCGTGAATAATTGTAAATTGTTTTTGTCCCTGAGACCCTGTTCATCTGGAGATTCTGCTCAGCAAGTAAAAATTGTTATTTCGTTCTTACGGGGCGACCCTCAGGATTGGGCTTTTTCACTGGCGCCAGGAGATCCGGCATTGGCTGATCTTGATGCGTTTTTTCTGGCGCTCGGTTTACTTTATGAGGAACCCAATCTTGAGATTCAGGCAGAAAAGGCCTTGCTGGCTATGTCTCAGGGGCAGGACGAGGCTGAAGTGTATTGCCAAAAATTTCGGAAATGGTCCGTGCTGACACATTGGAACGAGTGTGCACTGGCCGCTAATTTTAGAAATGGCCTTTCTGAAGCCATTAAGAATGTTATGGTGGGTTTTCCCATTCCCACAGGTCTGAATGATACTATGGCACTGGCTATTCAAATTGACCGGCGGTTGCGGGAGCGCAAAACCGCAAATTCCCTCATGGTGTTGTCTGAACAGACACCTAATTCGGTGCAATGTGATAGAAAAACCGCAAATTCCCTCATGGTGTTGTCTGAACAGACACCTGATTTAATGCAATGTGATAGAATCCTGACTAGAAATGAGTGGAAAATTCATAGACGCCGGAATGGCTTGTGCTACTACTGTGGTGATTCTACACATGTTATCTCAGCATGCTCTAAACGTATAGCTAAGGTTGTTAGTCCTGTCACCGTTGGTAATTTGCAACCTAAATTTATTCTGTCTGTAACTTTGATTTGCTCACTGTCATCTTATCCTGTCATGGCGTTTGTAGATTCAGGTGCTGCCCTGAGTCTCATGGATCTCTCATTTGCTAAGCGCTGTGGTTTTACTCTTGAACCATTAGAAAATCCTATTCCTCTTAGGGGTATTGATGCTACACCATTGGCAGCAAATAAACCGCAGTATTGGACACAGGTTACCATGTGCATGACTCCTGAACACCGCGAGGTGATACGTTTCCTGGTTTTACATAAAATGCATGATTTGGTTGTTTTAGGGCTGCCATGGTTACAGACCCATAATCCAGTCCTGGACTGGAAGGCTATGTCAGTCTCAAGTTGGGGCTGTCGTGGTATTCATGGGGATTCCCTGCCTGTGTCTATTGCTTCTTCTACGCCTTCGGAAGTTCCGGAGTATTTGTCTGATTATCAGGATGTCTTCAGTGAGTCTGAGTCCAGTGCACTGCCTCCTCATAGGGACTGTGACTGTGCTATAGATTTGATCCCAGGCAGTAAGTTTCCTAAGGGAAGACTGTTTAATCTGTCGGTACCTGAACATACCGCTATGCGTTCATATATCAAGGAGTCTCTGGAGAAAGGACATATTCGTCCGTCTTCTTCCCCTCTTGGTGCGGGATTCTTTTTTGTGGCAAAAAAGGACGGATCTTTGAGACCTTGCATTGATTATCGGCTTTTAAATAAGATCACTGTCAAATTTCAGTATCCTTTACCGCTGTTGTCTGACTTGTTTGCCCGGATTAAGGGTGCCAAGTGGTTCACCAAGATAGACCTTCGTGGTGCGTACAACCTTGTGCGCATTAAGCAAGGTGATGAATGGAAAACCGCATTCAATACGCCCGAAGGTCATTTTGAGTACTTGGTGATGCCTTTTGGGCTCTCCAATGCGCCTTCAGTTTTTCAGTCCTTTATGCATGACATTTTCCGGAAGTATCTGGATAAATTTTTGATTGTTTATCTGGATGATATTTTGGTTTTTTCTGATAATTGGGATTCGCATGTGGAGCAGGTCAGGTTGGTCTTTAAAATTTTGCGTGAAAATTCTTTGTTTGTCAAGGGCTCAAAGTGTCTCTTTGGTGTACAGAAGGTTCCCTTTTTGGGGTTCATTTTTTCCCCTTCTGCTGTGGAGATGGACCCAGTCAAGGTCCGAGCTATTCTTGATTGGACTCAGCCCTCGTCAGTTAAGAGTCTTCAGAAGTTCTTGGGCTTCGCTAACTTCTACCGTCGTTTTATTGCTAATTTTTCTAGCATTGTGAAACCTTTGACGGATATGACCAAGAAGGGCTCCGATGTAGCTAACTGGGCTCCTGCTGCCGTGGAGGCTTTCCAGGAGTTGAAACGCCGGTTTACTTCGGCGCCTGTTTTGTGCCAGCCTGACGTCTCACTTCCCTTTCAGGTTGAGGTGGATGCTTCGGAGATTGGGGCAGGGGCCGTTTTGTCGCAGAGAGGCCCTGGTTGCTCTGTTATGAAACCTTGTGCCTTTTTCTCTAGGAAGTTTTCGCCTGCCGAGCGAAATTATGATGTGGGCAATCGGGAGTTGTTGGCCATGAAATGGGCATTTGAGGAGTGGCGTCATTGGCTCGAGGGTGCTAAGCATCGTGTGGTGGTCTTGACTGATCACAAAAATCTGATGTATCTCGAGTCTGCTAAACGCCTTAATCCGAGACAGGCCCGCTGGTCATTGTTTTTCTCCCGCTTTGATTTTGTTGTCTCGTATTTACCAGGTTCAAAGAATGTGAAGGCCGATGCTCTTTCTAGGAGCTTTGTGCCTGATGCTCCTGGAGTCGCTGATCCTGTTGGTATTCTTAAAGATGGAGTTATCTTGTCAGCTATTTCTCCGGATCTGCGACGTGTGTTGCAGAGATTTCAGGCTGATAGGCCTGAGTCTTGTCCACCTGACAGACTGTTTGTCCCGGATAAGTGGACCAGCAGAGTCATTTCCGAGGTTCATTCCTCGGTGTTGGCAGGTCACCCGGGAATTTTTGGCACCAGAGATCTGGTGGCCAGGTCCTTTTGGTGGCCTTCCTTGTCAAGGGATGTGCGGTCATTTGTGCAGTCCTGTGGGACTTGTGCTCGAGCTAAGCCTTGCTGTTCTCGTGCCAGCGGTTTGCTCTTGCCCTTGCCTGTCCCGAAGAGACCTTGGACACATATCTCCATGGATTTCATTTCTGATCTTCCGCTATCTCAGGGCATGTCCGTTATCTGGGTGATATGTGATCGCTTCTCCAAGATGGTCCATTTGGTTCCCTTGCCTAAGCTCCCTTCCTCTTCCGATCTGGTTCCTGTGTTTTTCCAGAACGTGGTTCGTTTGCACGGCATCCCTGAGAATATTGTGTCAGACAGAGGATCCCAGTTCGTTTCCAGGTTCTGGCGATCCTTTTGTAGTAGGATGGGCATTGATTTGTCGTTTTCGTCTGCTTTCCATCCTCAGACTAATGGACAGACGGAGCGAACCAATCAGACTTTGGAGGCTTATTTGAGGTGTTTTGTCTCTGCTGATCAGGACGATTGGGTGACATTCTTGCCGTTGGCTGAGTTTGCCCTTAATAATCGGGCTAGTTCCGCCACCTTGGTTTCGCCTTTTTTCTGCAACTCTGGTTTCCATCCTCGCTTTTCTTCGGGTCATGTGGAGCCTTCTGACTGTCCTGGGGTGGATTCTGTGGTGGATAGGTTGCAGCAGATCTGGAATCATGTGGTGGACAACTTGAAGTTGTCACAGGAGAGGGCTCAGCGCTTTGCCAACCGCCGCCGCGGTGTGGGTCCCCGACTACGCGTTGGGGATTTGGTATGGCTTTCTTCCCGCTTTGTTCCTATGAAGGTCTCCTCTCCCAAATTTAAACCTCGTTTTATTGGGCCTTACAAGATATTGGAAATCCTTAATCCTGTATCTTTTCGTCTGGATCTTCCTGTGTCGTTTGCTATTCACAATGTATTTCATAGGTCCTTGTTGCGGCGGTACATTGTGCCTGTAGTTCCTTCTGCTGAGCCTCCTGCTCCGGTGTTGGTTGAGGGCGAGTTGGAGTACGTGGTGGAGAAGATCTTGGATTCTCGCCTCTCCAGGCGGAGGCTTCAGTACCTGGTCAAGTGGAAGGGCTATGGTCAGGAGGATAATTCCTGGGTGGTCGCCTCTGATGTTCATGCGGCCGATTTAGTTCGTGCCTTTCATGCCGCTCATCCTGATCGCCCTGGTGGTCGTGGTGAGGGTTCGGTGACCCCTCACTAAGGGGGGGGTACTGTTGTGAATTTGCTTTTTGCTCCCTCTAGTGGTTACTAGTTTTTTGACTCTGGTTTTTCTGTCATTCCTTTTATCCGCACCTGGGTCGTTAGTTAGGGGTGTTGCTATATAAGCTCCCTGGACCTTCAGTTCAATGCCTGGCAACGTAGTTATCAGAGCTAGTCTGCTGTGCTCTTGTCTACTGATCCTGGTTCCAGTTATATCAGCTAAGTCTGCCTTTTGCTTTTTGCTATTTGTTTTGGTTTTGTATTTTTGTCCAGCTTGTTCCAAATCTATATCCTGACCTTTGCTGGAAGCTCTAGGGGGCTGGTGTTCTCCCCCCGGACCGTTAGACGGTTCGGGGGTTCTTGAATTTCCAGTGTGGATTTTGATAGGGTTTTTGTTGACCATATAAGTTACCTTTCTTTATTCTGCTATCAGTAAGCGGGCCTCTCTGTGCTAAACCTGATTCATTTCTGTGTTTGTCATTTCCTCTTACCTCACCGTCATTATTTGTGGGGGGCTTCTATCCAGCTTTGGGGTCCCCTTCTCTGGAGGCAAGAAAGGTCTTTGTTTTCCTCTACTAGGGGTAGCTAGATTCTCCGGCTGGCGCGTGTCATCTAGAATCAACGTAGGAATGATCCCCGGCTACTTCTAGTGTTGGCGTTAGGAGTAGATATATGGTCAACCCAGTTACCACTGCCCTATGAGCTGGATTTTGTATTCTGCAGACTTCCACGTTCCTCTGAGACCCTCGCCATTGGGGTCATAACACTGGGCATGCTCCTGATTTGGCGGTGGGTAGTCTCCTGAGAGATCTCCTCCCAGACCTGGACTAAAGCATCCGCCAACTCCTGGACAGTTTGTGGTGCAACGTGATGTTGGTGGATGGTACGAGACATGATGTCCCAGATGTATTCAGTCGGATTCAGGTATGGGGAATGGGTGGGCCAGTCCATAGCTTCAAAGCCTTCATCTTACAGGAACTGCTGACACACTCCAGCCAAATGAGGTCTGGCATTGTCCTGCATTAAGAGGAACCCAGGGTCAACCGCACCAGCATATGGCCTCACAAGGGGTCTGAGGATCTCATCTCAGTACCTAATGGCAGTCAGGCTACCTCTGGCGAGCACATGGAGGGCTGTGTAACCCTCCAAATAAATGCCACGCCACACCATTACTGACCCACTGCCAAACTGGTCATTCTGAAGGATGTTGCAGGCAGCAGATCACTCTCCACGGCATCTCCAGACTCTGTCATGTCTGTCACATGTGCTCAGTGTGAACCTGCTTTTATCTGTGAAGAGCACAGGGCGCAAGTAGCAAATTTACCAATCCTGGTGTTCTGTGGCAAATGCCTAGGGCCCTGCACGGTGTTGGGCTGTGGGCACAACCCCCACCTGTGGACGTCGGGCACTCAGACCATCCTCATGGAGTTGGTTTCTAACCGTTTGTGCAGACACATGCACATTTGTGGCCTGCTGGAGGTCATTTTGCAGGGCTCTGGCAGTGCTCCTCATGTTCCTCCTTGCACAAAGTCTAAGGTAGCAGTCCTGCTGCTGGGTTGTTGCCCTCCTACGGCCCCTCCACATCTCCTGGTGTACTGGCCTGTCTCCTGGTAGCGCCTCCAGCCTCTGGACACTATGCTGACAGACACAGCAAACCTTCTTGTCACAGCTCGCATTGATGTGCCATCCTGGATGAGCTGCACTACCTGAGCCACTTGTGTGGGTTATAGAGTCCGTCTCATGCTACCACGAGTGTGAAAGCACAACCAACATTCAAAAGGGACCAAAACATCAGCCAGAAAGCATTGGTACTGAGATGTGGTCTGTGGTCCCCACCTGCAGAACCACTCCTGTTGTGAATTTGGATTCTGGGCTCCCCCGGTGGCTACTGGTGGAATTGAACTTGTGACATCATCTTCCCTGTTCACCTGTTCTGATTAGATCTGGGTGTCGCTATATAACCTGGCTTCTCTGTTAGATGCTTGCCGGTCAACAATGTTATCAGAAGCCTCTCTGTGCTTGTTCCTGCTCCCAGACATCTACTAGATAAGTTGGACATTCGTCCATGTTTTGTTTTTGTATTTTGGTTCCAGTTCACAGCTGCAGTTTCGTTACTGTGTCTGGAAAGCTCTTGTTGATCAGGAATTGCCACTCTGGTATTATGAGTTAATGCCAGAGTCCTAAAGTAATTTCTGGATGTGTTTTGTTAGGGTTTTCTACTGACCATGAAAGTATGCTTTCTGTCTTCTGCTATCTAGAAAGCGGACCTCAAATTTGCTAAAACTATTTTCCTGCTGCGTTTGTTGTTTCATCTCATATCACCGCCAATATATGTGGGGGGCTTCTGTCTCCTTTTTTTTGGGCATTTCTCTAGAGGTGAGTCAGGTCTTATATTTCCCTCTGCTAGCATTATTTAGTTCTCCGGCCGGCGCTGGGCATATAGGGATAAAAAGTAGGACATGCTACCTGGCTACTTCTAGATGATGCGGTAGGTTTAGTTCATGGTCAGTATAGTTACATCTTCCAAGAGCTTGTTCCTATAGAGGCTTATGCTAGTTCTCTGGCCATGGAGATCATGACAGTTTGACCGGCCCACTAAAGGGTTAAAATCCTTGGCTGAGAAAGGAGAGAAATAAGAAGTCTGCTGAGAGTTTTTTTTTTTTTTTTTTTTTTCTGTGCTCTTAATTGGATCACTTGCCAGTCTGTCTATGCTGCAGTCTTTCTTTTTTTTCTCTCTCCTTATAATCTTTGAATGGCTTTGTGTTCACCTGTTAATAATGGATCTTCAGAGTGTAACTGCAGGTTTGAATAATCTCACCACGAAAGTACAAAATTTGCAAGATTTTATTATTCATGCTCCGGTATCTGAGCCGAGAATTCCTTTGCCGGAATTCTTCTCAGGGAATAGATCTAGCTTTCAGAATTTTAGAAATAATTGTAAGCTATTTTTGTCCCTGAAATCTCGTTCTGCTGGAGACCCTGCACAGCAGGTTGGGATTGTGATTTCCTTGCTCCGCGGCGACCCTCAAGACTGGGCTTTTGCATTGGCACCAGGGGATCCTGCGTTGCGCAATGTGGATGCGTTTTTTTTGGCCTTGGGCTTGCTGTATGAGGAACCTCATTTGGAACTTCAGGCAGAAAAAACTTTGATGTCCCTATCGCAGGGGCAAGATGAAGCTGAAATTTACTGCCAAAGATTCCGTAAATGGTCTGTGCTTACTCAGTGGAATGAGTGTGCCTTGGCGGCTACTTTCAGAGAGGGTCTCTCTGATGCCATTAAGGATGTTATGGTGGGGTTCCCTGTGCCTGCGGGTCTGAATGAGTCCATGACAATGGCCATTCAGATCGATAGGCGTCTGCGGGAGCGCAAACCAGTGCACCATCTGGCGGTGTCCACTGAGAAGACGCCAGAAAGCATGCAGTGTGATAGAATTCTGTCCAGAAGCGAGCGGCAGAATTTTAGACGGAAAAATGGGTTGTGTTTCTATTGTGGGGATTCTACTCATGTTATATCAGCATGCTCTAAACGTACTAAAAAGCTTGATAAATCTGTTTCCATTGGCACTTTACAGTCTAAATTTATTTTGTCTGTGACCCTGATTTGCTCTTTGTCATCTATTACTACTGACGCCTATATCGACTCTGGCGCCGCTTTGAGTCTTATGGATTGGTCCTTTGCCAATCGTTGTGGGTATGATTTAGAGCCTTTGGAAACTCTTATTCCTCTGAAGGGGATTGACTCCACCCCATTGGCTAATAATAAACCACAATACTGGACACAAGTGACTATGTGTATTAATCCGGATCACCAGGAGACTATTCGTTTTCTAGTGCTGTATAATCTACATGAGGATTTGGTGCTGGGATTGCCATGGCTGCAGTCTCACAACCCAGTCCTTGACTGGAGAGCTATGTCTGTGTTGAGCTGGGGATGTAAGGGGACTCATGGGGACGTACCTTTGGTGTCCATTTCATCATCTATCCCCTCTGAAATCCCTGAGTTCCTGTCTGACTATCGTGACGTCTTTGAAGAACCCAAGCTTGGTTCACTACCTCCGCACCGTGAGTGCGATTGTGCTATAGATTTAATTCCGGGTAGTAAATACCCAAAGGGTCGTTTATTTAATCTGTCTGTGCCTGAACATACTGCTATGCGAGAATATATAAAGGAGTCCTTGGAAAAGGGACATATTCGTCCATCGTCATCTCCCTTAGGAGCCGGTTTTTTCTTTGTGTCAAAAAAAGACGGCTCTTTGAGACCATGTATTGATTATCGGCTTTTGAATAAAATCACGGTTAAATATCAATACCCATTGCCGTTGCTGACTGATTTGTTTGCTCGCATAAAGGGGGCCAAGTGGTTCTCTAAGATTGATCTCCGTGGGGCGTATAATTTGGTGCGGATCAGGCAGGGGGATGAGTGGAAAACCGCATTTAATACGCCCGAGGGCCACTTTGAGTATTTGGTGATGCCTTTTGGTCTTTCTAATGCCCCTTCAGTCTTCCAGTCCTTTATGCATGATATTTTCCGCGATTTTTTGGATAAATTTATGATAGTGTATCTGGATGATATTCTGATTTTTTCGGATGACTGGGACTCTCATGTCCGGCAAGTTAAGAGGGTTTTTCAGGTTTTGCGGTCTAATTCTCTGTGTGTCAAGGGTTCTAAGTGCGTTTTTGGGGTTCAGAGAATTTCCTTTTTGGGATATATTTTTTCTCCCTCTTCCATTGAGATGGATCCTGTCAAGGTTCAAGCTATTTGTGATTGGACGCAGCCCTCTTCTCTTAAAAGTCTTCAGAAATTTTTGGGCTTTGCCAACTTTTATCGTCGATTTATTTCTGGTTTTTCGGATGTCGTTAAGCCATTGACCGATTTGACTAGACAGGGTGCTGATGTTGCTAATTGGTCCCCTGATGCTGTGGAGGCCTTTCAGGAGCTTAAGCGCTGTTTTTCTTCTGCCCCTGTGTTGCGTCAGCCTGATGTGACTCTTCCTTTTCAGGTTGAGGTCGACGCTTCTGAGATCGGAGCTGGGGCAGTGTTGTCGCAGAAAAGTTCTGACTGCGCCGTGATGAGGCCTTGTGCCTTCTTTTCCCGTAAATTTTCGCCCGCTGAGCGGAATTATGATGTTGGGAATCGGGAGCTTTTGGCCATGAAGTGGGCGTTTGAGGAGTGGCGCCATTGGCTCGAAGGGGCCAGACATCAGGTGGTGGTATTGACTGACCACAAAAATTTGATTTATCTTGAGACCGCCAGGCGCCTGAATCCTAGACAGGCGCGCTGGTCATTATTTTTTTCTCGGTTTAATTTTGTGGTATCGTACCTACCAGGTTCTAAGAATGTTAAGGCGGATGCCCTTTCTAGGAGTTTTGAGCCTGATTCACCTGGCAACTCTGACCCCACAGGTATTCTTAAGGAGGGAGTTATCTTGTCAGCCGTTTCTCCAGACCTGCGGCGGGCCTTGCAGGAGTTTCAGGCGGATAGACCGGATCGTTGTCCGCCTGATAGGCTGTTTGTTCCTGATGATTGGACCAGTAAAGTCATCTCTGAGGTGCATTCTTCTGCGTTGGCAGGTCATCCTGGAATTTTTGGTACCAGGGATTTGGTGGCAAGATCCTTCTGGTGGCCTTCCCTGTCACGAGATGTGCGAGGCTTTGTGCAGTCTTGTGACGTTTGTGCTCGGGCCAAGCCTTGTTGTTCTCGGGCTAGTGGATTATTGTTGCCCTTGCCTATTCCTAAGAGGCCTTGGACACACATCTCGATGGATTTTATTTCAGATCTGCCTGTTTCTCAGAAGATGTCTGTCATCTGGGTGGTGTGTGACCGTTTTTCTAAGATGGTTCATTTGGTTCCCCTGCCCAAATTGCCTTCTTCTTCCGAGTTGGTGCCCCTGTTTTTTCAAAATGTTGTTCGTTTGCATGGTATTCCTGAGAATATCGTTTCTGACAGAGGAACCCAATTTGTGTCTAGATTTTGGCGGGCATTTTGTGCTAGGATGGGCATAGATTTGTCTTTTTCGTCTGCTTTTCACCCTCAGACTAATGGCCAGACCGAGCGGACTAATCAGACCCTGGAGACATATCTGAGGTGTTTTGTGTCTGCTGACCAGGATGATTGGGTTGCTTTTTTGCCATTGGCGGAGTTCGCCCTCAATAATCGGGCCAGCTCTGCCACCTTGGTTTCCCCGTTTTTCTGTAATTCGGGGTTCCATCCTCGATTTTCCTCCGGTCAGATGGAATCCTCGGATTGTCCTGGAGTGGATGCGGTGGTGGAGAGATTGCATCATATCTGGGGGCAGGTGATGGACAATTTAAAGTTGTCCCAGGAGAAGACTCAGCTTTTTGCCAACCGTCACCGTCGTGTTGGTCCTCGGCTTTGTGTTGGAGATTTGGTGTGGTTGTCTTCTCGTTTTGTCCCTATGAGGGTCTCATCTCCTAAGTTTAAGCCTCGGTTCATCGGTCCGTATAAAATATTGGAGATTCTTAACCCTGTTTCCTTCCGTTTGGACCTCCCTGCATCCTTTTCTATTCATAACGTTTTTCATCGGTCGTTATTGCGCAGGTATGAGGCACCGGTTGTGCCTTCCGTTGAGCCTCCTGCTCCGGTGTTGGTTGAGGGTGAGTTGGAGTACGTTGTGGAAAAAATCCTAGACTCCCGTGTTTCCAGACGGAGACTCCAGTATCTGGTCAAGTGGAAGGGATATGGCCAGGAGGATAATTCTTGGGTCACTGCATCTGATGTTCATGCCTCTGATCTGGTTCGTGCCTTTCATAGGGCCCATCCTGATCGCCCTGGTGGTTCTGGTGAGGGTTCGGTGCCCCCTCCTTGAGGGGGGGGTACTGTTGTGAATTTGGATTCTGGGCTCCCCCGGTGGCTACTGGTGGAATTGAACTTGTGACATCATCTTCCCTGTTCACCTGTTCTGATTAGATCTGGGTGTCGCTATATAACCTGGCTTCTCTGTTAGATGCTTGCCGGTCAACAATGTTATCAGAAGCCTCTCTGTGCTTGTTCCTGCTCCCAGACATCTACTAGATAAGTTGGACATTCGTCCATGTTTTGTTTTTGTATTTTGGTTCCAGTTCACAGCTGCAGTTTCGTTACTGTGTCTGGAAAGCTCTTGTTGATCAGGAATTGCCACTCTGGTATTATGAGTTAATGCCAGAGTCCTAAAGTAATTTCTGGATGTGTTTTGTTAGGGTTTTCTACTGACCATGAAAGTATGCTTTCTGTCTTCTGCTATCTAGAAAGCGGACCTCAAATTTGCTAAAACTATTTTCCTGCTGCGTTTGTTGTTTCATCTCATATCACCGCCAATATATGTGGGGGGCTTCTGTCTCCTTTTTTTTGGGCATTTCTCTAGAGGTGAGTCAGGTCTTATATTTCCCTCTGCTAGCATTATTTAGTTCTCCGGCCGGCGCTGGGCATATAGGGATAAAAAGTAGGACATGCTACCTGGCTACTTCTAGATGATGCGGTAGGTTTAGTTCATGGTCAGTATAGTTACATCTTCCAAGAGCTTGTTCCTATAGAGGCTTATGCTAGTTCTCTGGCCATGGAGATCATGACACACTCCTTTATTAAGTGTGTCTTGATAATTGCCAATAATTTCCATCTGTTGTCTATTCCATTTGCACAACAGCATGTGGAATTGATTGTCAAACAGTGTTGCTTCCTAAGTGGACAGTTTGATTTCACAGAAGTTTTTTACTTGGAGTTATATTCTGTTGTTTAAGTGTTCCCTTTATATTTTTGAGCAGTGTGTATATATATATGTATATATATATATATATATATATATATATATATATATATATATAGTAGCGTTTCACCCGCTACGGGTCTTGGGGACACTCGCTTGGCAGCAGAATCATCATAGACAGGCACGGTTCCTCACACAAATCAGTCCATATGGTTTATTCAAACTCCGCATAAACCAGACAGGGTACAGTCTATCTCATTACAGCCATGAAACATTATAAGACATCAGACAGTTCATGTAGCAGATGGGATTCTCTGCCGTACATTATAGTCCCCTTGTCCGGGGTTACCTCTCCAGGTCCTCAACACAGACCGCCCAGGTCTACGGTCTCCAGGTGCTTCCAGGACGACTCCACTCCCAGGAGTCTCCAACACTGACCGTCCAGGACCTTGCACAGGAGCAAACGGCTCCATACACAGGAACCTCACAAGACCATGTGACCCACCCCCTGGTCACATTATCTACCCTTAACCACTCCCCTGGGTGGGAGTGTGGGTCTGTGTGGCTAGTTTGACCCTCCCATCTCTCATAACTAGCCCTGCCAATCTCCCATTAGAAATACACAATTACTTGTGGGACTACAGGTCCCAGAACACAACATAACTTTAGACTGACAGCGCAGAGTGTCCTCCTCTGCGACACACATACCGGCCATTCACAACACTGCCAGACTTTGTCTCGTCACAATTATGCCTCCAAGTGCATCTTGCAGCGCACACACAGCACCCCCTGGCTGTAACATTGGTCACTACACCACAATATATATATATATATATATATACACATACATATATATATATATATATATATATATATATATATCTCTCTATATATATATATATATATATCTCTCTATATATATATATATATATATATATATATATATATATATATATATATATATATATATATATATATATATATATCAGTTCAATATGTACATATTGATGTAGAATAACATTTAGATCTTTAGGCAGAATTTTTTTCAAAAACAAAGCAGCCTGTGGTCCATTAACTTCCGCAATGCAGGTACTTAGTTTGAGCCCTACATAGACAAGCTATAAAGAAAACAAAACATTAATTACATTTATATTGAAATCTTCTGAACACAGCCAGAGTGCCAGAGACTCCTGGCTTCAGAGAAGAAGCAGCAGTTTCTAGTGTCAGAAACTAAGAGTGCACACCGCCTGGCAGGGCCGCCATCAGGGCATTACAGCCGTGACTAGCGTATGGGGCCCGGTGAGCAGAGGGGGCCCGTATCGGGCCCCATCTCATCTGCTCACCGGGCCCCTACCAGCAGCCGCAGGCTGAACCGGGCCCTTAGCGGCGGCGGCGCTGCAGCTGTTTAACGCTATTGACGTGCGGGCCCATGCCCGCACATCAATAGTTAACAGCCGCTAGCCAATCCGAGGCTGGCAGCTGAAGTCAGCCGCAGCATGCTGGACACAGGGGTAGAATGCTGGACACAAGGGCAGAACGCTGGACACAAGGGCAGAAAGCTGGACACAGGGGCAGAAAGCTGGACACGGGGCAGAAAGCTGGACACTGGGGCAGAAAGCTGGACACTGAGGCAGAAAGCTGGACACTGGGGCAGATTGCTGGACACTGGGGCAGATTCCTGGACACTGTGGCAGAATGCTGGACACTGGGGCAGAATGCTGGACACGGGGCAGAATGGAGAAACGGGGCATGATTGGAGACACAGGGGGCAGGATGACAGACATGGCGGCATGACTGGAGACACTGGGGCATTACTGGAGACAGATGGAGCAGGATTGGAAACAGATGGGGCAGAATTGAGACACAGGGGGCATGATTGCAGAAATGGGGGCATGATTGGAGAGGGGACAGAATGGTGATACGGGCATGATTGGAGACACTGGAGGCAGGATTGGAGACAGATGCGGCAGGATCATGGGGCAGGATGGATACGATGGAGACAGATGGGGCAGGATGGGGAGATCATATGGGGCAGAATGGATACTCATTAGGGCAGGATGGGAGAACATATGGCTGACGCCAGGAATGAGACACACGGGTGCTAGGATGGCGAATATTATTACCATAGGGGCTAATTAAGGGATATTATTACTGCAGTGATGTATTTATTTTATTTTTTGAGTACACTGTTTTAAATGGAGGTGCGGTCCTATTTTTGTGTAGAATGATACTATGTCACCTTCTTCATGTGGTGTAATGTAGAAGTTGGGAAAATTAAGTAATGTGTTCTGCAAGTGGAACTCGAGATAACTGTGTTATTTCCTGCAGAGACGAGTCCTGGCTGGATGAAGTGATGGCTGTCTGTGCGGGATGAAAGATGAAGGACTTCACCTAGAGACGTCACTGGAGAGTCAGTGTTACCTATACACTGACACTATACACTGTATACTATATACAGAGGTCCTGTGTATAATGTCACCAGTGATAACTGTATTACTTGTACACAGACACTGCATACTAAGTACAGATCTCCTGTGTATAATGGCACTTATGGTGATAGTATTGTGTTTTTTTTTTTATTATTGATCAGTATTGTAGTATTCAGTCACTATGTGGTGGTAATATGTGGTCTGGTCATGATGTTGTGGTATTTGTTCCTTGTATTTGATATTATTCGATCTCTGTGGTGGTAATATGTCATCTGGTCATGGTGTGGCGGTATTTGTGCGTTGTAGATAGTATTATAGGTCACTGTGGTGATAATATGGTGTCTGGTCATGGTGCTGTGGTATTTGTTCCTTGTATGTGGTATTATAGGTCATTTTTTAAAATTTAAAAATAAATAAAAATATACCTAAATTGTATTGCATATTTTAACAAATATTTAATAGGTTACAGTAGAGTAGGGCCTGGCCAAAAGTGTCTACCTTGTCATTTTGGTGGCTAAAAAATCTTTTGGCCAAAACAAAAGCTGGCGGCTATATGTGTGATCTGGTGATGGGAACTGTCAATGTGTGATAGGTGAGAAGTGCAGTTTTTCCAAGAGAGAGCAGTGGGACTGTGGACAGTTTGAGGGGTGGAGCGTGGAGGCGGTGCTGGGGTGGAGCCTGGGCGGAGTCTCGAGGGGGCCCCAGAAATTTTGCCAGTATGGGGCCCCGAAATTTCTAGTGGCAGCCCTGCCGCCTGGGCTGAGCAATAAATTCACTGTTTCTCTTCAGCATCAGGGACGGTTTAGCAAAGTGGGGCCCTTGGCAAAAGTAAAAAGTGGGGCCCTAAATGCTAGGATATTACACCATCGCACAGAAACATTTAAGAAGCATTTACTTGAGCTGAGTTCAGACCATTGAATATGCATGATCAACAATATTCAAGTGGTTCGGTGCTTGTTTACTTGCCTTTTTACATAGGACATATGAAGACTGATGGTCACAGAATGATCACTAGTAGATCACAGATCAATCTGTAATCATGTAATCAGCAGGCAATTATATTGGGCAATGTGCTGCTGAGAACAATGATTTTTGTTTTGGCATAAACAATCCAATCACCTAATGAATGAGAATAATTTTGCTCATTCGTTGAGTGATTGCCATCTCTACACTTTATAAATGCTACATACATGCACAGTATGTGACACAAATACTGCATGTTACATACACATTTACAGACACTGCAGGTTACACACACATATGTATGTACAAATAGGACACTCATATGTGTATACACAGAGCGCATACACACATGTATGCACAGAGTACATACATACAAACATACAATGGCATGTAAAAGTTGAAGATGAAATGATGTTTATACAGTTGTATATATACACTATGTTCCAAATTATTATGCAAATGACATTTTTCTCTGATTTTCCTAAATGGTTGGTGCAAATGACAGTCAGTCTAATAAAAGTCATCACCTGTTAGAGTATACATCGAATTTTATTGAATAAACCTCCCAATGATAACAGTATAATCTCCAAAATGAATAAAAACTTAAAATGCACTGTTCCAAATTATTAGGCACAGTAGAATTTCTAAACATTTGATATGTTTTAAAGAACTGAAAATGCTCATTTGTGGAATTTGCAGCATTAGGAGGTCACATTCACTGAACAAAAAAAGCTATTTACTCCAAAACATCCTAACAGGCCAAGTTACATGTTAACATAGGAACCCTTCTTTGATATCACCTTCACAATTCTTGCATCCATTGAACTTGTAAGTTTTTGGAGAGTTTCTGCTTGTATTTCTTTGCCTCTCAGAGCTGCTGTTTTGATGTGAATGGCCTCCCACCCTCATAGATCTTTTTGCTTGATGATACTCCAAAGGTTCTCTATAGGGTTGAGGTCAGGGGAAGATGGTGGTCACTCCATGAGTTTATCTCCTTTTATGCCAATAGCAGCCAATGACGCAGAGGTATTCTTTGCAGCATGAGATGGTGCATTGTCATGCATGAAGATGATTTTGCTCCTGAAGGCACATTTCTGCTTTTTATACCATGGAGGAAAGTTGTCAGTCAGAAACTCTGTATGCTTTGCAGAGGTCATTTTCACACCTTCAGGAACCTTAAAGGGCCCTACCAGCTGTTTCTCCATGATTCCGGCCCAAAACATGACTCCTCTACCTCCTTGCTGTTGTTGCAGCCTTGTTGGGACATGGTGGCCATCCACCAACCATCCACTACTCCATCCATTTGGACCATCCAGGGTTGCTCAACACTTATCAGTAAACAAGAATGTTTGGAAATTAGTCTTCATGTATGTGTGGGCCCAATGCAACCATTTCTGCTTGTGAACACTGTTTAAGGGTGGCCGAATAGTAGGTTTATGCACCACAGCAAGCCTTTGAAGGAGCCTACAAGTTGAGGTTTGAGGGACTCCAGAGGCACCAGCAGCTTCAAATATCTGTTTGCTGCTTTGTAATGGCTTTTTAGCAGCTGCTCTCTTAATCCGATGAACTTGCCTGGCAGAAATCTTCCTCATAATGCCTTTATCAGCACAAACACATCTGTGCTCAGATACAGCCACAAATCTCTTAACAGTACGATGATCACGCTTAAGTTTTTGGGAAATTTCAAATGTTTTCATCCCTTCACCAAGGCATTGCACTATTTGATGCTTTTCAGCAGCAGAGAGATCATTTTTCTTTCCCATGTTACTTGAAAACTGTGACCTGCTTAATAATGTGGAACATCATTTTTATGTAGTCTTCCTTTAATTAGAATCACCTGGAAAACTAATTATCCCATGTGTTTAAGATTGATTTCAGTGATCCATTGAGCCCTGAGACACAATACCATCCAGGAGTTTATTTGAAAAACAAAACAATTAATTATTTTTCACACTTAAATCCAATTTGCATAATAATTTGGAACACAGTGTACAGTATATAGAGCACATACATATAGACACATGTATACACAGAGCACATACACTTATATACTGTATATACAGTATATAAATAAATCACATACTGTACAGTACATACATATATACAGTACAGACCAAAAGTTTGGACACACATTCTCATTTAAAGATTTTTCTGTATTTTCATGACTATGAAAATTGTAAATTCACACTGAATGCATCAAAACTATGAATTAACACATGTGGAATTATATACTTAACAAAAAAGTGTGAAACAACTGAAATTATGTCTTATATTCTAGGTTCTTCAAAGTAGCCACCTTTTGCTTTGATGACTGCTTTGCACACTCTTGGCATTCTCTTGATGAGCTTCAAGAGGTAGTCACCGGGAATGGTTTTCACTTCACAGGTGTGCCCTGTCAGGTTTAATAAGTAGGATTTCTTGCCTTATAAATGGGGCTGGGACCATCAGTTGTGTTGTGCAGAAGTCTGGTGGATACACAGCTGATAGTCCTACTGAATAGACTGTTAGAATCTGTATTATGGCAAGAAAAAAGCAGCTAAGTAAAGAAAAACGAGTGGCCATCATTACTTTAAGAAATGAAGGTCAGTCAGTCCAAAAAATTGTGAAAACTTTGAAAGTGTCCCCAGGTGCAGTGGCAAAAACCATCAAGCACTATAAAGAAACTGGCTCACATGAGGACCGCCCCAAGAAAGGAAGACCAAAAGTCACCTCTGCTTCTGAGGATAAGTTTATCTGAGTCACCAACCTCAGAAATCGCAGGTTAACAGCAGCTCAGATTAGAGACCAGGTCAATGCCACACAGAGTTCTAGCAGCAGACACATCTCTACAACAACTGTTAAGAAGAGAATTCATGGTAAAATAGCTGCTAGGAAACCACTGCTAAGGACAGGCAACAAGCAGAAGAGACTTGTTTGGGATAAAGAACACAAGGAATGGACATTAGACCAGTCGAAATCTGTGCTTTGGTCTGATGAGTCCAAATTTGAGATCTTTGGTTCCAACCACTGTGTCTTTGTGCAATACAAAAAAGGGGAACAGATAGACTCTACATGCCTGGTTCCCACCGTGAAGCATGGAGGAGGAGATGTGATGGTGTTGGGATGCTTTGCTGGTGACACTGTTGGGGATTTATTCAAAATTGAAGGCATACTGAACCAGCATGGCTACCACAGCATCTTGCAGCGGCATGCTATTCCATCTGGTTTGCGTTTAGTTTGACCATCATTTATTTTTCAACAGGACAATGACCCCAAACACACCTCCAGGCTGTGTAAGGGCTATTTGACCAAGAAGGAGAGTGATGGGGTGCTACGCCAGATGACCTGGCCTCCACAGTCACCAGACCTGAACCCAATCGAGATGGTTTGGGGTGAGCTGGACCGCAGAGTGAAGGCAAAAGGGCCAACAAGTGCTAAGCATCTCTGGGAACTCCTTCAAGATTGTTGGAACACCATTCCCGGTGACTACCTCTTGAAGCTCATCAAAAGAATGCCAAGAGTGTGCAAAGCAGTGATCAAAGCAAAAGGTGGCTACTTTGAAGAACCTAGAATATAAGACATAATTTCAGTTGTTTCACACTTTTTTTGTTAACTATATAATTCCACATGTGTTAATTCATAGTGTTGCTGCCTTCAGTGTGAATGTACAATTTTCATAGTCTTGAAAATACAGAAAAATCTCTAAATGAGAAGGTGTGTCCAAACTTTTGGGCTGTACTATATATATATATATATATATATATATATATATATATATATATAAATATATATAAATATATATATATATATATATATATATATATATATACATATATACACACACATAAACAGCACAGACATATAAACATAATAATAATCTTTATTTGTATATAGCGCTAACATATTCCGCAGCGCTTTACAGTTTGCACACATTATCATTACTGTCTCCGATGGGGCTCACAATCTAAATTCGTTATCAGTATGTCTTTGGAATGTGGGAGGAAACCAGAGATCCTGGAGAAAGCCAATGCAAACATGGGGAGAACATACAAACTCCTTGCAGATGTTGTTCTTGGTGGGATTTCAACCCATGACCCCAACGCTGCAAGGCTGCAGTACTAACCATTGACCAACAATGCTGCCCCGATGTATATACATAGCACATACATACAGACATATAGGTATACATATAGCACATACATACAGACACATTCATACAGAAAGCATGTGGAGCCCCTGAGGTCTGGTTGCCACAGAGGTACTGCACATCATCCAGAGGTGTGGGACTCCACTCTCGGGTAAGGAGGGGACACTGACTCCACACCAGCACCCAACACCACAACACTCCAGTCAGGGCATCTGGGTGTACCATAAGGGAGGATGGCCTCATCCCAGTCTGGAGAGGGTAACTAGGTAGAGGGTGTTGGTGGAGCCAGTAGTTAGGAGAGGAGCTAATTAGGAAGGAAAGCTAGGCAGATTGTGAGAGGAAGGAGATGGAGTGAGACTTGCTGAGAAGGAGCTCCCTGTCAGAGGGAGCTAGAGAAAGGAGAAGCCACAGAAAGAAGAGAGAAAGAAGGGGTCCTAGGGGCACAGGTAGTGAGCAATCCACCTGTGGGGCCTGCATCCATGCTGACCATCGCCAGGTGGAGGGACCAGGTCGCAGTGGGGAACCGGCCCCCAAGACTAGAGGAGGACTACAAGACTCAGCTAGCCAGCTGGAGGCTGCAGCATCTGCATGTGCTGCAGCCACATTCAACACATTCGCTGAAAAGGCAGCCACATAGGATCCAAGGGACCAACAGAGAGTGTCGCCTGACAAGACCTGAGGCTGCTGGGTTGGGACACTGTGTGTGAAGGCGCATGGCAGAAGGGTGAGAGCCAGTGCAGAAAGACGGCCAGGAAAGGAACATAGAAATAGGGTTCTGTAAGGTGCACCCATGTTACTTGAGAGCTGGCTGGACCACAGACCCGGAAGACACAGCACCCCGGCTGGGGACTACAACTAAGAACTGTGAGTAAATGTGAGGAAACTGCACCCTGCTGTGTCCTCTGAATCATTGCTGCGTCACCTGCCCTGCACTACAACCACCATCATCACCCTTTAACACCATCACTGCCCTGGGGTGTAGCTCTACCTGTGGAGAGCTGTAACAACACTGCTGCATCACCATCAGCCCCAGCGGTCTCTTCAAGCAGCGTCGGCTAACATCTCCTATTTGCCAAATACCACAGGTGGCATCACGAACAATTCCCATTTTCCCATAAACATTAACCTCCTCTTCATCATCACTCTTTTGTTGGATGCCCAGGGCCACCGACTGGGTCACTGCTGCCGTGACACATCCCTTTAAGAACCGGCCCGGTACCGAGTATCCCCACTGCCCTGGCGGGCGCTGCAGGCACATATAAACATACATGTATACACAGAACACATATATGCAGACATATATGTATACACAGAGCACATACATACAGGCACATACACATACAGAGGACATTCAAACACACATGTATACACAGAGCACATAGATACATATATATGAACAAAGAGCACATACAGACGTATTCACAGAACACATGTATACAAAGCACATGCATAAACATGTGTAAATAGAGCACATACATACAGATAAATGTATACAAAGCACATATATGCAGACACATGTATACATGTATACACAGAGCACATACATACATAGCAAGTGATGTTGGTCTCACCACAGAGCTACATATAGTTCTCTTTCAGAGTTTCCCTAGCAATCCGCACTATTCTGCTGAATGACCTGATACAAGGCCAAAACACAGACTGGAAGTTAGATTAGGGAAGGAAGAGTAGGGCATTTTTCTCAAATTGAAGTACATTAGAAAATGAATTGGATTGTTAATGATTAGACATATACTATGAAATTCATTTAGTTTTGGACAACCCTTTTAAAGAAAGCCATCAGTAGCTCATATAAATATGTAAATTTGTATCATGTTAGCAGAAAAAAGCAAACAGATTAAATAAAAAATACTTCTGGAATTATTATTCATGGCAAAATATTACAGATATTCTGGCATGGCATGCTAAGAATTCTTGTGTTTGCTAGAATACCTACATGTGTTTAATTTATAAATACAATATTTATTTAATTGATAACACAATTATTTGCAAAATTCTTATCAAATTCTTATCAGTTTTGCTATGCCTTAATTTAATAGTTTATAATTTTGTCGTGGGGGCATACATAGAAATCATGGGGTCCCCATACTAAAAGTCCTAATTGAATTTGCCTCCCCCCAAAAAAAACATTATTTGGCAGAGTATGTGGGATTTTGGTGCATAGGCGCTGTCACAGAAGGTCATACCTCCAAACTTTTAAAGACGATGGAACAGGTATTGCGACATTTACACAGTAATTTTGGCACTATTGAATCCACATACAGTATGATACTCCCACAAGAAATTCTTCCAGAGTGCCCCCCAGAGACAATATGTTGACCACCAATGTTGACCACCAATGTGCCCCAGCAAAGTATCATGCCTCTACAGTGCCCTCAACATAGTATGATACTGCGACATTAACTCCAAAATAATATGATGTCCCCACAATGCCCACAACAGAGTATGATGTCCCCACAGCCTTCCAACACAGTGTTATGTCCCTACAGTGCCCCACGCAGAATATGATGGTCCGCACGCTCCCTTACATAGCATGATGGCTGTATGATGCCCCCCACAGTGTCCACAAATAGTATGGTCTCCTACAGTCCCCACCACATAGTATGATGTCTCCCACAATGCCCCACACCTGCACAACATGATGGCCCCACAATTCCCACTACACAGTATGATGCCCATACAGGCACCCCACACAGTAGGATGGTCTCTAATGCCCCCCCAAAACATGATGCCTCCATAACCTCCAACATGCCCCCACTGCACATATTATGAGATCCCACAGTGCCAACTAGAGATAGGTGAACATACTCAGTGATTCTCACAGTGCTCACATGTGCTCGTTACTCGGCGAGCAATGGGTGGTGCTTGATGTAAAACTAGGATATCCCCACCCTGCATCTTTGGCCTCTGTTTCTCAGCCAATAAGCATGGGGCTATTGCCTTTGAGTCAATGTAATCTTGGTTGTGGCATTACTGTAATTGGCTGTCTGCCATCATCAGAGATTATAAAAGGAGAGTCGCTGCCAGCTCGGCACAGTGATGCCATTACACAGCTCTGTGACACTTCATATTGGAGGGAGAGAGTACTTGTTTAGGCCTGTGTGCACAGTATAATGAACAAGAGACCTGTAGTCTTGATACTGGTGCTGAAGCTGAGCCATCATAATAACAGCCCTTCTAAGGGCTAATCATTTGCTGTGCTGTTTGTATCACATTCATATAATCTGCATAAAACCTAGGGAGGGAGAGAAAGTTGCAGTAGCAGGAAGAGTGACAGAATCCTCTCTGTAGCTTATGCAGTCCATTGGCAAAAATATATCTGCAGCTTTTTCGTGGGTGCTGAAAAATTTAATATATTTTGATCCAAGGATTATGTGCTTTGAGGTCCTTTTTGTGTTATATAACATACCGAAAAATCATTGAAACATTTTTCTGGGCTACATTTTTCAGCCATACACTATTCCTTAGGCTAGGTTCACATTGCGTTAGGGCAATCCGTTTAGCGCTAGCGCTAGCGGATTGCGCTAACGCAATGTTTATTTAGGGGCCGTGTTAGGTGTCGCGTTAACGTCCCCACTCTCGCAGATCCCCGATCTGCGAGAGCGGGGAACGGACCTCGGGCGCGCCGCGGACGCTGCAAGCAGCGTCCGAGGCGCGTCACAGAAGAACAGCACATCACTAGCGCGAGCCGAAAAAGGCACGCGCTAGTGATGCGCTGCAGGAGAAATTTACATTGCTGTCAATGGGCACGCTAACGGACCCGTTGCACGGCGTTAATTGCGACATTTTCGCCGTGCAACGCTGTCCGTTAGCGTGCACACATTAACGCAATGTGAACCCAGCCTTAGTTTGGAGTAAATTTATTTGATCTCTAAAACTGAGAAAAAGCTTTTAAAAATGTCGTAGGCTTCCATTACTCAGCCATACAGTGTTACGTGGTCTGTGAAAATTTCTGTGAACTCTAAAACTGAAAAAAAGATTTTGAAAATTTTGTAGGCTTCCATTTGTCAGCCATGCAGTGTTGCATGGTCTGTGAAGATTTCTGAGATCTCTAAAAATGAAAAAAACTTTGCTTTTAAAAATTTTGTAGGCTTCCATTTGTCAGCCATAGAGTGTTATGTGGTCTGTGAATATTTCTGAGATCTCTAAAACTTATAAATGCTTTTAAAAAATGTGTAGGCCTCCATTTGTCAGCCATACCGTGTTACGTGGTCTGTGAACTTTTCTGTGATCTATAAAACTGAAAAAAAGATTTAAAAATGTTTTTAGGATCCTATTTGTCAGCCATAGAGTGTTTCATGGTCTGTGAACATTTCTGAGATCTCGAAAAATGAAGAAAACTTTGCTTTTGAAAATTTTGTAGGCTTATATTTGTCAGCCATAAAGCGTTACGTTGTCTGTGAACATTTCTGAGATCTCTAAAAATGAAAAAAAAAAGATTTTAAAAATGTTGTAGGCTTCCATTTCTCAGCCATACAGTGCAATGTGGTCTGTGAATATTTCAGTGAACTGTAAAACTGAAAAAAGCTTTTAAAAGTTTTTAAGCTTCCATTTGTCAGCCATACAGTGTTATGTCGTCTGTGAACATTTGTGTGATCTCTAAAACTGAAAAAAAAGCTTTTAAAATTTTTGTAGGCTTCCATTTCTCAGCCATACAGTCTTGCGAGGTCTGAGTACATTTCTGTGATCTATAAAACTGAAAAAAAGCATTGAAATATTTTTCAAAACTGCTTTGATTGCTGCAGGTGACTAGTTTTTTTATGTTATTAAAAATAAATAGGGACTCGCAATTACAAAATGTGTAAGAAATGCGTTAAGGGAGGGGCAAATGGAAATGCTGTTGATGGTGCACGCAGATGCCAAGAAAGTGGGTCATGTGCGACTATGCCTGTTGCTGGAGCACAAAAATAATGCCCAACTATGACACATAGGTTCCTGTCCCACTTTTCAGGGAGGCATGGTACACCACTTCTGAAGCCAGAGCAATGCAAACAGTTAGTTGGTTGGATAGCAGATAATGCTTCCAGCAGGCATGGCAGTACCACCCAGTCTTCCACACGGTCCAGTCTCACCAGCCTAAAGTCTGGATCACTTAATCCTCACCCTGATCCTCCTTCCTTCCACCATGTTGAGTCCCAGGAGACTAGTCTCACACTAAGAAAATTAGAGGAGCTTTTTACAACATAATTTCTTGATTGGCCACAAGAACATGACAGTGGGGAACGGCAAATTTTCGGATAAAGAGGAAGTTGATGATGAGACACAGTTGCCGCTAAGTCTTGTTGTTGTTAAGTCACGAGGTCAGGAGAACCAGGTTGTGGTGGTGGAATTCGAGGTGGTGGATGACAAACCTGTCTCAACCTCGGAAGCTAGCATGCTGAGGGGTAGAGATCGGCAACATTGAAACAGAAAGGAAGAGGCAGTGAGGTGACCAGAAGGAGAAAACAGGCAACTGTTCCACACATCACCGACACTCCTGAATTTCTCTGTCAAAGAGTTAGGTGTTCCCCATACTGGAACTTTTTTTAAAGAGAGTTCTGGGACAAATAAAATGGCCATTTTCAACCTGTGCCATGACAAAATCAGCAGGGGTCTGACCACTAAGAACCTAACCACCACTAGTGTGATCAGTCACATGTAGTGATGAGCGAGTATACTCGTTGCTGGGGTTTGCCCGAGCACGCTCGGGTGGTCTCCAAGTATTTGTTAGTGCTACCATTCTGAGATTGCAGAGTGGCATCGAACTGTATATTATTGAATTAAAAAACCCTCTTCTCTTGAGAATGGAGAGGAATTTTAATAGTAACTCAATTGCAAAGTTGCTTGTTTTACAAGCACTTTGTATGTTTAACCACAAAAGAAATTGAGGCAACCGTATTAAAAAATGTTTAAAGATTTTTCCAGCACTTTCACAACATCATTTTGACCTCAGAGCATAAAGAATAATGAATGTGCATTTATAGGACACTGTTATTTCTCACCAGTTGATATAGTTATTTCAAACTTATAGAACCAAAGAGGAATAGTCATGGAATTATAGAAATCACACGATCAATAGACATGTTAATGATATGCACTAGATACAAAAAATGGAAGCAAAACTTTCAAAACATCTCGATTTATTCTGTATCGAGTATGAGAGCCAAATGCAGAAATCCCCTCACACACCTTGGCAGCTATCACTGAGCAGGGCCGGCGTTAGCAGCAGGCAGACCAGGCAGCTGCCTAGGGTCAATGCTCACCCAGGGGCCTCCAGCCAGTTGCCTGCAGCCAGCGTCAACTCCCCCCACCAGCGCCGACTACCCACTGCCACTGCTGCCAAAGCAATGATGGAGGAGAGAGCATCAGCTGATGCTCCCTCTCCCATCATTCCCCTCTGCCTCTGACACTGTGGGTGCGCGATGATGTCACTTCATCGCGTACCTGCTGTGTGCCGAGCAGTGCCGCTGCTGAGACCGAAGCCGAGGCGGGAGCACCGTGGGGCATGAGGAGAGGTGAGGATTGTGTTGTTTCTTTTTTAATATATCAATGAGTGATTACTGGACTGTGGGGCCATTCTATGGGGGGCTGTATTAGATTCTATGGAGAGGGCTGTATTAGATTCTATGGGGGGCTGTATTAGCTTCTATGGGGGCTGTATTAGATTCTATGGGGGAGGGCTGTATTATAATCTATGGGGGGAGGGCTGTAATAGATTCTATGGGGGAGGGCTGTATTAGATTGTATGGGCAGCTGTATTAGATTCTACGAGGGAGGGCTGTATTAGATTCTATGGGGCTGTGTTATATTCAAATGGGGAGGGCTATATTATATTCTATGGGGGAGGGCTGTATTATATTCTATGGGGGGCTGTATTATAATCTATGGGAGGGCTGAATTAGATTCTATGGGGGAGGTGTCATGATTCTCAATGGCGAGAGAACATAGCCCAGCATATATGAGAACTAGCTCTTGGAAGATGGAAACTATACTGACCATGAACTAAACCTGCCGCACAACTAGAAGTGGCCGGGTAGCATGCCTACGTTTTTTTATCCCTAGATGCCCAGCGCCAGCCGGAGAACTACCTAATCCTAGCAGAGGAAAAGACAGTCCTGGCTCACCTCTAGAGAAATTTTCCCAAAAGGCAGACAGAGGCCCCCACATATATTGGCGGTGATTTTAGATGAAATGACAAACGTAGTATGAAAATAGGTTTAGCAAAAATCGAGGTCCGCTTACTAGATAGAAAGAAGACAGAAAGGGCACTTTCATGGTCAGCAGAAAACCCTATCAAAACACCATCCAGAAATTACTTTAAGACTCTAGCATTAACTCATAACACCAGAGTGGCAATTTCCGCTCACAAGAGCTTTCCAGACACAGTAACGAAACAGCAGCTGTGAACAGGAACAAAATGCAAAAACACACAAGGACAAAAGTCCAACTTAGCTGGGAGTTGTCTAGTAGCAGGAACATGCACAGAAAGGCTTCTGATTACATTGTTGACCGGCATGAAACTGACAGAGGAGCAAGGTTATATAGCGACTCCCACATCCTGATAGGAGCAGGTGAACAGAGGGGATGATGCACACAAGTACAATTCCACAAGTGGCCACCGGGGGAGCCCAGAATCCAATTTCACAACAGTACCCCCCCCTCAAGGAGGGGGCACCGAACCCTCACCAGAACCACCAGGGCGATCAGGATGAGCCCTATGAAAGGCACGGACAAGATCGGAGGCATGAACATCAGAGGCAGTGACCCAAGAATTATCCTCCTGACCGTATCCCTTCCATTTGACCAGATACTGGAGTTTCCGTCTGGAAACACGAGAGTCCAAGATCTTTTCCACAACGTACTCCAACTCACCCTCAACCAACACCGGAGCAGGAGGCTCAACGGAAGGCACAGCCGGTACCTCATACCTGCGCAACAATGACCGATGAAAAACATTATGAATCGAAAAGGATGCAGGGAGGTCCAAACGGAAGGACACAGGGTTAAGAATCTCCAATATCTTGTACGGGCCGATGAACCGAGGCTTAAACTTAGGAGAAGAAACCCTCATAGGGACAAAACGAGAAGACAACCACACCAAGTCCCCAACACAAAGCCGAGGACCAACACGACGACGGCGGTTGGCAAAAAGCTGAGTCTTCTCCTGGGACAACTTCAAATTGTCCACCACCTGCCCCCAAATCCGATGCAACCTCTCCACCACAGCATCCACTCCAGGACAATCCGAAGATTCCACTTGACCGGAGGAAAATCGAGGATGAAACCCCGAATTACAGAAAAACGGGGACACCAAGGTGGCAGAGCTGGCCCGATTATTGAGGGCGAACTCCGCCAAAGGCAAAAAAGCAACCCAATCATCCTGATCCGCAGACACAAAACACCTCAAATATGTCTCCAAGGTCTGATTAGTCCGCTCGGTCTGGCCATTAGTCTGAGGATGGAAAGCAGACGAAAAAGACAAATCTATGCCCATCCTAGCACAGAATGCCCGCCAAAATCTAGACACGAATTGGGTCCCTCTGTCAGAAACGATATTCTCCGGAATACCATGCAAACGAACAACATTTTGAAAAAAACAGAGGAACCAACTCGGAAGAAGAAGGCAACTTAGGCAAGGGAACCAGATGGACCATCTTAGAGAAACGGTCACACACCACCCAGATGACAGACATCTTATGAGAAACAGGCAGATCCGAAATAAAATCCATCGAGATGTGCGTCCAAGGCCTCTTCGGGATAGGCAAGGGTAACAACAATCCACTAGCCCGAGAACAACAAGGCTTGGCCCGAGCACAAACGTCACAAGACTGCACAAAGCCTCGCACATCTCGTGACAGGGAAGGCCACCAGAAGGACCTTGCCACCAAATCCCTGGTACCAAAGATTCCAGGATGACCTGCCAACGCAGAAGAATGAACCTCAGAGATGACTCTACTGGTCCAATCATCAGGAACAAACAGTCTACCAGGTGGGCAACGATCAGGTCTATCCGCCTGAAACTCCTGCAAGGCCCGCCGCAGGTCTGGAGAAACGGCAGACAATATCACTCCATCTTTAAGGATACCTGTGGGCTCAGAATTACCAGGGGAGTCAGGCTCAAAACTCCTAGAAAGGGCATCCGCCTTAACATTCTTAGAACCCGGTAGGTAAGACACCACAAAATTAAACCGAGAGAAAAACAACGACCAGCGCGCCTGTCTAGGATTCAGGCGCCTGGCAGACTCAAGGTAAATTAAATTTTTGTGGTCAGTCAATACCACCACCTGATGTCTGGCCCCCTCAAGCCAGTGACGCCACTCCTCAAAAGCCCACTTCATGGCCAAAAGCTCCCGATTCCCAATATCATAATTCCGCTCGGCGGGCGAAAATTTACGGGAAAAAAAAGCACAAGGTCTCATCACGGAGCAGTCGGAACTTCTCTGCGACAACACCGCCCCAGCTCCGATTTCAGAAGCGTCGACCTCAACCTGAAAAGGAAGAGCAACATCAGGCTGACGCAACACTGGGGCGGAAGAAAAGCGGCGCTTGAGCTCCCGAAAGGCCTCCACAGCATCAGGGGACCAATCAGCAACATCAGCACCCTTCTTAGTCAAATCAGTCAATGGTTTCACAACATCAGAAAAACCAGCAATAAATCGACGATAAAAGTTAGCAAAGCCCAAAAATTTCTGAAGACTCTTAAGAGAAGAGGGTTGCGTCCAATCACCAATAGCCTGAACCTTGACAGGATCCATCTCGATGGAAGAGGGGGAAAAAATGTATCCCAAGAAGGAAATCTTTTGAACCCCAAAAACACACTTAGAACCCTTCACACACAAGGAATTAGACCGCAAAACCTGAAAAACCCTCCTGACCTGCTGGACATGAGAGTCCCAGTCATCCGAAAAAATCAGAATATCATCCAGATACACAATCATAAATTTGTCCAAATAATCGCGGAAAATGTCATGCATAAAGGACTGGAAGACTGAAGGGGCATTTGAAAGACCAAAAGGCATCACCAAATACTCAAAATGGCCCTCGGGCGTATTAAATGCGGTTTTCCACTCATCCCCCTGCTTGATTCGCACCAAATTATACGCCCCACGGAGATCAATCTTAGAGAACCACTTGGCCCCCTTTATACGAGCAAACAAATCAGTAAGCAGTGGTAACGGATATTGATATTTAACCGTGATTTTATTCAAAAGTCGATAATCAATACACGGCCTCAAAGAGCCGTCTTTCTTAGACACAAAGAAAAAACCGGCTCCTAAGGGAGATGACGAAGGACGAATATGTCCCTTTTCCAAGGACTCCTTTATATATTCTCGCATAGCCGCGTGTTCAGGCACAGACAGATTAAATAAACGACCCTTAGGGTATTTACTACCCGGGATCAAGTCTATGGCACAATCGCACTCCCGGTGCGGAGGTAGTGAACCAACCTTGGGTTCTTCAAAAACGTCACGAAAGTCAGACAAGAATTCAGGAATCTCAGAGGGAATAGATGATGAAATGGAAACCAAAGGTACGTCCCCATGAGTTCCTTTACATCCCCAGCTTAACACAGACATAGCTCTCCAGTCGAGGACTGGGTTATGAGATTGCAGCCATGGCAATCCCAGCACCAAAACATCATGTAGATTATACAGCACCAGAAAGCGAATAACCTCCTGGTGATCCGGATTAACACGCATAGTCACTTGTGTCCAGTATTGTGGTTTATTACTAGCCAATGGGGTGGAGTCAATCCCTTTCAGAGGTATCGGAGCCTCCAATGGCTCCAAATCATACCCACAGCGTTTGGCAAAGGACCAATCCATAAGACTCAAAGCAGCGCCAGAGTCGACATAGGCGTCCGCGGTAATAGATGACAAAGAACAAATCAGGGTCACAGATAGAATAAACTTAGACTGTAAAGTGCTAATTGAAACAGACTTGTCAGGCTTCTTAGTACGCTTAAAGCATGCTGATATAACATGAGTTGAATCACCACAATAGAAGCACAACCCATTTTTTCGTCTAAAATTCTGCCGCTCGCTTCTGGACAGAATTCTATCACATTGCATATTTTCTGGCGTTTTCTCAGTAGACACCGCCAAATGGTGCACAGGTTTGCGCTCCCGCAGACGCCTATCGATCTGAATAGCCATCGTCATGGACTCATTCAGACTCGCAGGCACAGGGAACCCCACCATAACATCCTTAATGGCATCAGAGAGACCTTCTCTGAAAATCGCCGCCAGGGCGCACTCATTCCACTGAGTAAGCACAGACCATTTGCGGAATTTTTGGCAGTATATTTCAGCTTCATCTTGCCCCTGAGACAAGGACATCAAGGCCTTTTCCGCCTGAAGCTCTAAATGAGGTTCCTCATAAAGCAACCCCAAGGCCAGAAAAAACGCATCCACATTGAGCAACGCAGGATCCCCTGGTGCCAATGCAAAAGCCCAGTCTTGAGGGTCGCCCCGGAGCAAGGAAATTACAATCCTGACCTGCTGTGCAGGGTCTCCGGCAGAGCGAGACTTCAGGGACAAAAACAATTTGCAATTATTTTTAAAATTTTGAAAGTGAGATCTATTCCCCGAGAAGAATTCAGGCAAAGGAATTCTAGGCTCAGACATAGGTGCATGAACAACGAAATCTTGCAAATTTTGTACCTTTGTGGCGAGATTATTCAAACCTGTAGCTACACTCTGAAGATCCATTTGAAACAGGTGAACACAGAGCCATTCAAGGATAAGAAGGAGAGAAAGAGAGGAAGGCTGCAGTATAGGCAGACTAGCAAGTGATTCAATTAAGAGCACACTCAGAACTAGAGGAAAAAAAAAATAAAAAAAAAAAAAAATTGTAGCAGACTTCTTTTTTCTCTCCTTTCTCAGCCAGTAATTTAACCCTTTTTTTTGGGCCGGTCAAACTGTCATGATTCTCAATGGCGAGAGAACATAGCCCAGCATATATGAGAACTAGCTCTTGGAAGATGGAAACTATACTGACCATGAACTAAACCTGCCGCACAACTAGAAGTGGCCGGGTAGCATGCCTACGTTTTTTTATCCCTAGATGCCCAGCGCCAGCCGGAGAACTACCTAATCCTAGCAGAGGAAAAGACAGTCCTGGCTCACCTCTAGAGAAATTTTCCCAAAAGGCAGACAGAGGCCCCCACATATATTGGCGGTGATTTTAGATGAAATGACAAACGTAGTATGAAAATAGGTTTAGCAAAAATCGAGGTCCGCTTACTAGATAGAAAGAAGACAGAAAGGGCACTTTCATGGTCAGCAGAAAACCCTATCAAAACACCATCCAGAAATTACTTTAAGACTCTAGCATTAACTCATAACACCAGAGTGGCAATTTCCGCTCACAAGAGCTTTCCAGACACAGTAACGAAACAGCAGCTGTGAACAGGAACAAAATGCAAAAACACACAAGGACAAAAGTCCAACTTAGCTGGGAGTTGTCTAGTAGCAGGAACATGCACAGAAAGGCTTCTGATTACATTGTTGACCGGCATGAAACTGACAGAGGAGCAAGGTTATATAGCGACTCCCACATCCTGATAGGAGCAGGTGAACAGAGGGGATGATGCACACAAGTACAATTCCACAAGTGGCCACCGGGGGAGCCCAGAATCCAATTTCACAACAGGGAGGGCTCTATTAGATTCTATGGGGGGAGAGCTCTATTAAATTCTATGGGGGCTGTATTTGATTCATACTCTTTGATGGGGCTACATTATATTCTATGGAGATGGGCTGTATTATATTCTATAAATAAATAAATAATCTTTATTTTTATATAGCGCTAACAAAGTCCACAGCGCTTTACAGTTTGCACACATTATTCTATGGAGGGTTACATTATATTCTATGGTGGGGCTGTATTAGATTTTATGAGGGAGTATTGCATCATACTCTTTGATGGGGCTGCATTATAGTCTATGGGGAGGTGGGCTGTATTATATTCTATGGGGGGTTACATTATATTCTATGGGGGCTGTATTAGATTTCATGAGGGAGGATTGCATCATACTCTTTGATGGGACTACATTATATTCTATGGGGAGGTGGGTCGTATTATATTCTCTGGGAGGCTATATTATATTCTATGGGGGGGCTGTATTATATTCTATGAGGGAGGATTGCATCATACTTTTTTGGGGGGCTATATTATATTCTACGGGGAGGTGGGCTATATTATATTCTATGGGGGGGCCACATGATATTCTATGTATTACATTTATTCTATATATTAAATTTATTACATTCTATGAGGGGTGATGGTATCATACTGTATGAGGGGGCTACATTGTATTTTATGGGGGCTGCATTATATTCTATGGGGCTAGATTGTATTGTATGGAGGGCTTCATTATACTTTATGAGGGGGCTACATTAGATCCTATGGGGGTTGCATATACTATATGAGGAGGGCTACATTGTATTCTATGGAGGGGCTACATTACATTCTATGGGAGGCTGCATTATATTCTAAGGGGGCTGCATTATACTCTGAGGGGCTACCATATATTCTATAGAGGGGCTGCATTATACTATATGAGGGGGCTGCATTATATTCAATGGGGGTTGCATTATATTGTATGGCGGGGCTGCATTATATTCTGTGGGGTGGCTGCATTATACTATATATGGGCTGGATTATACTGTATCGAGGACTATGGGGACTACATTATACTATATGAAGAACTATGGGGTGCATTATACTAAGGGAGGTGAATTGTAGTACATGGATGCCTATGGCTGTGCATTATACTATATGGAGCACTATGAGGAGTGTATTATACTATATGAAGAACTGAGGAGTGTATTATACTATATGGAGGACTGAGGAGTGTATTATACTATATGGAAAACTGAGGAGTCTATTATACTATATGGAGGACTGAGGAGTGTATTTTAATATATGGAGGACTATGAGAAGTGTATTATACTATATGGTGGACTCAGGAGTGTATTTTAATATATGGAGGACTATGAGGAGTGTATTATACTATATGGAGAACTGAGGTGTGTATTATACTATATGGAGGACTGAGGAGTGTATTATACTATATGGAGAACTGAGGAGTGTATTATACTATATGGAGGACTGAGGAGTGTATTATACTATATGGAGCACTGAGGAGTGTATTATACTATATGGAGGACTGAGTGTATTTTATATACTGATTACACAGGAGAATACAGGAGAAATTGCACAACAAACTGTGAGGTTCATTTTTTCCTATTAGGTCTTCAGGGTCTCTGCTAATGTGACATGGCACCCTCAAACCATTCAAGCAAAATCTCAACTCCAATGTAGTGCTTGTTCCCTTCTGAGCTTTCCACTGTGCCTCAAAAGTAGTTTTCAACCACATATGGGGTATTGGCGGGGCCGGACTGGCCATCTGGCAATTCTGGCAAATGCCAGAAGGACCTGTCTGGTCATGGACTGCCTTGTCTGCTATGTTAACAGAATCGGTGTTCTCAAGACACTCATACTATTAAGAGTTGTGACGGAGCACAAAGTCACTGACTACGTTATTTACCCAGTAGGCCACAGGAATAATTAGAAATATTGGTCTTGTAGAAAATCTTCCTTTCCTCCATCCAGGGTCACATTAGTAATATATCCCATCAGGTTCATGGGGACGGGGACAACATGGGCATGTGTGATTTCAAATGCCAGGACTGAAATTCAGCCCCAGTCCGTACCTGGGTATTGGTGTATTTAAATTGTATGGTTCATTTCCTTCTATTATTTGTTTTGAAAATGAATTACTTGGGGCTAAAGCAACATGTTAGTAGAAAAAAATGGTAATTTCTCTACACCCCTAGATAAATTCCTAAAGAAGTGTAGTTTCCAAAATGGAAATTTTTTATTTTTTTTATTTTCACTGTTCAACATTATAAAATACTGTGAAGCACCTGTGGGTTCAAGGTGCTCAGAACACCTCTAGATAAGTTCTTTGAGGGGTGTAGTTTCCAAAATTGGGTCACTTGTGGGGGGCTCCACTGTTTAGGCACATCAGGGGCTCTGAAAAATTGACATGGCATCCACTAACCATTCCAGCCAATTTTGCGCTCCAAAAGTTGAAAGGTGCTCCTTCCCTTCCAAGCCCTGCATTGTACCTAAACATGAATACAAAAAAGAACGCATCAGTAAATTTATTTATGCATGCGGCTACTCGATCATTAGCTATATAAACTGGAGAAAAACGAGTCATATTACGCCTAAATATGTAAAAGATATACTTTATTTAGATTTATGAAACCAATAAAATCCTATTGACACAGATGTACACATAATATACTAACTAGTAATTACACAAGGTTGGTATGAAGTGACTAATCAAAACAGGTGCAACCCCTAAACCGGGACGCAAGAAGGGCACTAGTAATCAAAATAGTAAAAGGTATCCAGTACATACCCACAGAACATGGGCCCAATGTGTCAGCACATAACAAGGTATAACTATATTTACAGGGCTATTTTGCCAAAATCAGTATCGTCATCATGCACCACATCAATGTTGCCCATATTGCATAAGTTAAGAAAAGGTAAATAGACTAATTACCCATTTGTGGTAAAGTGTCCAAACTGGGTCCCGGTCCCGTACCCCAACGCGCGTTTCGCGTTCACGTGTTGCCGCTTCCTCAGGGGGAAGCACACATATGGACTATGTGTCTCCATCCTGACCAGCGCAGAATGGTGTCGTCTTACACTGCATGTGCAGGGAGCGGTCCCGGATGGTTCCCAGGGTCTGGAGGAGAGGAGACTCTTCTTCAGGCCCTGGGATCCATATTCGTGTAAAAGAATAAAAATAGAAAATATAGATATACTTACCTGACCTTCCAACGGCCCCCGGAGTTCTCCCAGCTCTCCGCGGCGGCTTCCGTTCCCAGTGAAGAAACAATTAAGAAATATAGAGAGAGGTAAACTCCACACACACCATCATCAGTATACTATGATGACAATTTCATCTTTCATTGAAAAAAGGTATAAATAATACATAAACTTATTAAAACAATCTCACCCCCAACAACAACATGACGACATCACTAAAGACACATCACATGCACAGTGAAGTAGTTGTTGCTAGACCCAAAGTAATAAGCATTATTCCAACAAGTTACAATAGGAGATCCCAAGTCTTTTGTATTAGTGACATCATTGTCATGTCTGCATATTTATCATTTGAAATTTGCAAACTGTTTCATCAATATTAAGTGAAAATAGGAATTTAAAAGCTAAATAAGTTGATAGAAAGTAGAGTTATAAAGCTATAGAAGTAGATAACTCTTATGGATTAAAGGAGGCTGGAATGTGTAACCTGCCTGCGTAGTCTGCGATGTTGTGGTATGATGATCTACACCTCTACATATACGTCAGCGAAGATTTAGGGTGAGACTGGAAATACACATAGATCATCTTATACATGGCTCTTACGCCAGTAACTCGTAATTAGAGGATGCAGATCATCTGACAGTATTTGCTGTTCTCGTATCTGGATATAATCACATTGTGTGAAATCCCACATGCTCCTTTTACAGTAAAGGAAGTTCCTACAGAAAAAACAATGTTTTATAATATAGTCTGTTTGCCCTTCCCATGAGGGACTACAAACTAACAAACTTTTTGGACAGCATGAAAGTTAACATTTTATTAGTCCAAGCCTCCACATTAGAGGTCTACCAATAGGTGAGCATCTATCATTACTTGAGATGAGCATCTCGCTCCATGGGGCAACCTGCAAATTGCCCAAGTGGGTGCCACCACACCAGTAGCAAAACTAATACTAGTGCTCATGACAATATACACCTGGACAAAGTGCACAGTCTTCAGCAAGTTCACAACGAATATGAGGCCAGCTACATATATTGCTGTAGGCAACAGCATGCTTGCCGACGTCCTCTGCTTCAAAATGCTCCGATATTTAAACCTTTGGGCTCCAGGACTACTGTGTGCCACTTCTTTTTACCTGAAGAAAAGAAAGATACCAAACTCTACATAAACATGTATTATGCATATTTATTGTATTCATGATGTTGTGTTCTTGTAAATAATGTGCATAAGAATATAAGTAATATATATATATGCATATGTACATATAGGAGTGTATATTAACGCCCCATGGTGAGACAACCAGTGATCAGCATGTTATCACCTATCCTGTTATCATAACTATCATTACAATTCTACAGATTCTATCATGTCTTCTTGGCATCACAGACTTGGCCCTATCCTGGATCTTGTCATTTGTAACAGACCAAACTTTCAGTGTCTCCCTCTCCCAAACCACCTCCTCACCTCACCCCTTGTCTGTCGGTGTCCCTCAAGGCTCAGTTCTGGGACCCCTACTCTTCTCCATCTACATCTTCAGCCTGGGACAGCTCATAGAATCCCACGGTTTGCAGTATCATCTCTACGCCTATGACACGCAGATCTACCTATCCGGACCTGACGTCACCTCCTTACTCACCAAAATCCCACACTGTCTGTCTGCTATCTCGGCCTTCTTTTCTGCTCGCTTTCTAAAACTGAACATGGACAAAACAGAATTCATCATCTTCCCCCCCATCTCACTCTGCCCCTCCACCTGATCTATCCATCAATGTCAATGGCTGCTCACTTTCCCCAGTCCCGCATGCTCGGTGCATCGGGGTGATCCTCGACTCTGCCCTTTCTGTCAAGCCACATATCCAAGCCCTTGCCTCCTCCTGCCATCTCAAACTCAAAAATATTTCCCGGATCCGCGCATTCTTTGACCGCAACACCACAAAAACACTAGTGCACACCCTTACCATCTCCCGCCTTGACTACTGCAACCTCCTACTCTCTGACCTCCCCTCTAGCACTCTGGCACCACTCTAATCCATCCTACACTCTGCTGCCCGACTAATCTGCCTGTCTCCCTGCTATTCCCCAGCCTCTCCGCTATGCTAAGCCCTTCACTGGCTTCCTATTGCCCAGAGACTCCATTTCAAAACCCTTACAATGACATACAAAGCCATCCACAACCTGTCTCCTCCATACATCTGTGACATGGTCCCCCGGTATCCTCTCAAGATCTCCTTCTCTACTCCCCTCTCATCTCTTTGTCCCATAGCCGCATCCAATACTTCTCCCGTGCTTCTCCCATACTCTGGAACTCTCTACCCCAACACATCAGACTCTCGCCTACCATAGAAACCTTCAAAAAGAGCCTGAAGACCTACCTCTTCCAACAAGCCTACAGCCTGCTGTGTTCCTCAACCTACTGAACCGCCGCATGACCAGCTCTACCCTCTTCTAGTGTATCCTCACCCATCCCCTGCAGACTGTGAGCCCTCGTGGGCAGGGTCATCCCTGCTTCTGTACCTGTTAGTGCCTTGTTTTTTGCTCATGTTTATTGTATTTGTCTTTTGTCTATATTTGCCCCCTTTCCACATGTAAAGCGCCATGGAATAAATGGTGCTATAGAAATGTATAATAATAATAATAAAATTACAATCTTGATTTAATTAAAGTAGCCCTTTCAGCCAATGTTCCTCCCATGCTTTTGTCTTCTCTTCTTGTGTCTTGTTATGGCACTCTAAGTATACCACTCTAGGAGCTTTGATTGCCACCTGTTAAAGGTAACCTGACAGTGGTAAAATATCAAAAAATAATTTAGATAGTGATTAAAAAATTTAATGTACCCTATACTAGAACCAGTAAAAAAGGTACCACAAAGATCAAGTAGTCACATAACTCCTAGAAGAACATAAAAACAATCACATACAGGTAGGTCCATGTTAGCCGGAGTATTACCACAGCAGCGCGTGTTACTTCATATAAGCAGCAGAATCCAACGTAAGGCAAACTGTGTTTAATATATGCAGCTTGAACTGGAACAAAATAAGAAAGCTTTGACAGTAACTACCGATATAATCTAGTCCATGTAATACATGTCTCTCTGTGAAGGAAACAGCAGCAGACTGATGCAATCAGTGAGTGTCCTCTGACCCTTTTTTTTTTTTTTTTTTTACAAACTTTAACAATCACAGCATAGCTGACAAATGAACACTCATAGACATTCAATGCAGACTACAACAGGAATGGAGTTGTTGCATTTAAACTTATTCCAACACCCCCACTCAACAACTGCTTATCCTGTTAGTCCCATTGCAGTTCTGAATTCTTCAAACTTGGCTCTTGACAATGGCTTTGTCAAAACATCTGCTAACATCTTGTCAGATTCACAGTAAACAAACTTTAGAACTTCACGCTCTACTAAGTCACGCAAGTGATGATGTTTAACATCAATGTGCTTTGTTCTTGCACTTATCCTTTCACTGCTGGCGAGCTTGATACATCCTTGGTTGTCCTCATAGATAACAGTTGGTTCAGCTAGTGGTTTGCCGAATTCTTCCAAAAGTTGCTTCAACCAAATTAACTCTTGACTTGCATGAGCAGCTGATGTATATTCTGCTTCTGTAGAAGACAATGCAACTGACACTTGTTTTCTACTCGACCATGAGATTGAAGTGTGTCCTAACTTGAACAAGTAACCACTTGTTGATCTTCGATCACTTGAGTCTCCAGCCCAATCTGCATCTACATATCCTCTGAGAATTAGATCTCCTGATGCAGAAATCTTTAGACTTAACTCTTGGGTTGCCTTAAGATACTGAAGAAGTCTCTTAATTGCATTCCAATCTCTTTGGCGTGGCTTGCTTACACGTCGGCAGAGAATTCCCACTGTGGCTGAGATATCTGGACGGGTTGTGGTTGCTATGTATAGAAGTGCCCCCACTGCTTGTCTGTAACTGTCATTTGTGGGTAGCAGATCTTCTTCTCCTTCCAATTTTAGGTAAGATGGATCCATTGGAGTTGATATGCCTTTGGCTTCTGACATTCCAAACTGGTTTAGAACTGTGGAGATTTTAGAATTTTGATTAAGAAGAAAACTTCCATCTTCCTCTCTCTGGATTTGGATTCCCAAATAGTATGTCACATCTCCAAGGTCCTTGGTCTCGAAATGCTTGTTCAGAATTTGACCTAGTTTTGAAATTTCTCTCTCTTCTTGATGCGCTATTATTACATCATCCACATATAGAATAACATACATCCAATCTTGTGATACACTTTTTGTATACAAACATGGATCCGCTTGAGACCTTTTAAATCCTTCGTCGATTAACACTTTGTTCATCTTAGTGTTCCATGCTCTTGCTGATTGCTTAAGGCCGTAGAGAGATTTTTGCATTCTGCAAACAAGGTTCTCTTTACCCCTTTTAACATAGCCTTCTGGTTGAGTCATGTACAGCTCTTCTTCAATGTCTCCATGTAGAAAGGCTGTTTTGATGTCAAAATGTCTTACTTTCATCTGCTGAACAGCAGCTATGGATAATAAAGTTCTGAATGTAGTTTGCTTGGCAACTGGAGCAAAAGTAGCATCATAATCTTCACCATATTTTTGTGAATATCCTTTTGCGACCAATCTTGCTTTAAAACGGTGAATATTACCTTCGGAGTCATATTTGTTCTTAAAGACCCACTTACATCCAATTGCTTTCTTGCCTTGAGGTAGCTCTGTGAGCTCCCATGTTTTGAGCTTATGAAGGGATTCCATTTCTTCATCAGCAGCTTTTATCCATTTTTGCTTCTTATGAATAGGCAGTTTTTGCATTTCCTGCCATGACTGTGGCTCTTCTTCTGGAATTGATCTGACCATATAAGAAAGGCGTTTAGCTGGAATTCCTTTATTTGATCTTTCTGATCTTCTGATCTCCTGAGGTTGGCTTGGTTCTTCTGTTTCTTTTTCAGTACTTTCAGAGCATATCCAGACTTCAGTATTTTCTTTGAGATTCTCTTCAATGTCTGGAATCACTGACTGAAATTCTTGTTCCTTAGGTTGAATTATTTGCGTAACCTCATGAAATTTGAGCGATACTGAGTTTTCATCAATCACTACATCTCTGCTGATTGTTACTGTGTTGGTCTGTGGATGCAGGATTCTGTATCCTTTCTGAGTTTCACTGTACCCCACAAGAACTCCTTCCTTTGCATGAGATTCCCACTTAGAACGTTTTTCTTTGGGAACATGCACAAAAGTTTTGCTTCCGAATATCCTGAGATGCTTCAGGTTGGGCTTCTCACAGTTCCATAGCTCATATGGAGTTTTACTTGTAGCTTTACTTGGCAGTCGATTTTGAAGATAGGTAGCAGTCATGATGGCTTCTCCCCAATATGTTGTAGGTAGGTTTCCATCAAATAGCATACTTCTTCCACTTTCACAAAGAGTTCGGTTCTTTCTCTCTGCTGTGCCATTCTGCTCTGGGTTGTATGGAACGGTTGTCTGGAACACGATTCCATTCTTTTTCAGGATGGTTTGCACTTTACCACTTGTATATTCAGTTCCATTATCTGCTCGCAGTACCTTTGGTATTCTTCCAAATTTGTTAAGAACTGCAGCAAGATATTCTTCAAGTTTCTGTGGAACTTCATCTTTACTTTGAAGTAGGTAAGTAACAGTATATCTGGAATAATCATCAATGAATGTGAGAAAATATCTCTTCTTGCTGGGAGTAAGAACACTCATTGGACCACACACATCTGTATGTATCAAATCCAGTATCTGTGCAGATTTAGTAGTGCTTACTTTAGGAAACGATTTTCTGGACATTTTCCCTTTTAGGCAACTTGTGCACTTCATTGTTTGATTACACTGGTTGATTGCAATACCATTTGCAAGTTGAGCTAGTTTCTTTACTGCTTCTGGATCTCTGTGGCCTAGGCGTCTGTGCCACACATGAATACAGTCCTTATGAAAATCTTGTCTAGCACTGTAAACAGTTTCATTGCATTTCAGCTGATAAAGTTCATCTTTGATTTTTCCTTCGGCAAGGGTATGACCCTTCTTTGAAATGATGCATCTGTCATCCTTAAATGTAACTATATTTCCTTGTTGTGCAAGCTTCTTTACAGATAAAAGGTTACTTTCAAGTTTGGGAACATACAGCACGTCTTTAACTGGGATTTTTCTGACTTGTGCTGAGGATTGAACTTGACAATGGAAATAACCATCTCCTATTCCTTCTGATGTCATATAGTGACCATTAGCTAAAATTACCTTTTCAGACTTGCTTTCATCTAGATTAATGAAGAAATCCTTATCACGTGTCATGTGAGCAGTCGCTCCAGAGTCAATACACCAAACATGGTTTGCATATGGGCTTGTGCTGACCCCAAATGCAGTCGCAATACATGCATCTTCCTTCTTTACAGCTGTTTTAACCTTTTGATGACTGTCCTGCTTTTTAAACTGATTCATTCTTGCTTTCCACACTCTGCAGTCTGCTTTAAGGTGACCAGGTTTTTTACAGACAAAACATTCACGAGTTTCCTTTAAATGACTCTGAGCTTTAGAAAAGTACTGTGTCTTTAATGCTGTTTCTGCTTTGCATATATTATTGCTAATAGTCTCTGACTTTCTCTTGTATTCATCTGCAAGTTTCCCTTTCACATATTCTAGTGTGAGTTCATCATCTGGTCTGGCATCTAATGCAGTCACAAGCGTGTCATAACTTTCTGGAAGACCACTTAATAGTAATGCAGCAACATGAAAATCTTTAATTTCTTCACCAATACCCCTTAGGCGCTCCACAATCTCTAGGGTGTTTCTGATATAGTCCTGCATATGCTGGCCATCACTTAATTTAGACTGATACAGCTTTCTCATAAGATATAGCTTATTGCTGAGATTTGACCTTTCATGCACTTTCTGTAATTCTTCCCACATTTTCTTTGCAGTATCACATTTGCATACATGTACAATCTGGTTATCATCTATGCTGAGGGAAATAGTGCTTTGTGCTTTCTGATCAGTCTCTAGCCAATCACCCGGTACTGGGTCAGGCACAGGCTGTTCAATACATTTCCATGTACCCTCTCTTATAAGTAACATCTTTACCTTGAATTTCCAGGAGCTGTAATTGTGATTTGTGAGACTTGGCACTGTGTACTTCACTGCATTCCTTTCTGTAGACATTCTTGTCTCTTGTACCTCTTTTTTTTTTTTGTTTGTTACTGGCCCTTTAAGCTGCGCTGTCCGGTGCTCTGTACACTGCGGTACCTTTGCGTTCCGGTGTCCTTGTATTCCGGGGGTTCCTCTGTGCTGTCTGCGCTTGGCTCGCTGCTTATTCCGGTGACTGGGCTTTTTACCATTTACTTTCCGGTGGCTGGGCCCATAACCTGTTAGCCGGAGTATTACCACAGCAGCGCGTGTTACTTCATATAAGCAGCAGAATCCAACGTAAGGCAAACTGTGTTTAATATATGCAGCTTGAACTGGAACAAAATAAGAAAGCTTTGACAGTAACTACCGATATAATCTAGTCCATGTAATACATGTCTCTCTGTGAAGGAAACAGCAGCAGACTGATGCAATCAGTGAGTGTCCTCTGACCCTTTTTTTTTTTTTTTTTTTACAAACTTTAACAATCACAGCATAGCTGACAAATGAACACTCATAGACATTCAATGCAGACTACAACAGGAATGGAGTTGTTGCATTTAAACTTATTCCAACAGTCCAGAAATATTTGGACAGTGACACAAGTTTTGGCATTTTTGCTTATTACCAAAACATATTCAAGATACAGTTATATAATTAATATGGGCTAAAAGCGCAGATCTCAGCTTAAGGGCTCATTCACACTAGTGTATAAATCGGACAAGTACAATCCTATGAAAAATCGGATTGCAATAGGACCAATGTTATTCAATAAGGCAGTGCAGATCTGCAAATTTTTTCTCAGTTGTATTTGGCATGAGAAAAAATCCCAGCATGCTGCGATTTCATTCCGAAATCGGTATAGTGAGAGAAAAAATTGCGTGCCATGTGCATATGATTTTTACGGATACATTACAATTCTGTAAGATAGGAAACTGTAAATGGTCCTGTAAAAGATTAAGAGCTGCTGAATAAAAAATGATTGCACACGCTGTGAGTGAGAGCCGAGTGTTAATGCTCCGATCCTTTCAAATGACAGTATCGGAGTACAGCTGTGGAGGAGAAGGAGAAAGCAATTTCTCCATCTCCTCTGCTGCTTGCGCTGGCGGGAATCGCACTGCACTTTGATGATATCTGAGTGCAGTGCGATGTTTCACAAGCATCCATATTTAATCGGATTGCATTCATCTGATTTAATCTCAATTAGGAGTGAGCCCTTACAGAGGAACAGAAAGACCACGTCCAGGTATTGCTGGACTTGGCTTTGAAAGAGCTACATGCGCATGTCAGTAGTTTGGAGTGTGAAATCCTGCTGATAGATTCCGTTTAAACATTAACCTCCCCAGCCACAAAAAGTTGTAACCACGAATGCAACGTTGATAAGTAGAAAGAAAAATGCAGCATCAACCCTCAGTATTGTAGTGGTACATATGATTATTAAATTGGAGTAGGAAAATAGGAATGCAAAATGTTAAACTTTATTATTTTCATTTTTCTCATTTCCCTATCGCTTATCACAGTGTTACCCAACTCCGGTCCTCAAGAGCCACCAACAGGTCATGTTTTCAGAATTTCCTTAGTATTGCACAGGTGATAATTGCATCACCTGGACAGGCAAGCATTCAATCACCTGTGCAATACTAAGGAAATCCTGAAAACATGACCTGTTGGTGACTCTTGAGGACTGGAGTTGGGGAACACTGGCTTATCATGTATTATTATTCAGAGATGGAGATTACTACTCCCATATTTATGTTTTTCAGCTCTCTAATTTAGGCCTTTCTACCCCTCTCTGACCTCCTGCCCATAGGCTGTAAAACCCTAAAATGGCCACTGCTTTCCTTGTCTCTTCTTTTGTGACTGTTTGCACTAGACCATGTGATGACATAGCTGCAAGCCATTATAGGGAAGCCCACGCCTGATGTCATGTGAGCCCACTCTCTGGCTGATGCAATTGTTGGCAATATGTGAAATGGTGACGGCTATTTTTTTGTTTTTGTTTTAGTGTTCCGTGCAGACCAAATCATAAATTATTTGTGACTTGTAAATTTCATGAAATTCGATTCAAAGTTGATTTGCAGCAGATCAATATGATTAACTCTAATAGATGTTAAAAAATGAATTATTTTCTTCCATTCTTTTATAAAATTCTTTCTTAAATAAACACCACAAAAAAATAGCTGTTCTTGTAGAAAGGCTTTTCTGCACTAAGTAGAATCGGAGAAGCAAAGCAGTAAATATAGTTGGTTTCCGAACAAGAAAGTTTATAACATTTCAGGAAAAGCAAAATTCCAGCAAAACACTGGACTATTTATCCATATGTTACGTGGAAAATCCATGACCTTCAGTAGTATGTGATGTAAAAAGTTATTTCCTGCTCAATAAATAAATACAGGGGATCAACCATGCAGCCACAAAGTACCAAGTATAGAAGGAAAGGCTGTGAGCTTATCCACCCAAGCCAACCGTGTTTGTTATGTCTCATTGTAATGTATAAGGCTTATGCATGGGCCACGTGAACTAGACTCATGCACCATCTCTAATCATACTTTCTTGCTTGATTAGTTTATTTTGCCAGCTTTGTATTGCTATTTTCTTTGAAAACACAAGGACCAAGGGTGGGCCTTCATGTTTTACTTTTGAAGATGTTTTACTTAAAAAATGCCATTACTTAAATGCCAAATGTACATTTTTCCAAAAATTAAATGTGATAGTAATATAGAAGAATGTCAAAGCCCATCACATAATCAATTGTACTTAGCAGCGCCATAGAACTAACTATGCTCTATAATTTAATGTTCCACTGGTAATGGAGTGATCACATTATTTTTGGTTGCTCTAAGGTTTAAATCTGTAACAGGAACATAACCCCAAGCCGAGGCACGATTGCAGTGGATGCAGGAATATGATGATTAATCTGCTCTCTGAGTATTCTTGTCAAAAGCTTACTTCATCTCACACTTTCTTCACTTGTCTAAAATAAAACATCTGGCATGCAGATTGCCCTTTCTAAGACGTAGTGTTTAATTGTATTTGTTACTCAAGTGGCATTAAACTATGCCTACGCTATGCGGAGACATTTACTGATCAGTCACTGACCTCTCCTGAGTGTAGTGGAATTAATTGTAAATTCTCAAAAAATATAAAGTGACAATAGGCACATTCGTACGGGTGCTCCAAATCCACACCCTCTATGAGGCTCATGCACATAGCGATATTACTGCCATACTAGCTATGAGTTGAACAGTGCCATAATAGAGCGCTTGTAGATTGATTTTTACACATTTATCCAACATCATGAAAATTGTGCCATATCAGATAGTTCATTACTAGAGATGATCAAACCTTTTGAAATTTAAATTCACAAGCTTTGACAATTTTTTTTCAAAACACTGCCTACAATTGCCCTGAAAAGATGTGTGTAACACTCTGAGGTCTCCTAGGACAGTATCCATCTGTTTTTAACGGGACTTTGTCAGCAAAGAATGGCTGTTCAAATCAAGTGCAGGCGCTAGGTGTGTCATGGTGTGGTCAATCAATTTAATATACCTTCCCACCTACTTGTTTTCCCTCAATCTCCACCCTCCCACTCTTTTTAGATTGACAGCTCTGGCTTCATATAAGAGATAGAAAACAAGCAGGAGGGAAGGTTTAGTTAAATGTTTGGCCACCATGATACACAAAGCGCCTATGTTAGTTTTCAATAGTCATTGTCCCTTTAACAGTCAGAGTCCTTTTGAGCTCTTTGATACAAACACAGCCTTAGTAATGTCAAAGTGACTTCATCATAGAAAATGATGGTAACCTGGTAGAGACCAGTAGCCTATTAACCCCTTAAAAACAGAGCCAATTTTCATCTTAATGACCAAGCTCGATTTTTTGTTTTAGATCTGACGGGTGTCACTTTATGTGGCAATAACTGTGGAACTCACAACATATTCCAGTGATTCTGAGATTGTTTTTTCATGACACATTGTACTTTATGTTACTGGTAAATTTATATTGATATGCTTTGCATTTATTTGTGAAAATATCAGAATTTTGACAAGGATCCAAGAAGTATCGTTTCTCCTTGCGGAGAGTGACATGATAAGCATGTCGAGGTGAGGAGACTTAAACCCGCAATGCTCCTCTGGTCAGACGCCTCTCAATCAGCCAAACCAGATCTCCACTTTGCACTGACGAGGGGCAGTACCCCAAAACACAGTGTCTGCAAATTGAGATTCTGGTTTGGCTATTATCCTAAGTCATGTGACAAGGCTCGTTAAAGGGTCGACATTGACTGTTAGGATTGCTACTTCCAATAGGTGGCACTAGAGTTCTAGTCCTCTTCCTCTCTGAAGAGACAATTTGCATATTTCCCAGAGGAGCATTGCGGCTTTAAGTCTCCTCACCTCGACATGCTTATCATGTCACTCTCCGCAAGGAGAAACGATACTTCTTGGATCCCGGTCAGACACCTCTCAATCAGCCAAACCAGATCTCCACTTTGCACTGACGTGGGGCAGCACCCCGAAACACAGTGTCTGCAAATTAAGATTCTGGTTTGGCTATTATCTTAAGTCATGTGACAAGGCTCGTTAAAGGGTCGACATTGACTGTTAGGATTGCTACTTCCAATAGGTGGCTCTAGAGTTCTAGTCCTCTTCCTCTCTGAAGAGACAATTTGCAGAATTTTGACAAAAATGTTGAAAAATTAGCAAGTTTCAAACTTTATTTTTTATATCCTTAAACTAGTTACTCATGTTGGACAAAATAATTAATACATAACATTTCCCATATGTCTACTTTACATCTGCATCATTTTATTTTGTTAGGATGTTAAACGCTGAGCAACAATTTTTCATTTTTTCAAGAAATTTACAAAACTTGTTTCTTTAGAGACCTGCACGGATTTAAATGGACTTTGAGGAACCAATATGTTGGAAACTCCCTAAAAATGATACCATTTTAAAAGCCGCACCTCTCAAATACTTTAAAACTGTTGTTAAGAAATTTGTTAACTCTTCTAGTGCTACAAAAGAATTAATGCTAAGTGGAATGAAAAAAAGAAAAAATTTAATTTCTCCTCTAAAATGTTGCTTTAGGCCCAAATTTTTCACCTTTACAAGCAATAGCATGAGAAAACAGACCACAAATTTGATACCCAGTGTCTTCTTAGTGTGCTGATATCGCACATGTGGTCAGAAACCTCTGTTTGGACAAATGGCAGGACTTCAAAAGAAAAGGAGCACCATTTGAATTTCGAAACACAAATTTGGCTGAAATAGACTCTGGATGCAATGTTGCCTTACAAAATCCCTAAGGTGCCTAAACAGCTGAAACCCCCTCAAAATTTGGAAACTGCACCCCTATAGGATTTTATCCATGGGTATACTGAGCATTTTGAACCCACAGGTACTACACAGAATTTGACAACATTAGGTCTTCATATTGAAAAATTATTTATTTTTTCACAAAAATGTTGCTTTAGCCCTCACTTTTGCAATTGATTGCATGGAAAAGCAGAACCCACAGTTTGTTACCCATATTTTGCTAGGGGGCAAGATCCCAAATATAGTTAAACAATTCTGTTTGGACAAACAGTAGGGCTTGGAAGAGAAGGAGCACTATTTGAATTTTGGAACACAAATTTGTTGAGTAGATTGTCATATTTATAGAACCCATATTAATCTATACTTACCTTCTAATGTCTTTACATCCTGTTCCATCCAGAAGTGTCCGGATCCCAGAATTCCAAGCGACGGAAGTTCACCCACCTCCATATCGGGACACCCAACTGATGGGTGTCTCAATATGGAAACTGCTGGTGGTACCAGCCTCTTGCGCGGTACCACCAGCGGAACACCGTCACAACACACGCACACACACAAACACACACACACACACTGTATATGCCATACACACCACACACACTGTATACGCTGTACACAACACACATTGTATATGCCGTACGCAGCCTCTTGCGCGGTACCACCAGCAGAACACCATCGGGATCAGCTGAATGATTCCCTGACCACTGCTATATTTGTACAGGAGGAGCGTATGCGCAGTTTTAATGTGACGGCTGCTATCTGTCTGCACAAAGATGGCGACGGCCTGATTTACTGCACCTGCGCAAATTCCGCACAGGCGCAGTGAATCATTCGGCTGATCCCAGCGGCAGATGCATGACGTGTCTACAGGCGGAGGAAGCCGGTCACATTAAAGGGGTTTTCCCATGAACAAAAGTTCATATAAAAAATTGTCTGTATCTGACCGTGTATGGAGGATACCACATCTCCTGGGCAGGGGAGGAAGCAAAAGACAATACTGATGTTACAGCAGGGGATCACAGAGGATTTCTTTTGTCAGGTAAAATATTTCACTGACTGTTTTTAAACAATATTTTACCTCACAAAATGTATCCTCTGCGATCTCCTGCTGTAATGTCAGTATATTCTTTTGCTTTCTCCCCTGCCCAGAAGCTGTGGTATGTTTGGTACACGGTCAGACAGACAATTTTTAAAATGTACTTTCATTCGTGGGAAAACCCCTTTGAATAGCAAATATCAACATCAACATGGCTCCTCCTAAAAAGTACACCAATGACAATGAAAGTAAAGCAGCAAAGGCACAATGTCGAAGACAACAATGGGCAAATGAGATTCTTAAAGCGCAACAGCATCGCTGAGACAAAAACAATGCATATAACCATAGGCGTCAAGCACATGAGTCCCCTGATGCACATGGGGAAAGAGAGAGTGGGATAGGTGGGTGAGCACATGGGGGGGGAGAGATTTTCAATGCTGCAAAGCCTGCCCCCATCATGACATTACCATCCTCCCGATACGAAAGCATTGGGCCTCCATCTAGTGAGGTTCAACAACAACACAAAGCTCCCATAAATGTGATTTTTGAAAATTATAGTCTTCAATGCATTCATCTAAGGAAGTAGTGAGTGTTTTGATACGACTATTTTTATACACTGCATGCAACACAAGTTTGAAAAATTACAGTTTGCGTTTTTTTTCAATGTCACTTTTATTAATGTTTTTTGTATGTTTTAAGAAATACACCTCAATTTTCATTTCACTAATTTTTCAGTGTTCAGAAATATATCCAATACGGCACACCACTGTACCTATAATAGATGGTGCACCATATGGTCTTTGGGGTAGAATGGATGGAAATCCAAGAGCCATTCAAAGCTTACAGAGACATTGAGTTACCAAGCAAAAAAAATCCTTCCAGGAATTAGTACTCACAAAATGAGCCATGCCCCTAAAAACACATTTGCGGATTATAAAAGTTGGCCTTACTAAGGCTGGGTTCACATTAGCGTTTCTGTGCGCAGTGTATGATTCGCATAGATCCGCATGCGTACATATCTTTAACATGGTGTACGCAGGGACATGCGTTTGCATGCGGATGCGTACGCATGCATCGTTTCGTGGTGTGTGGCGAATGCAACAGGTTGCATTTTTGAGGCATCAAATAGGCGTGAATTATGCGCAGACATACGCATGCAGATGAGTGCGTCAAAACAGCGCATTACTGTCTATGGGAACGCCTTGATTTGCAAGGACATGCGGACACATGTGTTCGATACGTAAGTATTGGCCTTCAATTTTTTTTTGGCCTTTGCCTACATTATTTTTTGCTCAAGTTGAATTTTTCTTTTCTGTTCTTTTTTTAATATTTCACTTGACTGCTGCCTGCTGTTGAAACATGTCCTCCAGTGAAGACCTGAATGCTTCCCAGAGTGGACATGACACTGATTATGTAATCACATTTGATATACTGAGTGGTATGTATTGACTGGCAATACTACAGATGTGTTAAATCATGTATTTTCTTTACAGGTACCTTCCATTGATGAAGAGCAGGAGCAGTCAAGTGGAAATGAAGCTTCCCAGGGTTGTCGGGTTCAAATTCCTGAGGAGGAAAGATGGGGTGTAAGTGTTATAAACTTAGTGCTAAGTGCAGTGGAGATCAGTATCATGGGTCAGAAAAGAGGCCGAGAGACAACAGGTTAAGAGTTCAAGAATATTTATGATGGTATGCAGGTAAACAGCTATGACACAGCAGGTTAGTAGCAGACAGAGCTGGATAAGCAGTAAGCACGTGTACAGACCGTGGAAGTCCAAGTATGTCAGGTCCAGAGACCTGGAGACCAGGCCAGGCCTCCTAGCAGGGAACAGTCCAGCAGCAGAGACGAGTGCAGAGCAGATCCAGGGAAACAAGTATTACGATGAAGAGACGTAGATCCGGAGACAGACGGGGTATCCCAAGGTAACGAAGAAACCAGCAAGATAGCAGTTCTTCCAGCTTGATCACAAGTCCAGGAACAAGATACTCAAGCAATGAGTAATATACAGAGCTCCCTTATATACACCACAGACAGGAACAGGGAAAGTCTGACAGGAAGCAAGATGGCCCCCGTGAGGCCAGTGACTCCATCTTAGGTAAGGGCAAAAGTAACCGAACTGAGGGCAACAGCAGACAGGAACAGATGTACAGTCCAAATCCTTACAGTAAGTATTCTTTTCATTCTCAGACTTGCAATTGGATTTTTTTTGAAGGTTTGTATCTTTAACACTATATGGTTATTAATTTTTTTTCTTATTTTATTTGATCTATAGGTTCCACAACGTGAGGTCGCTCAACATAAAATTGACAATGACCTACTCATTCCCCTGGTGCAAGAGCGAGTGGCCTGATCGGAGCCATTCCGAACTCAGGAGTGATTCGACGACTCTGGGAATAAGTGGCCTGATCGCTGTTGAATGACTGGGACCATGCAAGGCCACAAGTCAGAAAGGATTTTCGTAAGTATTGCAAAGTGGTGTGACGCGTCTGTTTTCCTGTGAATGTTGTTGTATTTTTTAGCTTTTTTTTCTTCCCCTTCACAGCGAAGAGAGTAAAAGTCCTTTGGCGCTCGATGAAGAATTGCTTTAATAAGGATATGAGAGGGGAGATTCAGGTTAGAAGTGGTGCTGCTCCAAAGGTGTTCAAATGCAAGTACAACACAATCCTATGCTGTCTTTTCTGAGGCCTGCGGTTGCTCAGCGAACGTGAGTATTTTTTCTGTTGTCTTACTATTACATAAAGTGTAACATTTTTTTTTGCTAATGTTTTTCTTTTATTTTCCACACAGAACCTGGAGCATCACTCTACAACCTGGATCTTCCTCAGTTGGAGTGGCCCTTCATTGACCAGCCACTGAACTTTCCCAATCATCCACCAGTGAAAGAGCAACCAGGCAGGCTTCGCAGCCTGGGGAACAGGTAGCAGGTCCATCAGGTTTTTCCCTCTCCCAGCCGTCTGCCACTGCTTTCGTTGGAACTTCTCGTCAGCGGCAGACGGCCTGGGAGAGGTCAGTCATGCCCGCGTTTATTCACTTAAGCTTCCAGGATGGGATGAAAGTGATTGGAGATAGACTGGACAGTGGGTTCACTCAGGTGAACACCCTTTTCCAGGGTGGGTTCACTGAGATGAACTCACTTTTCCAGGATGTCCACAAACGCCTTGACTGCCTGGAATCTGACCTTCAGAGACCGGCGCAACATTTTTTTTCAGCAATAGAGCGGGGTGTGTCGGAAAACCTTACACCTGAACTCCAGCTGAATGTCATGCAGGCCTGCCAGGCTGCTTACAGCCAGGTATTACAGCAGCAGTCCAGAAGCTATCATCAGCAGTACGGATTTTACCACCATTCACAGGCACAGCATCAGTGGGCTGTTCCTCCAGTTCATAGCTACACCACCACACTGCCGAGTGCAGCACCCCTGCAGCAAGCAGCATCCACCACGCTCCAGAGTGCACCACCCCAGCAGCAAGCAGCATCCACCACTCTCCAGAGTGCCGCACCCCTGCAGCAAGCTGCATCCACCATGCTCCATAGTGTACGACCCCCGCAGCAAGCAGCATCCACCACTCTCCAGAGTGAAGAACCCCTGCAGCAAGCAGCATCCACCACACTCCATAGTGTACGACCCCTGCAGCAAGAAGCATCCACCATGCCACCAAGTGCAGTACCCCTGCAGCAATCACCATCCACTGCTACAGAGGCCACCACTTCCACTCTGCCCACAAAAAAGGAAAAAGACTGACACTAGTGCCTCATCACCGCACTGAAAAAGGAAGACATGGGGCAAGAAAAGCCATCCAAAAATGGACTTGCCACCTCCACCCTCACCTCCCAGTGTGTCTCTGTTGTCACTACCTTCCCTCCCTTCAAATTTTTCTATCCATTCCCATGATGCCAATCCTAATGTGTCATCTACTCCCAATGTGTCCAGTCCCATCCAGGAGCCAATCCTACAATTTACCTCCCCTTCACCTGTAACCCCTTCATCATCAATCGCCACCCAATCCTCCAAGCTCCACACCCCCAAGGTCCACACCATCTCACTGCAAATCAGACCCAGACCCCAAAATTAAATCTAATTTATTTTTGTTAAATAAAAGTTTTATTCTGTTTTCACAATCTCTGTGTTTTGTTTCTTTAGGTGAAAACACACACATGTGTGTATAGTATGGTTCATTGAAGTTGTAACGGGTGTGTAACTTGAGGTGTTTTATTAGTAGTAAAGTCAACAAATATTAAAAGTACATTTACTTACAAGTGTATTAAACCATATCGTCTTGCCATGACACACGTCCAATATTAGAAACAAATTTATCAGCAAACTTATCCCTCATCTGGGCAACTTCCAAAATTGTCCTCAGAGTGTGATCACTGTAATCCTGCAAAGCGGTATCAACAGATTTGTCAAGTTCTAATTGTTGTCGCTCTTTTGCCAGGATGAAATTGTGCATAACAACACACACTTTGACATCATCAATTGTCTCAATTTTTAGATTGATTGGTGTTCCCAAAATGCACCATTTAGATGCCAGCAAACCAAAGGCACACTCCACAGTTCTTCGTGCCCTTGTCAGTCGTAGTTGAAAATCCTTTTGGTGTGATTCAAGTCCCAACATGAGGTTTAGGAGGTTGGCACACATTTGAAAGGCGTCATCCCCAACCACAACAAATGGCAGTGGCGGTCCTTCAGTGTTTGGAAGAGGTTGTGTTGGTGGAATATTGAGATCATTAGCATACAAAAGTTGTCCCATGTCACAGTTTTTGAAAGTCTGTAAGTCATTTCCTCGTCCAAATGAGTCAATGTCCATAGCAACAAATCTATATTCAGCATCTACAATCACCATGAGAACAATAGAAAAGCATTTTTGGTAATAAAAATACTCAGATCTACTTCCAGCTGGTTTCAGAATCCGAATGTGTTTGCCGTCCACAGCCCCCAAACAGTTTGGACAATTACAAATTTCCTGGAATTTGGCTGTAATTTCCATACAGAGTTCAGTTGTGGGATAGGGGAGAAATTCTTCCCGCAGAACTTCAAATAAAGCACGGCAGGTGTCTCCAAGAATCCCAGAAAGGGTGGACATTCCAATCCGGAATTGAAAATGTAGAGATCTTAAGGTCTCTCCGGTAGCTAGGAATCTGCGGAACAGACATAGGAAAAGAAATATCATTACATGGCTTCTCTAACAATAATAGTAATGACAGGTGTTTGTTTTTCAAAATTACGTACCTCAGGGTCACCAACAGATGTTTCTCAGCAGGAATTGCTCTTCGTAGTTGGTGTCCTGCCTGGTGATGGATCCTCCAACACATTGCAGCAAGTCAACAAAGCTCTGGTACGACATCCTGGTGTAGTCGTAAAACTTCGCCTGGTTTTCCCGCAGCTCGCTGTACAATGAGTAGTAGGCTTCACGGGTCTCTTGGACTTCAACAATGGGGTGTTGCCAGTAGCAACGACGATATCTTCTCCGTATTTTTCTCCTTCTTTCTTCTTCACAAGCCACAGCAAATGAAAAGGCCAATTTCAAGGACAAATCCAGATTCCGATAGAAGCTCTCCATGCCAAGGTCAATCTTGCAACAGTATACAGCAGCAAAAGATGAGGATTTCATCTGTGTAGGGTTTATATACAGAATCCCCATGAGACATGCCCATTGTGTGTGTCTTGTGTCAAGAAAATTCTCCTGGAAATACCGACGCATGCGCTGAAAAAACGCAAATGCATGCCAAAACGCATACAAATGCATGCAAACGCAGCTTTTTTTGGCATTATGCTAAGATGATGCGGATAAAAGACGCAGCGTAACTATGCGTTTGAATGCGTTTTGGCATATGTTTCCGCATGCAAACGAAAAGCTGCACACACATACACTAATGTGTACTTAGCCTAACAATGCAGTTATCCCCAAATTGTGTATTTTGTAGCAAGAAAAGTAAACCGTACTGGAGTGAAGGGCAAAATGTTAAAAATATGGAGGAAAATGTAGCCAACTGTGTTGGTTTTCCCTCACATATGGGGTATTGGCATACTCAAAAGTCATTGCACAACAATTTCTGGGGTCCATTTTCTCCTGTTACCCTTCTGAAAATAAAAAAAACGGGCTGAAAGAGTTTTGTTTTTTAAAAAAATTATTTTTTTATCTTCACGGCTCTACGTTAAAAACTTCTGTGAAGAACATGGCATTCGCTCTCAATTCCAGCTAATTGGCATACTCAGGAGAAAATGCACAACAAATTATGGAGTCCATTGTCTCCTGTTATCCTTGTGAAAATAAACAAAATGGGTCTAAAATAAAATTTGTGTGAAAAAAGTTAAATGTTCATATTTTCCTTCCACGTTGCTTTAGATCCTAAAGGCTCAATACACTTCTTGAATGTGGTTTTGAGTACTTTGAGGAGTCTAGTTATTAGAATGGTATCAATTTGAGATATTTTCTGTCATATAGGCCCCTCAAAATCACTTTATATGTGATGTGGTCCCTAAAAAAATTGTTTTGTAAATTTTGTTGGAAAAATGAGCAAATCGCTGGTAAAATGTAACCCTTCTAAGTTCCTAACCAAAAAAAAATGATGTTTAAAAAATTGTTCTGATGTAAAGTAGACATGTGGGAAATATTATTTATTAACTGTTTTGTGCGACATAACTCTCTCATTTAAGGGCATAAAAACGAATATTTGAAAATTACAAAATTTTCAACATTTTTGCCTAATTTCTGATATTTTCACAAATACACGCTACCCATATTGAATAAATTTTACCACTATCGTGAACTACAATATATTCCAAGAAATCACAGAATCTGTGGGATCCATTGAAGAGTTACAGAGTTACTAGAGGAGAAGCTTTGTCATTTATTTATTTACTTATCTATCCATCAGTGAAAAACACTGATGACAAACTGATGGTAAAAATGGACACACGGACCAAACACAGATGACACACTGACCCAAAAACACTGATGACGCACCCATGTTAAAAACGGACCAAACATGGATGACACACTGACGACGCACTGTTAGGGGTCGAGTTCCCGCCTCTGCACAGGGGTAATCTCGGTTCATCTCTGCTGCGGTCTCCCATTCCTCTCCTGCCGCAGTGGAGCCTGCTCAGCGGAGACGTTGGTCCCAGCGTCTTCCTCAGTCCCACTCTGTACAAAGAGTTACTGCTGCTTTTCCTGCTTCTGCCATTGAAGTCAGTGCTGGGCAGCGGCGAGCAGACGCTTCTGGGACTAAGTCCTGCTCTTCTCGTTCTGAGCATGCCCTGAGTAAGATCTCTCAGTGGAGATCGAGGGTCACATGGTCAGATACTGCAGCTAAGTCCATTGGTCCTTTCAGGAAGGTCCTGTAGGTGCTAGCACTAAGTCCTGCTTGGCACACACTGAGCATGCCCAGGGCAAGATCTCTCAGTGGAGATTTAGGGTCACATGCTCAGGTATGGCAGCCTCTCATTGGTCCTTCTAGGAAGGTCTTTTACTTGCTGCAGCTATATAAGGCTCGCATGGCCGCACGGCCGCACGGCCATGCGCTAGTATTGCTTTCATTTATGTACTTTGCGCCAGTGTGGTCTTGTATGAGTGTGTTCAGGGACCCGGCTGAAATAAGCCCCTAGAATGCTGGCACCTCCGGCGAGGAGTTCGTATGCTTGTGTGTTCAGGGATCTGGCCGAAATAAGCCCTTAGAATGCTGGCACCTCCGGCGAGGAGTTTCTTGTGCGTGCAAGACCACTGACTGCTCTTGTTTAGACAGTTAACCTGTGCCTCTGTGGAGTCTAACAGGGCACAGCGCTTTGTGTTCACGGCTGCTCTGTGAAGTAACAGAGTTAGCTAACACTGCCATTTATTCCGCTATTTGCTAGCAGCAGGTTCTCCTGCACGGTGGACCCCGGGCTGCGAACGCATCTATCCTAATAAAATATATACTTTCATTAGGTGCGTTCCGCTAGCCCTAACATAATACTAGCGCCAGGGTCTGGCTAGTAAATGGCGGACATACAGCAATCTTTGCGGTATATCCAGCAGCTGGAGGGTAGGTTGGCGGCTCTCGAGAGCTCAACCTCAGCTGTGGATATTTCCGCAGTTGCTGTACAAGCTGCTAGTGTGGCTGCAGCAACTTTGTCCACTGCCACCCCTGTTCCGACATTTTCGCGCCTCCCGCTCCCAGAAAAATTTTCTGGAGAAAGCAGATCTTGTAGGGGATTCGTGAGTCAGTGCTCTATTCACCTTGAGCTTCTGGCTGCACGTTTTCCCACAGAGCTGGCTAAGGTGGGATTTATTGTGTCCCTCTTGTCAGACAGGGCGTTGGAATGGGCTACGCCGCTGTGGGAATATGGCGATCATGTGGTGCAGAGTGCTCCATTGTTTCTGAGCACTCTGAAACAGGTCTTCTTAGGACCTCAAGTCACCCATGATACGGCGCTCCAACTGCTGGCATTAACTCAGGGTGAGTCCTTGGTCAGCCAATTCGCCATCCGTTTCCGAACTTTAGCTTCAGAGCTGGAGTGGTCGGATAAAGCCCTTATCCCCATATTTTGGAGGGGGCTGGCTGATCACGTTAAGGACGCTCTGGCCACTAGGGAGATTCCAGCCACACTGGAGGAGTTAATAACTGTCTCTACCCGCATTGACCTCCGTTTTAACGAGCGGAGGTTTGAGCGAGCCCAGTGTAGGCAGAGGTTTCGGCTGGCTCCCACCTTCGCCAGACCTCTGGAATCTCCGGTCCTGGTTCCTGAGTCACATAAGGCCAGGGAGGTGTCACGAGCGGATTCTAAGTCCCGGACCGCTTGGGCATCCACGGTTTCTCACGTTTGCCAGCAGTCTGGAAATCTTGCCACCAGATGTTCCCAGCGGTCGAGGAGACGTCAGCCTCTAGTGGTAGTCGGGGAGGTACACTAGATACGGCGACGTTTGCCTCAAAATTGTCCTTTAAGGGGACAATTAACATTGGCTCACTCAGTAGAGCTCTGCGTAGATTCTGGGGCAGAGGGCAATTTCATGTCTTCCACCTTTGCCCAATGTCACGCAATACCCCTGGTTATGCTAGCGCAACCAGTTACAGTACGAGTGGTGAATGGGTCGACACTACCTTCACAGATAACTCACCAGACCATTCCTTTTACTCTGTCCATGTCGCCATCCCATCAGGAGACAATATCTCTGCTCGTCATACCTGAGGGTATTGATGAGGTCCTGTTGGGGATACCTTGGTTACGGTACCACTCTCCACATATCGAGTGGTCTTCTGGCAGAATTTTGGGATGGGGTGAGTCTTGTGAGGGTAGGTGTCAAAGGGAGTGCATTCAGGTTGCTACTACTGAGGTACCCGCAGATCTATCCTCTCTCCCCAAGCAATAATGTGTTGTGAATTTGCTTTTTGCTCCCTCTAGTGGTTACTAGTTTTTTGACTCTGGTTTTTCTGTCATTCCTTTTATCCGCACCTGGGTCGTTAGTTAGGGGTGTTGCTATATAAGCTCCCTGGACCTTCAGTTCAATGCCTGGCAACGTAGTTATCAGAGCTAGTCTGCTGTGCTCTTGTCTACTGATCCTGGTTCCAGTTATATCAGCTAAGTCTGCCTTTTGCTTTTTGCTATTTGTTTTGGTTTTGTATTTTTGTCCAGCTTGTTCCTAATCTATATCCTGACCTTTGCTGGAAGCTCTAAGGGGGCTGGTGTTCTCCCCCCGGACCGTTAGACGGTTCGGGGGTTCTTGAATTTCCAGTGTGGATTTTGATAGGGTTTTTGTTGACCATATAAGTTACCTTTCTTTATTCTGCTATCAGTAAGCGGGCCTCTCTGTGCTAAACCTGGTTCATTTCTGTGTTTGTCATTTCCTCTTACCTCACCGTCATTATTTGTGGGGGGCTTCTATCCAGCTTTGGGGTCCCCTTCTCTGGAGGCAAGAAAGGTCTATGTTTTCCTCTACTAGGGGTAGCTAGATTCTCCGGCTGGCGCGTGTCATCTAGAATCAACGTAGGAATGATCCCCGGCTACTTCTAGTGTTGGCGTTAGGAGTAGATATATGGTCAACCCAGTTACCACTGCCCTATGAGCTGGATTTTTGTATTCTGCAGACTTCCACGTTCCTCTGAGACCCTCGCCATTGGGGTCATAACAGTTTGCCAGGCCAGTATTAAATGTTTAATGCATTGCAGAAGAGGGATTATAAGAAAGAAGATTCTGAGTTTTTTTTTTTTTTCTTTTTCCCCTTTACCTCAGAGTGGCTATGCTTGCTGCAGACATGAATGTCCAGACCTTGATTACAAGTGTGGACCAGCTGGCTACTCGTGTGCAGGGCATACAAGACTATGTTATCAGAAATCCTAGGTCAGAACCTAAAATACCGATTCCTGAACTGTTTTCCGGAGACAGGTTTAAGTTTAGGAATTTCGTGAATAATTGTAAATTGTTTTTGTCCCTGAGACCCTGTTCATCTGGAGATTCTGCTCAGCAAGTAAAAATTGTTATTTCGTTCTTACGGGGCGACCCTCAGGATTGGGCTTTTTCGCTGGCGCCAGGAGATCCGGCATTGGCTGATCTTGATGCGTTTTTTCTGGCGCTCGGTTTACTTTATGAGGAACCCAATCTTGAGATTCAGGCAGAAAAGGCCTTGCTGGCTATGTCTCAGGGGCAGGACGAGGCTGAAGTGTATTGCCAAAAATTTCGGAAATGGTCCGTGCTGACACATTGGAACGAGTGTGCACTGGCCGCTAATTTTAGAAATGGCCTTTCTGAAGCCATTAAGAATGTTATGGTGGGTTTTCCCATTCCCACAGGTCTGAATGATACTATGGCACTGGCTATTCAAATTGACCGGCGGTTGCGGGAGCGCAAAACCGCAAATTCCCTCATGGTGTTGTCTGAACAGACACCTAATTCGGTGCAATGTGATAGAATCCTGACTAGAAATGAGCGGAAAATTCATAGACGCCGGAATGGCTTGTGCTACTACTGTGGTGATTCTACACATGTTATCTCAGCATGCTCTAAACGTATAGCTAAGGTTGTTAGTCCTGTCACCGTTGGTAATTTGCAACCTAAATTTATTCTGTCTGTAACTTTGATTTGCTCACTGTCATCTTATCCTGTCATGGCGTTTGTAGATTCAGGTGCTGCCCTGAGTCTCATGGATCTCTCATTTGCTAAGCGCTGTGGTTTTACTCTTGAACCATTAGAAAATCCTATTCCTCTTAGGGGTATTGATGCTACACCATTGGCAGCAAATAAACCGCAGTATTGGACACAGGTTACCATGTGCATGACTCCTGAACACCGCGAGGTGATACGTTTCCTGGTTTTACATAAAATGCATGATTTGGTTGTTTTAGGGCTGCCATGGTTGCAGACCCATAATCCAGTCCTGGACTGGAAGGCTATGTCAGTCTCAAGTTGGGGCTGTCGTGGTATTCATGGGGATTCCCTGCCTGTGTCTATTGCTTCTTCTACGCCTTCGGAAGTTCCGGAGTATTTGTCTGATTATCAGGATGTCTTCAGTGAGTCTGAGTCCAGTGCACTGCCTCCTCATAGGGACTGTGACTGTGCTATAGATTTGATCCCAGGCAGTAAGTTTCCTAAGGGAAGACTGTTTAATCTGTCGGTACCTGAACATACCGCTATGCGTTCATATATCAAGGAGTCTCTGGAGAAAGGACATATTCGTCCGTCTTCTTCCCCTCTTGGTGCGGGATTCTTTTTTGTGGCAAAAAAGGACGGATCTTTGAGACCTTGTATTGATTATCGGCTTTTAAATAAGATCACTGTCAAATTTCAGTATCCTTTACCGCTGTTGTCTGACTTGTTTGCCCGGATTAAGGGTGCCAAGTGGTTCACCAAGATAGACCTTCGTGGTGCGTACAACCTTGTGCGCATTAAGCAAGGTGATGAATGGAAAACCGCATTCAATACGCCCGAAGGTCATTTTGAGTACTTGGTGATGCCTTTTGGGCTCTCCAATGCGCCTTCAGTTTTTCAGTCCTTTATGCATGACATTTTCCGGAAGTATCTGGATAAATTTTTGATTGTTTATCTGGATGATATTTTGGTTTTTTCTGATAATTGGGATTCGCATGTGGAGCAGGTCAGGTTGGTCTTTAAAATTTTGCGTGAAAATTCTTTGTTTGTCAAGGGCTCAAAGTGTCTCTTTGGTGTACAGAAGGTTCCCTTTTTGGGGTTCATTTTTTCCCCTTCTGCTGTGGAGATGGACCCAGTCAAGGTCCGAGCTATTCTTGATTGGACTCAGCCCTCGTCAGTTAAGAGTCTTCAGAAGTTCTTGGGCTTCGCTAACTTCTACCGTCGTTTTATCGCTAATTTTTCTAGCATTGTGAAACCTTTGACGGATATGACCAAGAAGGGCTCCGATGTAGCTAACTGGGCTCCTGCTGCCGTGGAGACTTTCCAGGAGTTGAAACGCCGGTTTACTTCGGCGCCTGTTTTGTGCCAGCCTGACGTCTCACTTCCCTTTCAGGTTGAGGTGGATGCTTCGGAGATTGGGGCAGGGGCCGTTTTGTCGCAGAGAGGCCCTGGTTGCTCTGTTATGAAACCTTGTGCCTTTTTCTCTAGGAAGTTTTCGCCTGCCGAGCGAAATTATGATGTGGGCAATCGGGAGTTGTTGGCCATGAAATGGGCATTTGAGGAGTGGCGTCATTGGCTCGAGGGTGCTAAGCATCGTGTGGTGGTCTTGACTGATCACAAAAATCTGATGTATCTCGAGTCTGCTAAACGCCTTAATCCGAGACAGGCCCGCTGGTCATTGTTTTTCTCCCGCTTTGATTTTGTTGTCTCGTATTTACCAGGTTCAAAGAATGTGAAGGCCGATGCTCTTTCTAGGAGCTTTGTGCCTGATGCTCCTGGAGTCGCGGATCCTGTTGGTATTCTTAAAGATGGAGTTATCTTGTCAGCTATTTCTCCGGATCTGCGACGTGTGTTGCAGAGATTTCAGGCTGATAGGCCTGAGTCTTGTCCACCTGACAGACTGTTTGTCCCGGATAAGTGGACCAGCAGAGTCATTTCCGAGGTTCATTCCTCGGTGTTGGCAGGTCATCCGGGAATCTTTGGCACCAGAGATCTGGTGGCCAGGTCCTTTTGGTGGCCTTCCTTGTCAAGGGATGTGCGGTCATTTGTGCAGTCCTGTGGGACTTGTGCTCGAGCTAAGCCTTGCTGTTCTCGTGCCAGCGGTTTGCTCTTGCCCTTGCCTGTCCCGAAGAGACCTTGGACACATATCTCCATGGATTTCATTTCTGATCTTCCGCTATCTCAGGGCATGTCCGTTATCTGGGTGATATGTGATCGCTTCTCCAAGATGGTCCATTTGGTTCCTTTGCCTAAGCTGCCTTCCTCTTCCGATCTGGTTCCTGTGTTTTTCCAGAACGTGGTTCGTTTGCACGGCATCCCTGAGAATATTGTGTCAGACAGAGGATCCCAGTTCGTTTCCAGGTTCTGGCGATCCTTTTGTAGTAGGATGGGCATTGATTTGTCGTTTTCGTCTGCTTTCCATCCTCAGACTAATGGACAGACGGAGCGAACCAATCAGACTTTGGAGGCTTATTTGAGGTGTTTTGTCTCTGCTGATCAGGACGATTGGGTGACATTCTTGCCGTTGGCTGAGTTTGCCCTTAATAATCGGGCTAGTTCCGCCACCTTGGTTTCGCCTTTTTTCTGCAACTCTGGTTTCCATCCTCGCTTTTCTTCGGGGCATGTGGAGCCTTCTGACTGTCCTGGGGTGGATTCTGTGGTGGATAGGTTGCAGCAGATCTGGAATCATGTGGTGGACAATTTGAAGTTGTCACAGGAGAAGGCTCAGCGCTTTGCCAACCGCCGCCGCGGTGTGGGTCCCCGACTACGCGTTGGGGATTTGGTATGGCTTTCTTCCCGCTTTGTTCCTATGAAGGTCTCCTCTCCCAAATTTAAACCTCGTTTTATTGGGCCTTACAAGATATTGGAAATCCTTAATCCTGTATCTTTTCGTCTGGATCTTCCTGTGTCGTTTGCTATTCACAATGTATTTCATAGGTCCTTGTTGCGGCGGTACATGGTGCCTGTAGTTCCTTCTGCTGAGCCTCCTGCTCCGGTGTTGGTTGAGGGCGAGTTGGAGTACGTGGTGGAGAAGATCTTGGATTCTCGCCTCTCCAGGCGGAGGCTTCAGTACCTGGTCAAGTGGAAGGGCTATGGTCAGGAGGATAATTCCTGGGTGGTCGCCTCTGATGTTCATGCGGCCGATTTAGTTCGTGCCTTTCATGCCGCTCGTCCTGATCGCCCTGGTGGTCGTGGTGAGGGTTCGGTGACCCCTCACTAAGGGGGGGGTACTGTTGTGAATTTGCTTTTTGCTCCCTCTAGTGGTTACTAGTTTTTTGACTCTGGTTTTTCTGTCATTCCTTTTATCCGCACCTGGGTCGTTAGTTAGGGGTGTTGCTATATAAGCTCCCTGGACCTTCAGTTCAATGCCTGGCAACGTAGTTATCAGAGCTAGTCTGCTGTGCTCTTGTCTACTGATCCTGGTTCCAGTTATATCAGCTAAGTCTGCCTTTTGCTTTTTGCTATTTGTTTTGGTTTTGTATTTTTGTCCAGCTTGTTCCTAATCTATATCCTGACCTTTGCTGGAAGCTCTAAGGGGGCTGGTGTTCTCCCCCCGGACCGTTAGACGGTTCGGGGGTTCTTGAATTTCCAGTGTGGATTTTGATAGGGTTTTTGTTGACCATATAAGTTACCTTTCTTTATTCTGCTATCAGTAAGCGGGCCTCTCTGTGCTAAACCTGGTTCATTTCTGTTTTTGTCATTTCCTCTTACCTCACCGTCATTATTTGTGGGGGGCTTCTATCCAGCTTTGGGGTCCCCTTCTCTGGAGGCAAGAAAGGTCTATGTTTTCCTCTACTAGGGGTAGCTAGATTCTCCGGCTGGCGCGTGTCATCTAGAATCAACGTAGGAATGATCCCCGGCTACTTCTAGTGTTGGCGTTAGGAGTAGATATATGGTCAACCCAGTTACCACTGCCCTATGAGCTGGATTTTTGTATTCTGCAGACTTCCACGTTCCTCTGAGACCCTCGCCATTGGGGTCATAACATAATGGTCTCATGCGGACGTGTTCTCCAAAAAGGCAGCAGAGACCCTTCCACCTCACCGCCCCTATGACTGTCCTATTGACCTCTTGCCTGGTGCTGAGCCTCCCCGGGGTCGAGTTTATCCATTATCTCTCCCGGAGACGGAGGCTATGTCTCAGTACATCCAAGAAAATCTGGCAAGAGGGTTCATTAGGAAGTCAGTGTCGCCTGCTGGGGCTGGGTTCTTCTTTGTTCAGAAGAAGAATGGGGAACTGCATCCATGTATTGACTACAGGGGTCTTAATGCCATCGCCGTTAAGAACAAATACCCATTACCCCTGATATCTGAGCTTTTTGATAGGCTACGGGGAGCAAGGATATTTACAAAATTAGATCTGCGGGGTGCGTACAATCTGATTCGCATCCGTGAGGGGGATGAATGGAAGACGGCTTTTAACACCAGGGATGGGCACTATGAATATCTGGTGATGCCCGTCGGGCTCTGTAATGCCCCAGCCGTTTTCCAAGACTTTGTGAATGACATCTTCCGGGATATGCTCACCACCTTGGTCGTAGTCTATCTGGATGATATTCTCATCTACTCTCCAGATATCGACTCCCATCGAAAAGAGATGTTCGCAAAGTCTTTGACCTCTTACGGGCAAACTCCCTCTACTCCAAGTCGGAGAAGTGTGTGTTTGAGCAGGAGTCCTTGCCATTTCTTGGTTATATCATCTCTGCCCAGGGTTTGGCTATGGATCCTGCCAAGCTACAGGCTGTGATGGACTGGCAGGAACCCCATTCTCTTAAAGCGGTGCAGTGCTTTATGGGGTTCATTAACTACTATCGACAGTTCATTCCACACTCCTCAACGTTGGTAGCTCCCTTGGTTGCCCTTACCAAGAAGGGAGCAAATCCCAAATTGTGGTCTGTGGAGGTCTCCAAGGCCTTTAATTCCATAAAGTCACATTTCGCTAGCGCTCCCATCCTACATCGCCCCGATGTAGACAAACCCTTTATCATGGAGGTGGATGCCTCATCTGTTGGTGCAGGAGCAGTCCTCTTCCAAAAGGATGCTCAAGGTCGGAAGCATCCTTGCTTCTTCTTTTCAAAGACCTTTTCACCAGCAGAGAGGAATTATTCCATCTGGGACAGGGAGTTGCTGGCCATGAAATTGGCCTTCTCGGAGTGGAGACATCTCTTGGAGGGAGCTCGTTTTCCTTTCCAAGTCTTCACAGACCATAAAAATCTGGTGTACCTACAGACAGCCCAGCGGTTAAATTCTCACCAGGCTAGATGGTCCTTGTTCTTCTCCAGGTTCCATTTCACCCTCCATTTTCTTTCTGGGGAGAAGAACATTCGTGCCGACGCTCTCTCTCGCTCCGTGGTGTCATCTGTGGAGGAGGAAGAGGAGCCTCAGCTTATTGTCCCCACTGAGAGCCTGAGAACCGTAGCTCCAGTTTCGCTAGAGTCTGTGCCTCCAGGCAAGACTTTTGTACCACCCAATTTGCGACCGGAGGTTCTCTCGTGGGCTCATTCGTCCAGGGTGGGTGGACATTTTGGGACAAAAAGGACATCTGAGTTGTTGGCGAGGACGTATTGGTGGCCACATATGGTCCGTGATGTTAGGGATTATATTCTGGCGTGTGTCTCTTGCACCAAAAATAAGTCTCCTCGACAACGGCCAGCTGGGTTACTTTATCCATTGCCGGTGGCAGACAGGCCCTGGGAGATGGTCGGGATGGACTTTGTGGTGGGTTTGCCCAAGTCTCGGCGCTGTACCATCATTTGGGTTATCACCGATCACTTCTCCAAAATCGTGCATTTGGTGCCGCTTCCGCGGTTACCTTCGGCACGGGTCTTGGCAGCGTTGTTCATAAAGCACATCTTTCGCCTACATGGTATGCCAGACAAGATTGTCAGTGACCGGGGTCCCCAGTTTGCGTCTCGCTTCTGGAGAGAGCTTTGTCGTCTTCTCAGCATTGAGTTAAATCTCTCCTCCGCATATCATCCCGAGACGAATGGATTGGTAGAGAGGGCCAATCAGACCTTGGTCACATATCTGCGACATTTTGTTTCAGCCAGACAGGATGACTGGGCATCCTTGCTACCGTGGGCAGAGTTTGCGCTGAACAATGCGGTTGCCGACTCCACTGGACAAACCCCATTCCTCCTCAACTATGGTCAGCATCCGCGGGTACCTGTGCCTATGCCCGTGTCTTCTGCCGACTCCAGGGTGGCAGACTGGGCTGTGGAAGCACGGGATATTTGAGACCGCACTCAGGATGCCATTCAGGCCTCCAAGGAGAGAATGAGGTCCTCCGCCGATACACATCGGCGCCCCGCTCCGACCTTTGCTCCTGGCGACTTAGTGTGGCTCTCCGCCCGTAACATCAGGCTGCGAGTGGAGTCCGCTAAGTTTGCACCTCGCTTCTTGGGTCCTTGAATAGGTTAATCCTGTGGTCTATCGTTTGGCCCTTCCGCCACGCCTGGGTATCACCGACACCTTTCATGTGTCCCTCTTGAAACCCGTATACATGTCCCGGTTTTCCGAGTCATCTGCTGGGACATCGGGTTCATCTACGGACGATTACTAGGTGAACGCTATTTTGGGGTGCAAGGTGGTACATGGCAAAAAATTTTATTTGGTGGATTGGAAGGGTTATGGTCCTGAGAGTCTGCTGAGCACATTCGGGCTCTGCAGCTCATTGCTGCCTTCGAGCGTGGCGAGGCCCAAGGAGGGGGGGCAATGTTAGGGGTCGAGTTCCCGCCTCTGCACAGGGGGAATCTCGGTTCATCTCCGCTGCTGTCTCCCATTCTTCTCCTGCCGCAGTGGAGCCTGCTCAGCGGAGACATCGGTCCCAGCGTCTTGCTCAGTCCCACTCTGTACAAAGAGTTACTGCTGCTTTTCCTGCTTCTGCCATTGAAGTCAGTGCTGGGCAGCGGCGAGCAGACGCTTCTGGGACTAAGTCCTGCTCTTCTCGTTCTGAGCATGCCCTGAGTAAGATCTCTCAGTGGAGAAGGGGGTCACATGGTCAGATACTGCAGCTAAGTCCATTGGTCCTTTCAGGAAGGTCCTGTAGGTGCTAGCACTAAGTCCTGCTTGGCACACAATGAGCATGCCCAGGGCAAGATCTCTCAGTGGAGATTTAGGGTCACATGCTCAGGTATGGCAGCCTCTCATTGGTCCTTCTAGGAAGGTCTTTTACTTGCTGCAGCTATATAAGGCTCGCATGGCCGCACGGCCATGCGCTAGTATTGCTTTCATTTATGTACTTTGCGCCAGTGTGGTCTTGTATGAGTGTGATCAGGGACCCGGCTGAAATAAGCCCCTAGAATGCTGGCACCTCCGGCGAGGAGTTCGTATGCTTGTGTGTTCAGGGACGTGGCCGAAATAAGCCCTTAGAATGCTGGCACCTCTGGCGAGGAGTTTCTTGTGCATGCAAGACCACTGACTGCTCTTGTTTAGACAGTTAACCTGTGCCTCTGTGGAGTCTAACAGGGCGCAGCGCTTTGTGTTCACAGCTGCTCTGTGAAGTAACAGAGTTAGCTAACACTGCCATTTATTCCGCTATTTGCTAGCAGCAGGTTCTCCTGCACGGTGGACCCCGGGCTGCGAACGCATCTATCCTAATAAAATATATACTTTCATTAGGTGCGTTCCGCTAGCCCTAACACGTACTGATGGTAAAAGTGGGCACAGGGACCAAACATGGATGACACACTCACCCAAAACACTGATGACACTGGTATAATTTTTTATTGTAAAAACACGGACATGTGAATGAAGCCTTAAGAAGCTGAAAAAAAAAAGAAATCACATTTACTATATGAATATATACTCTCCTTGTTTATCTTTGGTTACATGATAATGGAGCGGCCCCCAAACGCAGGGCAGCGGGGTACCCGGTACCGGGTCTCTCTCTCGGTTCTGGGGATGTCACGGTGGCCTGACCCGGTTCGTTGCCCTGCTAAGGGGTGCCCAATTAAAGATGTAGATGACGGTGTAGGTTGCAGTAAATAACGAGGACACAGGGTTGCAGTCTCTTTACCTCTTTACTGAAGGCTTCGGCATCCACAATCCAGAGCACTGCTAACAGGGCTGGCTGAGACCGGCCGGTCCGAAGGCACATCCAGAGTTCCCTTTGCAGGTGGAAATCAGTAGCCTACCTACTAGCGCCTGGGTGTTGTAGTACTTCCCTGCTGAGCACCACGGGATGGTCCTCACAACTTTCGTGTATGTTTCTGTTCTTTCTCTCTCCGTCCCCCAGATGATATGGATAGGAAGCACCCGTATGACGGGGTAGGCCTGGAGTTATTTTATAGGGACCCTAGAGACGCCCCTCTCCCACAATTGCCTCCGTTGTCTTCATTAGGTGAAAAAGGTGAGACAGCCAACCTAAAGTTAACTGTCTGTTGTGAATTTGGTTTTTGGGCTCCCCCGGTGGTCACTGGTGGTACTGGACTTGTGTGCTTCACTTTCTCTGTTCACCTGTTTTCATCAGGATATGGGTGTATCCTATTTAGCCTTGCTGCTCAGTTATTCTAGTGCCGGCCATCAATGTAACCAGAGCCTTTCTGTTGCATGTTCCTGCTTCTAGACTACTATCAGCTAAGTTGGACTCTTAGTCCTAAGTTTGTTTTGCATTTTTGTTCCAGTTCACAGTTATGTTATTTTTCTGTAGCTGGAAGCTCTTGTGGGCCGAAATTGCCACTCCGGTGTCATGAGTTGACACATGAGTCTTAAAGTAATTTCGGGATGGTATTTTAATAGGGTTTTCAGCTGACCGTGAAGTTCCCTATTGTATCTTCTTGCTATCTAGTAAGCGGACCTCGCTTTGCTGAACCTACCTTCATACTGCGTATGTCTTTTCCTCTGAACTCACCGTCAATATATGTGGGGGGCTTCTGTCTCCTTTTTGGGGGAATTTCCCTAGAGGTAAGCCAGGTCTGTCTTTTCCTCTATTAGGGTTAGTTAGTCCTCCTGCTGGCGCTAGGCGTCTAGGGATAAAACGTAGGTACGCCACCCGGCCACTGTTAGTTGTGTGGTAGGTTTAGCTCACGGTCAGCTCGAGATTCCATCACCCAAGAGCTGTTCTGTTATTTATGTTCTCTGACGCTCCCTTACCATTGGGAACCATGACAACTGTCCTGCCGTTGGTTCAATGTAATGCGTAGAGTCTGTTACTTTCTCGGCGTTCTGGCCACCGGCTACGCGCCTCAGAAGGATGTTGCCGATCTCGGGGCACGACTCCTTCTGGTTCTATCGCCTTTGTACTGTGATCTCGTTTCTCACTTCTCAACAATATACTTTGCTTCGTGTCTTTTCTTAAGATGCTGCAGCAATGAGGTGCAGGCACGGCTCCGTAACAATCTGTCCTTTCGCTAGGCCTCTGTCAGGATCCCACCCCTGACAGGGACCCCCCTGAATCTTCCCAAGTAACTGTCACGGGGAAACTAGGTGAGCGAGAGCTAAATACCCGGGCCCCTGCAGTTTCCCTCAGACTAGGGAAATCCTGACTGACCCTCTACCTGGAGTTTACACTGATGGTTTGCATGTCCAGGCCTCGAACCTCACCCTAACTCCTGTAATAACCCTAGGCTGATACCTCCGCCCTCCACCCAGTGAAGAGGTAATATTCCAATACCCACAGATAGAACAGACAAGGATAAAGGAAAATATAAACCACGCCGCAGTCACTCAGGAATACACTATAAATGTGCAGGGCAAAATAAATACAAATATAGGAAGGAGTAAATAAGACAGAGGAAAATACACCACCAGCAACGAATCTCCAAACCAGCTCTCCACTCCAGACCGAGATAACGCACAAGAGAGAAGCTATAATCGGCGACGCCCAATGAACAGGAGAACTATTTAAAGGCCATGGAAATGGCCCAGCTTCCAATCCGAGGATCAGGTAAATTAACCCCGGAACAGCTAGACAAAATCTAGCAGACGCCAATGAGCAAAAAGTGGTCAACAGCGGAATTGCCGCTGTCTGTCGGACGACCTAGTCTGAACAGCGTCCGACATGACAGTAACGCTCTCCTCTCACTAGATGTTACCTGGGCAAAACCCACTCAGCTTCTCTCCAACTTCCTATCCAACCCCCAGTTTTACCAGAGTGTGAGGAGTGGCCTAATACATAGAACCCTTTGCTCCCCCTGGTGGCCGGAGTGTGAAGTGTAATGTGTGACTGTGATACCTGGTCAGGTGAACTCCTTTAGTGCAATCAGACGTAACATCGCGCTCCCCTTAGTGGCAGAGCGACATTACTGCAACAACCAGGACTCTGGGGCGCTGCACTCCCCCCCTGTTAAATCCAGTACTCCCAGACTGGGAAAGAAGACCAGCAATACATGTTAGCAAAAGACATACAAAATTTTGAAATGCAATAAACAAGTAAATTTAACAGTGCTTCCCTTTATGGGAGGTGAGGACACTTGAGCGTTACAAACAAAAACATATTTACATAGTGCTTAAGATTTTAAATAACATTTATTAAATAACTGACTATAAATAACCATTATTACCCAGCCGGGCATTCTATCTACTAAGTGCAAATTCTGAACAATAATTTAACTTTCTCCTTTAAGGGCGTAAGGGCAGGTACCCACTAAAGGCCTACTATAAAACACTATAGTACAAATTACTAGATTCCTGATCTCTTTTGTAATTATTATGTGATAAGGAGGAGGATAATCTGACACATATGATCAATGCGATGTGTCTTTCCGGCCTTTCTCATATATGCGTGAACTGAAAAATTCTTTTTTTGTAACTCTTCTTTCCATGCATCAGTCTGAGAATGAGAGCATCATGCATCATATAATACTGAAATTCCCTTATTAGGCTGATGTTCTGCCAAAGGTATGCTTGCTTTTATCTATGAATGGAAAATACTTTCCATGACTAGATGCAATATTGTCTATGTGGAATCCGATCAACAGTGTTTGTGAAAAGAAAGACATTTTGAATGGAAAAAATTTGATCCAAAGTTCATTCATTAATTTCTAGCCTACCATGTTAGTATTTTTTTTTTGCGGTCCCTTTTATTCACAGACACTAATGTAGAATAGGATGAATATAAGCCATATGAGAAGCTAGAGCAGAACCTGGCACCAAAATAGCCCCTTCTAAGAAAAGCATCACAATAATAAGTGATTAAAGGAGCCCTCAGAAGGACAGTGTCTATGCTGTATAATAATGACAGTACCTCCTGGTTCCACTTCTTGTAAGCACTTGGTCAATGGAGCATGATGTTCATTAAGGTGTCATTATATCATATATTACAGTATGTCAGGGTGGGTCTTGCTGATAGCCAACTTTCAGCTCTATCTACCGACATATGCCTGTTATTTTACAAAACATCTACTGCTGAAGCTAAATGAAATATTGGAAAGTAAATAAAAGATTTGCTCATCAAAGCCAAAATTAGTTTTTCACCATTCTGAGTTTTTTTTTCATGTACTCTTTAATATGTATGTGATGGTTCAGAGAAGTGATAGTACAGTGCCTTGAAAAAGTATTCAAACCCTGCAAACATTTCCACATTTTTTCATTTTTCTGTTTTTACCCACAAACTTAAATGTATTTTATTCGATCTGACAACACAAATTAGCAAGTTTTTTGTGAAGAGTAAAGGGATTGATACATGGTTTTCTAATTATTTTAAAAATATAAATCCAAAAATTATGACATGCATTTGTATTTAGCCCCTTATAGACTGATACCCCTAAATAAAATTCTGACTGACCAATTTCCTCCAGAAGTCCCATACGTAGTAAATTGAGTAATTTATTGTCATTATTCTCAGTATAGCTACTGCTGTTCTGTAAAGGCCTCAGAGGCTTGTTTGAGAACAAACAGCATCATGAAAACCAAGGAACACACTGGACAAGTCAGGGATAAAGTTGTGGACAAGAGTAAAGCAGGGTTAGGATATAAAAAAATAGCCCAAGCATTGACTATCTCATGGAGCATGGTTCAAACCATCATTGAATAATGGAAAGTATATGGCAAAACTGCAAATCTACCAAGACATGGCTGTGCACCTAAACTGAAACCCAAGCAAGGAGAACACTAATTAGAGAAGCAGCAAAGAGACCCGTGGTTACTCTGGAGGAGCTGCAGAGATTCATATCTCAGGTGGGAGAATCTGTCCACTGGACAACTATTAGTCATATGCTCAACAAATCTGGCCTTTATGAAAGCATTTCTTATCGTATTTTTGAAAGCAAGCCATAAGAAATCTCATTTTCAGTTTCTTGTAGGGGATAGAGCTAGCTTGTAGAAGACGAGACACTGGCCAGATGAGATCAAAGTAGAACTTTGTGGGCTAAATGCAAAATATTATGTGTTACGATGCACATCATTCTGAAAACACCATACCCATCATCAAACATGGTGGTGGTAGCATCATGCTGTGGGGATGCTTTTCTTCACCAAAGACAGGGAGGCCGCACAGAGTTGATGGGAAGATGGATGGAGCTAAATGCAGGGCAATCTTGGAGGAAAACCTAATAGAGGCTGAAAAAAACTTGAGACTGGGAGTGGGTTCACCTTCCAGCAGGACAGCAACTCTAAATATACTGCCACAGTGTGTTTTTAAAGGGCCATCAAAGTCCAGACCTAAATCCCATTGAGAATCTGTGGCTAGACTTGAAAATTGCTGTTCACAGGCACCTCCATCAAATCTCATTAAGCTAGAGGTAATTTGCAAAGAAGAATGGGCAACATTTTCAGCCTGTAGATGTGGAAAGCTGGTAATATCCCCAAAAGACTTGCAGCAGTAATAGCAGTGAAAGATGGTCCTGCATTCTCAGATTTATATTTGTAAAATAATTGGAAAACCATATATCATTTCCTTTACACTTCACAACTGCTTGCTACTTTGTCTTGTTGTATCACAACTATGAAAATAAAATACATTCAACCCCTTCACAACCCTACGATTTTCCTTTTTTTTTGTTTTAGTTTTTTCTTCCCCTTCTTCCAAGAGCCATAACTTTGTTATTTATTTATCTATCCACATAACTGTATGAGGACTTGTTTTCTGCAGGACGAGTGGTACTTTTGAATTACATCCATCATCCATCATTTATTTTATCATGTGATGCACTGGAAGGCAGGAAAAAAAATCCAAGTTTGTTGAAATTGTAAGAAAAAGTGCAAGTCCACAACGTTTTTTTTTTTTTATGTACCATGTTCACTGTGGTAAAACCGATTGGGCAATTTGATTCTCCAGGTCAGAGTAAAAATGTAGATTCAAAACATACAGTGCCTACAAGTAGTATTCAACCCCCTGCAGATTTAGCAGGTTTAATAAGATGCAAATAAGTTAGAGCCTTCAAACTTCAAACAAGAGCAGGATTTATTAACAGATGCATAAATCTTACAAACCAAAAAGTTTTGTTGCTCAGTTACATTTTTATAAATTTTAAACATAAAAGTGTGGGTCAATTATTATTCAACCCCTAGGTTTAATATTTTGTGGAATAACCTTTGTTTGCAATTACAGCTAATAATCGTCTTTTATAAGACCTGATCAGGCCGGCACAGGTCTCTGGAGTTATCTTGGCCCACTCCTCCATGCAGATCTTCTCCAAGTTATCTAGGTTCTTTGGGTGTCTCATGTGGACTTTAATCTTGAGCTCCTTCCACAAGTTTTCAATTGGGTTAAGGTCAGGAGACTGACTAGGCCACTGCAACACCTTGATTTTTTGCCTCTTGAACCAGGCCTTGGTTTTCTTGGCTGTGTGCTTTGGGTCGTTGTCTTGTTGGAAGATGAAATGACGACCCATCTTAAGATCCTTGATGGAGGAGCGGAGGTTCTTGGCCAAAATCTCCAGGTAGGCCGTGCTATCCATCTTCCCATGGATGCGGACCAGATGGCCAGGCCCCTTGGCTGAGAAACAGCCCCACAGCATGATACTGCCACCACCATGCTTGACTGTAGGGATGGTATTCTTGGGGTCGTATGCAGTGCCATCCGGTCTCCAAACGTCACGTGTGTGGTTGGCACCAAAGATCTCGATCTTGGTCTGATCAGACCAGAGAACCTTGAACCAGTCAGTCTCAGAGTCCTCCAAGTGATCATGAGCAAACTGTAGACGAGCCTTGACATGACGCTTTGAAAGTAAAGGTACCTTTCGGGCTTGTCTGGAACGGAGACCATTGCGGTGGAGTACTTTACTTATGGTATTGACTGAAACCAATGTCCCCACTGCCATGAGATCTTCCCGGAGCTCCTTCCTTGTTGTCCTTGGGTTAGCCTTGACTCTTCGGACAAGCCAGGCCTCGGCACGGGAGGAAACTTTCAAAGGCTGTCCAGGCCGTGGAAGGCTAACAGTAGTTCCATAAGCCTTCCACTTCCGGATGATGCTCCCAACAGTGGAGACAGGTAGGCCCAACTCCTTGGAAAGGGTTTTGTACCCCTTGCCAGCCTTGTGACCCTCCACGATCTTGTCTCTGATGGCCTTGGAATGCTCCTTTGTCTTTCCCATGTTGACCATGTATGAGTGCTGTTCACAAGTTTGGGGAGGGTCTTAAATAGTCAGAAAAGGCTGGAAAAAGAGATAATTAATCCAAACATGTGAAGCTCATTGTTCTTTGTGCCTGAACTACTTCTTAATAATTTAGGGGAACCAAACAGAATTCTGGTGGGTTGAGGGGTTGAATACTAAATGACCCTCTGAAAAGACTTTTCACAATTTAAAAAAAAAATAAACAAAGAAATAACATTCTTTTTTGCTGCAGTGCATTTCACACTTCCAGGCTGATCTACAGTCCAAATGTCACAATGCCAAGTTAATTCCAAATGTGTAAACCTGCTAAATCTGCAGGGGGTTGAATACTACTTGTAGGCACTGTATATAGTTTTATTTTTTATAGTGGTGACAATTTTTTTGCTTTTATCATCATTTTCTAAGACCATTTCCAAGAGTCCAAAAGCTGTGTGATGGTTTTTTTTTTTTTGTGCGCTAAGCAGACATTTTTACTGGAGGTTGATTTGAACTTGTGTGCTTTTTTTAATTTTTTTCATAATTTAAAAAAAATTTGTTCTCACCTTTTACTGTATTTATTAGTCTCTTTAGGGGACGTGAAGCTGTGATCTTCAGATCGCTTGCACTATACATAGTAGTGCATCAGCACTGTTATGTGTAGCTAAAATCATGATCTCCTATGAACGCCGGAAACTGTCCAGCGTTCACAGGAGGATCGTAATGACAGAAAAATGGTCATCAGCAAACCCTCAGCTGTCATGTCAACCCAGTGGTGCACCGCGATCGCGTCACAGGCACGTCGATGGACAGGTGGAATAACACGCCCACCTACTGGTGTGTGTTAAATTTCACTGTCAGAGATTGGCAGCGGTATTTAACAGGTCAACAGCTTCGCTCCACTTACAGCTGGTAAAAACACATGATGGCTGATTAAATTAGCCATTATGTGCTGCTGAAGATGCGAGACTGTAATCACTCTGTGCAGCCCTCCATGACTGAAACCGGGAGGTTGCTGGGAGGAATAAAACTGCACTTTCAGTACTGCAGTGGGAACAATCATAACGCTATTAGCTTGCAGATTAACCTGTATCTCCATGTTAATACTGTTATACAAACTAACGGGTTCCTTTAACAAGTCAATGCAGGGGTTCATAGAACACTTGCTGACACCAATTGAGATTCGGGTCACAGTTATAGCATACACTGGTAGTGTTTGCAGTTTTTGTCATGAATTTTGTTGGCAGAAACTTTTTATCATAAAAAAGTGTAAAAATATATATGCCAAAACTAATGTAAAAATAAACTTTGTATGAAGGTACCCTAAAGAATAGTACATGGTTAGCCTTTTAGCAGATTTTGTTTTGGGCCTTAGGAGCTTGGAAGTACAGTATGCTTTTGATTCAGGCTACAACTGCCTTTTGAGCAAGGCAGTGCAGGCAGAATTTGAGAGGCATCCTTTCATAAACTGTTCTGCTACCCAGTAACTTCTAAGAATTTCTTAAGTATTGCTCTTCAAGCGAAGTAACATCACAAGCTAACCACACCTCTACAAATATTTACCTTAGCTATCATTTAAAACAATGTCGCCTCTTTTAGTTTATCCTTAAAAACGAATTATTGAAAAATTTGTAAAATGTCTTTTTTTTTTCCCATAAACGGCAGAGGGGTGGGGGTTGCGGAAGCTTTAATTTTAGAAATTGTTATTTAGTAAGCTGGATTCAGTAGCCTTCATTGATTAAACATTAGGTTAAACAGAACTTATTATGGTTTGTAGAGATATTATAGCATTGGGTGTCATTACACAGTACTTAAAGAGTAAGGGAAAGGCTGCTTAAACGTCCAAACCGCAAAACAGACCACATTTGCTATTGAAGATATCTCAGGTGACCAATTGCTTGCAATTTGCTAGCAGTCCCATGGTACATACGGTAAGAATTAGCTAGGCAAGGTTAACGTGACGAGGCCTGTCTCAGACAGGCGTTCCCTGTATTTTTCCCAGAACACTGAGGTATGGGAGTATTTACTTAACGTGTCTCATATCCAATCTGAAATATGCAGAATGTCACATTCACTAAAATAGAAACTGGCATTGTGAATTATTATACATCTGCGTTTTACAAAGAAATAATATGTGGCTATTTATATCACCATAGTAATCATTACACAAAGACAAAAAATAATATCCTTTAAGGGTAACATGAAAGAATAGGTAGGAATTGGTACAATATACTGTATATGATTATGAGCAAGACTGGATCATGACTGGTGGGTACCACTGCTTACAAAATGATGTCATACCATGCATGGATTATTTACATTGGCCATGTACATTTCGTAATTGTCAGAAGATACAAATAGATTGACTGAAAATCTAATGTGGACTACAGCCCCAAAATGCTGAATATTAACTTTTTTTCACCCAACACATAAGCAGCACCTAGCAGATTGTTAGCTTTATTTCCTTACAGATATAAATACATGGGTGTTAATACATAGAAGGCAATTAAATCGAAAGATAAAGAGATGGTATATCATCACTTTATGTTTCGAGGGGTTCTGACTAGAGTTGAGTGAATATGTTCGAAATTGGTTGCCGAATCTGAATTTGACATATTCGTGCCATATTGGTACCCTATTCGTGCCGAATTTATGTTTGATGATCGGTTCCGAACATATTTGTTCATTTCTACTCCCATTGAATCCAATAACGTTTGGTGAGTATTGCAAAAACAATATTCGGTGCCGATCATAATCTGAACCGAATTTTGAAAAATTTGCTCAACTCTACTTCTTACGTTTTAGACCATGGCAAAATATTTTCTCTCTGTCTCTCTATGTCCATCTTAACAGCTGGCATTGACAGTCATAGGCTGTCCTCATTTTTTCTGGTAAGTCTGGGGAAAAGAGACATGGGTATAGAGCGTTGAAGCTGGCTGTATGGGTCAGGCTGTGTCATCGTCCATGCTGGCATCTTGCTTTTCATTGTAGGCTTTGTTGATTGATTTCTATTCTGTTGTGACATGCTGCTCCCAGGGGAAGATTCAGAGGTAAAATTTGTGAAGAAGTGCCGGAAAAAAAAACACATGGTTCCACACACATTAGCCAAATAAGTCAAACATTTTTTTAGAATGGGGCAGTTAAGGCAGAAAATGACAGACCAAATCCCAAAATGAATTCAGTCCTCAGACCAGTTCCTAACAGTTCAGACCCAAGTGGCCCTTATATTAGTGGACATCATATGGGACTCTGAAACGGTTTCAGACCTCAGACCAGACACTTTCACGATGAGACATCCAAATTCAGATCCTGTACTACATTTACTTACTGTCCCTGGATCCCCGCTGCTCTTTTCTCTCCAGTAGCTGCTACACACAGGACTTTGGTGCATTGTGCCCCAGTGGTGTCATCCAATTTTCTCATATCACATTGGTGCTAGCCCCAATTCAACTCCTTTATTTTTCAATGTGCCACCTTTTTCCCTTCTTTGAGGCCCAGGCTCCAATCCCAAAAAGTTCAACATTGCAACACAATGAGAGCCTGTGAACCCTAATAATAATAATAATAATAATAATAATTTTAGTTCTATGGCGTCAACATATTCTGCAGCACTTTATATTTTAGAGGGGACTTGTACATACAACAGACATTACAGCGTAACAATAAACACATAGATCAAAACCGATGCCAAGAGGAATGAGGGCCCTGCTCACAAGCTTACAATCTATGAGGAAAAGGGGAGACACAAAAGGTGGATGGTAACAATTGTTTTTGTTGTTCGGACCAGCCAAAGTGTAAGAAACGGGTGTTCATGTAAAGCTGCATGAACCGGTTATCAGCCTTAGTATGTAACAGTACAGACACAGAGGGCTATTAAATGCATAAAGCATGTGAGAACATGATGCGAGGAACCTGGTTATGGTAAAAATTTGAATGGGCAACACAGGGATAGTTAGGTTAATGTGTTGAGATGGTAGGCCAGTCTGAACAAATGCGTTTTTAGGGCACACTTAAAACTGTGGGGATTAGAGATTAATCGTATGCACCTGGGTACTGCATTCCAAAGAATTGGTGCAGCACATGAAAAGTCTTGGAGACGGGAGCGGGAGGTTCTAATTATTGAGGATGTTAACCTCAGGTCATTAGCAGAACGGAGGGCATGGGTAGGGTGGTAGACTGAGACGAGGAAGGAGATGTAGGGTGGTGCTGAGCCATGGAGTGCTTTGTGGGTGAGGGTAATAAGTTTGTACTGGATTCTGGAATGGATGGGTAACCAGTGTAATGACTGGCACAGGGTAGAGACATCGGTGTAACGATTGGTGAGGGATATGAACCCTAAAACCTGCAATAGAGCTGGCAATTTAATTAAAAAACCATTAGTTAAAAAAACTGACTATTTATCTGATATTCATTAATATGGGTCAGCACAAAACATATTTCCTTTGCATGCTCTTTTAATACGTTTCTAAAGCAGAAATTCAAATCAAAGATGTGTGCTACATTTTCCTCCCTTTTTATATCGTAAAAATTTCAAATATTTTAATAAAGTAGACCTAACATTTAGTTTATATAAGTCCTATGATAACCTGTTGGTTTGATTTAATGTTTTTTCCTCTTTTGACATATCAGTTGCACACAGAAAAATCTTGCTTTCAAAGACCTTGCTGAAAAATAATATTTTGTTGCTTGATGAGAACAATTTCATTGTGTCTCTTATCTGTTGTTTATGAGATAATTTGCCAAAGTTCTTCCCGTCCTGAATGTGTCAGTTCTTTTTTGACACCTGGAATTTTGAAAGGATCCTAAAAGCACTTGAGCAATGCTATTTTTCATTTACTGGTATTTTATACAACTATAAGCCACGACTGATGAAATGATCTGTCTGGAGAATGCAGATGAATGTTTATGCATTCTTGCAAGACAAAATTGCAATACAATGGTGATAACATGAACATTAAGTTGTCATAATACACTAACCTCATATTTTATTCTGAAGATAACCTACCGCTTTATTCATTCATTATGTGACTAAACAAGTCTAAAAAGATATTTAATAAGAAATACAGTGGGGGAAATAAGTATTTGATCCCTTGCTGACTTTGTAAGTTTGCCCACTGACAAAGATATGAACAGTCTATAATTTTAAGGGTAGGTTAATTTTATCATTGAGAGATAGAATATCAAAAATAAAATCCAGAAAATCACATTGTATAAATTATATACATTTATTTGCATTTTGCAGTGAGAAATAAGTATTTGATCCCCTACCAACCATTAAAGGGAGCCTGTCACCTGAATTTGGCGTCTTGCGCAGGCGTGTACTCCGGAGGACAGAGAATGAACTTCAATCCAATATTGCGGCCAGCATGCAGCCAGCGGGTAAGGAAAGGGTGAATCAAACACCCGAAAACCCCGCCCATATGACCCAAAACTGGTCCCGCCAAATTCAGGTGACAGGTTCCCTTTAAGAGTTCTGTCTCCTACAGACCTAATCAACTCTTTACCTGCACTAAAGACAGCTGTCTTATATAGTCACCTTTATAAAAGACTCCTGTCACAAACTCAATTAGTCTGTCAGACTCTAACCACTACAACATGGGCAAGACCAAAGAGCTTTATAAGGATGTCAGGGACAAGATCATAGACCTGCACAAAGCTGGAATGGGTGACAAGGTAAGAGGTAAGGTAATAAGAGTCCGTTTTTCTTAGGTTTTTTTTTTTTTAATGACCACAAAGAATGCTAAAATATATTTAAAAAGTGGTTCCATATTCTGTACCAAATACTTTTACATTTTGGACACATTTAAAAAAAAAATGGAGACAGGGTTGGTAGCTATGATTTGGATTGACAGTGGAGTTTTAATTTTTGTTATGTATTTATTTTACACATTGTGCTCCCTATAAGGTCATAAACAACCATTAGGAAGGGGAGGGAGGTATTTTAACATTGAGATGTTTATTTTCATCTTATTTCCCTTGTAACTGGAGCTACTAAACCAACTTTCTGGGTAAATAACATAGCTGTCTGATTCACCTATGAAACAGCAACTCCTTCTCCCTCCCTATACACAGCGATAACATGACCGCTGTGTATGGAGGCGGAAGTCTCATCAGTGTGTCATGCTTCTGGATTTGAACCCTTTATTCTGTGTTTTGTGGTCGACGTCTCTCTCCACTGAGCCACTATAGATACTTTTTCTTTGGGTGTTTTAGTTCTGTTATCTTTCTGTAGATTTTGTGTTTTTCATGTATTCTGTTTGTCTGTCCTATCACCTTTTGGGTGCAACTTTAAATACTTTTTCACACTGGTGTTCTTTTTTTAATCACAAATGTTTAAAACAACCAGGACTTTGCTATTTCCAAAAGGTGGCACTAGAGTTCTAGTGCTCCTCCTCTCTGAAGAGACAATTTGTATAGTCAAATTTCATGAAATTCTCAAGTCCTGGCAGTTTTAAATATTTTGTGATTCAATTAGCACGAATCACCTAAAAATCCCATGGCACTGTTTTACACATTGACAAAAAAGATTACATCAGGTTGAGAGGGCTCACATGACCTCAGGTGTGGCTGCACAGGCTCCCCATAATACCTTACAGCTATCACATCACATGAAATAGAACAGCAAATCAGCAGGGACAATTATAACCATTATAAAAGCTGAGGCAGGGAAAGCAGCAGACATTTTAGAGTTTTGCAGCCTAGAGAAAGGACCACAGAGCACACAGATCAGCATTAAAGGGAGAGAAAGCCCTAAAGTACTGGAGAAATACTCCAAGCAGACTTTATTGTACAACTGCAGAATTAAAGATGAGTGTAGTAGTCTGCCAATAATACAGAAATTTATTTGATAGGGGGAAACAAAATTGTCAGTAGCTGCAGACTTTGTGTTAATTTTCAGACAGTGATATATTCAAGTCAAACACCAATGCAGATCTCACACTTTGCACTGTCGAGGGGCAGTATCCCAAAACACAGTGTTTGCAAATTCAGAATCTGGTTTGGCTTTTATCCTAAGTCATGTGGCAAGGCTCAGTAAAGGGTCAACATTGACTTTTAGGATTGCTATTTTCAATAGGTAGCACTAGAGTTCTAGTCTTCTTCCTCTCTGAAGAGACAATTTTCATATTTAATTTCCAAGAGGAGCATTGCAAGGCTTAAAAGTTTCCTCACCTTGGCATGCCAGGCTTGACCTGTCACTCTCAGCAAGGAGAAATGTTACACCTTGGATCCTAGTCAGATGCCTCTCACCCCACCAAGCCAGATCTCACACTTTGAACTGATGAGGGGCAGTACCCTGAAAGACAGTGTCTATAAATTGAAAATCTGCTTTGGCTTTTATCCTAAGTCATGGGGCAAGGCTTGTTAAAAGGTCGACATTGACGTTTATGACTGCTACTTTCAATAGGTGGCAACAGAGTTCTAGTCCCCTTCCTCTCTGAAGAGACAGTTTTCATATTTATTTTCCCAGATGAGCTTTGCAAGGCTAAAAAGTCTCATTACCTTGGGATGCCAAGTGTTAGGTGTCGAGTTCCCACCGCTGCACAGGGGGAATCTCGAACCACGTCTGCTGCGGTCTCCCATTCTCCTCCAGCTGCAGTGGAACCTGCTCAGCAGAGACGTTGGTCTCAGAGTCTGGCTCAGCCTCATACTGTGCGAATGGTTACTGCTGCCTTTCCAGGCTCTGCCTTTGTGTAGCCAGCAGTGGTCAGCGGCGAACAGGCTTTTCTGGGACTAAGTCCTGCTTTTCATGCACTGAGCATGCCCATGGGAGGACCTCTCATTGGAGGTCGGGGGTCACACGCTCAGGCCCTGTAGCAGCTCCTATTGGTCCACCAGGAAGGTCCTGAAGAGCTGCAACTATAAAAGGATTGCATGGCCACACGGCTATGCGCTAGTATCAAATGTGTTTGGCTTATGCCAGTGGATACTATACCACTCTATTCATATGTGGTGTGAGGCTGTAGCTTTGGGACTGTACACTCAGGCAGGCAGCTAGCGTCAGTGGGGGCAATTAGCCTTGGCTTAGCATCTGGTTACTTCATGTGTGTGGTTAGCACAGAAGAGTTCCAGAGCCAGCACAACCCTAGTTAGGGTAATAGTTTTGTGTACAGCGCGACTCTGTGAGGCAACAGAGATCGCTTCCAGTTCACACGGGGTGAAGCTTAACACACGTGTGAGCTCAGAGTTTGTCCGCCGTTACTTAGCAGCAGATATCTCTGCACGGTGGACCCTGGGCTACGAACGCACCTTGTTGCTACCTATCTATACTCAGTGCATTCTGCTAGCCCGAACAGTATTCTAGCGCCAGGGTCTGGCTAAGTAATGGCGGACGAACAGTGATTGCAGGGGTACATCCAGCAGCTGGAGGGCAGGATGGCGGCTCTCGAGCGTGCAAACTCAGCTGTGGATGTTATCACAATAGCTGTTCACACTGCTAGCGTGGCTGCAGCAACTTTAACCACTGCCACCCCTGTTCCGACCTTATTCCACCTCCCACTGCCAGAGAAATACTCTGGTGACAGTAAATCATGTAAGGGTTTCATGAGCCAGTGCGGTTTACACCTCGAGATCCTGGCTGCACGTTTTCCCACAGAGCGGGCAATGGTGGGATTCATTGTTTCTCTTCTGTCGGACAGGGCGTTGGAGTGGGCTATGTCGCTGTGGGAGTGCGACGATCATGTGGTGCAGAGTGCTTCTCGGTTTTTGAGCACTCTGAAACAGGTCTTTTTAGGACCTCGAGTCACCCATGATACGGCGCTCCAACTGCTGGCATTGACTCAGGGTTTGTCCATGACAGCCATTTTGCCGTCCACTTCCGGACTTTAGCATCCGAGTTGGAGTGGCCGGATAAAGCCCTCATCCCGGTATTTTGGAGGGGGCTGGCTGACCATGTGAGTGACACTTTGGCCACTAGGGAGATTCCCGCCACACTGGAGGAGCTCATAGCAGTATCAACTCGCATCGTCCTTCATTTTAACGAGCTGGCTCCCACCTTCGCCGAACCTCTGGAATCTCCAGTCTAGGTGTCCGAGTCACATGAGGCAATGGAGGTGTCACAAGCGGGATCTAAGTCCCGGACCGCTCATACACTTAAGGTCTGTCATGTTTGCCAGCAGTCAAGAGCCTTGACTCCAGGTGTTCTCAGTGGTCGGGAAAACGTCAGCGTCTAGTGGTAGTCGGAGCTGGTACACTAGACACAGCGATGTTTTCCTACAAATTGTCCTTCAATGGGACAATTACCATAGGCCCATCCACTCTTAAGGTAGAGCTCCGGGGCGGAGGGCAATTTTATGTCATCTGTTTTCGCCCAACGACACGCAATACCCCTGGTGATGCTCGCCAAACCTGTGACCGTTCGAGTGGTAAATGGGTCGACACTACCTTCACAGACTACACACCAAACCATTCCTTTCACCCTTTCCATGTCTCCATCTCATCAGGAGATTAATTCCCTACTAGTCATTCCTGAGGGTATTGATGAGGTCCTGTTGGGGATACCACGGCTACGCTACCACGCTCCTCATATAGAGTGGTCCTCAGGGAGAATTCTGGGATGGAGTAAATCCTGTGATGGTAGATATCAGAGGGAGTGCATTCAGGTTGCTACAACTGAGGTACCCGCAGATCTTTCCTCTCTCCTCAAGCACTATTGGCCCTATGCGGACGTGTTCTCCAAAAGGGCTGTGGAGACCCTTCCGCCTCACTGCCCCTATGACTGTCCTATTGACCTCTTGCCTGGTGCAGAGCCTCCCCGGGGTCGAGTCTATCTGTTATCTCTTCCGGAGACGGAGGCAATGTCCCAGTACATCCGAGAGAATCTGGCAAGAGGATTCATTAGGAAGTCAGTGTCACCTGCAGGGGCTTGGTTCTTCTTCGTGCAGAAGAAGAGTGGGAACTACGTCCATGCATAGACTACAGGGGTCTTAACGCCATCACCATTAAAAATAAGTACCCACTACCCCTGATATCTGAGCTCTTTGATAGGTGTAATAATTATAGGGGATAACTCAGGAGACTCTTTGCATGGAACAAGACAACTACAGGACACAGTTTTATAAGTGATAAAGTCTATATTATCACACGGTGATTCAAACAGGTGCAGAGAGAAACTGAAGTCCACAACACTTGGTGTAAATATTAAACACAGCTTAGCAGTCTATAGGGAACTTCAGAGGAAAATGCAATCACGCAGAAAGTTTATGAAGCACAGTTATTCTTGAGGATACTTGACACGAATAAGTCCTTGTTTTAGTCCAAACACAGATAGATATGCTTATAAGGCAGTTCAAGCAATGTCTTATCTCAACCAGGAAGGCCTGGGTGATAATCTCGGGTTTAAGCAGAGCAGCAACAGCTTACATGTCCAGCAAATGTAGATGGAAGTAAACACGAGCAGCAGATGAAGGAGGATTACTGGAAACTGGTGTATGCAGCAGGAACTCATAGCAGAGTAGCAGGATCACCACACAGGTTCACAGGAGCAGGTATATAGCCAGGGAGTCACCAGAGTCAGGAGCTGGATGCAAGGCAGAATACTCTAGCACAGACTGAAGGCTGGGGTGGAGTTTTATAGCAGGAAGACACAGTGCACATGAGACCAAAGACGCCATCTTGGAAAAGGGCAGTAATGCACAAAAGGTAATAAAAATGTTCAGAGTCCTGACAATAGGCTACGTTGAGCAAGGGTATTTACTAAATTAGATCTTTGGGGTGCTTACAACCTGATTCGCATCCGTGAGGGGGATGAATGGAAGACGGCTTTTAACACCAGGGATGGGCACTATGAATATCTGGTGATGCCCTTCGGGCTCTGTAATGCCCCAGCCATTTTCCAAGACTTTGTGAACGACATCTTCCAGGATATGCTCACCACCTCGGTTGGAGTCTATCTGGATGATATTCTCATCTACTCTCCAGATATTGACTCCCACCGGAGAGATGTTTGCAAAGTCTTCGACCTCTTACGGGCAAACGCCCTCTATACCAAGTTGGAGAAGTGTGTGTTTGAGCAGGAGTCCTTGCCTTTCCTAGGCTATATCATCTCTGCCCAGGGATTGGCTATGGATCCTGCCAAGCTACAGGCTGTGATGGACTGGAAGATACCACATTCTCTCAAAGCGGTGCAGCGCTTTATGGGGTTCATTAATTACTATCACCAGTTCATTCCCCACTTCTCAACTTTGGTAGCTCCGTTTGTTGCCCTCACCAAGAAGGGAGCAAATCCCAAATTGTGGTTGGAGGAGGTCTCCAAGTCCTTTATTAAGTCACACTTTGCTAGCGCTCCCATCCTACATTGCCCCGATGTAGATAAGCCATTTATAATGGAGGTGGATGCCTCATCCGTTGGTGCTGGAGCAGTCCTCTTCCAAAAGGATGCTCAAGGTCGGAAGCATCCTTGCTTCTTCTTCTCCAAGACCTTCTCACCAGTGGAGAGGAATTATTCCATCGGGGACAGGGAGTTGCTAGCCATGAAGTTGGCTTTCTCAGAGTGGAGACACCTCCTGGAGGGGGCTCGCTTTCCCTTCCAAGTTTTTACAGACCACAAAAATTGAGTGTACTTACAGAGAGCCCAGCAGCTAAATTCTCGCCAAGCCAGATGGTCCCTGTTCTTCTCCCAGTTCCATTTCACCCTCCATTTTTTCTCCGGGGAGACGAACATTTGTGCTGACATGCTCTCCCGCTCCGTAGTGTCATCAGAGGAGGAGGAGGAGGAGCCTCACTTATTGTCCCTTCTGAGAGCCTGAGAACCGTGGTTCTGGTTTCGCTAGAGTCTGTGCCCCTGGGTAAGACTTTTGTACGATCAAATTTGCGACCGCAGGTTCTCTCTTGGGCTCATTCGTTCAGGGTGGGTGGACATTTTGGGACCAAGAGTACATTTGTTCTTCTGGCGATGACATACTAGTGGCTGCTATGGCTCGTGACGTCGGGGTTTATAATCGGGCGTGTGTCTCCTGCGTCAAGAATCGTTCTCCTCGGCAATGGTCTGCTGGGCTACTTTACCCCCTGCCAGTGACAGACAGGCCCTGGGAGATGGTCGGGATGGACTTCGTGGAGGGCTTAAATAAGTCTCGTAGCTGCACCGCTATCTGGGAAGTCACCGATCATTTTTCTAAAATGGTGCACTTGGTGCTGCTTCCACGCTTACCTTCTGCACGGGCCTTGGCGGCGTTGTTCATAAAACATATTTTACATCTACATGGCATGCCTGACAAAATTGTCAGTGACCGGGGTCCCCAGTTCACGTCTCGGTTTTGGAGAGAGCTCTGTCGTTTACTCTGCATTGAGCTGAATCTCTCTTCTGCATCCTATCCCGAGACGAATGGGTTGGTAGAGAGGGCCAACCAGACTCTGGTGACATACAACATTTTGTCTCTGCTAGGCAGGATTACTGGACATCTTTGCTACCGTGGGCGGAATTTGCTTTGAACAATGCTGTAGCCAACTCCACTGGGCAGACGCCATTTCTCCTTAATTACGGCCAGCATCTGCGTGTCCCTGTGCCCATGCCCGTGTCATCCACTGATTCCAGGGTTGCAGACTGGGCAGTGGAGGCACGTGACATTTGGGACTGCACACAGGATGCCATTTGGGCCTCCAAGGAGAGAATGAGGCTTTCTGCCAATGCACACCGGTGCCCTGCTCCGACCTTTGTTACTGGCGACTTAGTGTGGCTCTCCGCCCATAACATCAGGCTGCGAGTTGAGTCCACTAAGTTTGCGCCTCGTTACATTGGTCCTTTCAAGGTTCTGGAACAGGTTAACCCTGTGGTCTACCGTTTGGCTATTCCTCCGTGCCTTGGTATCACCGACACCTTTCATGTTTCCCTCTTAAAGCCCATCTATATGTCCCGGTTTTCCGAGTCATCTGCCGGGACATCGAGTTCATCCACGTGGCAAGAAATACTATCTGGTGGACTGGAAGGGTCACGGCCCAGAGGACAGATTCTGGGAACCTGTGGAGCACATTCGGGCTCTGCTGCTCATTGCAGCCTTTGAGCGTAGCGAGGCTCAAGGAGGAGGGGGCCCTAGGAGGGGGGGGTAATGTTAGGTGTCGAGTTCCTGCCGCTGCACAGGGGGAATCTCGAATTTTCAGACAGTGATATATTCAAGTCGAACACCAAAGCAGATCTCACACTTTGCACTAACGAGGGGCAGTATCCCGAAACACAGTGAGTGCAAATTCAGAATCTGTTTGGCTTTTATCCTAAGTCATGTGGCAAGGCTCAGTAAAGGGTCAACATTTTGTTTTAGGATTGTTATTTTCAATAGGTGGCACTAGAGTTCTAGTCCTCTTCCTCTCTGAAGAGACAATTTTCATATTTAATTTCCAACAGGAGTATTGCAAGGCTTAAAAGTTTCCTCACCTTGGCATGCCAGGCTTGACCTGTCACTCTCAGTAAGGAGGAATGTTAGCCTTTGGATCCTGGTCAGATGCCTCTCACCCCACCAAACCAGATCTCACACTTTGAACTGATGAGGGGCAGTACTCTGAAACACAGTGTCTATAAATTGAAAATCTGCTTTGGCTTTTATCCTAAGTCATGGGGCAAGGCTTGTTAAAGGGAACCTGTCACCTGAATTTGGCGGGACCAGTTTTGGGTCATATGGGTGGGGTTTTCGGGTGTTTGATTCACCCTTTCCTTACCCGCTGGCTGCATGTTGGCCGCAATATTGAATTGAAGTTCATTCTCTGTCCTCCGGAGTACACGCCAGCGCAAGGCAATATTGCCTTGCGCAGGCGTGTTCTCCGGAGGACAGAGAATGAACTTCAATCCAATATTGCGGCCAGTGTTGTGAATTATACTTCTTGGCTCCCTCTTGTGGTCACTAGTGATTTGGCACTTGGATTGTCTTTTACCAGGTTGGTACTCACCTGCTTCGTTAGGCCTGGGGTGTTGCTATTTAAACTTCCTGGATTCTCAGTCCAGTGCCTGGCATCGTTGTAATCAGTTCAGTTCTGTTTGCTCCTGTCTTCAGGTCCTGGTTCTTTGCAAGATAAGCTAAGTCCTGCTTTCTTATTTTTTGTTATTTTGCTTGTTCATATTTTTGTCCAGCTTGTACAAAATGTGATTCCTGATATTGCTGGAAGCTCTAGGGGGCTGATATTCTCCCCCCTCACCGTTAGTCGGTTTGGGGGTTCTTGGATATTCAGCGTGGATATTTTGCAGGGTTTTTTGCTGACCATATAAGTCATCTTACTATTTTCTGCTATTAGTCAGTGGGCCTCTCTTTGCTAAAATCTAGTTCATTCTTACGTTTGTCTTTTCTTCTTACCTCACCGTTATTATTTGTTGGGGGCTTGTATTACTTTGGGGTCTTTTCTCTGGAGGCAAGAGAGGTCTTATTTTCCCTGATAGGGTTAGTTAGTTCTCCGGCTGGCGCGAGATGTCTAGGATCAACGTAGGCACGTTCCCTGGCTACTGTTAGTGTTTGTGCTAGGATCAGGTATATGGTCAGCCTAGTTACCACGTCCCTATGAGCTGGTATTTATGTTTGCAGACTTTGCTGTAATCTCTGAGATCCTTGCCATTGGGATCATAACAGTATGCCAGGCCATGAATAGTTAATGCATTGCAGAAGTGGGATTAAAAGAAAAGGAGTTCTGAGTTTTTTTTTCTCCTCTTTCTTCCTTCCCCTTTTTCTTAGAGTGGCTGTAAGCTTTGCTGCAGACATGAATGTTCAGACCTTGATTACTAGTGTGGATCAGCTTGCTGCACGAGTGCAGAGCATTCAGGATTTTGTTGTTAGCAGTCCTATGTCTGAGCCTAAGATACCTATTCCTGAGCTGTTCTCTGGAGATCGATTTAAATTTAGGAATTTTAGGAATAATTGTAAATTGTTTCTATCTTTGAAACCTCGTTCGTCTGGAGATTCAGCTCAGCAAGTTAAAATTGTTATCTCCTTTTTGCGTGGCGACCCTCAGGATTGGGCTTTCTCGTTAGCGCCAGGAGATCCGGCATTGGCGGATGTTGATGCGTTTTTTCTGGCGCTCGGATTGCTTTATGAGGAGCCTAATCTTGAAATTCAGGCAGAAAAAGCTCTACTGGCTATCTCTCAGGGCCAGGATGAAGCCGAAGTGTATTGCCAAAAATTTCGGAAATGGTCCGTTCTTACTCAATGGAATGAATGTGCTCTGGCCGCAAATTTCAGAAATGGCCTTTCTGAAGCCATTAAGAATGTGATGGTGGGTTTCACTATTCCTACAAGTCTGAATGATTCTATGGCGCTGGCTATTCAGATTGATCGGCGTTTGCGGGAGCGCAAATCCGCTAATCCTCTGGCGGTGTTGTCTGAACAGACACCTGTTTCAATGCAATGTGATAGAAACCCCGATCCAGCAATGCAATGTGATAGAATCCTGACTAGAACCGAACGACAAAATCATAGACGACAGAATGGGCTGTGTTTTTACTGTGGTGATTCTACACATGTTATATCAGCATGCTCTAAACGCCTAACCAAGGTTGTCAGTCTTGTCTCCATTGGTAATTTGCAGCCTAAATTTATTTTGTCTGTGACTAGTGTTGAGCATTCCGATACCGCAAGTATCGGGTATCGGCCGAATTCCGATACCGAGATCCGATACTTTTGTGGTATCGGGTATCGGTATCGAAACAACATTAATGTGTAAAATACAACATTAATGTGTAAAATAAAGAATTAAAATAAAAAATATTGCTATACTCACCTCTCCGACGCAGCCTGGACCTCACCGAGGGAACCGGCAGCGTTCTTTGCTTAAAATGCGCGCTTTTCCTTCCTTCCGTGACTGTTATGGTTCCCAATGGCAGGGGAACATCAGAAACATAGAAAAACGGACAAGCTCTCGGGTGATGGTGTAGAGGGAGGATTTAAATTTATCCTTCACGGTTAACCCAGTGATTTCCAAATTAATATATAAGGTGTTGCCGGCAACTGAAAATGACCGGACGGAGACGTGTGTCTCTGTATGGGGGATCGAGCTGATCTCTGGCCCCCGTTTATTTTGTATATCAGTTTTCATTGTCACAGAAATTATACTTCAACCAATCAGCATAAGAACACGCTCACAGTTCTTAACCTATAAGAATGCAGGAAAAACTTAACCCATGAGGATACAGGAAAAATGGAAACTACAGATATGGTCATGTCTTTTTGGCACAGTATGTGTTTTTCTAACAGATGCCTCAGTCTTGTATAGTGATACACCCCCGAATCTCTTATCTGGCTCGAGACAGAAGACTCAAGGTCTTTATACCAATTATGAACAATAGCCTAGTTGCATACCAGGCTTGTGAACAAGATAAAGTTACTTCATGGCAGCTGTAACCTTTTACCTAATTAAATAACAGAATTTATCTTTAAGCAACAAGAAAATGGAGTCAAAAACACAAAATGGAGAATCTAGCACAAAATGGAGAACCTTTCATAATTTGTTCCTTCACATTCCCCCCTAGATAAATTTTGGTAACTATTGTCCAGCATCAGAGATACTATCCCGAGCTCTAAGCTCGAGGGGTACTGGTCTTCACATGACTGGTGCCATGTTACCAGCCATTTTAAATACAGTTTCATTAATATCTACAAGCGAGGGAAAAATCTTATTATTTCACAGTCTAAGATATAGCAGTACAAAAAGTATATAAGAAAATATATTTTCACCTTGACAATCCCCCCTAAACACTAAGTTTTTCCCTTAAAGAAAGATCCTTCGAGACTGTCCATGTGATGGGGAAAGGGGAGGTGGATTTCTTCATCCAGACACCTCAGAAACTCTCCCCTAGCGAGAGGCCTCCAGGCAGCTGAACCCTTCACTAACCTCACATGGAGTTCTCCCACTGTCCCTAAACTAAATCTCTTGGCATCATCTGAGAATGGGGGGTTTTGTCTATTCTCTTGAGGGGGACATACTTAGGGATCTCCCCTGGATCAGTACCATCGTACTCTGGTGGGTCTACTTCTTGATTGAGGAAGGTGCCAGTCGGAGTTGCTTTCACTAACTACCTAGGCCTGCCCAGGTGTACTTATACATCTATCATATTGTCATTATTTGTTTGTAAAATGAGAAAGGTTGGTTCTCAGGGTCAGCCAATTGTTTTTGCATAGCTAGCTAGTCAGAGGGCCTCCAGGGATAATACTCCTGTATCTGTCTTACCCTACCTGATGTGGTTGGTTCTCTGGTAGTGGGGGCGACATGACATGCTGGTCTACAGCTCCTTCCCAAAAGGATTACTGTCAGCCTACTCCCAAAAGTTAATGTCTCCAGTATCCACCAACCACAATCCTGTGTCAGCTTATGTCACTGCATGTGATCTTGTCTGGACAGGATTCAGTGTAATTCTCTTAGGTCGGGTTGCAGCACGGGTCATACAAGTGTTAGGGCCCAAATCCTCAACTATACCCTGGAAGGCATCACAGCTATAATTGACAAATCTTTGTTCACTGTAATATATATATTTGATCCATTCAACATTTTTATTAATCTGCACCTGTGGGATTATAGAAGCAATGCCGGCATAAATCTGGTTCTGGGCTTTAAACTGGTCAGGCACCCCCCTTGGCACTCCAATGGCATCAATATATATACTAGTGGATCTTCTTCATAACTCATGTGGAGCTGATCGAGACTTCTCCTCTTTCTGGTAGGTTCATCAGGTATCTTTGGTGTACATATATTGTGTATGTTTAATTAGCAAATCAGTATCTAGAGAACTGTTCTCTTTGCAGAAACTTGTCTTGAAGATCCCTACTGGTGTACCTGTGGTGTCTTGGGAATTATAGCAGGTGTAATTGTCAGCTAATACGGTTACTTCTCCTGGGACCTTTAGTTTAGGTTCCTTATGAATTAGTGGGACATAATCTGGGCAATCAGTGGACTTCAAACCTTTCAACAAATTCATGACACAGGCAGTGGTGTTGTCATCAGGAAAAAGCAGTGCATGTGTGTATAGGTGTGTATTCGCAGCAGCACAAGCAATACATCCTACAGATATATTCTGGACTCTTACATTGTATCTCACCCATTCTAACCATAGGTTTTTCCTTGGGGCTGTTTGTGTTTCTATGGAGAAAACCTCTTGCCAACTGAGACCTGGAATGGGGATCACTTCATTGACTACATTTTGCAAACGCTCACCTGGGCCTAAATTCCCATGGTATCCACTACTAAATACATAATTATAATGCCTTCCCAGTACAAATGTCTGCAGGTCAGCAGATTGGGGGCTTTCGAGATTTAGGAGGAGGGGGTGACAACTTTTACCCCATTTACAGCCCCTAAGTGGTTGCAGAAGGGCTGTTAGATGCATTCTCTCACGGAGACTCCTACCCGTCCTATCCTTAGAGAACATGGCTTCGCTAGGTTTATATCCCCAATCATCTCCCGTATTCCAAGCAGCATCTGACCAATAATAACAGTTATTGTTGTCATTTCTGGTAATACATATATAAAACTGGATGATCCCCTCTACAACCTGTTCAGTCTCAAGGCACTTGACTACATCACAGAAATCAAATCGCCAGATATTCACCGGGGCTGTCAGGTTTACCCAGAGAATAGTGGGACCAGAATTCTTATTTATGCAATAGGGGCCGAAGAGGTAGGGGCGAGGATGGCCCCTGGTCCCAGGATCAAAAACAACAGCAACATTTCCCTTCAGTCACTACTGTGACTAAACACTGGTTCGGTCTCTTTTACAGTGTGAGGCGTGAATCCAGGTGCTCTTTCCTTCAAGTTTTACTGCGGTGGGGGTGACCAGGATCACCGTGTGGGGTCCTTCAAATCTTGTCTGGAGACAATCTCTGCACACAAACGTTTTCACATACACCAGGTCTCCTGGCACAAAGGGATGTTGTCCAAGAACCTTGTCTGGGTCTGGAAGAGAACTGAAGACAGTTAAATGCACTTTGACAAAGTGTCCATGTAAGGCCTGTACATAGCTAGTCAAGTCCTGATACTTGAGCTGCAACTGTTGTGGAAAGAAACATTCAAGATTGGGGCTCCTGCCAAACAGAACCTCATACGGTGACAGTCCTGTCTTCCTGTTTGGGGTATATCTTACTGAAAACAAAGCTAGAGGAAGGCATTCTGCCCATGGTTTACCAGTCTCTACCATTGCCTTTTGGATTTTAAGCTTAAAAATTCCATTTAGTCTCTCCACTCTTCCACTACTCTGCGGATGGTATGGAGTATGCAATGCTTGACTTACCCCCAGTGCTGCCATTACCTCTGACATGATCTCTCCAGTAAAATGGGAACCCTGATCGCTTTCAATGACTTCAGGAACTCCATACCTGCATATGATCTCAGCCATCAGTTTCTTCGCCGTTGTCTTAGCCGTAGCTTTGGCAACTGGGTAGGCTTCTGGCCAACCTGAAAATAAATCAATGCAGACCAACACATACTCATACGTCCCTACCCTGAGTAACTGAATTTAATCAATCTGCAGTCTCTGGAATTGGTTAAAGGGCCAGGGAGTGTGTTTGGATGGGGTTTTCACTGTCCTACTCTGATTATGTGTGGCACATATCATGCAGCTCTGTACCTGCCTTTCTGCGCAGGTGGAAAACCCGGGGGCAATCCATTGTTTCTGTAGGGTGTCACACATGGCCGTCTTCGAGTGGTGCACATTCCCGTGCAGAACCTGTGCCATCATTGGGTACAGTACCTGTGGTAGGCAGACCTTTTCACCCCTCCCCCATAGTCCGGTAACGGTATCAGAGCAAGCCCCTATCTTTTGCCACCTATTTTTCTCCTCCTTACTTGCCTGTTCTTGTAACCGGGCTAAGATGTCTTTCAACACAAGTGGAGATGGTGGGGTGTCTAGGTGATGTACTCTAGAAGCCACAGGAGTGCTTGCTGCTTTCTTGGCAGCCTGGTCTGCCAGTGCGTTACCCTTTTGTCCGTCCATCAGTGCCTTTAGTATGTGCCTTTACCTTTATGATGCCTGTTTGGGTGGGAAGCTGTAGTGCATTCATAAGTTGCTGGACTGCCTCAGCACGTTTAAAGGGGTGGCCATTTGCTGTCAGGAAAGCCCTGGCTCTCCAGATAGGCCCACAATCGTGTGCAATGCCAAAAGCATACCTGGAATCAGTGTAGATATTTACAGTCTTACCTTCTGCTAGTTTGCTTGTGCAGACATATGAGCTGGCATTGACTCTGCCTTGATTACCTCATGTTCTGAGACCACAGCATATCTGGTACAGAAGCGTCCTTGGTCATCTTGGTGACGGGATCCATCTACAAAAAGCTCAAAATCAGCATTAGAATAGGCACACTAGAGACCAGCCGTTTCCTGAGACATCAATTCTAGACAATCATATGGTTTGGAAACCTAATCTTGTTCCCCTGGATCCATTTTAGAAAGAAAAAGAAAAAGAGTGTCCTTTTTCATGTCACCTACTCCTCCCCCCTTTGGATCCATAGGAACTAGGAGAAGAGTAGCGGGGTTTAGGACAGTGCACCTTTTCAAAGTCACATTAGTAGGCATGAGAATAGCACACCGAAGTCGCAGCTGTCTGGTCATGGACATGTGGCTAGATTATACTTGGTTAGGGATACTATATACATCGTGTGGGGTATGGACCATCAGTGGGTAATTTGATTGAGTCCATGAGGGTTTTAACAGCTTCAGCATTCTTCACTGGAGTCCTGGCGGTGGTAATAAACCCTCGATTGGCCCATAGGGCTCCTAAATCATGAGCAATACCAAATGCATACTGTGAGTCCGTGTATATATTAGCCCACCTGTCTTTGGCCAGAACACATGCAGTAGACAGGGCCTGAAGTTCTACTTCTTGTGCTGACAGTGAGGGAGGGAGTGCAGCTCCGTGCACTACAGTATCTTCTGTAGTAACAGCGTATCCGGGTGGAATCTGCCAAAATCATCAGCACATCTTGAACCGTCTTTCAGGGCATTGTAGAAAGGTTGCATTATACGGGATGCGTCCGGTATCCACTGACAACAATAAGTACATAGTCCAAGAAAACGCTGGAGTTCAGTCTCATTTTTTGGTAAAGGAAGGGAGCTGACGGCTATTTTTCTTTCTTTTGTGAGGTGTCTGGCACCCTGAAGGAGACAGTGACCCAAAAATATCACTTGACCAAGGCAGAACCGAAATTTCGAGGCCGAAACCCGACAGTTCAGATCTGCCAGATACTTGAGAAAACTAACAGTGGCAACAATGGTTTCCTGCTCTGTCCGTCCACACAACAAAAGATCATCCACATACTGAAGCAGCGTGACATAGGGATGTTCTAATTGCCAGGGCAAAAGACACTCTCCCATATTTTTTGCAAACTGATTGGGACTTCTTTTTGGGCCCCCTGTGGCATAGCTGTCCGCGTCAATTGTCATCCCTGATAAGTGAATGCAAACAGAAACTGGCAATCTGGGTGTAATGGAATACTGAAGAGGACATTGGCAAGATCGATAACCATGAACCAAGCAGCATCCTGAGATATCTGGGACAAAAGAGTATGTGGATTAGGCACCGGAGTTTCTGGAACAGTAACTGCATTAACTGCCCGTAGATCTTGTACCAGCCGGTACACAGGGGGTTGGCCGGGTGGGGTCTTTTTCTTAATGGGAAACAAGGGCGTGTTACATGGGGAAACATAGGGTACCAGGGCACCATTATCGAATAACATTTGTATTTGCCCCTTGAGACACTGCTCCTGATCATGTTTCAAAGGGTATTGATGGACTTTAGAAAAAGGGGCACCAGGTTTGAGAAACACTTTTACTGGTTCTACAGGCATTATTGGGGGAGAATCTGGGTCTATCAGGACCATCATAACTGTGGGAAGGGCATGTAGGATACAGATCTCATTATATTCATCTGCATAGGAGTTATATAACGCAAGGACCATCTGACCATCATCTTGGAATTGTATTCTGGAGCGGAACTGTGATAATAAATCTGCCCCCAGTAAATTTACCGGACATGAGGGAGAGATTACGAACTGAGCAGTAACTTCAGGGAAAGGTCCCACAGGGTTAGGTTTTATAAGAGTATATTTATTGGGTCTGTCATCTACTCTAATTAAAACAAGCTCTTGATCTGAGAATTGACATGGGGCTGGGGAGGGACCTTATCATCAAGCAGGGAGACCCCCTGTTCCAGATCATCATTTTTAATTGTTTGTCTTTCTGACACATTATTCTCAAACGCTTTCTCAATACCTTCCTGCACCACAAAACATCCAGACTTTATCATAGGAGTAGACAGCTTTCATTTTTCAACGTAGCAAAAAACAATCAGAATTCATTTTCTCTGTTGATCCTCAATTTGCTATATATCAACCACTCAACTTGCTTTTACCAATCACTTACAAATTTCCTTCTAAAACTAGACACTAGATTTCACTTTCAAATTCCAGATTATAATATTTCTTTATACTTAAAAACAATGTTGTCGCTTTAAACAAGACACAGATCTACCAGAGAAAATACAGAGAACACCGTTACAGTATGTGCTCTCTCCATTCCAAGGACACAGAGATAAGAGAGATCACAGCATTCCTCTACACAGAGAAAAGAGACAAGCAATAACGCAGCTACGCGACCCCTCCCATCGGATATTTCAAAGACAAACACAAACGAAATACAGTAGTTCTTAGACTTAATTAATTTCTACAAAATCTTCATCTCACAATTCACATACCAGAACACCTTAGAAAAACCAATGATTGAGAATATTTTCCCCGTCTTTGGGCAAACAATATCAGATTCATAATACAACTTCAAAGACTTCTTTTCCTTCCACAAAAACGGATTCTCCTTTAGAGCTAAATATCCTTCTTAGTTGTGCATAATACCGACGGCCTTACGGTTTTATTCCACTGGGTCTCTCTCTGTCCCCCGCTGGGACAACCCAAAAACGCGGTACTCAGTGAAAGGAGGAGGGCGTCTTAGACTTAACCCTCCGGACACCCCTGGAAATACATAAATATATGATTCCTGAGTTACGCATCCTACCCAATCTTCGATCACCTCACCGCGCCTGATTCTAACAGTGATCAGGAATTCAGGATATTTTGACTATAAAGAGAATTACATCACTGGTCAATCCGGGGTGTCCGTCCCTTATGAGGTACGGTTCGAGCACTGGGCTTCCAACGGAACTACACCTCTATATGATTCCACCCAAAAATCATCCCACCTCCGGGGACAAACTTCAGATCCTCTTTGCAGCAACAAACACAGGAAAACCACACCAAACGGTCAGTCTGGACAGTATAACTGCCAACTTACCGTGGTTGTTGTGGGGGATGATCAGTCCCAATTTTCCAGTGCCTGTGTCCGGTCCGAGGGTCCTTTGTCTTGTTGTCCTCCGGGCGGCAGAGGCGTTCCTGCTTGGAGCCCCACGTTAAGCGCCAACTGTAGAGGGAGGATTTAAATTTATCCTTCACGGTTAACCCAGTGATTTCCAAATTAATATATAAGGTGTTGCCGGCAACTGAAAATGACGTGTGTCTCTGTATGGGGGATCGAGCTGATCTCTGGCCCCCGTTTATTTTGTATATCAGTTTTCATTGTCACAGAAATTATACTTCAACCAATCAGCATAAGAACACGCTCACAGTTCTTAACCTATAAGAATGCAGGAAAAACTTAACCCATGAGGATACAGGAAAAATGGAAACTACAGATATGGTCATGTCTTTTTGGCACAGTATGTGTTTTTCTAACAGATGCCTCAGTCTTGTATAGTGATACACCCCCGAATCTCTTATCTGGCTCGAGACAGAAGACTCAAGGTCTTTATACCAATTATGAACAATAGCCTAGTTGCATACCAGGCTTGTGAACAAGATAAAGTTACTTCATGGCAGCTGTAACCTTTTACCTAATTAAACAACAGAATTTATCTTTAAGCAACAAGAAAATGGAGTCAAAAACACAAAATGGAGAATCTAGCACAAAATGGAGAACCTTTCATAATTTGTTCCTTCACAATGGAAACTAGAGCTGACCGCGATGCTAAACCTATACACACAACTAATAGTAGCCAGGGAACGTGCCTACGTTTTCGCTAGACGTCTCGCACCAGCCGGAGGACTAACTACCCCTAATAGATGAAACACAGTCCTGGCTTGCCTCCAGAGGAAAATTCCCCACAGGAGATAGTAGCCCCCCACATATAATAACGGTGAGTTAAGGTGAAAAGACAAACGTAGTATGAAAGCAGATTTAGCACAGCGAGGCCCACTAACTAGATAGCAGAAGGATACAATAGTGGACTTCGCAGTCAGCTACAAAACCCTATCAAAAACCGTCCTGAAATTACTTTAAACTCATGTGCCAACTCATGGCACCGGAGTGGCAATTTCAGCCCACTAGAGCTTCCAGCTGCAGAGAATCACATAACTGCAAACTGGACAAAACATACAAAAATAGACTAAGGACAGAAATGTCCAACTTAGCTGGTCAGCAGACTGGGAGCAGGTACATGCAACAGAAAGACTCTGGTTACATTGATGGCCGGCATTGGAATGACTGAGGAACAAGGCTAAATAGGAAACTCCCACATCCTGATAGAAACAGGTGAAAAGCTCACAAGACACCAGTACCACACGCGACCACTGGGGGAGCCAAATAACCGAATCACAACAGTACCCCCCCCTTAAGGAGGGGGCACCGAACCCTCACAAGAACCACCAGGGCGATCTGGATGAGCCCTATGAAAGGCACGGACCAAATCAGAGGCATGAACATCTGAAGCTGAAACCCAAGAATTATCCTCCTGACCGTAGCCCTTCCACTTAACCAGATATTGAAGTCTCCGTCTGGAAACACGGGAGTCCAAGATTTTCTCCACCACGTACTCCAATTCACCCTCAACCAGCACAGGAGCAGGAGGCTCAACAGAAGGCACAACTGGCACCTCATACCTCCGCAATAACGACCGATGGAAAACATTATGGATAGCAAAGGATGCTGGAAGGTCCAAACGAAAAGACACAGGGTTAAGAATTTCCAAAATCCTATAAGGACCGATGAACCGAGGCTTAAACTTAGGAGAAGAGACCCTCATAGGGACAAAACGGGAAGACAACCACACCAAGTCCCCAACACGAAGACGAGGACCAACACGACGATGGCGATTAGCAAAATGCTGAGTCCTCTCCTGGGACAACTTTAAATTGTCCACCACCTGACCCCAAATACGATGCAGCCTGTCCACCATAGTATCCACTCCAGGACAATCCGAAGATTCCACCTGACCAGATGAAAAACGAGGATGGAACCCCGAATTGCAAAAGAAAGGGGAAACCAAAGTGGCAGAACTGGCCCGATTATTAAGGGCAAACTCTGCCAACGGCAAAAAGGTGACCCAGTCATCCTGATCAGCAGACACAAAACACCTCAAATAAGTCTCCAAGGTCTGATTAGTACGCTCCGTCTGGCCATTCGTCTGAGGATGAAATGCAGACGAAAAAGACAAATCAATGCCCATCCTGGCACAAAACGCCCGCCAAAATCTGGACACAAACTGAGATCCCCTGTCAGAAACTATATTCTCCGGGATACCATGCAACCGAACCACATTCTGAAAAAACAGAGGCACCAACTCAGATGAGGAAGGCAACTTGGGCAAAGGTACCAAATGAACCATCTTAGAAAAACGGTCACACACCACCCAGATGACAGACATTTTCTGAGAAACAGGGAGATCAGAAATAAAATCCATAGAGATGTGTGTCCAAGGCCTCTTAGGAATAGGCAAGGACAACAACAATCCACTAGCCCGAGAACAACAAGGCTTGGCCCGAGCACAAACATCACAAGACTGCACAAAAGTACGCACGTCCCGAGACAGGGAAGGCCACCAGAAGGACCTAGCCACCAAATCCCTGGTACCAAAAATTCCCGGATGACCTGCCAACGCAGAAGAATGAACCTCCGAGATGACTCTACTGGTCCACTCATCCGGCACAAACAATCTACCAGGCGGACAACGATCAGGCCGATCCGCCTGAAACTCTTGTAAAGCACGTCGCAGGTCAGGGGAGACAGCAGACAATATCACCCCATCCTTAAGGATACCCGTAGGTTTGGAATCACCAGGGAAATCAGGTTCAAAACTCCTAGAAAGGGCATCAGCCTTCACATTTTTAGAACCTGGCAGATACGAGACCACAAAATTAAACCGAGAGAAAAACAACGACCAGCGCGCCTGTCTAGGATTCAGACGTCTGGCCGACTCAAGATAAATCAAATTCTTGTGATCAGTCAAGACCACCACCTGATGTCTAGCACCCTCAAGCCAATGACGCCACTCCTCGAATGCCCATTTCATCGCCAAAAGCTCCCGATTACCAACATCATAGTTTCGCTCGGCGGGCGAAAATTTTCGAGAAAAGAACGCACAAGGTCTCATCACTGAACCATCTGAACTTTTCTGTGACAAAACCGCCCCCGCTCCAATCTCGGAAGCATCAACTTCCACCTGAAAAGGAAGTGAAACATCAGGCTGGCGCAACACAGGGGCAGAAGAAAAGCGGCGCTTAAGCTCTCGAAAGGCCTCCAGAGCAGCAGGAGACCAATCGGCAACATCAGCACCTTTTTTAGTCAAATCAGTCAAAGGCTTGACCACGCTAGAAAAACCAGTTATGAATCGACGATAAAAATTAGCAAAGCCCAAAAATTTCTGAAGGCTCTTAAGAGAAGTCGGCTGCGTCCAGTCACAAATTGCCCGAACCTTAACAGGATCCATCTCAATAGAAGAAGGGGAAAAAATGTACCCCAGAAAAGAAATCTTCTGAACCCCAAAAACACACTTTGCACCCTTTACAAACAGAGAATTGGTCCGCAAAACCTGAAAAACCTTCCTAACCTGTTGAACATGAGACTCCCAGTCATCCGAAAAAATCAAAACATCATCCAGATACACAACCATGAATTTATCCAGATATTCACGGAAAATATTGTGCATAAAAGACTGAAAGACCGAAGGGGCATTTGACAAACCAAAAGGCATTACCAAATACTCAAAATGGCCCTCGGGCGTATTAAATGCGGTTTTCCACTCATCCCCCTGCTTAATTCGCACCAAATTATACGCACCGCGAAGATCAATCTTAGAGAACCACTTAGCTCCCTTAATGCGAGCAAATAAATCTGTCAGCAATGGCAAAGGATACTGATATTTGACTGTGATCTTATTTAAGAGTCTATAATCAATACAAGGTCTCAAAGAACCATCTATTTTGGCTACAAAAAAGAACCCTGCTCCTAAAGGAGACGAAGAAGGACGAATATGTCCTTTTTCCAAGGACTCCCTAATATACTCTCGCATAGCAGCATGTTCAGGTACAGACAGATTGAATAAACGACCCTTAGGAAATTTACTGCCAGGAATCAAATCTATGGCGCAATCACAATCTCTGTGAGGGGGAAGAGAATTAAGAGTAGACTCCTCAAAAACATCACAATTAGTGTTGAGCATTCCGATGCTGCAAGTATCGGGTATCGGCCGATACTTGCTGTATCGGAATTTCCGATACCGAGATCCGATATTTTTGTGATATCGGGTATCGGTATCGAAACAACATTAATGTAAAAATGTGTAAAAGAAAGAATTAAAATAAAAAATATCGCTATACTCACCTGTCCGACGCAGCCTGGACCTCAGCGAAGGAACCGGCAGCGTTGTTTGTTTAAAATTCGCGCTTTTACTTGGTTACGTGAATTCCCGGCTTGTGATTGGTCAGGGCGGCCATGTTGCCGGGACGCGGACCAATCACAGCAAGCCGTGACGAAATTACGTCACGGCTTGCTGTGATTGGTCCGCGTCCCGGCAACATGGACGCCATTAACCAATCACAAGCCGTGACGTCACGGGAGGCTGGACTTGCGCACTTTTTAAAAAACGCGCGTGTCCAGCCTCCAGTGACGTCCCGGCTTATGATTGGTCAAGGCGCCATGTTGCCGGGACGCGGACCAATCACAGTAAGCCGTGACGAAATTACGTCACGGCTTGCTGTGATTGGTCCGCGTCCCGGCAACATGGACGCCATTAACCAATCACAAGCCGTGATGTCACGGGAGGCTGGACACGCGCGTTTTTTAAAAAGTGCGCAAGTCCAGCCTCCCGTGACGTCACGGCTTGTGATTGGTTAATGGCGGCCATGTTGCCGGGACGCGGACCAATCACAGCAAGCCGTGACGTAATTTAGTCACGGCTTGCTGTGATTGGTCCGCGTCCCGGCAACATGGCCGCCCTGACCAATCACAAGCCGGGAATTCACGTAACCAAGTAAAAGCGCGAATTTTAAACAAACAACGCTGCCGGTTCCCTCGCTGAGGTCCCGGCTGCGTCGGAGAGGTGAGTATAGCGATATTTTTTATTTTAATTCTTTCTTTTACACATTAATATGGTTCCCAGGGCCTGAAGGAGAGTTTCCTCTCCTTCAGACCCTGGGAACCATCAGGAATACCGTCCGATACTTGAGTCCCATTGACTTGTATTGGTATCGGGTATCGGTATCGGATTGGATCCGATACTTTGCCGGTATCGGCCGATACTTTCCGATACCGATACTTTCAAGTATCGGACGGTATCGCTCAACACTAATCACAATAATCAGACAAAAAAGCCGGGATCTCAGAGGGAATAGATGAAGCAATGGAAACCAAAGGTGCGCCCCCATGATTTCCCTGACATCCCCAGCTTAGTACAGACATTGTTTTCCAGTCAAGGACCGGGTTATGGGTTTGCAACCATGGCAATCCCAGCACTAATACATCATGTAGATTAAACAACACAAGGAAGCGAATCACCTCCTGATGGTCTGGAGTCATACGCATAGTCACTTGTGTCCAGTATTGTGGTTTATTACTAGCCAATGGTGTAGAATCAATACCCTTTAAAGGTATAGGGACTTCCAGAGGCTCTAGATCAAACCCACAGCGCCTGGCAAAGGACCAATCCATAAGACTCAAAGCGGCACCAGAATCCACATAAGCATCCGCGACAATAGAAGATAACGAACAAATTAAAGTCACAGACAAAATAAACTTGGACTGCAAAGTGCCAATAGCAGAGGATTTAGCAACTTTGTTTGTTCGTTTTGAGCATGCTGATATAACATGAATTGAATTCCCACAATAGAAGCACAACTTATTTTTGCGCCTATAATTCTGTCGTTCGCTTCTGGACAGAAATCTATCACATTGCATACTCTCTGGTACCCTCTCAGAAGACACCGCCAAATGGTGCACAGGTTTGCGTTCCCGTAAACGCCGATCAATCTGAATAGCCATTGTCATGGACTCATTCAGACCCGTAGGCGTAGGAAACCCCACCATGACGTCTTTTACGGCATCAGAGAGACATTCTCTGAAATTTGCCGCCAGAGCGCACTCATTCCACTGAGTAAGCACAGACCATTTTCGAAATTTTTGGCAATATATTTCGGCTTCATCTTGCCCCTGAGAGAGGGCTATCAAGGCCTTTTCAGCCTGTATCTCTAAATTAGGTTCCTCATAAAGCAACCCTAAGGCCAGAAAAAACGCATCCACATTGAGCAACGCAGGATCCCTTGGCGCCAATGAAAATGCCCAATTTTGAGGGTCACCCCGCAATAATGAAATCACTATTTTAACCTGCTGTGCAGGATCTCCAGCAGAGTGAGATCTCAGAGAAAGAAACAATTTACAATTGTATTTAAAATTCAGAAAACAAGATCGATCTCCGGAGAAAAACTCTGGTAAAGGAATTTTAGGTTCAGACCGAGGAGCATGTATAACAAAATCTTGTATATTCTGAACTTTAGCAGCAAGATTATTCAAATTTGTAGCCAGACTCTGGAGATCCATATTTCAACAGATAAAATCTGAGCCATTCAGGGGTTAAGAGGAGAGGAAAGCAGGAGACAGCAATTAGAGCTGGAGTGCAACTTCAGAGAAAAAAAAAAAAATTCCACACAGTTCCTTTTTCTCTCCTGCTTCAGCCCATAGATTAAACATGTAGGCCGGCCATACTGTTATGGTTCCCAATGACAGGGGAACATCAGAAACATAGAAAAACGGACAAGCTCTCGGGTGATGGAAACTAGAGCTGACCGCGATGCTAAACCTATACACACAACTAATAGTAGCCAGGGAACGTGCCTACGTTTTCGCTAGACGTCTCGCACCAGCCGGAGGACTAACTACCCCTAATAGATGAAACACAGTCCTGGCTTGCCTCCAGAGGAAAATTCCCCACAGGAGATAGTAGCCCCCCACATATAATAACGGTGAGTTAAGGTGAAAAGACAAACGTAGTATGAAAGCAGATTTAGCACAGCGAGGCCCACTAACTAGATAGCAGAAGGATACAATAGTGGACTTCGCAGTCAGCTACAAAACCCTATCAAAAACCATCCTGAAATTACCTTAAACTCATGTGCCAACTCATGGCACCGGAGTGGCAATTTCAGCCCACTAGAGCTTCCAGCTGCAGAGAATCACATAACTGCAAACTGGACAAAACATACAAAAATAGACTAAGGACAGAAATGTCCAACTTAGCTGGTCAGCAGACTGGGAGCAGGTACATGCAACAGAAAGACTCTGGTTACATTGATGGCCGGCATTGGAATGACTGAGGAACAAGGCTAAATAGGAAACTCCCACATCCTGATAGAAACAGGTGAAAAGCTCACAAGACACCAGTACCACAAGCGACCACTGGGGGAGCCAAATAACCGAATCACAACACGTGACGTCACGGCTTCTGATTGGTCGCGTGCCGCCCATGTGGCCGCGACGCGACCAATCACAGCAAGCCGTGACGTAATTTTCAGGTCCTTCTAGGCATTCAGTATTTTAAAATTACGTTCCGGCTTTGTGATTGGTCGCGTCGCGGTCACATGGGCGACGCAACCAATCACAAGCCGTGACGTCACGGGAGGCAGGAAACGCGCGCATTTTTAAAATTACGTCGCGGCTTGTGATTGGTTGCGTGCCGCCCATGTGACCGCGACGCGACCAATCACAGCAAGCCGTGACGTAATTTCAGGTCCTGAATGCAGAAATAGGCATCAGGACCTGAAATTACGTCACGGCTTGCTGTGATTGGCCGCGTCGCGGTCACATGGGCGGCACGCAACCAATCACAAGCCGTGACGTAATTTTAAAAATGCGCGCGTCTCCTGCCTCCCGTGACGTCACGGCTTGTGATTGGTCGCGTCGCCCATGTGACCGCGACGCGACCAATCACAAAGCCGGAACGTAATTTTAAAATACTGAATGCCTACAAGGACCTGAAAATTACGTCACGGCTTGCTGTGATTGGTCGCGTCGCGGCCACATGGGCGGCACGTGACCAATCAGAAGCCGTGACGTCACGGAAGGAAGGAAAAGCGCGCATTTTAAGCAAAGAACGCTGCCGGTTCCCTCGGTAAGGTCCAGGCTGCGTCGGAGAGGTGAGTATAGCAATATTTTTTATTTTAATTCTTTATTTTACACATTAATATGGTTCCCAGGGCCTGAAGGAGAGTTTCCTCTCCTTCAGACCCTGGGAACCATCAGGGATACCGTCCGATACATGAGTCCCATTGACTTGTATTGGTATCAGGTATCGGTATCGGATTAGATCCGATACTTTGCCGGTATCGGCCGATACTTTCCGATACCGATACTTTCAAGTATCGGACGTTATCGCTCAACACTATCTGTGACTTTAATTTGTTCATTGTCTTCCTACCCTGTTATGGCGTTTGTGGATTCAGGTGCTGCCCTGAGTCTTATGGACTTGTCGTTTGCCAAGCGCTGCGGTTTTGTCCTGGAGCCTTTGAAAATTCCTATTCCTCTCAGAGGAATTGATGCTACGCCACTGGCGGAAAATAAACCGCAGTTTTGGACACAAGTGACCATGTGCATGACTCCTGAACATCGGGAGGTGATTCGTTTTCTTGTTCTGCATAAAATGAATGATTAGGTCGTGTTAGGTCTGCCATAGTTACAGACCCATAATCCTGTTTTGGATTGGAAGGCTATGTCTGTGTCGAGTTGGGGTTGTCAGGGAATTCATTGCGATTTTCCGCCGGTGTCTATTGCTACTTCTACTCCTTCAGAGGTTCCTGAGTATTTGTGTGACTGTCAGGATGTATTCAGTGAGTCCAGGTCCAGTGATCTTCCTCCTCATAGGGACTGTGACTGCGCTATAGATTTGATTCCTGGCAGTAAATTTCCTAAGGGACGATTATTTAATTTGTCTGTACCCGAGCATGCCGCGATGCGTTCTTATGTCAAGGAATCTTTGGAGAAGGGGCATATTCGTCCATCCTCTTCCCCTCTTGGTGCGGGATTTTTTTTTGTGGCCAAGAAGGACGGGTCTTTGAGACCTTGTATAGACTATCGGCTTCTGAATAAAATCACTGTTAAGTTTCAGTATCCTTTGCCACTATTGTCAGACTTGTTTGCTCGGATTAAGGGTGCCAAGTGGTTCACCAAGATAGATCTTCGTGGTGCGTACAACCTTGTGCGCATTAGGCAGGGAGATGAATGGAAAACTGCATTCAATACGCCCGAAGGTCATTTTGAATACTTGGTGATGCCCTTTGGGCTCTCTAATGCTCCTTCAGTGTTTCAGTCCTTTATGCATGATATCTTCCGGTAGTATCTGGATAAATTTATGATTGTTTATCTGGATGATATTCTGGTTTTCTCGGATGATTGGGATTCTCATGTAAAGCAGGTCAGGATGGTGTTTCAGGTTTTGCGTGATAATGCTTTGTTTGTGAAGGGCTCAAAGTGTCTCTTTGGAGTACAGAAGGTTTCCTTTTTGGGTTTTATTTTCTCCCCTTCTGCTGTGGAGATGGACCCAGTCAAGGTCCGAGCTATTCATGATTGGACTCAGCCCACGTCTGTTAAGAGTCTTCAGAAGTTCTTGGGGTTTGCTAATTTCTACCGTCGCTTTATCGCTAATTTTTCTAGCGTTGTTAAACCTTTGACGGATATGACCAAGAAAGGTTCTGATGTGGCTAATTGGGCCCCTGCAGCCGTGGAGGCCTTCCAGGAGCTGAAGCGCCGGTTTACTTCGGCGCCTGTTTTGTGCCAGCCTGATGTCTCACTTCCCTTTCAGGTTGAAGTGGATGCTTCTGAGATCGGTGCTGGGGCTGTTTTGTCGCAGAGAGGCTCTGGTTGCTCTGTGATGAGACCATGTGCCTTTTTCTCTAGGAAGTTTTCGCCTGCTGAGCGGAACTATGATGTTGGTAATCGGGAGTTGTTGGCCATGAAGTGGGCATTTGAGGAGTGGCGTCATTGGCTCAAGGGTGCTAAGCATCGTGTGGTGGTCTTGACTGACCACAAAAATCTGATGTATCTCGAGTCTGCTAAGCGCCTGAATCCTAGACAGGCTCGTTGGTCATTGTTTTTCTCTCGTTTTGACTTTGTGGTCTCGTACCTGCCTGGTTCGAAGAATGTTAAGGCTGATGCTCTTTCTAGGAGCTTTGTGCCTGACTCTCCTGGAGTCTCGGAGCCAGCTGGTATTCTTAAAGAGGGAGTAATCGTGTCGGCCATATCTCCTGATTTGCGACGTGTGTTGCAGAGATTTCAGGCTGGAAGACCTGACTCTTGTCCACCCGACAGACTGTTTGTTCCTGATAGATGGACCAGCAGAGTCATTTCCGAGGTTCATTCCTCGGTGTTGGCGGGGCATCCGGGAATTTTTGGTACCCGAGATTTGGTGGCTAGGTCCTTTTGGTGGCCTTCCTTGTCACGGGATGTGCGGTCATTTGTGCAGTCCTGTGGGACTTGTGCTCGGGCTAAGCCTTGTTGTTCTCGTGCTAGCGGGTTGCTTCTGCCCTTGCCCGTCCCGAAGAGGCCTTGGACACACATTTCCATGGATTTCATTTCTGATCTTCCGGTGTCTCAAGGAATGTCTGTCATCTGGGTGGTGTGTAGTGTTGAGCATTCCGATGCTGCAAGTATCGGGTATCGGCCGATACTTGCTGTATCGGAATTCCGATACCGGGATTCCGATACTCTTGTGGTATCGGGTATCGGGTATCGGAACAACATTAATGTTAAAATGTGTAAAATAGAGAATTAAAATAAAAAATATCGCTATACTCACCTGTCCGACGCAGCCGGGACCTCAGCGCAGGAACCGGCAGCGTTGTTTGTTTAAAATTCCCGCTTTTACATGGTTACGCGAAGTCCCGGCTTGTGATTGGTCAGGGCGGCCATGTTGCCGGGCCGCGGACCAATCACAGCAAGCCGTGACGAAAATACGTCACGGCTTGCTGTGATTGGTCCGCGTCCCGGCAACATGGCCGCCATTAACCAATCACAAGCCGTGACGTCACGGGAGGCTGGAAACGCGCTCATTTTAAAAAGGGCGCGTGTCCAGCCTCCCGTGACGTCACGGCTTGTGATTGGTTGCGTCGCGGTCAACCAATCACAAGCCGGGAGGCTGGACACGCGCCCATTTCAAAATGAGCGCGTCCAGCCTCCCGGCTTGTGATTGGTTGATCGCGGCGCAACCAATCACAAGCCGTGACGTCACGGGAGGCTGGACACGCGCCCATTTTAAAATGAGCGCGTGTCCAGCCTCCCGTGACGTCCCGGCTTGTGATTGGTCAGGGCGGCCATATTGCCGGGACGCGGACCAATCACAGCAAGCCGTGACGTAATTTCGTCACGGCTTGCTGTGATTGGTCCGCGTCCCGGCAACATGGCCGACCTGACCAATCACAAGCCGGGAATTCACGTAACCAAGTAATAGCGCGATTTTTAAACAAACAACGCTGCCGGTTCCCTCGCTGAAGTCCCGGCTGCGTCGGAGAGGTGAGTATAGCGATATTTTTTATTTTAATTCTTTCTTTTACACATTTATATGGTTCCCAGGGCCTGAAGGAGAGTTTCCTCTCCTTCAGACCCTGGGAACCATCAGGGATACCGTCCGATACATGAGTCCCATTGACTTGTATTGGTATCGGGTATCGGTATCGGATTGGATTCCGATACTGTGACGGTATCGGCCGATACTTTCCGATACCGATACTTTCAAGTATCGGACGGTATCGCTCAACACTAGTGGTGTGTGATCGTTTTTCCAAGATGGTCCATTTGGTACCCTTGCCTAAGTTGCCTTCCTCTTCCGATCTGGTTCCTTTGTTTTTTCAGAATGTGGTTCGTTTACACGGCATTCCAGAGAATATCGTGTCCGACAGAGGATCCCAGTTTGTGTCCAGATTCTGGCGATCTTTTTGTGCTAAAATGGGCATTGATTTGTCGTTTTCATCTGCCTTCCATCCTCAGACTAATGGTCAAATGGAGCGAACTAATCAGACACTGGAGGCTTATTTGAGATGTTTTGTTTCTGCGGACCAGGATGATTGGGTGACCTTCTTGCCATTGGCGGAGTTTGCCCTTAATAATCGGGCTAGTTCCGCTACTTTGGTTTCGCCATTCTTCTGCAACTCTGGTATTCATCCTCGTTTCTCCTCGGGTCATGTTGAGTCTTCTGACTGTCCTGGGGTGGATTCCGTGGTGGATAGGTTGCAGCAGATTTGGAATCATGTGGTGGACAACTTGAAGTTGTCACAGGAGAAGGCTCAGCGTTTTGCCAACCGCCGCCGCGGTGTGGGCTTCCGACTTCGTGTTGGGGATTTGGTTTGGTTGTCTTCTTGGTATGTCCCTCTGAAGGTTTCCTCTCCTAAGTTTAAGCCTCGCTTTATTGGTCCTTATAAAATTTTGGAAGTTCTTAACCCGGTTTCTTTTCGTTTGGATCTTCCGGTGTCGTTTGCCATTCACAACGTGTTCCATAGGTCTTTGTTGCGGCGGTACGTTGTGCCTGTGGTTCCTGCTGTTGAGCCTCCTGCTCCGGTGTTGGTTGAGGGCGAGTTGGAGTACGTGGTAGAGAAGATCTTGGATTCTCGTCTCTCTAGATGGAGGCTTCAGTATTTGGTCAAATGGAAGGGCTATGGTCAGGAGGATAATTCCTGGGTGGCCGCCTCTGATGTTCATGCGGCCGATTTGGTTCGTGCCTTCCACGCTGCTCATCCTGGTCGCCCTGGTGGTCTTGGTGAGGGTTCGGTGACCCCTCCTTAAAGGGGGGGTACTGTTGTGAATTATACTTCTTGGCTCCCTCTTGTGGTCACTAGTGATTTGGCACTTGGATTGTCTTTTACCAGGTTGGTACTCACCTGCTTCGTTAGGCCTGGGGTGTTGCTATTTAAACTTCCTGGATTCTCAGTCCAGTGCCTGGCATCGTTGTAATCAGTTCATTTCTGTTTGCTCCTGTCTTCAGGTCCTGGTTCTTTGCAAGATAAGCTAAGTCCTGCTTTCTTATTTTTTGTTATTTTGCTTGTTCATATTTTTGTCCAGCTTGTACAAAATGTGATTCCTGATATTGCTGGAAGCTCTAGGGGGCTGATATTCTCCCCCCTCACCGTTAGTCGGTTTGGGGGTTCTTGGATATTCAGCGTGGATATTTTGCAGGGTTTTTTGCTGACCATATAAGTCATCTTACTATTTTCTGCTATTAGTCAGTGGGCCTCTCTTTGCTAAAATCTAGTTCATTCTTACGTTTGTCTTTTCTTCTTACCTCACCGTTATTATTTGTTGGGGGCTTGTATTACTTTGGGGTCTTTTCTCTGGAGGCAAGAGAGGTCTTATTTTCCCTGATAGGGTTAGTTAGTTCTCCGGCTGGCGCGAGACGTCTAGGATCAACGTAGGCACGTTCCCTGGCTACTGTTAGTGTTTGTGCTAGGATCAGGTATATGGTCAGCCTAGTTACCACGTCCCTATGAGCTGGTATTTATGTTTGCAGACTTTGCTGTAATCTCTGAGATCCTTGCCATTGAGATCATAACAGGCCAGCATGCAGCCAGCGGGTAAGGAAAGGGTGAATCAAACACCCGAAAACCCCGCCCATATGACCCAAAACTGGTCCCGCCAAATTCAGGTGAAAGGTTCCCTTTAAAAGGTCGACATTGACTTTTATGACTGCTACTTTCAACAGGTGGCAACAGAGTTCTAGTCACCTTCCTCTCTGAAGAAACAGTTTGCATATTTATTTTCCCAGATGAGCATTGCAAGGCTAAAAAGTCTCATTACCTTGGGATGCCAAGTGTTAGGTGTCGAGTTCTCGCTGCTGCACAGGGGGAATCTCGAACCATGTCTGCTGCTGTCTCCCATTCTCCTCCAGCTGCAGTGGAACCTGCTCAGCGGAGATGTCGGTCCCAGCGTCTGGCTCAGTCTGATACTGTGCGAATGGTTACTGCTGCCTTTACAGGCTCTGTCTTTGTAGCCAGCACTGGTCAGCGGTGACCAGGCTTTTCTGGGACTAAGTCCTGCTTATCACGCACTGAGCATGCCCACGGGAGGACCTCTCCTTGGAGGTCGGGGGTCACACGCTCAGGTCCTGTAGCAGCTCCTATTGGTCCACCAGGAAGGTCCTGAAGAGCTGCAACTATAAAAGGATTGCATGGCCGCATGGCCATGCGCTAGTATCACATGTGTTTGGCTTATACCAGTGGATACTATACCACTCTATTCATATGTGGTGTGAGGCTGTAGCTTTGGGACTGTACACTCAGGCAGGCAGCTAGTGTCAGTGGGGGCAATTAGCCTTGGCTTAGCATCTCGTTCCTTCATATGTGCGGTTAGCACAGAAGAGTTCCAGAGCCAGCACAACCCTAGTTATGGTAACAGTTTTGTGTACAGCGCGACTCTGTGAGGCAACAGAGATCGCTTCCAGTTCACACGGGGTGAAGCTTAACCCACGTGTGAGCTCAGAGTTTGTCCGCCGTTACTTAGCAGCAGATATCTCTGCACGGAGGACCCCGGGCTGCGAACACACCTTGTTGCTACCTATCTATACACGGTGCGTTCCGCTAGCCCTAACACCAAGCTTGACATGTCACTCTCCTAAAGGATCCAAGGGGTAACTTTTCTCTTTGCGGAGAGTGATATGTCAAGCCTGGCATGCCAATGTGAGCCAAACCAAATCTCACAGTTTGCACTGACGAGGGGCAGTACCCTGAAACACAGTGTCTATAAATTGAGAATCTGCTTTGGCTTTTATCCTAACTCATGTGGCAAGGCTTGTTAAAGGGTCGACATTGACTTTCATGGCTGCTACTTTGAATAGGTGGCAACAGAGTTCTAGTCCTTCTCTCTGAAGAGACAATTTGGATATTTAATTTGCCAAAGGAGCAATGCAAAGATTAAAAGTTTCTTCACCTTGGCATGCCAGGCTTGACATGTCACTCTCCGCATGGATCCATGAAATTTGACTACAAGTCGATTAGCTTTAGTGATGAGCGAGTATTCTCGTTAATTGAGATTTCCAGAGCATGCTTCGGTGGTCTCCGAGTATTTCGTTGTGCTCGGAGATTTAGTTTGTTGACGCAACTGCATGATTTGCGGCTGCTAGACAGCTTGAATACATGTGGGGATTGTCTGTTTGTTAGAGAATTTATTCAGGCTGTCCAGCAACCGCAAATCATGCAGCTACGTGGTGAAAACTAAATCTCCGAGCACGCTGAAATACTCGGTGACCACCCGAGCATGCTCGGGAAATCTCGAGTAACGAGTATGCTCACTCATCACTAATTAGCTTCTAGTCAATTCGCTCATCTCTAACAGTAATAGAAAAGACAAAGAGGATTTCCCTAATTCCCTGTTCCATGTAAAAAGATATAACATAGAACTTAGTTTTGTTTCTTAGGAAGATATAAAAGGGTTAATGTATATCTTGAGCGCCCTCTTCTGTCATATGGAGGAACTGAAACAAAGACATTAACACAGGTTAAACATGATTCTAAGTGACAGTTTCAGAAACTGCCGGATGAACATGTGTTTTCCATTAAAATCAAAATAATGCAAAGCTGAGATTCAATTCTGCATAGATTATATGGAGTGATACATTCAAGGAAGTAGCAATAAATGCTCTGTCTTCATAAAAGTTTTAGCATTACATTTTAATCCATCAATCTCAAGTTCAATTATAAAGACATCTTAGGCACATCTTCCCCAATAATCAATGTTGCTATGAATAGTCCCAGACAGATATTCACTTTAGAATCTTTGGTATAAAAAGTATCACAATTACCAACTAGAGAATGGTATAGTGGCCATAGTGACTAGGATGACCTAACTTGACCAGGACGACTTTTGTAATTTTGTCTCTGGTTAATTATGGAATGTTGTAATAGAAGATTACAAATCACTTTTTGCAGATAAGGAATCACCTTTACTATTCTGAAGTCTGTAATTTAAAAAAAATAAAAAATCATTTGCAATTTTGTGCATTTTTGTCCAATCCTGATTTAGGCTTAATAAATGCCGATGCAAAATATGGACCAAAATACAATGTGGAGTGGAAACAAATGTTTTTGACATTTTCTTGGGCAGTAATATGTTAAGTCTATGCATACATTGCATGGAAATGAATGTCATTCCACTGCCTTATTTTAGGACTTATGAGCAAATTCCCTGCAGTAAGTAAATAAATAGTAATAATACAGGTAAATAACATAAGGTACTTAGCCCCTTAGTGATGGAGTAAATTTTGACCTTAATGACCAAGCCAACTTTTACAATTCTGACCATTGTCACTTTGTGTGGTTATAACTCTGAAATGCTTCAACAGATCCCACTGATTCTGAGATTGTTTTTTCGTGACATATCGTACTTCATGTTAGTGGTAAAATTTATTTGATGTGACTTGCGTTTATTTATGAAAAAAGGAAATTTGCAAAAATTTAAAAAATTTAGCAATTTTCAAACTTTTAATTTTTGTGGATATGTCACACAAAATATTTCATAAATAACATTTCCCACATGTCTACTTTAGAACAGCACAGTTTTGGAAACATAATTTTTTGTTAGGAAGTTAGAAGGGTTAAAAGTTGACCAGCGATTTCTCATTTTTTCAACAAAAATTACAAATCAATTTTTTTAGCTACCACATCACATTTGAAGTGACTGTAAGGGGTCTATATGACAGAAAGTACCAAAATGTGACATCATTCCAAAAACCTGCACACCTCAAAGTGCTCAAATTCACATTCAAGAAGTTTATTAACTCTTCAGGTGCTTCACGAGAATTGAAGCAATGTGGAAGGAAAAAATTAACATTTAACTTTTTTCACAAAAAATGTACTTTAGACCCAAACTTTTTTTATTTTACAAGGGTAACAAGAGAAAATGAGTCACCAAATTTGTTGTGCAATTTCTCCTGAGTACGCTGATGTACCTGAACAGTAAAAAAGCCCCACAAGTGACCGCATTTTGGAACCACACCCCTCAAGGATTTTATTGAGGAGTAAAGTGAGCATTTTGAATTCACAGGTAGGACACAGAATTTGATAACATTAGGCTGTCATATGGAATATGTCGTCATAATGTTGAGCGGAAGTGCTCACTACTACAGATTGCAGCAGGTGCTCGAGTGATGTGCTCAAGTCGCTGCCCTGCATGTTTCTCGGTTGTTTGTCATCCAAAAAAAAACATGTGGGGATCCGCGATACTCTGTGCATACCCGAACACCCAATGGAAACTCGAGTAGCGATCACTTTTGCTGAAAACTAGCGTCACATCATCATTTTTTTACATTTGAAAAAAAAATATATTTTTTAACTCCATCCCTAACCCAAACACAACCCCAACACTAACCCTAACCCCAACCCTAACTGCAAAGAATGAAAAACATTACAATTATGTCACAGTGATTAAAAGGAACCTATAGGAAAAATTTCATATTGTTGCTGGGTAGCAGTCGGCTGATCTCGGTGGATACACTACGTGTTTGCTGGCCATTTTTTCCAGGAAGATGATGCAGAAGGCCGGGGGGCAGAGCAGGAGGGCTTGGGGATGTTGGAGGTATGGGGGGGGGGGGGCTCGGGGGACCCAATTTCTCTATTATCTGATATGCTAGATGATATCAGAGGAGAAAAATGAATTGTAAATCAGACTTTTTTTGTGATTGCTGTCATTTGGTGAATAACGGTGATCAGATGACAGGGGACAGTAAAAAAACAGCCCTGATCATGTTCCACCCTGACAAGGTGTACCCAATCGGTATGAAACCTATCTCTTGTAGTATAAATTACTATGTGTCAACAGACATAAAAAAGATAAGGGCAGAGTAGGACCTAGATCTGACTGCTTTGCACCTGCCCCTGGAAAGTTATATAAACACGATGCCAAGGCCAAAATGGGGAGCCACATCCCCATATACAAAGTTCAAAGAAAAGCAAAACCAAAAAAATGAGCCGGAACACATGTTGGTATACTTAAAGTGCAATGTGTAGATGCACATTCACACTATGGCTGTCACGACTGTTGGGTGACTCGGTACCAGGGGCTCCTTCCCTGTCCCTAACACTAGGGGCGGCCTAGCTCACCCTACTCCCCGGGATATTTCCAAAGGTGAAGATGCCGGGTCCTCCGCCCTTGCCTTATCTCCTTAGTTAGCCCTCCATCTGTTCTCTTCTCCCACCCAGGGAAGAGAGGCGCTACTGTGCACCGTAGTACACCAACTTGACAAACAAGGCAATACAAACAAGGACTTAACAGAAAACTCCAGGCATACAAAATATTCACTCACATATAACAAAGGGATGCATAGGGGAGCGAAGGTAGGGGAATAAGCAAAAACATAGAAGGATAAGGAATTACCACACATACAAACCAAGCAACAGTCACTAATAACTCCTTCAACTCTCCTTCTCATATAAACTCCTCTCCCTCCGTTAGCCATGCAGCAAATGCTAGCTCTGACAAGTGTTTGTAACAGAGCCCAGATTACAAAGGGAAAAAGAGTGAACACAGGGATTTCCATCATGGCCGATTAACCCCTGCTCTGCCAGAAGAAATAAACACATTTAAAATGATGGAGAAGTGCTTCTTCTCAGTGCCGGAGTAGGAGCAATCAGACGCTGCGGTCTTCTGGCTCCACAGTGCCCATTTAACAGGCACAACCTGAGATAAAAACAAAATGAGCAAATAACTTGCAGTAAGGAAATCAATAGTTATAGTACTTGTAAAGAACATAGGGTGCTTAGTTGACACTATTTTAAACAAAAGAGTGTAAAATTGCCATTGCCATTACACTTATACCAACATTTGTTTTGTGTGTTTTGCTTATTTTAGGATTTAGCAGATAATTTAACTTTCATTTAGAGCTCTTTATCTGTCTTTCCATGTGTAAATACACTATATGTTGACTGTATGATTTCTTTATAATTTTATTTTTTTAATGATGAGTTCGAGTTGCTGAGATTTGTTTGTGAATGATTTCATGATAACTTACACAATGCCAAAGTATGCTGGAAGCAAATGCTTGCTGTCACAGATGAAAAAAATCAGAACTTTTGAGACAACTACTACTGCTGACATCACAAAATGTCTAAGTAAATAAATGGCAATATTCCCACAGAATTTCCTGTATTTAACCTGAAACATTTACCAAAAGAGGGTGTTCCAGGCTATTTAATTTTCTGAAACAAAGCTTTATGACTGACGACCATGGAGAAGGCTTTGTTTCTACTCACAGGATATACCCAGGGAGGTGTATAATTTCACTTAAAATTCAGACTGGCTTTGGGCTCCCTGAGGACTAAGCTGAGAACCTCTGCACTGGGGACTGCCTGAACCTTAGTAGGTGACAGACAATAGCATGAAAGGAGTAATGGCCATAACAGAAGCATTTGTCTAACCCTGTGTCTGCAACTGAAGAGCATAGCAGCAGGTGATAATATAAATTTGAAAAACCCTCATAATTAAGGGAAAAATATTCAGAAATTCCTTTAAGTCCCATGATGCTGTAGAAATGGTTTATTTCAACCAAATGAGGTGTAAAAAAGCACAGTTCTTGGTTGGCTGCACTTGAGAAGGACGCTGAGAGCTTCTGGCCTCTTCAAAGATGGAGATCCATGGTAAAATAACAGATTCTAACACATTCCAGTATATGACATCATTGCAAGAGTCAGCCAGAAAATGCCTCTTTAACCTTAACAATTCAGATCCCAAAGGGAGCCACCTGCAATGCATCTTGTTAACCCCTTTCGTCTGTTTGTAGTGATGATATTTCATGAACAGAACTGTATATTTTAAAGCATTGTTTTACGCTTTTGACAAATTTGCTGCACATTGTATAATATTTATTCATCACTTTAACCCTTATCCTTATGTATCCCAAAAGCTACTTAGGCAATGCAGTATAAAATATATTTCCTGAGTGTTCTTCTGGAGCTTTATATCACATATAATAGGATTCTGCTTCGGTCAGCACTTTACAGAAGAAGACATAGGGCTCAAGCACCGGGCAAATCCAAATTCATGGACCATGCAGAGTCTATGTTTCCCAACTATGGACTATGGGTTGTCCACCAAGAAATAATACTTTAATGACTGCACAACAGCCTTATCTTTTCTCATGGATTCCGATGGCACACAAAAGTACATTATGGTTTTGTAGCCAGTGCTAGTGAACACTACAGGAGAGAAACAGGTTCTCAGGAAAATAGTTTTCTGGGAGTCAGGAAGGGAGCAGGCTGGGCATATTGCATGTAGTTAAACATTTGTGGAGAAGAATGGGATCTGGTGCAAAACTGGGAAGAGTCAGAACCAAGAGAGCCTGAGCATCAAGGTCCTGTGGTGACAGAATTAAATCGGACTGCTTGTTTTATCAATCCTGAATTTGTGATCCAACCAGCTCACTTGAGCCCTTTTATCTTTAACCTTCATGAGGTATAACCGTCAAGTGTTGGCATGGCTCTCATTGGCCGGGACAGCCCATGACCCGGCCTGTATAAAGGCCAGATCATGAGTACTGCCACCACTATTATGGTCTCATTAGTGTAGGGATAGGATGTAGCTGGAGTAAGGGACAGATTGTGACAATGCACTCTGCAAAAAAAACACTATCTGTACTCTGCAACCCATATCTGTGGTAGTACTGTGCTGCTACTGTGTTAAAAGCCACTGTGTGTATTCTGCATCCATATCTGTGGGAGTAGAGTCCTTTAAGCTGCTGTATGTACTCCACATCGCCCCTGTAGCAATAACATCCTTTAAGCTGCTGCATGTACTCTGCACCACCCCACCTGTGGAAGCAGTGTCCTTTATATTGCTATGTGTACTGCGCCCCCCACCTGTGGGAGTAGTGTCTTTTAAGCCACAGTGTGTACTCTGCAACCCCGCCTGTGGGAGTACTGTTCTTTAAGCCACTGTGTGTACTCTGCACCCATATCTGTGGTAGTACTGTGCTTTAAGCTGCTGTGTGTACTCTGCACCCTCCATCCTGTGGGAATACTGTCCTTTTAGCTGCTGTGTTTACTTTGCACCCCCAGCCGGTAGGATTATTGTCAATTAAGCCGCTGTGTGTATGTGAACCCCCCGGCCTGTGAGTATACTGTCCTTAAAGCCACTGTGTGTACTCTGCACCTCCTTGCCTGTTGTAATACTGTATTTTAAGCCGCTGTGTGTTTTCTAGTACTTGGGGAAAAAATAATTGGCATCAACCATATTGTTTCCATTTCTAGGCCCCAAAAATAATTTTTCTGAACCAGCGTGTGTTTATTAGTAGTCTGGGAAATAAATAATTGGCATCAACCATCTCGTTGACATTTCTAGGCACAAATAATATTTTTTCTGGACTAGTGTGTGTTTTTTAGTAGTCTTGGAAATAAATTGGCATCAGCTGTCTAGCTGCCATTTCTAGGCACAAAAATTATTATTCTGAACTAGTGTGCCTGTTTTAATAGTGTTTGAAATAAATAATTAGCATGAATCATCGTATTTCCATTTCTAGGCCCCAAAAATATTTTTTTGGACCAGTGTGTGTGTTTTAGTAGGCCTGGCTGTCTGACAGCTGTCATTTGGATTGGTTGGAAAAGTGCGGGAAGTTGCTCTATTTATAACCCCTCCCTCAGGAATTCTCCTCAGTTGTCTCTGAAGAGATGAAGCAACAGTCACCCACCCACCCAGCCCATTTGTTATTCTTATTACAGGAAGATCGTTGTCGAGAGGCTTTTCTTGAGGGGAAAGTTGGTTGTTTTAAGCCTGATCCTGGAATTTATTGGTCTTTTTATAGTGGACTTTGAAAATCTTTGATGTTCTTAATTAAATAATTTATTATATAATTTGGATTAATTATATAAGTAACCCTATTAAGAGCCTCTCGGCCGTTTCATGCCAGCCTTGGTCTCGCGTATATTCATCGCCTGTTTAGTAAGTAAGGGGATTAATAGGGCCTACGATTCCATGTAATATATTATGGTGATGTACATTATGTAAAGTGTTAATGCAGAATGTGAGTATAGCATAAGCATAAGATTAGGACAGCATAAGATATTGAATAAGGGTAATAGGTTTAGCATATGCGATAGGAAAGTATAAGAAATAGTTAATGACAGAGTTAGCCCAGTGGGTGCTGAAAAGAAGGGGGCGCTTCCTGGTTAGGGGGAGCTCAGTCTCAGCTAGTGAAGTGTATAGAGAAGTCCAAGCTCAGGTGCAGTGGGTTGATAGGGGCAGCATGAGCCAATCGTTTGAGACAGTGGGGAGGCCAAATGTAGTTCCCTGATGGACATTCCAACAGTGTCTGGAGCCTAGGGCTCGGGCCAGGTACCAAGGAGCTATCCTGGTCTTCTGAAATCACAAGGTCGGTGTACATGGAATTACATGGGAGGAAGGTGGCCAGGCCCCGATGCACTACCAAAGTGAATGACGAATCCCTGAGGTTAATAGAGTCAGCGGTCTTGGGGGTAGTCCAGGACGAACAGGTGCAGAACAGAAAAGGAGTTGTGCTTAGGAGGAAGGAAGTTTGAATTGCTGCACCCTATCCCATATGTACACACCTGATAAACTTGGACTGCTTAGTAGTTTATCTGTTACAAAAGAATTTGGTGCCCCATACATTGTGTGCGGTGGCTCCTGAAGACAGAGGCCTGGAGGCAGCAGAGTCCTGCAGTCTACAAGTGAGTTTGATGCACCCTACACTCTACACACACTAGGACTGGGACACCCTTTGTCTGTAAAGTGCCGGAGCACAACCGGACATAAGCTCAGTTGTGAATAATGCTTTTGGCCACTTTACCCAATGACTAAAGACAGCAGTCCAAAACTCGTTTTCTTGTTATGGTCTGTACTGGAGTTATGACTTTTCAACTATTTTCTAATAAAGAGTGTTTTTAAAGGGAACCTGTCAGCAGGATTGTGCTGAATAACATGCAGACAGTGTCAGGTCAGCGCCGTTATACTGATTAAAATGATACCTTGGTTGATGAAATCCATCTTTTGGCTGTTGTTTAATCTTTATTTTCAGTTTTGAGTTAATGATATGCCCGTGCCCGGGGGTGTCTTGTGGGGGGTCTTCATGTGGTGCTCTGATGAGGTATTCATAATGCAGACTGCTGACAGGTCACTGATCCCTAACTGACCTGCCCCTAGTTTACATGATCAATATTATATATATGAAAAAAAAACCTCTTCTGCAGGCAGGTGCCAGTGGCGGCGGCACCTGCACTGCACCATGATCGCATCCATAATATGCATTTAATTACTCTTTGTGATGGTGTCCATAAATTCATTAAAAAAAATCCATTTGTAAATAGCTACTACTGTGCATGCGCCGGCGGCTTCATATTGCTAGAGAAAAAAGAATTGCCTCCTCGAAGATGTTGCTGCCGGTCCTGCGCAGTAGCATCTATTGGGTAGCCAAAAAGAATAATTAAATGCATATTATAGATGCGATCAAGGTGCAGCAAGGCACCACCGCTGGCGCCTGTCTGCAGAAGGGGGCAGCCCACTGAGGGATCAGTGACCTGTCAGAAGCCATACAGATGAATACCTAATCAGAGCACCACATGAAGACACCCACTGGCTGCCCCGTCACAAGATGGATTTCATCAACCAAGGTATCATTTTAATCAGTATAACGGTGCCGACCTGACACTGTCTGCAGGCTACTGTGCACAATCCTGCTGACAGGTTCCCTTTAATGAAGATCTTGATGCTGGAACTCCTAACAGAATAAGAAAAAGTATTAGTGTATGTGTAGATGTTCACGAATTGTCAGCGATTTGGATGCAGCGCATGTTCACTGCATCCAAAGAGCTGCTGTCTATTGAATGAAGGTGAGTCCACGTGTTCCTTGAACCGTGCCGAATCACTGTGTGCAATACATTGTACGGGTGACATTTATGTTGTGGAGACTCGCGTCTCTGTAAGATAAATAGACATGCTGTGGTCTAGAGAGACGTGCCGTATGTCCGTCTCCGCGAGTGAGCCGCAGGCATCTTTGGACACATAATGGACATGGGATTTCTTGAAATCCCATCCACTATGCTGTAACATCTGGATGCTGTGGGTTGGACTCTTTGCAAGTACGCAGGGTCCAACACACAGCATTTACTGATCGTGTGTACCTACCCTTAGAGGTGAGAGGTTTGGATTATGGACAACTTTAGACTCAGATCATTAGAAGGACATAGAGCACGGTAAGTTTATGTTGTATTTTGTAGCAGTTGAGCAATCATGAAAGCATGAGATGTAATGGATTTACAAAATTAATTGCATGACCCTCAGGGTTTAAATGAACGCTAACTTTTGACCTAAAGTATATTTTGAATTTTATTGGGATTTTATCTGATATACCAACACAAAGTGGCATTTGTGAAGTGTAAAGGAAATAATACCTTGTGTTCTAAATATTTGAAAAATATAAATCTGAAAATTGTAGGGTGAATTTATATTTAGTTCCCCTGAGTTATTACTTTGTAGGGCCACCTTTTGCTGCAGTTACTGCTGCAATTATTTTGGGGTCTGTCTCTACCAGCTTTGCACATCCGGAGGATGACATTTTTGCCCATTCTTCTCTGCAAACACACTCTACCTCAATGATATTGGATGTACAGCGGAACAGAGTGTAATTTTAATGTGTACTTAACATATGGTTTGCACTAGTTACTCATTTTTAATTTACCAATGAAAAATTATGTTTTATTTTGAATTAACTGAAATGGCTTTTTTTTTATCTTTGGTTATTGGATTTAAAATATTAGTTAATCCCTACCAATACCATTGAGACATTTTGGTGTGCTTTAGTTTTTGACGCCTTTCATAACTATAAATGTTTATAATGTAGCTCTCTGTTTATGACTTTTGCTGGTCTGAAAAAAAGTGTTCTACATCCCTTAAATTTGTTGCCTATTTTGTAAGTTATTCATTTATTTATTTTATTCTCTTTTTTTTTACAGTTTTGTATCATATTTTACAAATTTTCTGTTTTATATCCATTTGTAATAATCCTATTTATTTTGCACGCTAACAGGGTTATCTTGTCTTAAATGACAACTCTGAAATCACTCCATGTGACTGCAGACTTGTGAATCCTCCCAGCGCCCGCAGTGTGCGCTGTGAGGATTCGCCGGTGTCAGCAACAGGAATGGCATACTCCCAGCCACAACCCGACTATACTGTTCCAGTCTCTCACAATACACTTGTATTAATACAGCTTCTGTCTCTCCCACGTCGAGAAGTGGGTGGAACAGGTGTCATCACTAGTGATGAGCTAGTGTGCTCGTTACTCGAGTTTCTCCGAGCATGCCCCTGGTGATCTCCGAGTATGTTGGAGAGCTCGGAGAATTAGTTTATGTCGACGCAGCTGCATGATTTGCGACTGCTAGACAGGCTAAATACATGTGGGAATTCCCTAACAAACAGGCAATCCCCACATGTATTCAAGCTGTCTAGTAGCCGCAAATCATGCAGCTGCATCGACATAAACTAATTCTCCGAGCTACATACATACATTAAATCTCTGAGCATGCTGAAATACTCGGAGACCACCTGAGCATGCTCGGGTAAACTCGAGTAACGAGCATACTCGCTCATCATTAGTCATCACATCTTTTGAAACCTGCCAGGACACATGCGCAATGGGCAGGTATTGTGCACATGTCGCATTCCGGAGAAGTGGTGTACAATCAAAAAATACTAGAACTGACTTTTTTTTCAATCATAAATAGGCTGATCAGGTAACTATAAGAAGGGCCTAACCAACGGATGCTATAACATCCATATTCCCATAGAAAATTTGTTAAAAAATGTCCTCTTTAAATTTAAAGAGTTAGTCCTGTTTCGTCCTCAATGACAGCTGAGCAGAACAGGTAACGTCACGACTATTGACCCATGTGCATCAGACAAGTATTGTGCACCTATGCAACTCTGAAAAATAGGATATGTGTACATTAAACAAATGGCAGAATTGCCACTTTTTGGCCACCTCGACATTCAAAAAAATATAACATCAACAGAAAAGTAAAAAAAATAAAACTATTTTTTCATTAAATTATACTTTCTAAAGCTGAAAAATATATATAAAAAATATGTGATATTATTACTAACCCAGTAAAGTGTCCTATTCCATTTTTCAGAACACTAAGAGGCCGATTAATCAAAGTGTTTACACCAGATTTGTTATTTTAAAGGCAGTCCAGTTCGGTTCTACTAAAGTGGGATAAGTATGGGAAGGAAGGAGCCTGGCAGCACCCTCCACATTAATTAGAAGTTACTCCACTGTAGAACTTAGAAGATGTGGCATACGCCTCTTAATTAATTTGGAGCATCTTACCCTACCACATCCCTTCATTAAGATTGGCTTGTACAACACCATTCTTAATGAATGGGCCCAAAAGTGCTAAATTACATTGTGACAATGAAAACTATGGCTCATCCAGCACAAAAAAAAAACCAGTTCCTCCTATGTTTATATGGGTTGAAGAATAAAATTGTTATTGCTTTTGAAAAATAAAGAGAAAGAACATTGAAAAATGGCTGCAGTAGTAAGGGGCTGAATTAGGTTTCCATTTTCTTAATATTACATGTTCAGATTTTCATGACAAATATGCTGTAAGTTGTAACATTTCTTTTTCTTATAGTTGCTTAACTGAACTGGGAAAATGTAAGGGAAATTACAGGGCTAGTCAAATAAGTTACATTGGAATGCGGATGCTATGGCTGACGGGAGCAAACCAAACAGAGACATGGAGAATTGTTGGCATCTAACAAATGTGAGTCCTTCCTGACAATGGGAGAGATGTAAAATGTTTTTAATCCAACCACTTTCCAATCACCTCTCTTTTTAGCATTATATTCTGCAATGTATTGACACTCCTGTGGATTTTGGCTGAGTGGAGCTTTTTCCACTTTGTTGGACATTGTCGTCTAGCATTACCATGGATATTTTAGGACTTTCTGATACAACAGGGATATGCAGAACGAACAGAATGTCATTTTTTTAAAACTACTTATATTAATTTGCTAAAAATATGTTAAAGATTGAATAACCAACATCATTTTTTACAAGTCCCAATAGAGTGAGTTATACTTTTTACCTAAGAAAATATATATTTCCAACTTTTATCATCACAGCACAATTATTATGAAGAAGTTAGGAGAGCAGCAATTAATTGCTGTATACTATATATGTTTGCAATATTTGTATACTAGTCCTGTGTCCCTTGCTTGAAAGGAGGGTGGTCCTGAGAAAAGTTTTAAATATAAATATAAATATATATATATATATATATATATATATATATATATATATATAACCACCAGAACACCACCATATTGCAACATTCAGGACTGAATCCAACTTTTATATTCTAACTTGTCCAGAACTGCCATATATGTTGCTGTGTGCAACAAGTAACTATTGACCCTGCTGTGGTTACACTATATGGTTGCTCAAATTACTTTATTTTAATGCAAACACCATGTGCCATTAAAATATATTATTTTTTATGTGCTCCACCAGAAATGTACTGTTGCTGGATAGTACTATGACTAAGATAGGTATGTCCAGCACACCATACTAGTGGGGACATTATGCCATTTTGTGATGCCACAGATTTGTACTAGATGTGCATTCCCAACACAGTCAAGAGTACATATACATAGCAAGGATACATATCAAGAATACATATACACAGAAGTTGCTAAATAAAATCAATACCATAATCCATGGAAAATTTTTAAAAAAAACAATAAAAAATATCAGGCCAAGAAAAACATAGGGAATCAAGAGTTGTCCACAACATGCCACAAAAGTTTCACACAACGTGCTTCATCAGGGGTGAGAACTAATGATTTTATGGGTGGTAAAAAATGGTTTATGTGGGGTGTTAATGGTTAGTGGTAGAAGCTCGGGCTTTATGCTGTCTCCCTAGGAGTTAATATGGTTGTTAGTGATATTGGTAGGTCAGAGGGCAGCATGGGGTTGGCATTAGCATGTGCCTTCATGACCTGACCCATGTAGTAACCACAGAGTGTAAAAGTGGAGACAGGAAAAGAAGGAAAAGCTGTGCAGCCTACAAAAATGCATGAAGAAGAGTAAGGATGCGTGTCCACGGTCCGTAATCACGGCACTTTGGACGGAGCGGAAAACCCGCCCTGCCCAAAGCGCCATCCCCTTCTTTACGCTCGGTGATTCTGGATGTGTTCATTGCACACATCCGGAATCTCCGCACCCCATGCATAGGGTCCTGTGATTTACCTTGCGGCGACAGAACATCGCCGCAAGGTTAACAGACATGCAGTGTTCTAAAAAGACATGTCCGTAATCGCAGGGCCGCCGGATGCGTGTTCGCAGTTGAGACGGGCTTTCATAAAATCCCCTCCACTATGCTGTAACATCTGGACGCTGCGGGTTGAACGCTGCGGCTGTACGCAGCGCTCAATCTGCAGCTAATCCGGATGTAATCCTGAACGTGGACACATAGCCTAACAAGTATTGGATAAGTAGAACTTGCTTTTCAGAAATGCCACCATCAAAGCTTGATGAGGCCGGCATAAGAGTACATAAAGCTCCAGCCTGAGTTGCAGTCACTGCTGTTTGTCCCAGTGGTGGAGACGAGTTCACATGCATGAAAGTAGAGGACAAGGATCTGAGGGAGTAACAGACAAAGATGGAAGAGAAGTAGGTGTCTGTAATCTGATGCCTTAGTGTGAAGAGGAGCATGGCTAGGAGTTAAGGTACCTTCACACGAAACGACATCGCTAGCGATCCGTGACGTTGCAGCGTCCTGGCTAGCGATATCGTTTCGTTTGACACGCAGCAGCGATCAGGATCCTGCTGTGATGTCGCTGGTCGCTGAATAAAGTCCAGAACTTTATTTGGTCGTCCGATCGCTGTGTATCGTTGTGTTTGACACCAAAAGCAACGATACCAGCGATGTTTTACACTGGTAACCAGGGTAAACATCGGGTTACTAAGCGCAGGGCCGCGCTTAGTAACCCGATGTTTACCCTGGTTACCAGCGTAAAAGTAAAAAAAAAAAACAGTACATGCTCACCTGCGCGTCCCCCAGCGTCTGCTTCCTGACACTTACTGAGCGCCGGCCCTAAAGTGAAAGCACAGCGGTGACGTCACCGCCCTGCTGTTAGGGCCGGAGCTCAGTCAGTGTCAGGAAGCAGACGCTGGGGGACGCGCAGGTGAGTATGTACTGTTTGTTTTTTTTTTACTTTTACGCTGGTAACCAGGGTAAACATCGGGTTACTAAGCGCGGCCCTGCGCTTAGCAACCCGATGTTTACCCTGGTTACCCGGGGACCTCGGCATCGTTGGTCGCTGGAGAGCGGTCTGTGTGACAGCTCTCCAGCGATCAAACAGCGACGCTGCAGCGATCGGCATCGTTGTCGCTATCGCTGCAGCGTCGCTTCACACGTATACCTTTAGGTATTAATTCACAGTCCTCAAACGTGCTGGACAAACTCTTGTAGGACATTTATGCACATACAGGTGATTTAGAAAAGGGAAGTGAGAAGCACTTTGTGTTTTTCTTTCTGCAACTCAGTCAGCACCCATTCAGAGATTTAGTTATACCTGAGGAAATTTCCAGTGGATGACTGAAATGCAAGTGCACCATTGCAAACACAAATTTTCTACCTCTGATCAAACTGTCTCATCAGTGAGATTAGTGAGACCATTCAGCTTGTTGCCTTTTGTGAATCCGCACAAAGAATTGATATGCTGTGGAAAATAAACCGCTGCGTTTCCACACGGAATTTTCCGCAGCATGTCCACAGCGGATTTGGTTTTCCATAGGTTTACATGGTACTGTACACCACATGGAAAACTGCTCCTGATCCGCAGTGGCCAATCCACTGCGGATCCGCAGCCAAATCCACAACGTGTGCAAATACCCTTACTTTTTCCCAAAACAAGATATAGCTTTCAGCGTTACAATTTTATGATATATACTACTTTTTGAACACTTTTTATTGCACTGTTTTGGAAGTGGAAGAAGAACAACTCTGGATTTTTTAAACACATTTTACTATTCAGATTAATTGACATATTAACTTCATTCTGCAGGTCGATATGATATTGAAAAATACCCAATTTATATTTTTTATGTTTTTTACTCAAAACAAATATTTTTTTTCTATTTTTTTTGCAGGGTTTACTGTATTCTAAGACCCATATATATTTTTTTCAAAGATGACATTTTGTGAGGGATTATTTTTTGTGGGACAAACTGTACTTTTCATTAGTGCCATTTTTAACCACTTAATGACCCGGGGTATTTTCGGTTTTGCGTTTTTGTTTTTCGTTCCCCTCCTTTCCAGAGCCATAACATTTTTATTTCTCCATCAATATGGCCATGTGAGGGCTTATTTTTTGCAGGACGAGTTGTACTTTTGAACAGCATCATTGGTTTTAGCATGTCGTGTACTCGAAAGCAGGAAAAAAATTCCCAATGCGGCGAAATTGCAAAAAAAGTGCAATCCCACACTTGTTCTTGTTTGGCTTTTTTGCTAGGTTCACTAAATACTAAAACTGACCTGCCATTATGATTCTCCAGGTCATTGTCTAGGTTCTTTTTTATCTAAGAGGTGAAAAAAATTCCAAAATTTGCTAAGAAAAAAAAAATTGCGCAATTTTCCGATACCCGTAGCACCTCCATTTTTCGTGATCTGGGGTTGGGTGAGGGCTTATTTTTTGCATGCCGAGCTGACGTTTTTAATGAATTTGCATTTTAATGCAACATCACGGCGACCAAAATGACGTAATTCTTGCATTTTGATTTTTTTTTCTTGCTACTCCGTTTAGCAATCAGGTTAATGCATTTTTTATTGATATATCGGGCGATTCTGAACACAGTGATACCAAATACGTGTAGGTTTGATTTTATTTTTACTGTTTTATTTTGAATGGGGCGAAAGGGGGGTGATTTTAACTTTTATTTATTTATTTATTTTTCATATTTTTAAACACATTTTTTTTACTTTTGCCATGCTTCAATAACCTCCATGGGAGACAAAAAGCTGCCACAACTTGATCGGCTCTGCTACATAGAGGCGATGCTCAGATCGCCCCTATGTAGTAGAATTACAGCATTGCTATGAGTGCCGACCACAGGGTGTCGCTCATAGCAATCTGGCATCAACAACCATAGAGTTCTCAAGGAGACCTCTGGTTGTCATGCCGACACACCGCTGACCCCCGATCTTGTGACGGGTCAGCGGTGCACGTATTTCCGGCCTGATGGCCGGAAGCGCGTGTTAAATGCCGCTGTCAGAGTTTGACAGCGACATTTAACTAGTTAATAGGCATGGGCGGATCACAATTCCACCCGCCCCTATTGTGGGCAAATGTCAGCTTTTGAAAACCACCGCCGGAGCCCACCTCAAAGCGAGGCTTCTGACGTCGGACGTACTATCCCATCCGACATCAGAAAGGGGTTAAATAATATCAACTTTTTGATCCCTTTTTGTTTCATTTCTTGTGAGGCTGGTAATTTTTTGTATTTTTTCGTACAATGTACTCTGTACAGGAAAACTAATGATATAGTTCTATGGTCGGGGTCAATGTGATTATAGCGATATCTAATTTACATAATCTTTTACATTTTACTAAAAAAGGTCACTTTTTAACTAAATATCTACTGTATATATATTTGCATCATGTTCTGAGAGGCATAACTTTCTCAGTTTTTCATTTATATAATTGTATAAGAGTTCGTTTATTTGGCATTACAAGCTGCAGTATTGATTCATACCACTGTGGGATATGTGTAGCTTTTTCTCTTCTTAATCATTTTTTTGTGAGGAAGAATGAACAAAATTTGCACAGTTTGGATATCTTTCATTGTCATGCCTATCCACACCAGGATTAGGGATATTAGTATAAGCCTCCATAAGTACTAGGATTGGGGCAGACCTGAGATACGCTATAGGGTCTAGGACTCTCTTTTTTCACCCTCTTATTTATTTTTTGATATAGGGTTGGTTACTAACAAGTATATTTATTATCATCTATGCAAACTGCTAGCTCAAGGCTGAGGTTGGCTGGCAGTATAGGCTGTTAACTATTTGATTTGTATGTACTATTTATACACATCCGTATTTATCTTGTATATACTTATACTGGTCCAGTGTTTTGTTATTTAAGATTATCTAGGGGGGACCTGGGTTGGTCTTTTCTTTTAAATGTTTTTAAATTTTGTGTCCGTGTTGTTGTCCTTTGTGATTCCATGTTTAATAAAAGCTAATATTGATGGTTGATCCCACTGTTGTGCATATCTTTGTTCTTTGCTCAAGTTCTCAGAAGAATGAACAAAAACAACAATTCTGGTGTTACTTTTTCAATGGTGTTCATGAAGCAGGATATATATACTGACATGTTATATAGTTACATATGGAATGACACAAAACTTGTGAATTTTTTTAGCTGCATTTATTTTTTTGCCAGCTTAAACCATTTCTTTTTATAGGAAAGACTGATTTGGGGTGGGGTGTTTTTTCTTTTTCTCTCACTTTTCTTTAACACACCTTTATTTTACATTTTAACAATTTTCATTAGTTTCCTAAGGGGATTTTAACATGTGCGCCTATGATTGCATTAGTAACACATAACACTACCTTAGCAGTCCTGTGTATTACTCTATCCTGACTTTTCGTGAGTGACAGGTAGGCTATTAGTCCCCGCCTTTGGTGGGATCTGATTGACTACAGTGTATGGAAGATCCGTATTCCTTTGTCAGGCAACCGGTTGCAGTAACCCATTGGCATGCTACAGTCATGCTGCGGGGGATCCGATGTTCTGATAGAGGGAGTGCTTTCCCTGTCAAATTCTTCATGTACCATTAGCACTAGTCACTGCGGCATATGAGAGGAGCTAATCTGCTAGGATCAGTGAGAACGCTGTCTCTAGTAATTACAGCAAGAGCCCACTTGTGTATATCAGCCAGACTCTTGCAACTGATCACACTGGCACAGAAGATGTACTGAGCGATCAGCGTGACATTTATATCCGCCATGGAGAACTAAGTGAAATGGGCTCATTACCACTATGTGTGTGAAATAACGTGTTCTACTATTCAATATGATGTCATTGTAACATTTTTTCACATCCCATGTACATAAACCTTTAAATAGAGATGGAATTTAATTTCACTCACAAACAGCAAAAATTCCACATTTGCCAAAGTGTGATTCACTTCTGCACAGATTCAATTAACTAGCGGTTGGCTGGCCACCATTTTGCTACACTATACGGGACTATCAAAAGGTTAAAGAATAAAAAAAAATTCTGCTCAACTTACTACTCACCTCTTTGGCTCCTCCGCTCTGCATTGTCTACCGTACGGTAATCAGCATATGATTTTTTTCAACGCCACCGAGCTCTGAATTACCGAGTCTTTCTTGGACTTTCGTCTCTGATGAGACCGTGGACATTTCAAAGTCACAGTGCATGTTGTGACATCATGAAGTTAGGGTCTTATATGCGCTGACTGGGCTAATTACTTTATTAATCCATGTATTATCTGCAAATATTGTGGGTTTTTTTTCTAAAAGTCTTCTAAAGAGTCCTTAACGCCTTAAAGATCAGGCCTATTTTGGCCTTAAAAAGGACCCATCACCCTATAGCAAGCTATATGATGTAAAAAGAAAACAGATTAAAAATATTCTGGTATATATGATTAGAAAAAGTAAAAACATTACTTTTAAATATGTTGATTTAAGCTATGACCTTTAAGAGAAGAAGACTGCAGTTGGCACAATTTGGGCTCCTTGTTTTCTATCCAATTGGACAGAATCTCTCTGCTGTCTCTATATTTTGACAGCTTTGTGAGACTTGCTGCTTCTGAGCTGGACTGATACAACTATTTGGGGCAGTCTGTTGGCAGTTTGTAATTATATAGAGAGATTTGAATTGCAGTCTTACTTCATGTACTTGAAGCTATATGAGGGAATGTACGATGGAGTCTTATATTTTATGAAGGATCAAGAGGATGGGGCTCGAAAAGCATACATAGAAATAAATACTGTCAGTCTTCTATTTACTGTAGTTGTTAAGCGCTGTGTATATGTAGTGAAAGACTCATATTAGCCCTTTACAAGCAGCTATTTCCTCCTCTAGTTAAATAAGTCTTTACAAGCAACTGTATCCTCCTCCTTTATCTAGACAGTATAATACACAATGATATCCTATTACATGGCTAAAAGATAATAGAATTCTTTATTTAGTTAAGTTAGTTAAGGCCCCTTTCACACATTAGTTTTTTGCCATCAGTCGCAATCCATCGAATTTTGAAAAAAAATTGATCCGTCACAGATAGTGAAAAACTGATGCGACGGATCTGTTTTTTCACCGGATCTGACTAGATGATCCGGCTAATTGGATCCTAAAAAAATCGAAGCATGCTCAGTTAAAAAAAAAACAGAATCCGTCACCGGATTCCGTCATTTGACAGATCCGGAGCCATAGGCTTCCATTTTAGCAAACGACGGACGGCGACGGATCCGTCGCTGTCCATTTTTTCAACGGACACAAAAAACATTACTATGTCCGTTGTCTCCAGCCGCCGGACAAACAATTTTCGACGTGAAACACGAGGCGATCTGTCGCAATCCGTTGCTAAGAGTCTATGAGAAAAAAACGGATCCTGCGGCATCAGTGTGAAAGGGGCCTAAGTTCCAGCTTCTAGCTTGAGATGAAGAAATGTTTTGTTTCATATGCATTTTGTTAAACCACTGCTTAATCAAATACATTGATGATTTTCCTTTTTGTTTTTTTGGTGAATATTTAAGAAAATATTCAAATGAGTTCCCTCATTATATTCTATGGACCAAAGACTTTACAACACAGAGAAACAGGCAAAGTCCACAAAGTCAATAAATCCTTGAAAATTTTACCTTCCCCAGCGTCACACTTGGTTTTGCCTACAGAACAGAATTCCACCTGATTTACCTGATTTTTGCTCACTTTGGTAAAATTTAAATAAATTTTGCCTCACTGTGATATTAAGGTAAATTATCTGATTCAGCAGTGACATATTTTTGAGAAAAGTCTTATATTTTCATCTAATGTCACTTGTTTGTGTTTATCTAAGAAGTGGTAAGTATTTTATAAGGAAAATACTATTTTTTAACATCATATTTCATTCGCCATTATATTTGTTATGATTTTTTTAGTTGACATAGCTGTGTTTTTTGTGGCATGAGTTGTATTTGTCAGTAGCACCATTTTGAAGTACATAAAACTTATTAGCAAATTGTTATTATAGTAATTCTTTTTTTCCGGGGGAGGCAACCCCCCCCCAGCAATTCTGATATTTCTTTTCACATTTCAAACCTAATGTTCCTCACAAGCTGCAGAAATAAAGTTTCATTTTGTGAGTGGGTATGATTACAGGGATACCAAATTGATATCGCTTTATTATGTTCTATTACTTTTAAAGAAAAAATATTTAGAAGAAAAAAAATGATTTTAGGCTGCCATTTTCTGATAGCAATAAGGTTTATATTTTTCCATTAATGGATGTGTGGGTGACTATTCATTTATTATTTTACTAGATGGTGGCCCGATTCTAACGTATCGGGTATTCTAGAATATGTATGTCCACGTAGTATATTGCCCAGCCACGTAGTATATTGCCCAGCCACGTAGTATATTGCCCAGCCACGTAGTATATTGCCCAGTTACATTGTAGATTGCCCAGTGACGTAGTATATTGCCCAGTTACATTGTATATTGCCCAGTGACGTAGTATACATCACAGAGCCACATAGTATATTGCCCAGTGACATAGTATATTGTCCAATGACGTAGTATATTGCCCAGTGACGTAGTATACAGCACAGAGCCACATAGTATATTGCCCAGTGACGTAGTATATTGCCCAGTGACACAGTATACAGCACAGAACCACGTAGTATATTGCCCAGCCACGTAGTATATTGCCCAGTGACGTAGTATACAGCACAGAGTCACGTAGTATATTGCACAGCCCATGTAGTATATTGCCCAGCCACATATGACACAGGTTAAAAAAATAAAAAATAAACATATACTCACCTTCCGCAGGCGCGTTGTTGCTCTGTCGCCTGTGTGGGGTGCAAGCGGCAGCTTCCGGTCCCAGGGTGTGATGACGTCGCGGTCACGTGACCGTGTCGCGGTCACATGACCGTGACGTCACGGCAGGTCCTTGTTGCGCAGGACCTGTGATGACGTCGCAGTCACATGACCGTGTAGCGGTCACATGACCGCGATGTCACGGCAGGTCCTTTCCGCGCAGGCGCGCAGGACTTGTGATGACATCGCGGTCACATGACCGTGCCGTCATGGCAGGTCCTTCTGCCAGACCATCCTTGCCACCGGAACGTGCCGCTTGCATCGCGAGGAGCGGGAAAGGCGGTGTAGGTGAGTATATAAGCATTTTTTATTTTTTTATTATTTTTAACAGATGTTTTTACTATTGACGCTGCATAGGCTGCGTCAATAGTAAAAAACTTGGTCACACAGGGTTAATAGCAGTGGTAACGGAGTGCGTTACCCACGGCATAACGCGGTCCGTTACCACCGGCATTAACCCTGTGTGAGCGGTGACCGGAGGGGTGTATGTGGGCGCCGGGCAGTGAGTGCGCGGAGTAAGGAGCGGCCATTTTCTTCAGGACTGTGCGCGTCGCTGATTGGTCGTGGCAATGGTCGTGGGCGTTTTGCCACGACCAATGAGCGACTTGGATTCCATGACAGACAGAGGCCGCGACCAATGAATATCCGTGACAGACAGAAGGACAAACAGAAAGACGGAAGTGACCCTTAGACAATTATATAGTAGATTATGCTTTTAAGGGGGTGAAATATACATTAAAAAAATCCAGTTTTTATTTTTCTATTTTTTTTACAGAGTTCATTATTAGTGATGAGCGAGTGTGCTTGCTACTCGAGTTTTCCGATCATGCTTGGGTGTTCTCCGGGAATTTTGGGCGTGCTTGGAAATTATATTTGTGTCGCTGCAGCTGCATGATTAGCGGCTGCTAGACAGCATGAATACATTATTATTGATTATTATTATTATTATTATACATTTTTATAGCGCCATTTATTCCATGGCGCTTTACATGTGAAAAAGGGGGCAAATATAGACAAATACATTCAACATGAGCAAAAACAAGGCACACAGGTACAAAAGGAGGGAGGCTCACAGTGTGCAAGGGATGGATGAGGATACACTAGGAGTAGGTAGAACTGGTTGTGCGGCAGTTCAGTAGGTTGAGGATCACTGCAGGCTGTAGGCTTGTCTTAAGAGGTGAGTCTTCAGTTTCTTTTTGAAGGTTTCTATGGTAGGTGAGAGTCTGATGTGTTGCTGATGTGTTGGGGTAGAAAGTTCCAGAGTAATAGGGGGAAGCACGTGAGCAGGGCCGGCCCGAACGTATAGGCGAACTAGGCGGCCGCCTAGGGCGCCAACCCTAAGGGGGCGCCAGAGAAAAAATAGAAAAAATTATAAAAAATCTTTTCAAAAGGCAAAAGGTGTATGGAGCGGAGCTGAATGTGTTTGAGGTGTACGGAGCGGAGCCGTGTGTGTATGAGGTGTACGGAGCGGAGTCATATGTGTATGAGGTGTATGGAGCGGAGCTAAATGTGTACGAGGTGTACGGATTGGAGCCGCGTGTGTAAGAGGTGCATGGAGCGGAGCACGTGTGTACGGAGCGCAGCCGCGTGTGTAGGAGTAGCTATGTGTGGCCATTATACGGTACAAAGTATCATGTGCGGCCAATATACAGTATGGAGCATCATGTGTGGTCATTATACAGTATGGAGCATCATGTGTGGCCATTATACAGTATGGAGCATCATGTGTGGCCATTATACAGTATGGAGCATCAAGTGTGGCCATTATACAGTATGGAGCATCATGTGTGGCCATTATACAGTATGGAGCACTGTGTGGCCATATTTTTTTGTTTATAATTATTCTTTATGAAACAGTGTGATCAGCAGTGCTAAATGGCTGTGGTTGGGATGTGGATATGGGTGTGGCTAGTTATGAATGGGTGTGGTCAGAGGCGTGGCCTAAAATTTGCCACGGCGCGCTTTGTGCGCCGCAAACTTTGTCCCTCTTTCCTATCTTCAAAAGTTGGGAGGTATGTTAAAAGTAGTAGGGGCGCAACAAAATAGTTTCGCCTAGGGCGCCGTAATCTCTCGGGCCGGCCCTGCACGGGAGAAGTCTTGGATGCGGCTATGGGAAGAAGAGATGAGAGGGGAGTAGAGAAGGAGATCTTAAGAGGATTGAAGGTTGTGTGCAGGTAAGTACCGGGGGACCATGTCACAGATGTATGGGGGAGACAAGTTGTGGATGGCTTTGTATGTCATTGTAAGGGTTTTGAACTGGAGTCAGTGAAGGGCTTGGCATAGGGGAGAGGCTGGGGAATAGCAGGGAGACAGGTAGATTAGTCGGGCAGCAGAGTGTAGGATGGATTGGAGTGGTGCCAGAGTGCTAGAGTGGAGGCCAGAGAGTAGGAGGTTGCAGTTGTAAAGGAGGGAGAGGATAAGGGCATGCACTAGTGTTTTTGTGGTGTCAAGGTCAAGGAATGCACAGATCCGGGAAATATTTTTGAGTTTGAGATGGCAGGAGGAGGCAAGGGCTTGGATATGTGGCTTGAAAGAGAGGGCAGAGTCGAGGATCACCCCGAGGCACCGAGCGTGTGGGACTGGGGAAAGTGAGCAGCCGTTAACATTGATGGATAGGTCTGGTGGAGGGGTAGAGTGAGATGGGGGAAAGATGATGAATTCTGTTTTGTTAATGTTCAGTTTAAGAAAGCGAGCAGAAAAGAAGGCCGAGATAGCAGACAGACAGTGTGGGATTTTGGTAAGTAAGGAGTTGAGGTCAGGTCCGGATAGGTAGATCTGCGTGTCATCGGCGTAGAGATGGTACTGCATACTATGAGCTGTCCCAGGCTGAAGATGTAGATGGAGAAGAGTAGGGGTCCTAGAACAGAGCCTTGAGGAACACCGACAGACAAGGGGCGAAGTGAGGAGGTGGTGTGGGGGAGGGGAGACACTGAATGTTCGGTCTGTCAGATATGACGAGATCCAGGATAGGGCCAAGTCTGTGATGCCAAGAGATGAGAGAATCTGTAGCAGAAGGGAGTGGTCCACAGTGTCAAAGGCAGAAGACAGGTCTAGGAGAAGGAGGACAGAGTAGTGTTGCTTGCTCTTGGCAGTTAGTAGGTCATTGGTAACTTTAGTTCGGGCAGTTTCAGTTGAGTGATGGGGTCAGAAGCCAGATTGTAACCGGTCAAAGAGGGAGCAGGAGGAGAGGAGGAGGAGAGGTGGGAGGACAGATCAAGATGGACTTATTGTTCCAGTAATTTGGAGGCGTAAGGGAGAAGAGATATTGGGCGATAGCTAGAAAAGAGGATGGGTCGAGGGAGGGCTTTTTGAGGATGGGTGTGATCTTGGCATGCTTGAAGGATGAGCGGAAGCCACCTGTTGTGAGAGGTTGAAGAGGTGCGTTAGGGTTGGGATGAAGACCGTGGCAAGCTTAGGGATGAGGTGGGATGGTAGCGGGTCAAGCGTGCAAGCGGTGAGGTGTGATCTTGACATGAGGGTGGAGAGCTGATCTTCTGTCATGGTGGAGAAGCAGGTTTTGGGGGAACAGGGTTGAGCAGCTAAGAGGGGCATTGGGCGCTGTGGGCCGAAGCTTTCTCTGATTGTATCGATCTTCTGTTTAAAGAAAGAGGCAAAGTCTTCAGCAGAAATGAGAGGGGAGGGAGGAGGTGCAGGGGGATGGAGTAGAGAATTGAAAGTGTTGAAAAGCTGTTTAGGGTTGTGAGACATGGAGGATATGAGAGATGAGAAGTAAGTTTTTGGGTATACATATGGGGATTCCCTAACAAACAGGCAATCCCTGCATATGTTTAGGTTGTCGAACAGCCGCAAATCATGCAGCTGTGGAGACAAAAACATAATCTACCAGCACGCCCAAAATACTCGGAGAACACCCGAGCATGCTCGGAAATCTCAAGTAACTAGCACATTCGCTTATCACTATTCATTATTTATTATTACAGACACGTTAAGTCTAAACAATCACAATAACAAATTTACATATGTTTTAGTGTTTTTAATGCATAAAATATTATTACATTATATTACAACACTATCGCATAAAAATAATATTACACTATACTGGCACTCAGGCTAATGTAACCATTAAAGGAGCATACACAAGAGGTATTATTATTTTCCATGGCACTTAAAGGGGGTATTAATGTTTTCTAGGGGCAATTTTACCATCTAAAGGGCACAAAGGGGGCATATTTCAATGTAAGGGGCACAATGGTGGGCATTATTATGTTGGGCACTAAGAGGAGCACTGTTAAGATGCCACACACAGCAGGTGTAGATAAGGTAGCAGAAGGCTCAGCATTGGGGTGATAGCAGGATGAGAAGCTTGTGCAGATTGGGAATAGATGGGGGACAGTGCTGGAAATGAGAGAAGTCAAATGTGTCTTTGTTGTAATCTCTGCAGACGAGTTGTGACAGGAGAAGTTTTCATGGTGGTCTGGGCCTAATGTAAAATAGGGGAAAAATTAACGACTCCATCAGAAAGAACGTCATCTGTAAGTAATCTATTGCATGTTCTGCAGGACTGGTATCTACCAATATATGGTCACCATATGGCAATAATATCTGTCTTGGTCTTTGTATTATGATTTTTTTTCAGTGACAGCATGGTCTTCTGCTCTGATTATGGTGTGCCACCATGGTTGAAAACATTGTTACATAGCTTAGAGGACAACTCAGATGTTTTGCTACCGCCACCTCATTCTGAACCCCTTGTTCTACCTCTGTCTGTTATATATTGTCTTTGAATGGACCAGACTTTTAACATAAAGGTAATCATATAATATAAATAATATTTTGATACTAATAAGGGCAATCTAAAGATAACAATGCTTACCTTACAGATTAGAGACATGAAAAAGGACTCACTGTGGACAGATGTCTGAACAAGTCCTTTATGTGCTTAACTATATCCTGCCCCACCTTTAGCTCACTTCTTCCCAGCACATATTATGTTTCCACTTTTCTCCTGGTGAGTTTTGTGCTTTAACGAGATCTTTGTAATCAAGTAACACAGTGCTTAGAATATAAGATCATTTTCCTTACATGATAACAGCTCATTGTTAACAGAAAACATTCTTTTTCCTGTGAAGATAAAGAGCAGTAAAGCAAGTTAAGGTGCCTATACATCTTAGCTAGTGGTTGGCCAAATACTCACCTTCCAGGAAAAAGTTAGGAGGTCTCCATACATCAAACCATCAAATAGTTAGCCCTTGTCTACTTACATTGCAAAAATTGAATTTGTGTTTTTTCATTGTGTTTTAAGGGAAGCGAAAAGGATTTTTTTTTCTCTTTCTCCCGTGACTGTCTTGGGTAATTGATAAGACAGTCCACTAGTAAAAAGGGGAGAGTTCAGGAGCCTCCTCCTACCTCTGCTCCTTCAGCACTTGTACCTGCTCTTGTGGCCACTAAACAATCTAGTATAAAGGAGAAATAAAGTAAATCTGCTTTTTCTTCTGCAGCCTCTAAGGTCTCATTCACATGTTGAGTATTTGGTGAGTTTTTTACCTCAGTATTTGTAAGCAAAACCAGGAGTGCAACAATCAGAGAAAAAGTATAATAGTATAATAGAAACATGTCACCACTTCTGTATTTATCACCCACTCCTGGTTTTGGTTTACAAAAAGCGAGGTAAACAACTCATCAAATACTCAATGTGTGCACGTGGCCTGAGTGAAACAGTTGAAACTCTGGTTGTTGATGAATTGGGCGACCTCTAATTGCAGTTTCGCCATTGACCGAGGTTTAGCTGTCACCAAATGGCTGGTGCAGTAGATGTGGTATCTTCCAACTCCTTTTTCCTACACTAGATGCTATACAATTCTACTTTTGGTGGGTTTTCGGACCAAGTTGGAATCTTAACCCCTTAGTGACAGAGCCAATTTGGTTCTTAATGACTGAGCCAATTTTTACAATTCTGAACACTGTCACTTTATGAGGTTATAACTCTGGAATACTTTTACAGATCCTGCTGATTCTGAGATAGTTTTTCATGACATATTGTACTTTATGTTAGTGGTAACATTTCTTCGATATTACTTGCGATTATTTATGAAAAAAACGGAAATATGGCGAAAATTTTTAAAATTTTGCAATTTTCAAACTTTGTATTTTTATGCCCTTAAATCAGAGAGATATGTCACAAAAAATAGTTAATAAATAACATTTCCCACATGTCTACTTTACATCAGCACAATTTTGAAAACAACATTTTTTTTTGTCAGGGAGTTATAAGGGTTAAAAGTTGACCAGCAATTTCTCATTTTTACAACACCATTTTTTTTAGGGACCACATCACGTTTGAAGTGATTTTGAGGGATCTATATGATAGAAAATAACCAAGTGTGACACCATTCTAAAAACTGCACCCCTCAAGGTGCCCAAAACCACATTCAAGAAGTTTATTAACCCTTTACGTGCTTCACAGGAACTGAAACAATGTGGAAGGAAAAAATGAACATTTAACTTTTTTTGCAAACATTTTACTTCAGAACCATTTTTTTTATTTTCACAAGTGTAAAAACAGAAATTTAACCATAAATTTTGTTGTGCAATTTCTCCTGAATACGCCGATACCCCATATGTGGGGGTAAACCACTGTTTGGGCGCACCGCAGAGCTTGGAAGAGAAGGAGCGCCGTTTGACTTTTTCAATGCAAAATTGGCTGGAATTGAGATCGGATGCCATGTAACGTTTAGAGAGCCCCTGATGTGCCTAAACAGTGGAAATGCTCCACAAGTGACAACTAGACCCCTTAGGGAACTTAACTAGATGTGTGGTGAGCACTTTGAGCCCCCAAGTGCTTCACAGAAGTTTATAAAGTAGAGCCATGAAAATAAAAAATCGCATTTGTTTACACAAAAGTGATCTTTTTGCCCACAAATTCTTATTTTCACAAGGGTAACAGGAGAAATTAGACCACAAAAGTTGTTGTGCAATTTCTTCTGAGTACGTCGATATCCCATATGTGGGGGTAAACTACTGTTTGGGCGCACCGCAGAGCTTGGAAGAGAAGGAGTGCCGTTTTACTTTTTTCAATGTAGAATTGGCTGGAATTGAGATCGGACACCATGTCGCGTTTGGAGAGCCCCTGATGTGCCTAAACAGAAGAAACCCCACACAAGTGACCCCATTTTGGAAACTAGACCTTTTAAGGAACTTATCTAGATGTGTCGTGAGCACTTTAAACCCCCAAGTGCTTCACAGAAATTTTTAACGTAGAGCCGTGAAAATACAAAATCTTTTTTTTTCCTCAAAAATGATTTTTTAGCCGGCAATTTTTTATTTTCTCAAGGGTAACAGGAGACATTGGACCCCAAAATCTGTTGACCAGTTTGTCCTGAGTACGCTGATACCCCATATGTGGGGGGGGGCATTGTTTGGGCACCCATCGGGGCTCGGAAGGGAAGGAGCGCTGCTTGGAATGCAGACTTTGATGGGATACTCTGCGGGCGTCATGTTCCTCCCACAAGTGACCCCATTTTGGAAACTAGACCCCCAAAGAGCTTATCTAGATGTGTGGTGAGCACTATGAACCCCCAACTGCTTCACAGAAGTTTATAATGTAGAGCCATGAAAATTAAAAAAATCATATTTTTTCCACAAAAATGATCTTTTCACCCCCAAATTTTTAGTTTCACAAGGGTAACAGGAGAAATTGGACCTCAAAATTTATAGTGCAATTTATGCTGAGTATGCTGATACCCCATATGTGGGGGTAAACCACTGTTTGGGCGCATGGCAGAGCTCGGAAGGGAAAGAGCGCCGTTTTGGAATGCAGACTTTGATAGAATGGTCTGCGGGCGTTATGTTGCGTTTGCAGAGCCCCTGATGTACCTAAACAGTAGAAACCCCCCAAAAGTGATCCCATTTTGGAAACTAGACCCCCCAAGGAACTTATCTAGATGTGTGGTGAGAACTTTGAATGCCCAAGTGCTTCACAGAAGTTTATAATGTGTAGTGAAAATAAAAAATATTTTTTTTTCTACAAAAAAGATCTTTTAGCCCCCAAGTTTTTATTTTCCCAAGGGTAACAGGAGAAATTGGACCCCAAAAGTTGTTGTCGAATTTATCCCGAGTACGCTGATGCCCCATATGTGGGGGTGAACCACTGTTTGGGCACACTGCAGAGCTCAGAAGGGAGGGAGCACCATTTGACTTTTTTTGAGCGCAAAATTGGCTGTGGCGTTTAGAGACCCCCTGATGTACCTAAACAGTGAAAACCCCCCAATTCTAACTCCAGCCCTAACCCCAATACACCCCTAACCCTAATCCCAACCCGATCCATAATCCTAATCACAACCCTAACGATAATCACAACCCTAACCCCAAAACAACCATAACCCTAATCAGAACCCTAAATCCAACACACCCCTAATCCTAATCTCAACCCTAACCTCAAACCTAACCCTAATCCCAATACACCCCTAACCCTAATCCCAACCCTAACCTTAACCCTAATCTCAAACCTAACCCTAAACCCAAATGTAAGCATAATGCCAACCCTAATCCAAATCCTAACCCTAATCCCAACTTTAGCCGCAACCCTAGTCCTAACTTTAGCCCCAACCCTAACCCTAGCCCTAACTTTAGCCCCAACTCTAACCCTAGCCCTAACTTTAGCCCCAACCCTAACCCTAGCCCTAACTTTAGCCCCAACCCTAACCCTAAATTTAGCCCCAACCCTAACCTTAACCCTAAATTTAGCCCCAACCCTAACCCTAACCCTAACTTTAGCCCCAACCCTAACCCTAAATTTAGCCCCAACTCCTCTAGCTGCCAGCCGGCAGATCATGGCGGGCGCACTGCGCATGCGCCTGCCATTTTCTTACCGGAGGAAGAAGCCGGCGGCCAGGAGGGGACACAGGAGGACCCAGGGACACCGGTAAGTATAACAGGGTCCCCAAATCCCCCTATTTTTCTGTCCTCTGATGTGCGATCACATCAGAGGACAGAGAATTACACATTGCTTTTTTTTTTTTGCGGTCGCCGGTAAACAGTTAATTACCGGCGATCGCAAAACAGGGGTCGGTAAACACCGACCCCAATCATGTTCTTTGGGGTCTCGGCTACCCCCGGCAGCCGAGACCCCAAAGATCTTCCGTGTGCCAACCGGCGGGCGCACTGCGCATGTGCCCACCATTTTTTTGCTGGAATAAGATGGCGGCGCCCATCGGGAGCTACGAGGAGCACCGGGGGAGACAGGTGAGTATCGGGGGGCGATCGGCGACCCCATTTCTCTGTCCTCTGATGTGCGATCACATCGGAGGACAGAGAAATTAAATGGGAAATCGCGTTTTGTTTTTTTTGCGACCGCCGGTAAACGGTTAATTACCTGCAATCACAACCCGGGGGTCGGTAAAAAAACCCCGAATCATGTTCTCTGGGGTCTCGGCTACCCCCGGTAACCGAGACCCCAGAGAAAATCCGACACTGGGGGGCGCTATTCACTTTTTCCACAGCGCCGTTGATTAACGGCGCTGTGGTTTAAGTACCCTTAACTGCCGCCATTAAAAGGTGTATCGGCGGTCGTTAAGGGGTTAAAGACAAATTTTATCTTTCTTAATCCTTAGGGCTGGGGTACACAAATATAAGGAAAGTTGGAAGATATTGTACTATACTTAAAAACAGACTGGCAGGTTTTGATAAAAGAAAACCGGGTTTATAGCTCAAAATTGCTAGATTTGAAAAATAGGTCTAGGCAGTGGAATCTTTGCTGCCTTAGTTTCTTAGAAGGAGCTGAAGGCAATTCTACATTGTCCTTCAAGTGAAAATAGTTTGTTGACACATTTGGTGCAGACAACTTTGCTGTATCTTATTATATTGAAAGGGCTCATTGTATCCCTTTAAGAGCATCAATTACAGGTACCAGCCCTAAAGCTATTCTGGTTAAAATTGTAATGTAATTGTAACAACCTGAAATGACCATTAGCATCTAGTATACAGCTGGTGATGGACAAAGGAATATGAGCCCAGATATGATAGTTTATTTTGCATACATTTTACCGTCCCCGAAGACCAACTGAAGGCGAAACACATTAGGAGGCACGTACGGCTCTTTTTTTTATCCTGTGTGTTGATTATATTAAAGGAATTAATAATTGATAAGGTTTATTATGTTCTGATTATTATTTGTTACCTTAATGGGGGTCTTGGATTCTAGTTTGGATAAAAGACCTCTAAAAAAGTAAGTGCTTGCAATAATGGTAGTAAGTTATCACAATTATTAGCTGGGTTTAGTTGGTTTTATTTAAGGAGAATTATAAAGAAATAGAGGCAAAGTATTGCTTTGGTTATAGCCAGTATGGTTAGTGCTTTGGTACTTAATATATGATTAGTGTGAGTAGTGAAAGTAGACGTTGCTCTAATCATGCTGTTTGGTTATTTGGGCTGGAAATACAACATATGTCAGTTGCTAGAGTCTGGCATTGTCTCTTTGGCTTCCGTATGTGTGATTTCCTCATTTCATCTAATCTTATTCAATTGTCACGGATCCCACCGTGCTGCTACCAATTTGTCACGTACCCACTTCTCAGCACGCGACTTGGGGCTGTGCCTGCAAGGGTTAATCTATCTCCCCTCTGTCAGTCCAGCATTCAACCTCTGTCCTATGCTGTAATGGGAGCATAAATCACACACTGACCCAGGCCACACACTTACAGCCAAAGCTAACGGACAATACTCTGTACTCCTCCTCCTAGACCTGTCCTTTGCTTTCGACACAGTTGACCACTGCCTCCTCTTACAGATCCTCTCCTCCTTTGGCATCAAAGACCTCGCCCTATCCTGAATCTCCTCATACCTTTCCAACTGCACATTCATCGTCTCCCACTCCCACACCACCTCCTCATCCCACCCTCTCTCTGTTGGAGTCCCCCAAGGCTCTGTTCTAGGACCCCTACTCTTCTCAATCTATGCACTCGGCTGGGACAACTCATAATAAAGTCTCATGGATTCCAGTACCACCTTTATGCTGATGACACTCAGATCTACCTTTCTCGCCCAGACGTCACCTCCGTGCTGTCCAGGATCCCGGAGTGTCTATCAGCCATATCTTCCTTCTTCTCCTCTCGCTTCCTCAAACTCAATATGGACAAATCTGAACTCATCATCTTTCCTCCATCTCATAGATCTTCCTTACCTGACCTATCTATCGCAGTAAAGGACATCACGCTTTCCCCCGTACCCAAAGTCTGCTGCCTCGGAGTAGCCCTTGACTCTGCCCTGTCCTTCAAACTGGACATCCAAGCTCTTTCCACCTCCTGTCGCCTCCAGCTCAAAAATATCTCCAGAATCCGTCCTTTCCTCAACCGTCAATTTACTAACATTCTTGTGCATGCCCTCATCATCTCCCGCCTTGACTACTTCAACATCCTTTTCTGTGGCCTCCCTGCTAACACCCTTGCACCTCTCCAGTCCATCCTTAACTCTGCTGCCCGACTAATTCATCTCTCTCCTCGCTACTCCTCCTCTTCCCCCTCTGCAAATCACTTCACTGGCTCCCATTCCCTCAGCGTATCCAGTTCAAATTACTAATACAAACCTACAAAGCCATCCATAACCTGTCTCCTCCATATACAGTGCCTACAAGTAGTATTCAACCCCCTGCAGATTTAGCAGGTTTACACATTTGGAATTAACTTGGCATTGTGACATTTGGACTGTAGATCAGCCTGGAAGTGTGAAATGCACTGCAGCAAAAAAGAATGTTATTTCTTTGTTTATTTTTTTTTTTAATTGTGAAAAGTCTTTTCAGAGGGTCATTTATTATTCAACCCCTCAACCCACCAGAATTCTGTTTGGTTCCCCTAAAGTATTAAGAAGTAGTTCAGGCACAAAGAACAATGAGCTTCACATGTTTGGATTAATTATCTCTTTTTCCAGCCTTTTCTGACTATTTAAGACCCTCCCCAAACTTGTGAACAGCACTCATACATGGTCAACATGGGAAAGACAAAGGAGCATTCCAAGGCCATCAGAGACAAGATCGTGGAGGGTCACAAGGCTGGCAAGGGGTACAAAACCCTTTCCAAGGAGTTGGGCCTACCTGTCTCCACTGTTGGGAGCATCATCCGGAAGTGGAAGGCTTATGGAACTACTGTTAGCCTTCCACGGCCTGGACAGCCTTTGAAAGTTTCCTCCCGTGCCGAGGCCAGGCTTGTCCGAAGAGTCAAGGCTAACCCAAGGACAACAAGGAAGGAGCTCCGGGAAGATCTCATGGCAGTGGGGACATTGGTTTCAGTCAATACCATAAGTAACGTACTCCGCCGCAATGGTCTCTGTTCCAGACGAGCCCGTAAGGTACCTTTATTTTCAAAGCATCATGTCAAGGCTCGTCTACAGTTTGCTCATGATCACTTGGAGGATTCTGAGACTGACTGGTTCAAGGTTCTCTGGTTTGATGAGACCAAGATCGAGATCTTTGGTGCCAAGCACACACGTGACGTTTGGAGACTGGATGGCACTGCATATGACCCCAAGAATACCATCCCTACAGTCAAGCATGGTGGTGGCAGCATCATGCTGTGGGGCTGTTTCTCAGCCAAGGGGCCTGGCCATCTGGTCCGCATCCATGGGAAGATGGATAGCACGGCCTACCTAGAGATTTTGGCCAAGAACCTCCGCTCCTCCATCAAGGATCTTAAGATGGGTCGTCATTTCATCTTCCAACAAGACAATGACCCAAAGCACACAGCCAAGAAAACCAAGGCCTGGTTCAAGAGTCAAAAAATCAAGGTGTTGCAGTGGCCTAGTCAGTCTCCTGACCTTAACCCAATTGAAAACTTGTGGAAGGAGCTCAATATTAAAGTCCACATGAGACACCCAAAGAACCTAGATAACTTGGAGAAGATCTGCATGGAGGAGTGGGCCAAGATAACTCCAGAGACCTGTGCCGGCCTGATCAGGTCTTATAAAAGACGATTATTAGCTGTAATTGCAAACAAAGGTTATTCCACAAAATATTAAACATAGGGGTTGAATAATAATTGACCCACACTTTTATGTTTAAAATTTATAAAAATTTAACTGAGCAAAAAAACTATTTGGTTTGTAAGATTTATGCATCTGTTAATAAATCCTGCTCTTGTTTGAAGTTTGAAGTCTCTAACTTATTTGCATCTTATTAAACTTGCTAAATCTGCAGGGGGTTGAATACTACTTGTAGGCACTGTATCTCTGAACTAATCTCCTGATATCTTCCCTCACGTAATCTCCGGTCCTCCCAAGACCTCCTTCTCTCTTCCACACTTATTCGCTCCTCACCCAACCGCCTCCAAGACTTTTCCTGAATATCCCCCATCATCTGGAATTTTTTGCCCCAACACGTCCGACTATCAACCACATTCGGATCCTTCAGACCGAACCTGAAAACCCACCTCTTCAGGAAACCCTGCAGCCTGCACTGACCCTGCTGCCTCCTGACCACTACCAAAGCTACCGCCTCACCAACACCGGAGCTCCTGCAACCCTTAACCTATGGTCTCCATCCCCACCATCCTGTAGAATGTAAGCCCGCAAGGGCTGGGTCCTCACCCTCTCTGTATCAGTCTGTCATTGTTAGTTTGCTTTCTGTAAGTGATATCTGTAATTTGCATGTAGCCCCTTCTCATGTATAGCACCATGGAATCAATGATGCTATATAAATAAATAAATAAATAAATAATAATAATCTTATTCATAACTTTTGGAGTAGGGTTAAGAAGGACTACAATATTTCTGGTGGTTTTTCGTTCACTCCTGTATGGCATAAAAGCTTGGAATATTCTTAATTTAAAAAGATTAAAAATAAAGATCCACCTTTTTGGGAAAGGAAGCTGGAACAGATACTTGGTAAAGTGTCTGTGCTTGGCTTTAATAAATCACGATAAAAGTATAACCTATGATAATAAGCCTATAAAGGAAGCTAGTTTGTATCACAGAGAAAAAGACAATGTCCATAAGGTAAATAGTGAACGTACAGTACAGCCGAGAGCAAAATTTTGCAAAGCTAGTGCTGGCCAAGTGCCCAATGAAAATACTATTACCGGTACTGCAGTGTATAAAGGAATGTCAGAGATTAGTCAAAGTATATCCTGCGAAGAGCAGTCTGGCAAACTGGTACTCTATCTAATGAGAAATAAAGTGAATCATCGCAGTGTCATATATCAGGGGTAATCATAAAGATGGAAAAACTTATGTGGAAATAGAAGGAGACACCCCAATGCGCATTAGCTTCTTCCAAGGGTGAGAATTTAGGGTGACAACAGTGATCTTTTATGCAGAAACTTACTAACAAGTGAACAAGCGGTTGTAAGCGGGGCTCCTGGTGGTCACACCAGTACCATTAACCATTGCATAATGTACATAGTCACGACAATTAGGCGCAGAACAATAAGAAAAGAGAAATGCTTCTCAAGGATTGTAGTCAATGATGAACAGAGACCCTATGCATAGTCAAAATCATAAAAAATGGTTAGTGAAAAGAAGCCAAGTATAAATTAAAGTCTATTTGGTGAAGACAAAGTGGTGCACATTCAAAAATAAAGATATAAAAGAATATAGCTAAAAGTGAATAGGTGAAATCAGTAAAATGAAAAAAGACTGAGTGCAGAAGATATTAGGGGTGATGATGATGAAGCATGCTGTGTGAAACGTGCATTGGGTTGGCCTGGCACTTGGAGTCCCTGTTTACTTTAGTTGGTACTAAGCATTTGATCAAGCTGTAACAGTGCTTAACCCCTTCACCTCGAAGCCTGTTTTCATCTTCCTAACCAGGCCAATTTTTTCAATTTTGACCACTGTCAATTTATGAGGTCGTAACTCTGGAACGCTTCAATGGATCCCACTGATTCTGAGAATGTTTTTTGCAACATATTGTACTTCATGATAGTGGTAAAATTTCATTGATATGACACGTTTATTTGAAAGAAAAACGGAAATTTTGCAAAAATTTTGGAAATTTAGCAAAAAATTTTAAAATTTGTCAATTTTCAAACTTTTAATTTTTATGACTTTAAATCAGAGAGTTACGCCACACAAAATAGTTAATAAATAACATTTCCCACATGTCTATTTTACATCAGCGCAATTTTTGAAAAATAATTTTTTTTGGTAGGAAGTTGTAAAGATTAAAATTTGAGCAACCATATCTCATTTTTACAATAAAATTCACAAAACCATTTTTTTTAGGGACCACATCATTTAAAGTGACTTTGGAGGTTCTATATGACAGAAAATACCCCAAAGTGACACCATTCAAAAAACTGTACCCCTCAAGGTACTCAAAACCACATTCAAGGAGTTTATTAACCTTTCAAGTGTTTCACAGGAAATAATGGAATGTGGAAGAAAAAAATAAACATTTAACTTTTTTTCACAAAATTTTTTATTTAAACCCAATTTTTTTATTTTCATAAGGGTAACTGGGTAAATTGCACCATACAAATTGTTGTGCACGTTCTCCTGAGCATGTCGATACCCCATATGTGGGGAAAAAACACTGTTTGGGTGCACGGCTGGGCTCAAAAGGGAAGCAGAGCCATTTGACTTTTTGAATGTAAAATTTCCTGGAATAATTAGCGGACACCATGTCGCATTTGAAGAGCCCCTGAGGTGCCCATATAGTGGAAACCGCCAAAAAGTTACACCATTTTGGAAACTAGACTCATCAGGGAACTTATCTAGATGTGTGATGAGCACAATGAACCCACAGATGCTTCAAAGAAGTTTATAAAGTTGAGCCGTGAAAATAAAAAAATCACATCTTTTCCACAAAATTGATTTTTAGCTCCAAATTTAGAATTTTTATAAGGGTAACTGGAGAAATTGCACCATAATATTTGTTGTGCAATTTCTGCTGAGCATGCTGATACCCGATATGTGGGGGAAAACAACTGTTTGGATGCACGACAGGGCTCGGAAGGGAAGGAGCACTATTTGACTTTTTGAATTTAAAATTTACTGGAATAATTAGTGGATGCCATGTCACATTTGGAGGGCCCTTGATGTGCCTCAAAAGTAGAAAGCCCCCACAAGTGACACCATTTTGGAAACTAGACCCCTCATGGAACTTATCTAGATGTGTGGAGAGCACCTTGAAACCCAAGGTGCTTCACAGAAGTTTATAAAGTTGAGCCATGAAAATAAAAAAAATCATGTTTTTCCCACAAAAATTTTCTTACCCCTAAACATTCTCAGTGAATTCATCTAAGGGTGCAGTGATCATATTGACACCACAGGTGTGTCACAGAATTTTATTGGACAGTGAAGGAAAAATCATTACATTTTTACCACCAAAATTGTGTGTTGGCCCAAAATTTTACATTTACATAGTGGGAAATTGGTAAAAATGGTACTAAAATTAGTCCCACAATATCTGCTGAATATAGAAATGCCCCATCTGTGGCTGTACAGTACCGCTTAGCCATACGAAAAGATTCAGGAGGGAGGGAGCACTATTTGCCTCCTGGAGCGCAGATTTTCCTAGAATAATATGCGGACTCCATGTACAGAGCCCCTAAGTGCTAGAAAAGCAGAATCCCCTCTCAAGTGACCTCATTTTGGAACTTATACCCCTCTGGAAATTTATCAACAGGTGTAGTGATGATTTTGACTCCGTTGGTGTTTGCCAGAAACAGACAGCAATGGATGTTGCTGAGTGAAAATTGCAAACTGCCATTGTAGTGACCAGTATGTTGTAGTGACCAGTACTTTGTGCCCAGCTCATGCACCCGTAACATAGGCATCCTCTCATCAATACAGAAATGCCAAGCATGTGGGCACTAAATGTGGTTTAGACACACTGGGGCTCAGAAGGGAGAAGGGGATTCGGGAGTGCAGAATTTGCTGAATATCTTTTGAGGGGCGGGGAGACATTTTGCTTTTCCAGAGCCTCTGCGCTACCAATAACGTGAAAGCCCCCTATATTTCCATTAACAGAAAACAGACCTGAGTGGGGACTTGCTATTTTTGTGGATTGAGTTGAAGCTTTCATTGGGAACATTTAACATTTGGGATCACATTTATCCGGCGCTCTACGCTGAGCGCTTACTTTTGGGTTTCCATCGAAATCTCTGAGTGACATGATTCAGATTAAACCCCCTTGGGGTCCATTCAATATAATAAGGCAGCAGGGTTACTCTGGTCTCCATCTGGACTCTGTTCAGCAGTGTCATTCTTTTCAGAAGTGCACAAAACTGTGGTCGATCAAACTTTTATGCTCGCCTAAAAAGACAGACACCACCGAATCACAGGTCCTATGGAGTCCACAGTGCCTCCATCTGCCTCATTATAGGGAATTTTCCGCCAAACATTCTGACTGAATCATGTATTACAGAGATTTACACGGAAACCCAGGTGTAAGTGATCAGTGTGCCAAGCCTTACTGCGATCTTTGGGAGGCAGAATGGAAAAATCAACAGTAGATGAAGAATTGGTTTTATTTATTTTTCACGCCATTCCTCGTGCAGTATAAGTGATTAGATTACTTTATTCTTCGGGTTGGTGCGGTTACAGTGATACCAGATTTATATCGCGTTTTTATGTTTGGCAGCTGTCACACTCTAAAAGACCCTTTTTATTGCAAAAACTAGTTTTTTCATCGCCATATTTAGAAAATTATAATTTTTCCATATTTCAGCCAACAGCAGCATGTGATGGCTTGTTTTTTGCAAGACGAGTTGACGTTTTTCTTGGTATAATTTTCAGACACATGACATTTTTTGATCACTTTCTATGCTAATTTTTGGGAGGTAGAATCAACAAAAACCAGCAACTCAGAAATTGCTTCTTTTTTTCTTTTTTTCATACCGTTCCGCGTGTGGTAAAATTGACAAGGCAGCTTTATTCTTCCTGTCAATATAATTACAGTAATTCCCCATTTATTTATTTTTGTATGTTTTGGCGCTTTTACACAATACAATCCATGTTATAGAAAAAATAATCATTTTTGCATCACTGGCAGAGCTATAACTTACTGTATATACTCGAGTATAAGCCGACCCGAGTATAAGCCGAGACCTCTAATTTTGCCACAAAAACTGGGAAAACTTATTGACTCGAGTATAAGCCTAGGGTGGAAAATGCAGCAGCTACTGGTAAATTTCAAAAATAAAAATAGATACCAATAAAAGTAAACTTAATTGAGACATCAATAGGTTAAGTGTTTTTGAATATCCATATTGAATCAGGAGCCCCATATAAGCTCCATAAAGTTCATGATGGGCCCCATAAGATGCTCCATACTAAAATATGCCCCATATAATGCTGCATAAAAGGTTAATGGCCCCATAAGATGCTCCACAGAATATTATGCCCCATATAATGCTGCACAAAGGTTGATGGCCCCATAAGATGCTTCATAGAATAATATACCTGTATGCTGCTGCTGCGATTAAAACAAAAAGACAAACTCACCTCTCGTCGCTGGGGGTCTGGTGCCAGTGTCCTGAACAGGCGGGGACACCGATTCGCTATGGGGGCCAGGTTCCGGAGTCACCGCTGGCTCAGGACACCGGAACTTGCGATATTCACCTGTCCTCATTCCACCGCCGCACGCTGCTGTGTATTCTGGGTCTCTGCAGTGACTGTTCAGGCAGAGGGCGCGTACTAACCACGTCATCATGCCCTCTGACCTGAACGTCACAATCAGAGGACGTGGAAGACAGAGCCTGGCAGTGGAGCGGGGACAGGTGAATATCGCATGGCTCACCCTCCCCGTCATACTCACCCCCTCCTGGTGCAGTCTCTATGTATGTCCCTGCTTCTCCGATGGTCTCTGGCGTGCGCCAGGAGCTTGTTTTTGTGTTCAGCGGTCACATGGCACCGCTCATTAAGGTAATTAATATGTGCTCCACCCCTATGGAAGTGGAGTCACATCCATATTCATTACTTTAATGAGCAGTACCACGTGACCGCTGAACACAGGAAAAGCTGCGTGCGCCAGAGACCATCGGAAAAGCAGGGAAGTGCAGAGACCATGGCGGGAACAGGTGAGTATGATGTGACAGCTGCCACTCCTGCCGCTGCCCCTCCCCCGCTGACCCCCTGGGACTATGACTCAAGTATAAGCTGAGAGGGGCACTTTTAGCCTAAAAAAATGAGCTGAAAATTTCAGCTTATACTCGAGTTTATACAGTATTTATTTTTATGCTTATGGAGCTGTATGGAAGCTCGCTTTTTGCAGGACAAGATGATGTTTTCAGTGGTACCATTATTTTCATTTGTCTTTTTGATCGCATTTTATTGCACATTTTGTTCATTGGTATGATGAAGGAGTTAACTAGTGGGACGGTTTTATAGAGTCGGTCATTACAGACATGGCAATACCAAATATGTGTATTCTTTTTACATAAATAAATGTATTTATTGCATTAATATATTTATTTTTATTATTATTTTTTTTTCAATATTTCTACACTTTTTAATAACTTTTTTACATTGTCCCAGGATGGGACCTCACTGTGCAGTACCAGAACACTGATCTGATACTCTGCAATTCTTCTGCATTTCTTCGGAACTGCAGAGCATCAGATCAGCGTCTGACAGGCAGGGAAGGAGGCAAGTCAATGCCTGCTAACAGCAGGCACTGACAAGCTACCTTCCCTGAAGGACCCCGCGGCCATCTTCCTGCCAGGGGGTCTTCATGGAGTCCATCAGAACAATGCAATCGCATCACACTGTTCTGATTGGGAGCACACAGGGAGCCCCCTCCCTGTGCAATGCTCCTCGATGTCGCTGTCATTATTTACTTCGGCATCAGAGGAGTTAAACACCCGCGATCAGTGCTAGTACTGATAGTGGGCGTTGCTGCAGAGTGTCAGCTCTCACATAGAGCTGACACCCGTACCTGATCACCGCGGCACTCAGCGTGTACAAATACTTCTCTTTGTGGGAACGCAGCTCCCGCAGAGCAGTATATATTCCGCATGTCGGAAAGGGGTTAAATTATATTATATTTTTGGTGCTTTTCTTTGCTCTGTGTGGTTCCAGTCACCACATTTTATATATTGGATCTCTAGCATTATTGTCTTCACTTATGCTTTTTTATTATAGCTGGCTATATATACTGTATAGTAGAATAAACAAAAAACAGTAATTCAGGATTTTTTTTAATGTCGTTCCTATCATGGTAAAATTGATAAGGCATCTTTATTATTAGGGTCAATACAATTACAATGATCTTCGTCCTTTTGATCCCATTTTATTGCTTTTTTTTTGTATGATGATAAAGCATAGTTTCTTGCCTCCCTTATTATTTATTTTTTCTGCGGTATTCACTAAAGGGGTTAACTAGTGGGACATTTTTACAGGTCTGGTCGTTCCGGATGCGGCGATACCAAATATGTCTATTTTTTTTTTTACATAAATACATTTATTTGTTGGAATAATATTTTTTCTTTTTTTTAGTTCTTTATTTGGGGATTTTTTAAAAATATTTTTACACTTTGTAATAACTTTTTTTAACCTTCTTACATTGTCCCAGTACAGTACAAGATCACTGATCTCATACTCTGCAATGCTTCCGCACTGCATGGCATCAGAGCAGTGTCGGACAGGCAGGGGAGGAGGCGTGTGAGCTCCTGCTCTCAGCAGGCGCTCACAAGCCTCCTTCCCTGCAGGACCCTGAAGGACCACGCAGCCATCATGTGGCTTGGGGTCACAATGGAGACCATCACTACAATACAAAAGCATCGTGTTGTGCTCATGGAAGCACACAGGGAGCTCACTCCCTGTGCAATGCTCCTCAATGTCGCTGTCACTATTGACAGTGGCATCAGACGGGTTAAACGCCAGCGATCGATGCTAGCAGAGCTGACACTTGCACCCGATCGCCGCGGCGCAAAGTGTGAGCCTGCGTGATTGCGGTGCCGTACATATACATTTCTTTTTGGGAATGCAGCTTCCGCAGAGCAGTATATGGATAGCACATGTTGGGAATAGGTTAAATGTCATATTTATCCCTTCACACCCGGGTCATGTTCCATTTTTGTGTTTCGATTTTTGCTCCCCTTCTTCCCAGAGCCATAACTTTTTTATTTTTCCATCAATATGGCCATATGAGGGCTTGTTTTTTGCAGGACGAGTTGTACTTTTGAATGACACCATTGGTTTTATCATATGATATACTGGAAAATGAGAAAAACATTCCAAGTGCAGTCAAATTGCAAAAAAAGTGCAATTCCACAATTGTTTTTTGTGGAAACCAGGTCCAGCATATTTCTGTCTTCATGCGTAGGAGTTAGTAAGCTCTGCAAGGAGGAGGTAAGAGATAAAATGTGAGTGGCAGAAGGAGAGAGGAGATGACCAATGGGGATGCTAATGTCTCCCATTATGAGGGATAGAAAATGTGGAAGCCAGGTGGCAAAGTGATCCATGAACTGACTTGAGGGGCCCGGAGGATGATACACACCACCAGTAATGAGGAAAAAGTAAACATATGCTATGGACACTACCACACTCTTTGGAAGCTGGGTTAAGAAAATCTTCTCTGCCCAAAGCAACCAATTATAGCACAATGTCCATTAATTTATTATCAATCTAATTACACCAAAATCATCCACCAAAAGTCACACAAAGGGCTCAGAGTATCGTGCGTGCAAGAAAAATCCAATGGAGTCAGCGTTTGTGAAAAACTGTATGTGTTGAAATTTTAAAGGAGTTCGGCTATTGAAAGTATATAAAAATCACCTCTTACTTTTCAAACAATTTTATCCTTGCAGACCTGTGTAATCTTCCTGCCATCTGTCACACTGGCTTTTAGGGGTAGAAAAGGTATTGGTGTGCACTCAACGTCACTGTAGAAGTGAGGTGCTGGTAGAACAGACTGTGGTGGTGGAGCGCCCCCACTGCCGCAGGGCCGAGGGGTACCCGGTACCGGGCCTCTGAGTCTCTGTTCTGGGGTTGTCACGGTGGCTAGACCCGGTCCGTGACCCTGCTGAGGGGCGTCCAGTGAAAGGTGGTGGTAAATGGTGGTGATATTGCGGTGCAGTGTAGGTCGTAGTAAATAACGAGGACACCAGGTTGCAGTCTCTTTACCTCTTTACTGAAGGTTTTAGAATCCTCAGTCCAGAGCGCTGTCAACAGGGCTGTTTGAGACTGGCCGGTCCAAAGGCACATCAGGAGTTCTCTTTACAGGTGGGAATCAGTGTCTACCTTCTAGCGCTGTGTGTTGTAGTCCTTCCCTGCTGAGCTCCCGGGATAGTTCTCACAACTGAGTCTGTCTGTCTCTGATGTTCGTTCTCTCCGTCCCCCAGGTGATATGGTAGGACGCACCCGTATGACGGGGTAGGCCTGGAGTTCTTCCGGGACCCTAGAGTCGCCCCTCTCCCACAGCTGCCTCCGTTGTCTGCTTAGGTGATTTGTGTGAGACAGCCAACCTATAATTGGCTGTCCGGCCGTGGTTTGCAGTAGTACTTAGAGTCTCTTACTTGCTCGGCGTTCCGGCCACCAACTGTTTGCGCCTCAGAAGGATGTTGCCTCGGTCTAACAGCACGACTCCTTCTGGTCCTAATTCCTCTTTTCTGTATTCCCGTTGTTCACTGGTTAGTTCTGCTCTTAGGAGTCTGCCAGGATCCCATCCCTGACAGGTCCTCTCACTAGCTCTTCCCAGTTACTTCTCTCCCTGTCTTCCTGTCCAACCCCCAGTTTTACCAGAGTGTGAGGAGTGGCCTACTAGATAGAACCACCCCCCTGGTGGCCGGAGTGTGAAGTCTAGTGTGAGTGTTACCTGGTCAGAGAAACTCCTTTAGTGCAATCAGACGTAACATCACTCCCCTTAGTGGCAGAGCGACATTACTGCAACGACCAGGACTCTGGGGCGCTGCACTCCCCCCCGGTTAAATCCAGTACTCCCGGACTGGGAAAACAAGAACAACAATACATGTTAACAGAAAACACACAAAATTTTGAAATAGCATAAACAATTAAACATAACAGTGCTTCCCTTTATGGGAGGTGAGGACTCTTGAACGTTGCAAAAGTTAGGTCATGCACAGTTTATGACTCTCAGTTCAATGGTTGAAACAGCGGGGGACCCCGGGTAAACAAGGGGGTCCCCTGTTGTGGATTCTGTTTGTGGGCTCCCTCTGGTGGTTACTGCTGGTACTGGGTGACTTTGGTGGGTTGCGGCCTTTGGTTTCCACCTGTCCATCAGACGCTGGGTGTTTCCTATTTTACCTGGCCTTTCTGTCATTCCCTTGCCGGCTATCAATGTATTCAGATGTGCTCTGTTTGGTTCCTGCCTACCTGCTCCCAGATCTTTCAGGATAAGCTAAGTGCTGATTTTCAGTTGTTTGGTTTTTTTGTCCAGCTTGCTTATTATGTCTCTATGCTAGCTGGTAGCTCTAGTGGACTGAGGTTCTCCCCATGTGTCATGAGTTGGCACATGGGTTCTTGTAATCTCAGGATGGTTTTTTTGATTAGGGTTTTTTGCTGACCGCTCAGTCCCCTTTTGTATCGTTCTGCTTTCTAGTTTACAGCGGGCCTCAATTTGCTAAAGCTATATATATCATCTCTATGTGTGTGCCTTCCTCTTATTTCACCGTCAATACATGTGAGGGGGCAACTATATCTTTTGGGGTTCATTCCTCTGGAGGCAAGTGAGGTCTTATTTTCTCTGCAGTACTAGTTAGCTCTTAGGCTGGTGCGTGGCATCTAGAACCAACGTAGGCACGCTCCCTGGCTATCTCTAGTTGCGTTTGTCAGGCGTAGGGCAGCGGTCAGCCCAGGTTCCATCACCCTAGAGCTCGTCCGTTATTTATTTATACCTTGCTTGTCCTGTGCTATCCCTAGCCATTGGGGATTCATGACAGTATAGCCGGCCCACAAAGTGTTAATTGTTTGGGCTGAAGCAGGAGAAAAAGAAGTGTTTAAGGGAAATTTTTTTTTTTTTTTTCCCCTTCAGAGTTTTGCTGCCTAGCCCTTAGTTGCTGTCTAGCTGCTTCTTACCTCCTCTTAACCCTTGAATGGCTCTGATCTTAGCTGTTTAACATGGATGTCCAGAGTTTGGCTTCCAGCCTGAGTAATCTCGCGGCAAAAGTTCAAAACATACAGGATTTTGTTGTTCACACTCCCATGTCTGAACCTAGAATTCCTATTCCAGAGTTCTTTTCTGGAGATAGATCTACCTTCCTGAATTTCAGGAACAATTGTAAATTGTTTCTTTCTTTAAAATCTCGCTCCTCTGGAGACCCTGCTCAACAGGTCAAGATTGTAATATCTTTCCTGCGGGGCGACCCTCAGAATTGGGCATTTGCATTGGCACCAGGGGATCCTGCATTGCTCAGTGTGGATGCGTTTTTTCTGGCATTGGGATTGCTCTATGAGGAACCTAACCTGGAGATTCAGGCTGAAAAGGCTTTATTAGCCCTCTCTCAGGGGCATGATGAAGCGGAAATATATTGTCAAAAATTTCGGAAATGGTCGGTGCTTACTCAGTGGAATGAGTGCGCCCTGGCTGCAAACTTCAGAAATGGTCTTTCTGAGGCCATTAAGGATATTATGGTGGGGTTCCCTACGCCTACAGGTCTGAATGAGTCTATGGCTATGGCCATTCAGATTGATCGGCGTTTACGGGAGCGCAAACCCGTGCACCAGTTGGCGGTGTCTTCTGAACAGGCACCTGAGACTATGCAATGTGATAGAATTCAGTCCAGAAGTGAACGGCAAAATTATAGGCGGAAAAATGGTTTGTGTTTTTATTGTGGTGATTCAGCTCATGTTATATCAGCATGCTCTAAACGCACAAAAAGGGTTGATAAATCTTTTGCCATTGGTACTCTGCAGCCTAAGTTCATTTTGTCTGTGACTCTGATTTTTTCACTGTCTTCCATTTCCGTCGATGCCTATGTGGATTCGGGCGCTGCCCTGAGTCTTATGGATTGGTCATTTGCTAAACGCTGCAGTTTTAGTCTGGAGCCTCTGGAAGTTCCTATTCCTCTGAAGGGAATTGACTCTACACCATTGGCTATGAATAAACCGCAGTACTGGACACAAGTGACCATGCGCATGACTCCCGTTCATCAGGAGGTGATTCGCTTCCTTGTACTGTATAATTTACATGATGTACTAGTGCTTGGTCTGCCATGGTTACAAACTCATAATCCTGTCCTGGACTGGAAAACAATGTCTGTGTTAAGCTGGGGATGTCGGGGGTTCATGATGATGCACCTCCGATTACAATCGCTTCATCTACTCCTTCTGAGATCCCTGCGTTTTTGTCTGACTATAGGGATGTTTTTGAGGAGCCTAAGCTCAATTCGCTCCCTCCTCATAGAGAGTGTGACTGTGCTATAGAATTGATTCCTGGCAGTAAGTTCCCTAAGGGTCGTTTATTTAATCTGTCACTGCCAGAGCATACTGCTATGCGGAATTATATTAAGGAGTCCTTGGAAAAGGGACATATTCGTCCATCTTCGTCCCCTCTGGGAGCAGGTTTTTTTTTCGTGGCAAAAAAAGATGGTTCCCTGAGGCCTTGTATAGATTATCGCCTTCTGAATAAGATTACAGTCAAATATCAGTATCCATTGCCTTTATTAACTGATTTGTTTGCTCGCATTAAGGGGGCTAGGTGGTTCACTAAGATAGATCTTCGCGGTGCGTATAATCTGGTGCGGATAAAACAGGGTGATGAGTGGAAAACCGCATTTAATACGCCTGAGGGCCATTTTGAGTATTTGGTAATGCCTTTTGGACTCTCCAATGCTCCGTCAGTCTTTCAGTCCTTTATGCACAATATTTTCCGTGAATATCTGGATAAGTTTATGATTGTGTATTTGGATGATATTTTGGTGTTTTCTGATGACTGGGAGTCTCATGTTCTACAGGTCAGGAAGGTGTTTCAGGTTCTGCGGGCCAATTCTCTGTTTGTGAAGGGCTCAAAGTGTCTCTTCGGAGTCCAGAAGATTTCTTTTTTGGGGTACATTTTTTCTCCTTCTACTATTGAGATGGATCCCGTCAAGGTTCAGGCTATTTGTGACTGGACACAACCTACATCTGTTAAGAGCCTTCAGAAGTTCTTGGGGTTTGCTAATTTTTATCGTCGGTTCATTGCTAATTTTTCCAGTATTGTTAAACCTTTGACTGATTTGACGAAAAAGGGTGCTGATGTTGCTGATTGGTCTCCTGCGGCCGTGGAGGCCTTTCAGGAACTTAAGCGCCGGTTTTCTTCTGCTCCTGTGTTGTGTCAACCAGATGTTTCACTTCCTTTTCAGGTTGAGGTTGATGCTTCCGAGATTGGAGCGGGGGCGGTTTTGTCACAGAGAAGTTCTAATGGCTCGGTGATGAAGCCATGTGCATTCTTCTCTAGAAAATTCTCGCCCGCCGAGCGCAATTATGATGTGGGTAATCGGGAGCTTTTGGCCATGAAGTGGGCATTTGAGGAGTGGCGTCATTGGCTTGAGGGTGCTAAACATCGTGTGGTGGTCTTGACTGATCACAAGAATCTCATTTACCTTGAGTCTGCCAGGCGTTTGAATCCTAGACAGGCTCGTTGGTCGTTGTTTTTTTCTCGTTTCAATTTCGTGGTTTCATACCTGCCAGGTTCAAAGAATGTGAAGGCAGATGCTCTTTCCAGGAGTTTTGTGCCTGACTCTCCTGGAGACTCTGGGCCTACTGGTATCCTTAGGGATGGGGTAATATTGTCCGCCGTATCCCCAGACTTGCGACGTGCATTGCAGGAGTTTCAGGTGGATAAACCGGATCGTTGTCCACCAGAAAGACTGTTTGTCCCGGATGATTGGACCAGTAGAGTCATCTCCGAGGTCCATTCTTCTGTGTTGGCTGGTCATCCTGGAATATTTGGTACTAGAGACTTGGTGGCCAGGTCTTTTTGGTGGCCTTCCTTGTCTAGGGATGTGCGTACCTTTGTGCAGTCTTGTGAAGTGTGTGCTCGAGCTAAGCCTTGCTGTTCTCGGGCCAGTGGGTTGTTGTTATCCTTGCCCATCCCGAAGAGGCCTTGGACGCACATTTCCATGGATTTTATTTCTGATCTCCCGGTTTCACAGAAAATGTCCGTTATCTGGGTTGTGTGTGACCGCATTTCTAAGATGGTTCATTTGGTGCCCTTGCCTAAGTTGCCCTCCTCCTCTGAGTTGGTCCCTTTATTTTTTCAGAACGTGGTTCGTTTGCATGGGATTCCGGAGAATATCGTTTCTGACAGGGGATCCCAGTTTGTGTCTAGATTTTGGCGGACGTTTTGTGCCAAGATGGGCATTGATTTGTCTTTCTCGTCTGCATTCCATCCTCAGACGAATGGCCATACGGAGCGAACTAATCAGACCTTGGAAACTTATTTGAGGTGTTTTGTTTCTGCTGATCAAGATGACTGGGTTGCTTTTTTGCCACTGGCCGAATTTGCTCTTAATAATCGGGCTAGTTCTGCCACGTTGGTCTCTCCTTTTTTTTGTAATTCGGGGTTTCATCCTCGTTTTTCCTCTGGTCAGGTGGAGTCTTCGGATTGTCCTGGAGTGGACGTGGTGGTGGACAGGCTACATCAGATTTGGAATCAGGTGGTGGACAATTTGAAGTTATCTCAGGAGAAGACTCAGCAGTTTGCTAATCGCCGTCGCCGCGTGGGTCCCCGACTTCTTGTTGGGGATTTGGTGTGGTTGTCTTCTCGTTTTGTCCCTATGAAGGTCTCTTCTCCTAAGTTCAAGCCTCGGTTCATCGGTCCTTATAGGATCTCGGAGATTCTTAACCCTGTATCTTTTCGTTTGGATCTCCCAGCATCGTTTGCTATTCATAATGTGTTCCATCGGTCGTTGTTGCGGAGGAATGAGGTGCCCGTTGTTCCTTCGGTTGACCCTCCTGCTCCGGTGCTGGTGGAGGGAGAATTGGAGTATGTTGTTGAGAAGATCTTGGATTCTCGTGTTTCCAGACGCAAACTCCAGTATTTGGTTAAGTGGAAGGGTTATGGTCAGGAGGATAATTCCTGGGTGGTCGCCTCCGATGTTCATGCGACTGATTTGGTCCGCGCCTTCCATAGAGCTCACCCTGATCGCCCTGGGGGTTCTCGTGAGGGTTCGGTGACCCCTCCTCAAGGGGGGGTACTGTTGTGGATTCTGTTTGTGGGCTCCCTCTGGTGGTTACTGCTGGTACTGGGTGACTTTGGTGGGTTGCGGCCTTTGGTTTCCACCTGTCCATCAGAGGCTGGGTGTTTCCTATTTTACCTGGCCTTTCTGTCATTCCCTTGCCGGCTATCAATGTATTCAGATGTGCTCTGTTTGGTTCCTACCTACCTGCTCCCAGATCTTTCAGGATAAGCTAAGTGCTGATTTTCAGTTGTTTGTTTTTTTTGTCCAGCTTGCTTATTATGTCTCTATGCTAGCTGGTAGCTCTAGTGGACTGAGGTTCTCCCCATGTGTCATGAGTTGGCACATGGGTTCTTGTAATCTCAGGATGGTTTTTTTGATTAGGGTTTTTTGCTGACCGCTCAGTCCCCTTTTGTATCGTTCTGCTTTCTAGTTTACAGCGGGCCTCAATTTGCTAAAGCTATATATATCATCTCTATGTGTGTGCCTTCCTCTTATTTCACCGTCAATACATGTGAGGGGGCAACTATATCTTTTGGGGTTCATTCCTCTGGAGGCAAGTGAGGTCTTATTTTCTCTGCAGTACTAGTTAGCTCTTAGGCTGGTGCGTGGCGTCTAGAACCAACGTAGGCACGCTCGCTGGCTATCTCTAGTTGCGTTTGTCAGGCGTAGGGCAGCGGTCAGCCCAGGTTCCATCACCCTAGAGCTCGTCCGTTATTTATTTATACCTTGCTTGTCCTGTGCTATCCCTAGCCATTGGGGATTCATGACAGTCCCCCTTTTGAAAGTTTTTGAGCAATTCACCGTCCATTACTCTATTGTCCATTTTAAAACCTGTAACAAAAGATATGCACACAAACATTTTCAACTAAATAGCAGCCCTCGCTAATACCTCCAAGTTTTGTAGCGGAGGGGAGTTTGGTTCTGAGTGCTGCGTGTGGACCTTCGCAGCGCAGGGGTTGCTATTGGCCTAACAGGGCCCGCTATGCTTGCTACCGCTGGTGTAGTGCACTGTCTTCTAGCTACACTTCTAGTGAGTCTGGGTAGCACTAGCAGGTTGGGGCTCTCAGAGCTGCTGCTATCAACAGTGGGTACAGCAGATTCACCGATAGCAGAGGGAGGATTTGCCGGTTCAACGGTTGGCATGGCATCTTCAGGTAGGGCTTGTTGAGGTTGCGGGGCCGGATGATCTGGTACCACCATCGCTTCTGGTGGGTCCGGCTGTTGAAACGTTAGAACAGGTACCACGATGGCCTGATTTATCTGAGTCCAGGACTGGGGAAAGTCACCAAGGACGGTATGGATCATCTTCTCCTTTTCCACTGGCGGGGAGATTCTTGGGGCCGTGTCCCTCTCTCTCAACTTATCGGGGCAGACCTTAAGGTGATCCCTGGATACCGCTGTCGAGGTCTCCCCTCTGTCCTTGCTGATGAGACAGACCTTCGTGTTGTCGAAGTCGGATGGCAGGATGGTATACGGTTCCGCTTCCCATTGGTCATCGAGCTTGTGTAGTCTCCTCTTTCGTTTAAGTACTTGCTCACCAGGTGACAGGGGAATCGCAGGAGCGTGCTGGTTGTAGTCCCTTTCTTGTTTTTGCCTAGCCTGGGCGAGACTTCTTTCCACGCACTCCTGTACTTTGCGGTACCTTCGCTGCCTTTCTGCATCCCAATCTGCATCCGGCGAGGTATCTTCGGGGACTAGGACCCCCATGTCCATATCAAGGGGTAAATGGCTAGGCCTTCCCCTCATTAGGTACGCTGGAGTACAGTTGGTGGAATTTACTGGGATGTGATTGTAGATATCCACCAAGTCAGGCAACTTTGTCGGCCACAGGTTCCGTTCCTCTACGGGACAGGTCTTCAATAAGTCGATCACCACCTGGTTCATCTTTTCGCACATCCCATTGGTTTGAGGATGGTATGGCGTGGTTCGGATCTTCTTACACCCGTACAGTTGGCAGAACTCTTGGAACACTTCTGCTTCGAATGCTGGTCCCTGATCGGTCAGTATCTTCTCTGGGTAGCCATGGGGCCTACAAAAGTACTGCTGGAAGGCCTTGGCGGCAGTCCTGGCCGTTAGATCCTTGACAGGTACAACCACCAAAAATCTGGAGTAGTGATCTACGATGGTAAGAGCGTAGATATAGCCTGACCGGCTAGGTGTCAACTTCACATGATCCAGCGCAACCAGTTCGAGCGGCCGTTTGGTGATGATAGGCTGCAGGGGAGCCCGTTGGCTGCCACGGTCCTTCCTGCATAGGCTACATGGACTGCACTCCCGACACCACTTCTCAATGGCTCTCTTCATGCCAATCCAATAGAACCTCCCTCGGAGTAGCCTCTCTAGCTTCCTCCATCCGAAGTGTCCGGCTCCATCGTGGTAGGCTCCCAGAACCATGGGCGCATCTCGCCTTGGCACCACTATCTGCCACACCAATTCATGAGTACGTGGGTCGATGCTCCTCCTGCACAGCTTGCCATCATGGATAAACAGTTTGCTTCTCCCCTTCCACAGCTGTTGGGTTTCCTGTGGATCATCTGGGCCGGGATGCAACCCTGCCTGCGTCAAGAGCTCTTTCACCCGACGGACCGCGGGGTCACCATCCTGGGTCTCCACCCACCCGTGATGGGGCAGGGGATTCAGCGTGGCATCCGGTTGGTTCCTGTGCCTGTTCTTCACATGATGAGAGTTCTGAGTGGCTTTGGGGCGATGGAATGCAGGCAGCTCCACCTCTTCAAGTGCCTCCGGGTCTTCTCCCGTTTCTGGCAAATTGGGCATTCGGGACAAGGCATCGGCATTGGCATTCTTGTGTCCCGCCCGGTACTTGATGGTGAAATCGTAGTTGGACAGCCGAGCCATCCACCGCTGTTCCAAGGCCCCGAGTTTGGCAGTATCCAGATGCGTTAGCAGATTGTTATCCGTGAAGACGGTGAATTTCGCGGAGGCCAGGTAGTGTTTGAACCTCTCTGTCACTGCTCAGACGATGGCAAGGAATTCCAGCTTAAAGGAACTGTAGTTGTCAGGGTTTCTTTCCGTGGGACGGAGTTTCCTGCTGGCGTAAGCGATCACCCTTTCTTTGCCTTTCTGGACCTGGGACAGCACGGCTCCTAATCCCACATTGCTGGCATCTGTGTACAGCACAAACGGTTGGTCGTATTCGGGGTAAGCCAGTACCTCTTCTCCCGTCAGTGCCGACTTCAAACAAGCGAAGGATCCCTCCAGCTCCTCGTTCCAATCAAAGGGGGTGTTCCTCCCCTTGGTCTTCTTTGGTTGGCCCACCAACAGGTTTTGCAAGGGTGCGGCCTTCTTGGTAAAGTCCTTAATGAACCTCCGGTAATAGCCTACCAGCCCGAGGAACTGCCGGACTTCGTGAAGGTCACTGGGCCTTGGCCAGTCCTTGATCACCGTAACCTTGTCGGGGTCTGGGGCCACTCCTTCAGCGCTCACCACATGGCCCAGGTACTGCACTTTAGGTTTCAGCAGATGACACTTGGACGGTTTCACCTTTAAGCCAAAGTTGGACAGGGCTTCAAACACCTCGGCCAGGTGCTTCAGATGGTCTTCGTAGGTCTTAGAGAAGACAATGACATCATCCAAATACAGCAGCACGGTTTCGAAGTTCATGTGTCCCAGGCAGCACTCCATCATCCTCTGGAACGTCCCGGGAGCATTGCACAATCCGAAGGGCATGTAATTGAACTCGCAGAGACCCATTGGTGTCGTGAAGGCCGTCTTCTCTTTGTCCGCCTCCGCTACAGGAACCTGCCAGTACCCACTGGTGAGATCTAAGGTAGAGAAGTAGTTAGCAGATTTTAAGGCAGCCAGAGACTCCTCTATCCTGGGCAGTGGGTATGCGTCCTTATGTGTAATGCGATTCAACTGCCTGTAATCAACACACATCCTCATTGTACCATCTTTCTTTTTAACAAGGACTAACGGAGCTGCCCAGGGGCTACAGCTGTCTCTCACCACCCCAGCCTCCTTCATTTCCCGCAACATGTCTTTGGCACACTGGTAATGAGCTGGGGGTACAGGGCGATATCTCTCTTTTATGGGTCGGTGATCTCCCGTGGGGATATGATGTTGGATCCCTTTCACCTGCCCAAAATCTAAGGGGTGTTTGCTGAATACCTGCTCGTACTCGTGTACCACCCTGTAGGCCCCCTGTTTTTGATGGGATGGGGTAGAGTCAGTGCCCACATGCAATTCCCGACACCAATCTTTCGAGTGCTCTGCAGAACCGTTGTCCTCCGCCACGTTTGACGGGACCAAGGGTTCAGGTGTCTGTATCACACTATTATTAACAGTGAATAATTTGGCGAGCGTGGCATACTTGGTGAGGTGAACCTCTTCCTCCCCACAATTAAGGACACGTACGGGCACTCTCCCCTGGCAAACGTCGACCACCCCACGGGCTGTCAGAATAGTAGGCCTATTGTCTGAATATATGGGTTCTACCAAGGCCTGGTAGTCCTTTCCCCTGAGGCCTATGGCTGCCCGACACCATATTAACATTTCACTCCTGGGGGGTATCGCGATGGGGTTTGAATCACTCACAGTGACACGACCAATCTCACCACCAGTCAGCTCTACCTGCTGTCTCTGCATCAGAGCTCTGATTTCCTTCTGCAGGGCACGTTGCTCACTGTGGCCAGCGGTTTCTGCCACCTGTTGCAACAAAACAATAACTTCCGCAAGACAATTTTCTATAACATTAGTACCAAGAGTCATCATGGGATTACATTCTCAACGATCAATATCAACAATCACAATCCCTTGGGCTTTCAATTCCACCCTCCCCACCTTGATGGTGACCTCCTTATACCCCACTTGTGGCAACGGCTGACCATTACTGGCTATTATGGTGAAATCATCGTCAGGGCCACGAGTAATATCGGTGTCCTCCCAATACCGTTTATAAAGCACGTAAGGTATAGTCGTCACCTGAGAACCGGTGTCCAGCAAAGCGTTCAAGGGGATTCCATCAACCACTACAGGGAGAACTGGTCTTCCTCCAATGTACTTGGTTCTCCAATGCTGCGGGCCTGACCGTCCTACTCCTGGGGGTTGGCCCTTTGCCCCAGGGGTTGCTCGTTTAAAGGACAGTACCTTTCAAGGTGGCCCACCTGGTGACAGCGGCGGCAGATGGGTCGTCCGTCCTGGTGGAAGCAATCGTCGTTCCGGCCTCTGGTCGGCGGAGTCCTCCTCTGTTGCATCCAAGGGACATCCTCTGGTCTGGAGGCCAACTGGATCTTCTCCTTGGGGGCCTCCTGTAGGGACTGCACCGTCTGGGCCAGGGCAGCAACGCTCTTGGTTAGCTCCTGCATCTGGAGACGAAGTCCTGCAGGGGAGTCGTCCTCTAGGCTCTGGGCATCGGCCTCGGCGGCGACTGGGGCATCCGACGCCACCTCCTGGTGGTATGTGAGAGCGGGACGCCGGGGAGGTGCTGCACGGCTGGGCTGTCGCTCCTGCAATGCCTGGATAGCTTTATCTTTGAATTGCGCAAAAGTCAAGTCTGGATTTTGCATGGCCAGGAAGTGCAATTGGCCCTGCTGGTGACTGCACAGGAGCCCCTCAATGAACCGCTCCTTCAGGATTTTATCCTCATCCTGCATGCTGCCGGGGTCACTCTGCTTAATGGCCCGCATCGCCTCCTGGAGATTAAGGGCATAGTCCCGTAAGCTATCCTGCAGTCTCTGTTTGCATCCATAGAAAGTCAGTTTAATTTCTGTAGCAGTGCGAGTATCGAAGGTAGCTTTAAGCTTTGCAAAAATCTGCTGTGCAGTTCCCTTATCCTCGGCGGGCCTGGACTTCAATTCTCTCAGAGCCGCCCCAAAGAGTTGGCCGGTTATCATATGAACCTTCTGCGGCTCTGTCAGGGGATAGAACTCGAGCAGGCTGCAGAGCCCTTCCTTAAAGTCATTGAATGTATGTGACTCCCCAGAGTATCGTGGGAGCCAGGCTGCTCCGGGCAGGTACGGCATAGAGAAGGGCATTATGGCTTTTGTGTTAGCGGCAGCGTCCGACTGGCTGAGGGGAACAGCGGGTTCTGCGGCAACCGGTGGTTGTATTAGGGCTGCGGCTTTGCCCGCTGCGGGTCCCGGAGGTGCCCCTGCGTCCCCGGCTGCGGCCTCTTCCTCCGCTCCTCCCGACTCAGACATGGCTGGCCCTTCCTCCACTAACCTGCTGGAGATCGGAGTTCCTCTTCCGGGATCGGCACGTTACCGCGCTTTCTCGTTCCGCGCTTCTTTTTGGCCGGTCCCGCCCACAAAGCTGAGGCTCCTCCCTCCGCACACTGCGATGGCGAATCGTGGCGGGAACTCCTGGCGGCAATTGTCAACGCACAGTCTTTGCAATAAGTTACAGTCCAAGCACAATAAATCACAGTTCCAAGGCACACATGACCTGATTCTTCAGGCTTAAGTATATCCTGTTCGTGATGCCAAAAATGGAGCGCCCCCACTGCCGCAGGGCCGAGGGGTACCCGGTACCGGGCCTCTGAGTCTCTGTTCTGGGGTTGTCACGGTGGTTAGACCCGGTCCGTGACCCTGCTGAGGGGCGTCCAGTGAAAGGTGGTGGTAAATGGTGGTGATATTGCGGTGCAGTGTAGGTCGTAGTAAATAACGAGGACACCAGGTTGCAGTCTCTTTACCTCTTTACTAAAGGTTTTAGAATCCTCAGTCCAGAGCGCTGTCAACAGGGCTGTTTGAGACCGGCCGGTCCAAAGGCACATCAGGAGTTCTCTTTACAGGTGGGAATCAGTGTCTACCTTCTAGCGCTGTGTGTTGTAGTCCTTCCCTGCTGAGCTCCCGGGATAGTCCTCACAACTGAGTCTGTCTGTCTCTGATGTTCGTTCTCTCCGTCCCCCAGGTGATATGGTAGGACGCACCCGTATGACGGGGTAGGCCTGGAGTTCTTCCGGGACCCTAGAGTCGCCCCTCTCCCACAGCTGCCTCCGTTGTCTGCTTAGGTGATTTGTGTGAGACAGCCAACCTATAATTGGCTGTCCGGCCGTGGTTTGCAGTAGTACTTAGAGTCTCTTACTTGCTCGGCGTTCCGGCCACCGACTGTTTGCGCCTCTGAAGGATGTTGCCTCGGTCTAACAGCACGACTCCTTCTGGTCCTAATTCCTCTTTTCTGTATTCCCGTTGTTCACTGGTTAGTTCTGCTCTTAGGAGTCTGCCAGGATCCCATCCCTGACAGGTCCTCTCACTAGCTCTTCCCAGTTACTTCTCTCCCTGTCTTCCTGTCCAACCCCCAGTTTTACCAGAGTGTGAGGAGTGGCCTACTAGATAGAACCACCCCCCTGGTGGCCGGAGTGTGAAGTCTAGTGTGAGTGTTACCTGGTCAGAGAAACTCCTTTAGTGCAATCAGACGTAACATCACTCCCCTTAGTGGCAGAGCGACATTACTGCAACGACCAGGACTCTGGGGCGCTGCACTCCCCCCCGGTTAAATCCAGTACTCCCGGACTGGGAAAACAAGAACAACAATACATGTTAACAGAAAACACACAAAATTTTGAAATAGCATAAACAATTAAACATAACAGTGCTTCCCTTTATGGGAGGTGAGGACTCTTGAACGTTGCAAAAGTTAGGTCATGCACAGTTTATGACTCTCAGTTCAATGGTTGAAACAGCGGGGGACCCCGGGTAAACAAGGGGGTCCCCCTTTTGAAAGTTTTTGAGCAATTCACCGTCCATTACTCTATTGTCCATTTTAAAACCTGTAACAAAAGATATGCACACAAACATTTTCAACTAAATAGCAGCCCTCGCTAATACCTCCAAGTTTTGTAGCGGAGGGGAGTTTGGTTCTGAGTGCTGCGTGTGGACCTTCGCAGCGCAGGGGTTGCTATTGGCCTAACAGGGCCCGCTATGCTTGCTACCGCTGGTGTAGTGCACTGTCTTCTAGCTACACTTCTAGTGAGTCTGGGTAGCACTGGCAGGTTGGGGCTCTCAGAGCTGCTGCTATCAACAGTGGGTACAGCAGATTCACCGATAGCAGAGGGAGGATTTGCCGGTTCAACGGTTGGCATGGCATCTTCAGGTAGGGCTTGTTGAGGTTGCGGGGCCGGATGATCTGGTACCACCATCGCTTCTGGTGGGTCCGGCTGTTGAAACGTTAGAACAGGTACCACGATGGCCTGATTTATCTGAGTCCAGGACTGGGGAAAGTCACCAAGGACGGTATGGATCATCTTCTCCTTTTCCACTGGCGGGGAGATTCTTGGGGCCGTGTCCCTCTCTCTCAACTTATCGGGGCAGACCTTAAGGTGATCCCTGGATACCGCTGTCGAGGTCTCCCCTCTGTCCTTGCTGATGAGACAGACCTTCGTGTTGTCGAAGTCGGATGGCAGGATGGTATACGGTTCCGCTTCCCATTGGTCATCGAGCTTGTGTAGTCTCCTCTTTCGTTTAAGTACTTGCTCACCAGGTGACAGGGGAATCGCAGGAGCGTGCTGGTTGTAGTCCCTTTCTTGTTTTTGCCTAGCCTGGGCGAGACTTCTTTCCACGCACTCCTGTACTTTGCGGTACCTTCGCTGCCTTTCTGCATCCCAATCTGCATCCGGCGAGGTATCTTCGGGGACTAGGACCCCCATGTCCAGATCAACGGGTAACTGGCTAGGCCTTCCCCTCATTAGGTACGCTGGAGTACAGTTGGTGGAATTTACTGGGATGTGATTGTAGATATCCACCAAGTCAGGCAACTTTGTCGGCCACAGGTTCCGTTCCTCTACGGGCCAGGTCTTCAATAAGTCGATCACCACCTGGTTCATCTTTTCGCACATCCCATTGGTTTGAGGATGGTACGGCGTGGTTCGGATCTTCCTACACCCGTACAGTTGGCAGAACTCTTGGAACTCTTCTGCTTCGAATGCTGGTCCCTGATCGGTCAGTACCTTCTCTGGGTAGCCATGGGGCCTACAAAAGTACTGCTGGAAGGCCTTGGCGGCAGTCCTGGCCGTTAGATCCTTGACAGGTACAACCACCAAAAATCTGGAGTAGTGATCTACGATGGTAAGAGCGTAGATATAGCCTGACCGGCTAGGTGTCAACTTCACATGATCCAGCGCAACCAGTTCGAGCGGCCGTTTGGTGATGATAGGCTGCAGGGGAGCCCATTGGCTGCCACGGTCCTTCCTGCGTAGGCTACATGGACTGCACTCCCGACACCACTTCTCAATGGCTCTCTTCATGCCAATCCAATAGAACCTCCCTCGGAGTAGCCTCTCTAGCTTCCTCCATCCGAAGTGTCCGGCTCCATCGTGGTAGGCTCCCAGAACCATGGGCGCATCTCGCCTTGGCACCACTATCTGCCACACCAATTCATGAGTACGTGGGTCGATGCTCCTCCTGCACAGCTTGCCATCATGGATAAACAGTTTGCTTCTCCCCTTCCACAGCTGTTGGGTTTCCTGTGGATCATCTGGGCCGGGATGCAACCCTGCCTGCGTCAAGAGCTCTTTCACCCGACGGACCGCGGGGTCACCATCCTGGGTCTCCACCCACCCGTGATGGGGCAGGGGATTCAGCGTGGCATCCGGTTGGTTCCTGTGCCTTTTCTTCACATGATGAGAGTTCTGAGTGGCTTTGGGGCGATGGAATGCAGGCAGCTCCACCTCTTCAAGTGCCTCCGGGTCTTCTCCCGTTTCTGGCAAATTGGGCATTCGGGACAAGGCATCGGCATTGGCATTCTTGTGTCCCGCCCGGTACTTGATGGTGAAATAGTAGTTGGACAGCCGGGCCATCCACCGCTGTTCCAAGGCCCCGAGTTTGGCAGTATCCAGATGCGTTAGCGGATTGTTATCCGTGAAGACGGTGAATTTCGCAGAGCCCAGGTAGTGTTTGAACCTCTCTGTCACTGCTCAGACGATGGCAAGGAATTCCAGCTTAAAGGAACTGTAGTTGTCAGGGTTTCTTTCCGTGGGACGGAGTTTCCTGCTGGCGTAAGCGATCACCCTTTCTTTGCCTTTCTGGACCTGGGACAGCACAGCTCCTAATCCCACATTGCTGGCATCTGTGTACAGCACAAACGGTTGGTCGTATTCGGGGTAAGCCAGTACCTCTTCTCCCGTCAGTGCCAACTTCAGACAAGCGAAGGATCCCTCCAGCTCCTCGTTCCAATCAAAGGGGGTGTTCCTCCCCTTGGTCTTCTTTGGTTGGCCCACCAACAGGTTTTGCAAGGGTGCGGCCTTCTTGGTAAAGTCCTTAATGAACCTCCGGTAATAGCCTACCAGCCCAAGGAACTGCCAGACTTCATGAAGGTCACTGGGCCTTGGCCAGTCCTTGATCACCGTGACCTTGTCGGGGTCTGGGGCCACTCCTTCAGCGCTCACCACATGGCCCAGGTACTGCACTTTAGGTTTCAGCAGATGACACTTGGACGGTTTCACCTTTAAGCCAAAGTTGGACAGGGCTTCAAACACCTCGGCCAGGTGCTTCAGATGGTCTTCGTAGGTCTTAGAGAAGACAATGACATCATCCAAATACAGCAGCACGGTTTCGAAGTTCATGTGTCCCAGGCAGCACTCCATCATCCTCTGGAACGTCCCGGGAGCATTGCACAATCCGAAGGGCATGTAATTGAACTCGCAGAGACCCATTGGTGTCGTGAAGGCCGTCTTCTCTTTGTCCGCCTCCACTACAGGAACCTGCCAGTACCCACTGGTGAGATCTAAGGTAGAGAAGTAGTTAGCAGATTTTAAGGCAGCCAGAGACTCCTCTATCCTGGGCAGTGGGTATGCGTCCTTATGTGTAATGCGATTCAACTGCCTGTAATCAACACACATCCTCATTGTACCATCTTTCTTTTTAACAAGGACTAACGGAGCTGCCCAGGGGCTACAGCTGTCTCTCACCACCCCAGCCTCCTTCATTTCCCGCAACATGTCCTTGGCACACTGGTAATGAGCAGGGGGTACAGGGCGATATCTCTCTTTTATGGGTCGGTGATCTCCCGTGGGGATATGATGTTGGATCCCTTTCACCTGCCCAAAATCTAAGGGGTGTTTGCTGAATACCTGCTCGTACTCGTGTACCACCCTGTAGGCCCCCTGTTTTTGATGGGATGGGGTAGAGTCAGTGCCCACATGCAATTCCCGACACCAATCTTTCGAGTGCTCTGCAGAACCGTTGTCCTCCGCCACGTTTGACGGGACCAAGGGTTCAGGTGTCTGTATCACACTATTATTAACAGTGAATAATTTGGCGAGCGTGGCATACTTGGTGAGGTGAACCTCTTCCTCCCCACAATTAAGGACACGTACGGGCACTCTCCCCTGGCAAACGTCGACCACCCCACGGGCTGTCAGAATAGTAGGCCTATTGTCTGAATATATGGGTTCTACCAAGGCCTGGTAGTCCTTTCCCCTGAGGCCTATGGCTGCCCGACACCATATTAACATTTCACTCCTGGGGGGTATCGCGATGGGGTTTGAATCACTCACAGTGACACGACCAATCTCACCACCAGTCAGCTCTACCTGCTGTCTCTGCATCAGAGCTCTGATTTCCTTCTGCAGGGCACGTTGCTCACTGTGGCCAGCGGTTTCTGCCACCTGTTGCAACAAAACAATAACTTCCGCAAGACAATTTTCTATAACATTAGTACCAAGAGTCATCATGGGATTACATTCTCGACGATCAATATCAACAATCACAATCCCCTGGGCTTTCAATTTCACCCGCCCCACCTTGATGGTGACCTCCTTATACCCCACTTGTGGCAACGGCTGACCATTACTGGCTATTATGGTGAAATCATCGTCAGGGCCACGAGTAATATCGGTGTCCTCCCAATACCGTTTATAAAGCACGTAAGGTATAGTCGTCACCTGAGAACCGGTGTCCAGCAAAGCGTTCAAGGGGATTCCATCAACCACTACAGGGAGAACTGGTCGTCCTCCAATGTAGGGTTGAGCGAAACGGATCGGTCATTTTCATAAGTCGCCGACTTTTGGCAAAGTCGGCGTCTCATGAAACCCGACCCGACCCCAGCGTGGGGTCGGCCATGCGGTACGCGATCTTGGCGCCAAAGTCGCGTTTTGAATGACGCCTTCCCCGCCATTTTTTCAGCCAATTAATTGTGGGCAGCGTGATGACATAGGTTCCGGCCCGGTTTCTGCGGCGTCATAGAGCCATATTACCGTTTGGGCTGCAGTGATTTCCGGAGTCAAATACAATATATGCACGGAGGGGAGAGAGAGAGAGAGAGAGAGAGAGAGAGAGAGAGAGAGAGAGAGAGAGAGAGAGAGAGAGAGAGAGAGAGAGATTTATAAAAAAAAAAAAAATCTTCACTGGGTTTCGTGTTTCGGCCGAAACCCGAGTTTCCACTGTGGTCGGCCGATTTCACTCGACTCGACTTTTAAGACAGTCGGGTTTCACAAAACCCGACTCGACCCTAAAAAACTAAAGGTCGCTCAACCCTACTCCAATGTACTTGGTTCTCCAATGCTGCGGGCCTGACCGTCCTACTCCTGGGGGTTGGCCCTTTGCCCCAGGGGTTGCTCGTTTAAAGGACAGTACCTTGCAAGGTGGCCCACCTGGTGACAGCGGCGGCAGATGGGTCGTCCGTCCTGGTGGAAGCGAACTTCGTTCCGGCCTCTGGTCGGCGGAGTCCTCCTCTGTCGCATTCAAGGGACATCCTCTGGTCTGGAGGCCAACTGGATCTTCTCCTTGGGGGCCTCCTGTCCTCCTGTAGGGACTGCACCGTCCGGGCCAGGGCAGCAACGCTCTTGGTTAGCTCCTGCATCTGGAGACGAAGTCCTGCAGGGGAGTCGTCCTCTAGGCTCTGGGCATCGGCCTCGGCGGCGACTGGGGCATCCGACGCCACCTCCTGGTGGTATGTGAGAGCGGGACACCGGGGAGGTGCTGCACGGCTGGGCTGTCGCTCCTGCAATGCCTGGATAGCTTTATCTTTGAATTGCGCAAAAGTCAAGTCTGGATTTTGCATGGCCAGGAAGTGCAATTGGCCCTGCTGGTGACTGCACAGGAGCCCCTCAATGAACCACTCCTTCAGGATTTTATCCTCATCCTGCATGCTGCCGGGGTCACTCTGCTTAATGGCCCGCATCGCCTCCTGGAGATTAAGGGCATAGTCCCGTAAGCTATCCTGCAGTCTCTGTTTGCATCCATAGAAAGTCAGTTTAATTTCTGTAGCAGTGCGAGTATCGAAGGTAGCTTTAAGCTTTGCAAAAATCTGCTGTGCAGTTCCCTTATCCTCGGCGGGCCTGGACTTCAATTCTCTCAGAGCCGCCCCAAAGAGTTGGCCGGTTATCATATGATCCTTCTGCGGCTCTGTCAGGGGATAGAACTCGAGCAGGCTGCAGAGCCCTTCCTTAAAGTCATTGAATGTATGCGACTCCCCAGAGTATCGTGGGAGCCAGGCTGCTCCGGGCAGGTACGGCATAGAGAAGGGCATTATGGCTTTTGTGTTAGCGGCAGCGTCCGACTGGCTGAGGGGAACAGCGGGTTCTGCGGCAACCGGTGGTTGTATTAGGGCTGCGGCTTTGCCCGCTGCGGGTCCCGGAGGTGCCCCTGCGTCCCCGGCTGCGGCCTCTTCCTCCGCTCCTCCCGACTCAGACATGGCTGGCCCTTCCTCCACTAACCTGCTGGAGATCGGAGTTCCTCTTCCGGGATCGGCACGTTACCGCGCTTTCTCGTTCCGCGCTTCTTTTTGGCCGGTCCCGCCCACAAAGCTGAGGCTCCTCCCTCCGCACACTGCGATGGCGAATCGTGGCGGGAACTCCTGGCGGCAATTGTCAACGCACAGTCTTTGCAATAAGTTACAGTCCAAGCACAATAAATCACAGTTCCAAGGCACACATGACCTGATTCTTCAGGCTTAAGTATATCCTGTTCGTGACGCCAAAAATGGAGCGCCCCCACTGCCGCAGGGCCGAGGGGTACCCGGTACCGGGCTCTGAGTCTCTGTTCTGGGGTTGTCACGGTGGCTAGACCCGGTCCGTGACCCTGCTGAGGGGCGTCCAGTGAAAGGTGGTGGTAAATGGTGGTGATATTGCGGTGCAGTGTAGGTCATAGTAAATAACGAGGACACCAGGTTGCAGTCTCTTTACCTCTTTACTGAAGGTTTTAGAATCCTCAGTCCAGAGCGCTGTCAACAGGGCTGTTTGAGACCGGCCGGTCCAAAGGCACATCAGGAGTTCTCTTTACAGGTGGGAATCAGTGTCTACCTTCTAGCGCTGTGTGTTGTAGTCCTTCCCTGCTGAGCTCCCGGGATAGTCCTCACAACTGAGTCTGTCTGTCTCTGATGTTCGTTCTCTCCGTCCCCCAGGTGATATGGTAGGACGCACCCGTATGACGGGGTAGGCCTGGAGTTCTTCCAGGACCCTAGAGTCGCCCCTCTCCCACAGCTGCCTCCGTTGTCTGCTTAGGTGATTTGTGTAAGACAGCCAACCTATAATTGGCTGTCCGGCCGTGGTTTGCAGTAGTACTTAGAGTCTCTTACTTGCTCGGCATTCCGGCCACCGACTGTTTGCGCCTCAGAAGGATGTTGCCTCGGTCTAACAGCACGACTCCTTCTGGTCCTAATTCCTCTTTTCTGTATTCCCGTTGTTCACTGGTTAGTTCTGCTCTTAGGAGTCTCTTAGGATCCCATCCCTGACAGGTCCTCTCACTAGCTCTTCCCAGTTACTTCTCTCCCTGTCTTCCTGTCCAACCCCCAGTTTTACCAGAGTGTGAGGAGTGGCCTACTAGATAGAACCACCCCCCCTGGTGGCCGGAGTGTGAAGTCTAGTGTGAGTGTTACCTGGTCAGAGAAAATCCTTTAGTGCAATCAGACGGAACATCACTCCCCTTAGTGGCAGAGCGACATTACTGCAACGATCAGGACTCTGGGGCGCTACAGTGGTCCTTGAAATAAATAGCAAAAATTCACCGCACACTCTAATGGAATGATTTGCAACCATCTGTGGAATTTTATTTTAGACAAAGAAAATAAGTGGCAAGTTACAAAAATTGGTCCAAAACCCAGTAAAGTAGAGACACCCGACGTTTCGACCCTCCCGGGTCTTAATCATGAGGTTTACTAAAAGACAAAGGGTAAGCGAATAAAAAACATGTACATATTGTGAGGCAGTGACCCCTGGTACAGCTAGGGGGTGCTGTATGTGCTCTGCAGAATGGCAATGGAAGCGTAGTGAGGCCATGAGGGCGTACTACAGACACAGGTGTGGCTGTAATTAGAATACTGAAGCAGTGACTGATTAAAAAGCCCTGTAGTAGTGGGGGAGGTGTGTCAGTGTGTTCTTGGAAGCAGACAGGGCAGTTGTCTGCAGAGCTCTCTCTGTGTGGAGTAACACAGAGGCTAAAGGAACCAGAGAGACTGACACCCTGCATCTTGGGCTGTCTTACGTGTACCCGGCTGCACTCCAGAGGATAAAGAGTGCAGTGCGCTGAGTGAGTACAGAGACTTGTTACCGGCGTGCGGTCACCCAGGGAAACTGGACAGAGGGAAGTTCGGCCTGTGTATTGACTGCGTCATATAGCCATGCATTATTAATGGACTGTATGAAGAAGCCGTATACTATATTGACTGTGTGAAGTAACACAATAAAAGAACGTTTTGTTTGAACTTGTTTGGGTCACTGCCGTTTCACTGTGTATGGTCATACCGCTGCTTTACAATATATACAAGAAAAACAATAAGAACATACAGAAAAAAACAATATAACAATAAAAAGAAATTCTCAAGGTGCAAATGGCACAAATAGAGTTGCAACCAGGTGTAAATCATTAGTCGATATCTAGCTACATAATATAGAGCCATATGAATAGGAATAAGGAAGGGAATAAGCCATACAGTATCAACAAGTTTATGAGCATGCTGGCTTTTAGAACACTCCTAAGATGTAGACATACTCCTCCTTTCCGATTTTCAAATAGAGTGTAAATCCAGGAAGATATACAACCCAATCATGTTTACAGTTCAACAAGCTACATCAATGTGTCCTTCCAGTACCAAGACTTTACGCTCTCCCATTTTATTTGCTAGGCTTCTTTGTGAAGATACATTTGAGCTTTCCTTCTATTTTCCCACATATACTTTCAGAAATTATTTTTCTTAATTTTTTTGTGGACACCTTTATGTTCATTATTTGTTTGTAACACATGGATCTCCTTATCCACCGATCTAATCTTGTCCCCAAAGTCCATTTCTCCTTCCCTCCAATAAACATATGACCCCTCTCTAACCCCTCTCTAATCTACCTACCTTTTTATTTTCTGCCTTTTCCTCCCCCTTCATGCTTAGTTTAAATACTCTGGCACCCCTGCAATAATTTAGTCTCCCCAAGCACAGAAGACCCCATTCCATTCCAGAGCAATTTATCTGCAGAATACAGATTGTACCCAATGAAAAGTGGGTCTAGTGCACTAGGAACCCAAATTCTTTTGCAGCAAGATATATGCCATGCAGTTAAGGCTGCTTTCACACTAGTGGAAAAAAATGCCCAACGTGGGCAGCGGAAGCAGTCTTAGGACGCTTCCGCTGCCCCATTGCAAGGTCCGGGGAAGAGGGGGCGGAGTTTTGGCCACGCATGCGCGGTCGAAAATGGCGGTCTCGACGCACAAAAAAACGTTACATGTAACTTTTTCTGAGGCGGCGGTCCACCAAAACACGACGAAACCGTCGCACGACGGTTGCGACGTGTGGCACTGCGTCGCAATGCGTCGCTAATAAGTCTATGGAGAAAAAACGCATCCTGCGGGCAACTTTGCAGGATGCGTTTTTTCTCCACAACGACGCATTGCGACGTGCAGTGCCCGAAGCTAGTGTGAAAGTAGCCAACTCCCTGAGTTCCTGCTGTCTCTCCTGTAATGCACATGGCATGGACAATATTTCAAAGAATATTACTTAGAATGTAATTTTCTTCCACTTGCAGCCTAATTCATTAAAATTACTCTTATACATCTTCCTCCTACCACTTTCCACTTATTCTGTCATTAGTTCCCACCTGGATAATCACCAGTCCCTGCAGTAACTTATCAACCCTTTCCACCACATGCTGAACCATGGCAAATGGGAGATTACAAACCATGCCATTGAGCTGATCTTGGTGACAAATTATTCTATCCATCTTTCTAGTTATAGATTTCCCTATAACCACGGTGATGGATCTCACAGCGGAAGAATGTGTCGACTTCGCTCACCTTGGGTGAGGGGAGAGAAGGATTCAGCAGAGATCTGCTCTCTGGCGCCACTACTTGCCCCAGGTCAGTCAGGAAACTGCACCAAGGCAAATAGTCGCCGGAAATACTTCCCTTATAGGTACGAGTTACTGAGGTGCTCTGTTATGACCCCAATGGCAGAGGGTCTCAGAAATAATTACTAAGTCTGCAAACACAAAAAAACAGCTCATAGGGCAGTGGTAACTGAGCTGACCATATATCTAATCCTAGCACCACAAATGGCAGCAGCCGGGGAACGTGCCTACGTTGGTTCTAGACGTCTCGCGCCAGCCGGAGAACTAACTAACCCTAGAAGGGAAAAGAAAGACCTTTCTTGCCTCCAGAGAAAAGACCCCGAAAGTTGGATACAAGCCCCCAACAAATAATAACTGTGAGGTAAGAGGAAAAGACAAACGTAAGAATGAGCTAGGTATTTAGCAAAGAGAGGCCCACTAGCTAATAGCAGAATATAGTAAGATGACTTATATGGTCAGCAAAAACCCTATCAAAATATCCACGCTGGATATTCAAGAACCCCCGAACCGTCTAACAGCCCGGGGGGAGAACACCAGCCCCCTAGAGCTTCCAGCAAGGTCAGGAATCACATTTAGTACAAGCTGGACAAAAATGAGAGCAAGCAAATAACCAAAAAACAAAGAAGCAGGACTTAGCTTAATTTTGCACGAACCCGGACCAGCAGACAGGAGCAAACAGAAAGGATCTGATTACAACGATGCCAGGCACTGGACTAAGGATCCAGGAAGCTTATATAGCAACTCCCCTGGACTAACGACCCAGGTGGATGCCAAACTGAGGAAAGACAATCCCAGAGTCATATCACTAGTAACCACAAGAGGGAGCCAAAAAGTCTAATTCACAACAGTACCCCCCCTTAAGGAGGGGTCACCGAACCCTCACCAAGACCACCAGGGCGATCAGGATGAGCAGCGTGAAAGGCACGAACTAAATCGGCCGCATGCACATCAGAGGCAACCACCCAGGAATTATCCTCCTGACCATAGCCCTTCCACTTGACCAGATACTGAAGCCTCCGTCTGGAGAGACGAGAATCCAAGATCTTCTCCACCACGTACTCCAACTCGCCCTCAACCAACACCGGAGCAGGAGGCTCAACAGAAGGAACCACAGGTACAACGTACCGCCGCAACAAAGACCTATGGAACACGTTGTGAATGGCAAACGACACCGGAAGATCCAAGCGAAAGGACACAGGATTAAGGATTTCCAATATCTTGTAAGGACCGATGAAGCGAGGCTTAAATTTAGGAGAGGAGACCTTCATCGGAACAAATCGAGAAGACAGCCATACCAAATCCCCAACACGAAGTCGGGGACCCACACCGCGGCGGCGGTTGGCAAAACGCTGAGCCTTCTCCTGTGACAACTTTAAGTTGTCCACCACATGATTCCAGATCTGCTGCAACCTATCCACCAAAGAATCTACCCCAGGACAGTCAGAAGGCTCCACATGTCCCGAGGAAAAACGAGGGTGGAAACCAGAGTTGCAGAAAAATGGCGAAACCAAAGTAGCGGAACTAGCCCGATTATTAAGGGCAAACTCAGCCAACGGCAAGAAGGTCACCCAATCATCATGATCTGCCGAAACAAAACACCTCAAATAAGCCTCCAGAGTCTGATTAGTTCGCTCCGTTTGTCCATTAGTCTGAGGATAAAAGGCAGACGAAAACGACAAATCAATGCCCATCCTAGCACAAAAGGATCGCCAGAACCTGGAAACAAACTGGGATCCTCTGTCAGACACAATATTCTCAGGAATGCCATGTAAACGAACCACATTCTGAAAGAACACAGGAACCAGATCGGAAAAGGAAGGCAGCTTAGGCAAAGGCACCAAATGGACCATTTTAGAAAAGCGATCACACACCACCCAGATGACAGACATGCCCTGAGACACTGGGAGATCTGAAATGAAATCCATGGAAATGTGTGTCCAAGGCCTCTTCGGGACAGGCAAGGGCAAGAGCAACCCGCTGGCACGAGAACAGCAAGGCTTAGCTCGAGCACAAGTCCCACAGGACTGCACAAATGACCACACATCCCGTGACAAGGAAGGCCACCAAAAGGACCTAGCCACCAGATCTCTGGTGCCAAAAATTCCCGGATGCCCTGCCAACACCGAGGAATGAACCTTGGAAATGACTCTGCTGGTCCACTTATCAGGAACAAACAGTCTGTCAGGTGGACAAGAGTCAGGTCTACCAGCCTGAAATCTCTGCAACACACGTCGCAAATCAGGAGAAATGGCCGACAAGATAACTCCCTCTTTAAGAATACCAACTGGTTCTGCGACTCCAGGAGAGTCAGGCACAAAGCTCCTTGAAAGAGCATCAGCCTTCACATTCTTTGAACCAGGTAAATACGAGACCACAAAGTCAAAACAGGAGAAAAACAATGACCAGCGGGCCTGTCTAGGATTCAGGCGTTTAGCAGACTCGAGATACATCAAATTTTTGTGATCAGTCAAGACCACCACACGATGCTTAGCACCCTCGAGCCAATGACGCCACTCCTCAAATGCCCACTTCATGGCCAGCAACTCCCGATTGCCAACATCATAATTCCGCTTAGCAGGCGAAAACTTCCTAGAGAAGAAAGCACATGGTCTCATTACCGAGCAACCAGGGCCTCTCTGCGACAAAACGGCCCCTGCCCCAATCTCAGAAGCATCCACTTCGACCTGAAAGGGAAGTGAGACATCAGGCTGGCACAAAACAGGCGCCGAAGTAAACCGGCGCTTCAACTCTTGGAACGCCTCCACGGCTGCAGGAGCCCAGTTAGCAACATCAGAACCTTTCTTGGTCATATCCGTCAAAGGTTTAACAACGCTAGAAAAATTAGCGATAAAACGACGGTAGAAGTTAGCAAAACCCAAGAACTTCTGAAGACTCTTAACTGACGTGGGTTGAGTCCAATCATGAATAGCTCGGACCTTGACTGGGTCCATCTCCACAGCAGAAGGGGAAAAAATAAACCCCAAAAAGGGAACCTTCTGTACTCCAAAGAGACACTTTGAGCCCTTAACAAACAAAGCATTCTCACGCAAAACCTGAAACACCATCCTGACCTGCTCCACATGTGAGTCCCAATCTTCAGAGAAAACCAGAATATCATCCAGATAAACAATCATACATTTATCCAGATACTTCCGGAAAATATCATGCATAAAGTACTGAAACACTGAGGGAGCATTAGAGAGCCCAAAAGGCATCACCAAGTACTCAAAATGACCTTCGGGCGTATTAAATGCTGTCTTCCATTCATCTCCTTGCTTAATGCGCACAAGGTTGTACGCACCACGAAGATCTATCTTGGTGAACCACTTGGCACCTTTAATCCGGGCAAACAAGTCCGACAACAGAGGCAAAGGATACTGAAATTTAACAGTGATTTTATTCAGAAGCCGATAGTCAATACAAGGTCTCAAAGATCCATCCTTCTTGGCCACAAAAAAGAATCCCGCACCAAGAGGGGAAGAGGATGGACGGATATGCCCCTTCTCCAGAGACTACTTGATATACGAACGCATTGCGGCATGCTCAGGTACAGACAGATTAAATAGTCTTCCCTTAGGAAATTTACTACCTGGAATCAAATTTATGGCGCAGTCACAGTCCCTATGAGGAGGCAGAGCACTGGACCTGGACTCGCTGAATACATCCTGATAATCAGACAAATACTCAGGAACTTCCGAAGGAGTAGAGGAAGCAATAGACACCGGCGGGGAATCAGCATGAATTCCCTGACAGCCCCAACTTGACACAGACATTGCCTTCCAATCCAAGACTGGATTGTGGGTCTGTAACCATGGCAGACCCAAAACGACCAAATCATGCATTTTATGCAGAACAAGAAAACGAATCACCTCCCGATGTTCAGGAGTCATGCACATGGTTACCTGCGTCCAAAACTGCGGTTTATTTTCCGCCAATGGCGTAGCATCAATACCTCTAAGAGGAATAGGATTTACTAACGATTCAAGAACAAAACCACAGCGCTTGGCAAATGACAGATCCATAAGACTCAGGGCAGCACCTGAATCCACAAACACCATAACAGGGTAAGAAGACAATGAGCAAATTAAAGTCACAGACAAAATAAATTTAGGTTGCAAATTACCAATGGCGACAGGACTAACAACCCTTGTTAGGCGTTTAGAGCATGCTGATATAACATGTGTAGATACAGAAATCTTCCGGCTCTACCGGCCACACAGCGTTCCCTGGGCCTGGATGTACAAGCGCTAGTTCATCACAGCGGGACCCTCGCTTCCCCAGTGCGCCCCTTCCCTACAGTCTCCCCAGGAGCCTCCAGGTCACTCTGCCCGGTAATATTTGTGCGCAGGCCTCTTGTGCCTATAATTTGTTGCTGCCCTGCTTCCAGTTTCATATATGATGTTTCTGATGAAGGTCTTGTGACCGAAAACGTTTATAAATCATCAATTATTGAACTGGTTGCACCAATAAACGAACAGTTATCTTTTCATCTTGCAAAAAGGACTCTTGAGTGCCAAGTTTATTATTCATAACATGTGTAGAATCACCACAGTAAAAACACAACCCATTCTGACGTCTATGATTTTTCCGCTCATTTCTAGTCTGAATTCTATCACATTGCATTAAATCAGGTGTTTGTTCAGACAACACCACCAGAGGATTAGCGGTTTTGCGCTCCCGCAAACGCCGGTCAATTTGAATAGCCAGCGCCATGGAATCATTCAGACTTGTAGGAATGGGGAAACCCACCATCACATTCTTAATGGCTTCAGAAAGGCCATTTCTGAAATTTGCGGCCAGAGCACACTCATTCCACTGAGTAAGCATGGACCATTTCCGAAATTTTTGGCAATACACTTCAGCTTCATCCTGGCCCTGAGAAATAGCCAGCAAGGCTTTTTCTGCCTGAACTTCAAGATTGGGTTCCTCGTAAAGCAATCCGAGCGCCAGAAAAAAACGCATCAATATTTGCCAATGCCGGATCTCCTGGCGCTAGCGAGAAAGCCCAATCCTGAGGGTCGCCCCGTAAAAAAGAGATAACAATTTTAACTTGCTGAGCTGAATCTCCAGATGATTGGGGTCTCAGAGATAGAAAAAATTTACAATTATTCCTGAAATTCCTAAACTTAAATCGGTCTCCAGAAAACAGTTCAGGAATAGGTATTTTAGGTTCAGACATTGGACTACTGGTAACAAAATCTTGTATGCCCTGCACACGAGCAGCAAGCTGGTCTACACTTGTAATCAAGGTCTGGACATTCATGTCTGCAGCAAGCACAAGCCACTCAGAGGTAAAGGGGAGGAAGAGAGGAAAAAAAAAAAAAACCTCAAAATTTCCTTTCTTATAATCCCACTTCAGCAATGCATTAAACATTCAATGTTGGCCTGGCATACTGTTATGACCCCAATGGCAGAGGGTCTCAGAAATAATTACTTGGTTCTAGACGTCTCGCGCCAGCCGGAGAACTAACTAACCCTAGAAGGGAAAAGAAAGACCTTTCTTGCCTCCAGAGAAAAGACCCCGAAAGTTGGATACAAGCCCCCAACAAATAATAACGGTGAGGTAAGAGGAAAAGACAAACGTAAGAATGAGCTAGGTATTTAGCAAAGAGAGGCCCACTAGCTAATAGCAGAATATAGTAAGATGACTTATATGGTCAGCAAAAACCCTCTCAAAATATCCACGCTGGATATTCAAGAACCCCCGAACCGTCTAACGGCCCGGGGGGAGAACACCAGCCCCCTAGAGCTTCCAGCAAGGTCAGGAATCACATTTAGTACAAGCTGGACAAAAATGAGAGCAAGCAAATAACCAAAAAACAAAGAAGCAGGACTTAGCTTAATTTTGCACGAACCCGGACCAGCAGACAGGAGCAAACAGAAAGGATCTGATTACAACGATGCCAGGCACTGGACTAAGGATCCAGGAAGCTTATATAGCAACTCCCCTGGACTAACGACCCAGGTGGATGCCAAACTGAGGAAAGACAATCCCAGAGTCATATCACTAGTAACCACAAGAGGGAGCCAAAAAGTCTAATTCACAACAGTGCTCCCAGTGAGGGGGGATATACATCACCAGTCCAGGATGGAGATATATATATATATATATATATATATATATATATATATATATATATATATACCTCCTGGCCATCACTGCCAGAGTTCCTCACTAACACAGTATGGTATTATGCCACCAGTTCCTCGTTATATATAAACCTTGTCTGACAACAGGCTTATGTCGGGTCAGAAACCAACCCAGAGTAGCGTATAATTGACCAACTGAGCATGCGGACGTGGGGATTCATGAATCGAGATAAAAGAGCAGCCCAATATTAATTTTTCTATTTAATTGCCGAAAAGGCGCACTAGAAATATACAGGTATATATACAGGGTGGTCCAAAAGTAGGTGGACAGTATGTGTAATAGGGTTATGAAGGGGGAGATTTATCAAACATGGTGTAAAGTGAAACTGACTCAGTTGCCCTTAGCAACCAATCAGATTCCATTTTTCATTCTTCACAGACTCTTTGGAAAATGAAAGGTGGAATCTGATTGGCTGCTAAGGGCAACTGAGTCAGTTTCACAGATCCAGTTTTCACAGATACATCTCCCCCAAATCTGTTTTCTTTTCAGATAATTCAGATAACCCATAATGGCAAATAATTGTAATACAGATCAAAGAAAATGGATTTTAAGAGAGTATTGGAAATCTCAAAATACTGAAACAGCTAGAGCAAATTGGGTTGAAACATTTGGTACTCAAGCCCCAAAGAGACAAACCATTTACCGCATTCGTGACAAATTCGATACCACCGGCTCAATCCTTAATGCTCCAAAAACTGGTTGACCCAAAACAGCCTGTACAGAAAATAATAAACAACTTGTTGCTGAAACATTTGTTCAGAGTCCAAAAAAGACCACCAGAAGACTCTCTGTAGAATTGGGAATTTCACGAGCTTCCATCATGCAAATCCTGAAATCTATTGGGTGGAAAGCTTATTGTCCACACCTAATTCATGGTTTATTGGAGTTTGATCCAGACAGGCAGCTGCAATTTAGTGAGATTATGCTTAACGAAATTGAAGAAAATCCAGTAATTTTAGATAACGCTATGTGGAGTGATTAAGATTCTTTCAAATTATCTGGCCATATTAACAGACATAATTGTATTTACTAGTATAATGGGAACATGCATTTAACATTAGAGCAACAACTTAATGAGCCTGGTGTCAATGTTTGGGGTGGCATTTCAAGTTTTGGACCATTTTTTTTTATGGAACAGTCACAGGAGATAAGTATCTCAAAATTCTAATGAATCAAGTTGTTCCCCAGTTACAGCAACAGCCTAAGGCCGGTTTCACACGTCCAGATAATTCCGGTACCGGAGAAATCGGTACCGGAGTTATCTGTGTCCGTGTGCTCACGTGGCACATCAGTGTGGCACACGTGCGGCAGCCGTGTGCCGCCCGTGTGCCGCCCGTGTGCCGCCTGAGGACCACACGGACCGTGCAGGAGAGAAAGATCAAGTTTTTGTTCTTTTCTGTTAAAAATAAAGTTTGCAAGAGACCTCCCGCCTCCCATCCCCAGTGCACCGCCCGGCCCCTTGCAGAGAAATACTCACCCAGCTCCCGCGACGTCTCCTCTCAGCGCTGGCAGCTTGTCCTGTGTGAGCGGTCACGTGGGACCGCCCGTTACAGTGATGAATATGCGCATATTTATCACTGTAATGAGCGGTCCCACGTGACCGCTCACACAGGACAAGCTGCCAGCGCTGAGAGGAGACATCGCGGGAGCTGGGTGAGTATTTCTCTGCAAGGGGCCGGGCGGCGCACTGGGGATGGGAGGCGGGAGGTCACCTGCAAACTTTATTTTTAACAGAAAAGAACAAAAACTTGATCTTTCATCTCTTCTCTCCTGCGGGGGAGAAGAGATGAATGCCGGCTTCAGCACCACGCGCAGGGGGGACAGCGCTTACTGTAGTGCTGTCTCTCCTGCGGGTGGTACGTGCACACGGAGGAGAGTGCACACTGTTCTCCATGTGCACGTGTGCAGGACGTATTGCTGTACATGCTGCCGGAGAAAAATGGACATGTCTCAGTGTTTTCAACACGGACACACGGTCCGTGAAAACAGAGACATGTGCATAGACCCATTCACTTGAATGGCTCTACGTGTGTCAGTGTCTCCGGTACGTGAGAAAACTGTCAGTACACGTACCGGAGACACTGATGTGTGAAAGAGGCCTAATTCAAATTACCTTTATTTCCAACAAGATGGGGCCCCTCCACAATATTCAAGAGTAGTCTGCGAGTATCTTGATGAAACATTTCATAATAAATGGATTGGCCGAAGAGGCCCACTTGATTGGCCGGCACGTTCACCAGACTTGACCCCAATGGATTTTTCCTTTTGGGGAGTACTCAAGGACAAAGTTTATAGTCGAAAACCAAAAAGTGTCAGTGATTTCAAAAATTACATAAGAGATGCATTTCAAGAAATTAATACCCAAAGAGACTTGTGCAAAAATGTTTGTCGAAGCGTAAGGGGCAGACTTCAAAGCTGTGCAAATTGTGATGGAAAACAGTTTGAGCACCTGCGTTGATAAAATTTAAGGGATTTTGTATTATTGTTCAGAATAAAATTTAATTGTCAATGTTTTGCTTGTGTTAGTAAATATAATTTTATATATAAATCAAAATAAATGTTTGTTATTTTCCACCTACTTTTGGTCCACCCTGTATATGTTATGGAAATTTTGTTTGGATAAATCTATCCCTGTGTGTGTGCTGTGGCCGTTCCCAATTAGGCTTAGTATTTTGAGTGCTCATCAAGAATGACACTGTACACCGTGGTGACAGAATAACATTCCACCACTACTGATGGTTTATTGTACATACATGGTTTTATAATTGCATATAGAAAGGGGTGTGGTTAGTGAATTACCATATTGTCAAGCTCCTCTGTTATTGGTTATCTAAATATATATGGAATATTGTGATTAATGCACATATGAATGCTGATTAAGCAACTAAAGTGTAACAGTCGCCTTTCCTGCAACTAGGACAAAGTTGAGACGTCTGTTCATCACTTAGTACATCTAGTGTTGTTCCGCTTTTTGCCTGGAACGCCGCAAACAGTCTGTCTGGCTTATATCAGTTTATGCCAGCCATTTTAAGCATTTTTGTATAGAAATGTTAACTGTTATTGTAATTCTGCCTCTGACGACAAGGAGCCTACTGAAAACGCTTCCTGAAAGGAGAAGTATGAGTCTAAAATAGCCCCAATGGCCATTGAAAAAATTGCAAGAACACTAATTCTGTTTTGTTTTACAGATTTTTGAAATAAAAATTTTGAAATGAACAAAAAATGATTGTCGACAAAAATTCTAAAATCTAATTATAAATAATAGATTATTCTCTGGGACACAATTCTTTTAAGATTTGCAAATTCACTGATCTGGTGGAGCACGAGGAATCATATGAATGAGACTATATAAGTATACATGTAGTTTGCTTTAGATTGTATTTGCAAAGCTTTTTAAGAAACATACCATCATTACTTTGGACAAATGCTGATTAACAAAAGCAGTTGAAAAAAATCCTTATAAGACACACTCATGTTACAAAGGACTAACCTCTTGGTTGTTAATAAGATGGACTGTTTGTTTCTTTACAGGTGCTCCTCCCCACCTTTCATATTTAGGTTTGCCATCTACTTGGACTTAGCCAAGAAAGTCTAAAGTTACGGCTTCATAGCTTTACTACAAAGCAAATGAACCACACAATTCCTGGATAATCATAAAAAAATACTGAACGTGACAGCAGTGGTTTTACTCTGATGAATGTTATCTGCCTTTTTATCAAGTTGAATGGCTTAGCCAGGTGATATTAAATTTCCTTTTAGGTAATTAAAATGGGATCAGCAGATTTAATGAGAACTGTAGGTGTGTATTTAACCCATACTGCTGAGGTACAATAAAACCCAAACTAAGAACCAAACTACAATGTAATTGTGTATTTAATTTATCCTTTAAAGGTATTTTTTCAGCACCTAGTAATATAGGGGCATTTATTATTGTTTCTTATTCCTAAATGGGTTGCTCAACCCCAATTGTTGCTTTCAGCTTAACTAGCCGCAGGTCATCTGAGGCATCTTCTGTTCCTTGTTCGCTCCTTTCTGTGACATTCGTATTGTACTTTCTCTCTTCCAGTGGTTTCATTAATTTGGATCATCCCACTTGACATCAAATACTTCCACATTGTATGAACGCAAGCTCAGTGGAAGCTTTTTACTGAACCCGTGTGAACCCCCCCAAAAAATGAGAGCTAGGAGTGTTTGATGCCGCTTTGCAGACTCCTGGTTAATGAAGATGCCATGGGTGTTCCTACATCTGGTTGTCTGGTTGAGATGCCAGCAAAATGAATTAGGAGAAAACTATCTTCTGATTACAGGAAATGGCTTGGCTGTAAATGCCAAAAAGGCTCAAAAACATAAATTTAGGTACGTAGGTTGCTTTATAATGAGGCAAGTGAGGAAGCAATGGCTTTAATTAGAAATGATAAAATTGATTTTAAATTATTCAAATTTGTTTAGAATTTCCTAAACTTCTTGTATTCCAGCAAACGTGAGTTTTGGGTGATTTGCAACCATTTTGGTGCATTCTAAGGGATACAAATAGGTTAAAAAATGTAATAAACTCTTTTACTCGCCTTTCCTTGGCTCTTCTCCTCTGCTTCTCGCCTGATCAGCCAATCATCTCTTCTTCTCTTTTTGGGCTTTCTGGCAGGAGTCACCGGGTGGGCCCTACGTGATCACATGGGGCACAAATTGTCATTGACAATTGGCAAACAGGGCAGGGAAAAGTGGGGCATGTATTGGAAGGGCTGAGAAAAGCAGCAGATTTGAATAGAAGTGATTATATTCAATGCAAGTTGAATCTTTGCCCCATGCGTTAAACCTATCTGTCAAAATCCAATTTTGAGAGATTCAATGAATTCTTGTTTTCATTAAAAAAGAGAATAGGCAATGGAAAATCCCTTTAAAATGTTATTGTTTGTGCTGCATTAAACATTGTGTTCACACCTATATGAATTAAAAAGAATCAATATCAGAGATTTGATTACGAATATCACTATTCAACTGAGGGCATTCTTCATCGGGAGCCTTTATCATGATTGAAACATTCTCTCTATACACTGCTGGTTCTTTACTTCCTTAGAGTTTGATTTGTGCCTTTTTTTTCTCCACCCCCCCTTTTGCCTGTCTTTTAGGTAAATCTTGATCCATTTTCTATTGTCACAGTTCTCATTGTGGTTCTTTTCCATACTCCTGTCCGCTCCTTTAGATACTAAAAGCGATTACTTTATATTACACAAGCCATTTAAAATCTCTCTCACTTCCTTTTTTCCCCTCTTTTTGTATTCTCTTCACCACTTCATGCTGGATTCTCATATAGCCACACATGAATCTCTTGTTTTGGTTACATCCATCTCACCTTGAGACAAGTTCTAATCTTTCCTGTCTCAATTTCCTGTTTTTTTCTAAACTTCGTTTTAGATTTAAATCCCTTCACAATTGTTAACATTCATAATTTTGTTAATAAAAAGAATTTTGTAATCCCAAGGCTCTTTATTCCCGCAGTGCAGCCCACCAAATTGTGCCAGCTTCTATTTTTATCATTTTAACTGTGAAAGAACCCAACCATAGGGCAGCAACAGTGGCTTTCCATGCCTTCATAGGTGTTGTGCCTGCATACGACAACTTTAGAATATCACAAAAATAGAATATTACCACAAGTCAATTTATTTCAGTTCTTCAATACAGAAAGTGAAACTCATATATTATTTAGAATCATTACAAACAGAGTGATCGATTTCAAGAGTTTATTTCTGTTAATATTGATGATTATGGCTTACAGCCAATGAAAACCCAAAAGTCATTATCTCAGTATATTAGAATCATTAACAAAAAACACCTGCAAAGGCTTTCTAAGTGGTTAAAAAGGTCCCTTAGTCTGTTTCAGTAGCTCCACAATCATGGGGAAGACTGCTGACTTGGCAGATATCCAGAAGGCAGTCATTGACACACTCCACAAGGAGGGTAAGCCACAAAAGGTGATTGCTAAAGAAGCTGGCTGCTCAGAGTGCTGAATCCAAGCATATTAATGGAAAGTTGAGTGGAAGGAAAAAGTGTGGTAGAAAAAGGTGCACAAGCAACCGGGATAACCGCAGTCTTGAAAGGATTGTTAAGAAAAGGCCATTTAAAAATTTTGGGGAGATTCACAAGGAGTGGCCTGCTGCTGGAGTCATTGCTTCAAGAGCCACCACACACAGACATATCCAGGACATGGGCTACAAGTGTCACATTCCTTGTGTCAAGCCTCTCATGACCAATAGTCAATGCCAGAAGTGTCTTACCTGGGCCAAGGAGAAAAAGAACTGGACTGTTGCTTAGTGGTCCAAGGTGGTTTTTTCAGATGAAAGTAAATTTTGCATTTCATTTGGAAATCAAAGTGCCAGAGTATGGAGGAAGGGTGGAGAGGTCACAATCCAAGCCGCTTGAGGTCTAGAGTGAAGTTTCCACTATCGGTGATGGTTTGGGGAGCCATGTCATCTGCTGGTGTAGGTCCACTGTGTTTCATCAAGACCAAAGTCAGCGCAGCCGTCCACCAGGAAATTTTAGGGCACTTCATGCTTCTCTCTGCCGATAAGCTTTTTGGAGGTGGATATTTAATTCTCCAGCAAGACTTGGCACCTGTCCACTCTGCCAAAAGTGCCAATACCTGGTTTAAAAACAACAGTATCACTGTGCTTGACTGGCCAGCAAACTCGCCTGACTTTAACCTCATAGAGAATCTCTGGGGTATTGTCAAGAGGAAGATGAGACACACCAGACCTAACAATGCAGACGAGCTCAAGGCTGCTATCAAAGCAACCTGGGCTTCCATAACACCTCAGCAGTGCCACAGGCTGATCGCCTCCATGCCACACCACATTGATGCAGTAATTGATGCAAAAGGCGTCCCAACCAAGTATTGAGTGCATTTACTGAACATACATTTCAGTAGGCCAACATTTCAGATTTTAAAATCATTTTTCAAGCTGCTGTTATAAAGTATTCTAATTTACTGAGATAATGACTTTTGGGTTTTCATTGGCTGTAAGCCATAATCATCAACAGTAACAGAAATAAACATTTTAAATAGATCACTCTGTTTGTAATGACTCTAGATAATATATGAGTTTCACTTTTTGTATTGAAGAACTGAAATAATTTAACTTTTTGATGATATTCTAATTTTGTAAGAAGCAGCTGTAACTCTTACCAGACGGTATGTGTACAAGAGAGAGTAGCGAGCACCACAAGAATAGGTAAATCAGGGATCAACCATATGCATATAAAAGAAACCATAGAAAATTAGACAAGAGGAAAGATATGAATAACAATGGGATCGACCATCAAAAAATAACTTTATCAATACAAAAAAGCACAGCAAGGTAAGACTCACATTTAAAAACATATTAAAAATCAGAAAACAAGCACATGGCTAATAAGCTACATGCAACCCCCAAAGCAAATGGAAACAAATACCATCCAGCACCCGATAATTTATGATACATCAGATAAGCAAAATGTATATACACATGTATGGTAATAAGTGCTCATCTGCTACCAGCTATACCCCACCGGCATCAGACAATCTCAACCATGCAATAGTGATAAAAACTGGACACGGATTTCACATCTCATGCATATTTACCAAGTGATGCCATAACAGTACAGGTGCCTACAAGGTTGCAGCAGTTATCACCCACAGGTCTGGAAGCAAGACACATACTATGGTCTAAAATCCTAAGGAAAAGACCCAAAATGGGCACCAGATAGAGATGCAGTAGCCAAGCATAAGGTGTTAGTGCTGGGAGGAATGGAGCCCCACACGTATCGACTCTACAAGTGCGTCTTCATCAGGGGAAGTATAGAGTAAAACTGCCTCACCCCGCTCTTATATAGTAGAATAATGAAGTACAATATTCACCATCTGTGAGGATGCGCAGCGTGTTGTTTTCCCAAAGCTTGCACAGGCCGGCGTCAGCTTCCGGCTCACCAGGTTCTCCCTCGTCGCGTTTGCGTGGAGGAATAATCCAGCCAGATTGCCGAGACTGTACACTGATGAGTGCAGTTCCGGCATGAGGGTTGACATAGTTGGAGGAGGGCCAGACTGATCAAAGGCTGCGCCTGCGCCTTCAAGTGAAGGACTCAAACAAGTCAGGGATCACAGTAGTCGGCGCCTGCGCAATGGAACAACCCGGCCAAAAGACCCAGCTAGTTTAACAAATTGTTGCTGCATAGTTTGATTATTGAAAAAACACCACAGAAAAACAGGCAAAGGTGCTTACCTGTCTAGGCCTCAAATCAAATTACATTTTTCGATATGTTCTTGTGCACTTTTTTTACTTTTACTTTTTGAAGTGCAGTTGGGCCCTGATGGCTTTGTAAGTTGTGGCCTCTGTTCACACAGGACGCATTACAGTTAGCACTGGTCAGCCCGCCACATGGCGTTACTAATAGGCTAGGATCCAGTTGCTGTGCATACTCTGTGTGAACATTGCTGCAGATTATTTATTTGCACTGGTGTGCCCAGCGGCCAATCCCTGATTGTAGGCTAGCTGTCTCATTTGGTATTACCACACCTGTGTAGTCGCCATCTTTACTTGGGGCCCACTGCACCATGAGAGTGCATTTGATTTGAGGCCTAGACAGGTAAGCACCTTTGCCTGTTTTTCTGTGGTGTTTTTTCTAGAATAGTGGAGGTTTTTTCCTCCTTTTTTTCCTCCTGTTGTGATAGTTTGATTATTGCAGCTACATTGCCAGACCTGCACAATAGCAGGTGCAGCTACGGTATATGAATTACCATGAATACAGTAGCGCCGGACTAATCAAGAAACTGCACATGCGCATATGCATTGGGATGGAACTGCTTATGATTAAAAAGCACAGCAATAAGCGCCTGCGCAGTATGACAGCCTAAAAAATGCAAAGTATAAGTACAGCAAAACGACACCCAGCCCCACCAACCCTACAAGCCCTCCACTCAGCCAAATGCTGAAAGTCGATCCAGCTAGGTCACCGGGACTGTACAAAAATGAGTGCAGTCCCGGTGCCAATGTCACCATGGTTTCAGAGAACGCCGGATTGATCGAAAAAATGCGCTTGCGCACATACAATATGAAAACCTCCTTCTAATAAGGGAGCATGATGATAAATGCCTGCGCAGTATGACAACCTGGCTGAAGGACCAGGCCAGAAACATATGTACAGGGACAGCAGAGTGGTACTCAGCTCAGTAAGCCATGCATTTCCGCTAGCCAACAAAATGTTGGCCCCAAAAGCGAAATGTAGATATTAGAAACAGGGAAACATATCCAAAATCAAAGGATTGTCCCCTATTTCTTGGGGATGATCCTATCAATGGATGCTATTGCGCCTGCGCAATTGGTCATTCAAAGTAATTTACTGAGGCTGCACAATAGGTGCAGTCACCTGGTACAAAAGATGTTTTGACAAAAAATGCCAAATTAAACCAAAGAAAGCGTTTCTACATATACGCTCTAAGAGACATATTTTTTATATATTAATCCGAAAGACAAGCACAGACTACCAATAGCGCTACACCAGACGAAAAATTGCTCACCCCAACCAATGGATCCCAAAGGACCGTAATCCACATCAGATAATATGGTATCGGAATGCAGGCATTGTACATCGCGTGACCGCCAAACATGCACACTTATTTATATCTACCCATAGGATAATATGTAACAAAAATCCCATAAATGAACCCACACATTACACAGCAGGAGAAAAACAGTGCACAGTGTACAGTATAGCCGATAGCAGACAAGGCTTGGCACAAAATGACATAGACGGCTAGTTCGATCATAGACAGAGCCGATGAGGCTGGAGTCGAGGGGCTCGCTTATTAGAAGGAGGTTTTCATATTGTATGTGCGCAAGCGCATTTTTTCGATCAATCTGGCGTTCTCTGAAACCATGGTGACATTGGCACCGGGACTGCACTCATTTTTCTACAGCCCCGGTGACCTGGCTGGATCGACTTTCAGCATTTGGCTGAGTGGAGGGCTTGTAAGGTTGGTGGGGCTGGGCGTCTTTTTGCTGTACTTATACATTGCATTTTTTAGGCTGTCATACTGCGCAGGAGCTTATTACTGTGCTTTTTGATCATAAGCAGTTCCATCCCAATGCATATGCGCATGTGCAGTTTCTTGATTAGTCCGGCACTTCTGTATTCATGGTAATTCATATACCGTAGCTGCACCTGCTATTGTGCAGGTCTGGCAATGTAGCTGCAATAATCAAACTATGCAGCAACAATTTGTTAAACTAGCTGGGCCTTTTGGCCGGGTTGTTCCATTGCACAGGCGCCGACTACTGTGATCCCTGACTTTTATGAGTCCTTCTTCATTTGAAGGCGCAGGCGCAGCCTTTGATCAGTCTGGCGCTCCTCCAACTATGTCAACCCTCATGCCTGAACTGCACTCATCAGTGCGCAGTCTCGGCAATCTGGCTGGATTATTCCTCTGCGTAGGCGCGACGAGGGAGAACCTGGTAAGCCGGAAGCTGACACCGGCCTTTGCAAGCTCTGGGAAAACAACACGCTGCGCATCCTCACAGATGGTAAATATTGTACTTCATTATTCTACTATATAAGAGCGGGGTGAGGCGGTTTTACTCTATACTTCCCCGATGAAGACGCCCTTGTAGTGTCGATAAGCGTGGGGCTCCATTCCCCCCAGCACTAGCACCTTATGCTTGGCTGCTTCATCTCTATTTGGCTCCCATTTTGGGTCTTTTCTTTAGGATTTTGGACCATAGTATGTTTCTTGCTTCCAGACCTGTGGGTGATATCTGCTGCAACCTTGTAGGCACCTGTCCTGGTATGGCATCACTTGGTAAATATGCATGAGATGTGAAATCCGTGTCCGGTTTTATCACTATTGCGTGGTTGAGATTGTCTGATGCCGGTGGGGTATAGCTGGTAGCAGATGAGCACTTATTACCATACATGTGCATATAATTGCTTATCTGATGTATCATAAATTATCGGGTGCTGGATGGTATTTGTTTCCATTTGCTTTGGGGGTTGCATGTAGCTTATTAGCCATGTGCTTGTTTTCTGGTTTTTAATATGTTTTTAAATGTGCGTCTTACCTTGCTGTACTTCTTTGTATTAATAAAGTTATTTTTTGATGGTCGATCCCATTGTTATGCATATCTTTCCTCTTGTCTAATTTTCTTACCAGACGGTAATGCCCTATTTTGTGTGCGCTTCTGTCCCTCTCCAGATCTTCTCAAAAGTGTGGTTTTAGTATATTAATACTAAACTTAATATAACCAAATGCCCGTGCACAAAGAACAAGCAGGACCTGAGTGCAGAAACAGTAAAAACCTGGCAGAGCATCATTATGGAAGAACCTGACATATGATAGCCAAATTGTAAAACTAAGTGGTAAAAATAATATAATTTATGATTATGTTAGTTTGCCCAATTGCCTGAGCCCCCGTGTATATACAAAAATGCAATTTGAGCTCATAGTCATTGGTGTCTCTACATTACACTGTGGTGAACAGCTAAAATAACAATCACTCTGTCAATGAACAAATATGTATGGTCCTAACTGTATAAGCAATGAGTACTCTCTTGGGTTACCGTCTTGACATCTCAGTAGCATGGCTCGGGGCAGTTGAGATACTTTTAGGGATGGCACAGTTACATTATAGAGTGATTACTTGCTAGGTGTCTATAGAAAGCAGTAATATTGACATCTATCACAATATACCGTATAAAGTTTTTGTCTCATGTTCTTCCTGACATGGAACATATGCGCATAGTTGTTTTTCTGGAAAGAAAGCAGAAAGCACTGTTTTGAAGGTCTTTCCATTCACTTTCCACTGCTGCCACATTACAAAGCAAACACAGATGAGATCCACTGTGTAATCTGCTTACAATTAGATATGGCTTATTTAACTGTCTTACTTGGAAAATTTTGCTGACAATTTCTCCTTTTCTTTAGGCTCACTAACGACAGCTGCAAACACCTAGCTAACTACTTTCCAGCAATTCTCACAGCTTTATATATAAAAAAAATGTAATCACAGAGATCAGATATTTCTTTAAATCAAGTTTTATTCACATGGTATTCGGAGTAAGAAAGTCACTTCTTGAAAATAATGAGTTCCCGGTGTGCTTCCATCAGGTCAACGCGATGCGATCACGTTGCTCTGATGGTCTCCATGGAGATTCCAGGCCCCAAAATGGCTGTGGGTTCCTTGAAGAGAAGGTGGCATGTCTGTGCCTGCTCAGAGCAGGACCTGAGACACCTTCTTTCCTGCCTGTCAGATGCTGCTCTGATGTTCCGCAGTGCAGATGCATTGCAGAAAATCAGATCAGCGATCTGATGCTATACAGTGATATGCCATCCTGGGACAATGTAAAAAAGTAAAAAGTGTAAAAAAAAATTTTTAAAACCCCAAATAAAGAAAAACAAACAAATATTTTTCCAATACATACATTTATTTATGTAAATAAATAAACAATAAAAGTACACATATTTGGTATCGCCGTGCCTGCAACGATCCATTCTATAAAACTACCCTATTAGTTAACCTCTTCAGTGAACACTGTAAAAAAAAAAAAAAAAAAAATCCGAGGCAAAAAATCAATGCTTTATCATCATACCGTCGAACAAAAAGTGCAATAAAACGTGATAAAAAAGACAAATGTAAATAAAAATGGTACCTCTGAAAATGTCATCTTTTCCCTCAAGAAACAAGCTGCAATACAGCTCCATCAGCAGAAAAGTAAAAAAGTTAATAATTTTTATTGTGTAAAAGCGCTAAAACATAAAAACTATATAAATTGGGTATCGCTGTAATCATACTGTCCTGAACAAAAAAACCTGCCTTACCAATTTTACCACACTCGGAAAGGTATAAAAAAAAAGGAAAAAAAAAGGCAATTGCTGAATTGCTGGTTTTTGCTCATTCTATCTCCCAAAAATCAGAATAGAAAGCGATCAAAAAATGTCAGCTCGCCCCGCAAAAAACAAGCCATAACATGACCCTGGAAAAATTAGAGCTCTCAAAATATGGTGATGCAAAAACTAGTTTTCGCAATAAAAAGCATCTTTTAGTGTGTGACAGCTGCCAAGCGTAAAAACCCGATATAAATCTGGCATCGCTGAAATTGCACCGACCCCAAGAATAAGGCCGTCTAATCACTTATACCGCACTATGAACAGTGTAAAAAATAAATAAAACTATTTCTTGACTTGTTGATTAGCACATTCTGCCTTCCAAAGCTCGCAGTAAGGCTCAGCTCACATTTACTCTGCACTCTACGCTGAGCGCCATGTAAATCTCTGAAATACGTGATTTAGATGGAACCCACCATGGAAGATTCCCTATAATGACATAGATGGAGACACTTTAAACTCTGTCTGGCCTTTGATTCAGCGGTGTCCGTCTTCTTGAGCGTGCATAAATGTGTGGCCGGCCACAGTTTTGTGCACCTCTGAAAATAAGGACACTGCTGATAAGAGGACAGTGAGAGTCCAGAGTAACTGTGGTGTGTCATTATAGTGAATGGATCACTTTGGGGTTTCCTCTAAATCACCTCATTCTGAGATTTAGATGGAAATCCCAATGTAATTGCTCAGCGTAGAGCGCAAAATAAGCGTGATCCAAAATGTTATGTAATATGTTCTCAATAAAAGCTTCAACTCAATCCACAAAAAAAGCAAGCCCTCACTCAGGTCTGTCATCTGTTAATGGAAATATAGGGAGCTGTTACTGGTAGCACAAAGCGCTATGGCTCCTCATCCCCCAAAAGATATCCAGTGAATTCTCCACTCCCAAATCCAAAAGCTCCTCTCCCTTCTGAGCCCCACAGTGTGCCTAAACCACCTTTAGCGTCCACATGTTTGACATTTCTGTAGCAATAAGAGTCCACCTAATTTATGGGGTCCATGTCTTGAGAAGCACGAGCTGAGCACAATGTATGGGCACTTCAATATACTGGGCACTATAATGGCAGATTTGCAATTTTCACTCAGCAACATCCCCTACTGCTTGTTTCTTGAAGACACACATGGAGTCAAAATCATCACTACACGTGTAGATAAATTCCCAGAGGGGTGCAATTTCCAAAATGGGGTCACTTGAGGGGGTATTATGCTCTCATAGCACTTAGAGGCTTTGTATGTGGAGTTTGCACACTATTCTACAAGAATTTGTTTTCCATCAATCAAATAGTGCTCTGTCCCTCTCAAGTCTCGCCTTGTGGCTAAGCAGTACTGTACAGCCATAGATGGGTTATTGCCAAGTTCAGCAGAAATTGTGTGACAATTTTTGTTTTCTCTTCAAATATGACATGGCATTCGGAATTTGTTCCAGCCAAAATTGTGCTTCAGAATTCAATTGGAGCTTCTTTCCTTCCAAGCCCTGCCGTGTGCCCAAAGATACACCGAAGAGAAGATGGACACTAAAGCTAAAATTTACAATTTATTAATCAACCATTTAAAACAGTAAGAAACTGCACAAATGAAACAGGTAACAGGAATAAATGTACAAAAAATATATATAGAAGAGAGGCAACACTAGTGCCGCATACAGAATACCACCTACTAAGTAACAAATTAATATGGGTAGAGAGGAAGTGTGCCACAAGGTAACCAATAAATACATATAAATACTAAAAAATATTCGTAGTGGCACACATACAATAAAATGTCCAACAGAATATAACCTCCTAAATAGAGAGCAGGTACAAGGGGACAAAGAGTGTGCATGTAAATAATAAGAAGATAAGGTGCCTCATATGAAGTACGTTACAAGTGAGCCCTATATAACTGTAACACATGTGTGCAGGTATACCGGGAAGAATCCGATGAGACCACATAAGTAGAGCCGTATTGTACTTACAAAGAATGTGAGGTTATGGGCACACACTGAGTCCTCCCTGTCACGGTATGCGGAAAGAGGAGCCCCGACGCGCGTTTCGCAAGTATTGCTTCCTCGGGGGGCGCTAGTGTGAAGATGAAAAAGGAGCTCTTTTTATACATATGCTCACAGAGGTTGAAACGGCGCTGGTCCAGGCCCTGCGCCAACCGGAAGCGGCAGAGTCGGCGTCCGACGTCACTCTTAGGCGCCCCGCACTGACGCACCAGTGGGAGGAGCCAGAGACGCGACGCCGTGAGGACGCGTATCCACGGCAACCAGCACACGCTGGCCAGGAGAAGCGCACAGCCCTGAGAGCATGAGGAGGGAGGCGGCCGTACTAATGGTAAGTAGAGAAGAAAGCCTGTATATAGATGTACACATACCTGACCGGAAAAGTGATAATTGAAGGGAAGATAGAAGCGGTGATAAGAAAAAGTGCACACAGAAATACCAGTGAAGATTACCTGTGATAAACGAAAAGAAAGAAAAACGTGTGACATATATAAGACAGTAAAGGGATATGCAAACAATAGATAAGTAATGAGTGTTAATGTGTAGTATACCTCTACAAATGACCATGTATAGCCAATATACCCCGTACGTATACAGAGGAATGTGCTAACAATGTGGACATATGTGTACAATGTATATGTATGTATAACCAAATAAAAATAGTAAATACATACAGTAAATTTGATAAAATCAATACACAAATGCACTAGAAAATATTATATAAAGATTATTGGATTCATACAATAAAAACTACTGTACCAATACCTACAGAGTGTACAGTTTAAACAAAGAACATGTGCATTAGAATAACAAATAGGCAAATATACCCATATATGGATAAATACAAGGGCCATACAGAATGATGCGCAAAAAAGTGCATAGTGTAAAAATGCATAAATACAAAGTGCTAGCGCATATATAGTGAAAATAATAATATAATTATCAAAACATGGTGCACATTAAATCAAAGATATATGTGCCCAAAGAGTAGTTTTCCACCACGTATAGAGTATCGGTGTAGAATATGCACACCATATTTGTGGGGGTCCATTTTCTCCTGTAACCCTTGTGAAAAGGAAAAATCTTGGGCTATAGCAACATTTTTTTCCATTTTCTCGGCTCAGTGTTATAAAATTCTGTGAAGCAACTGTGGATTCAAGGTGCTCACCACACCTCTAGATATGAGGAGCAGGAATTCCAGCATCAGGATCTTCATAAAATTCTCAGTTTATTGGGTAAGTATAAAAATGTGAAAAATATCAATCAATATACAAAAAACTGTCACAAGCACCAAGGGGAAATTATGGGCAAAAGTGTTTGCAGATGTCAGACAGATGTCCTTAATCATTGAGCACCTGTGGGATCAAGGTGCTCACCACACCTCTAGATAAATTCATTGAGGCATGTAATGTCCAAAATGGGTCATGTGTGGGGGATTTCCACTATTTAGGCACATCAGGGGCTCTGCAAATGTGACATGGTGTCTGTTATCGATTCCAGGCAATTTTGCGCTTCAAAAGTCAAATGGTGCTCCTTTCCACCAAAGCCTTGCCGTGTGCCCAAACAGTAGTGTTGCACCACATATGGGGTATCAGTGTGCTCAGGAGAAATTGCACAACAAACTGTTTGGTCCATTTTCTGCTGTTACCCTTGTGAAAATGAATAATTCGGGGCTAAAGCAACATTTTGGTGGGAATAATGTGATTTTTTGTTTTCACAGCTCAATGATAAAACATTTTGTGGATCACCTGCAGGTTCAAGGTGCTCAGCACACCTCTAGATAAGGTAATTGAGGGGTGTAGTTTTTAAAATAGGGCCACTTGTGGGGGTTTTCCATTGTTTAGACATATTAGGGGCTCTGCAAACATGATATGGCGTCCGCTATCTATTTCTGCCAATTTTGCTCCACAAAAGTTGAAGGGCTCTCTTTACCTTTCGAGCTCTACCGTGCACCCAAACATTAGGTTTCTAACTTTCTAGCACATATGGGGTATCTGTAAACTCATGAGAAACTGCACAACAAATTGCATTGTCCATTTTCTCCTGTTACCCTTTTGAAATTGCAAAATTTGGAGACAAATCAATATTTTGGTGGGAAAAGGTAACATTTTCATTTTTTCTTTTCACGTTGCTTTAATTCTGGAGAAGCCCCTAAAGTGTTAATAGACTTCTTGAAAGTGATTTTGGACACTATGAGGGGTGTAATTTTTAAAATGGTGTCACTTTGGGGTATTTTCTGTCATATCGGACCCTCAAAATCACTTCTCTAGGGATGTGGTCTCTAAAGAAAAATTGGTTTTGTACATTTTTTGGGAAAAATGAGAACGTGCTGATAAATTTTTAACCCCTTTTACTTCTAGAGATGAGTGAATATGTTTAGCTCCCTCCTTATTCGGCAAGCTATAGTGCTTACCAAATAAGCTGCACAGGGAACCCGGATACCTGGATCGCTCCTGCTGATCAGCTGTCCGGTGCCGCAGCTGCATGTGTCGCGGCTGTTTCACTGTCACAACACATGTATGGAGAGCCCAACAAGTGGAGCACCACAGAAGATGTTTCACGAGCTGCATTATAAATGTGAAATTGAGCAGTGCCACTTTTTTTCTTAGAAGTGTAATGTAATGAATGTCCATGGATGGAAACATTGATCAGTAAGTAATTTTCAAAACTTTACAGCAAATTGGGTCTATGTCATTTGAAGGCCATCTTATTGCCTTTATCTGGATATAAGTGGGCTTGAAAGCATTGAAAGGTGGAAATGATGGAGCTTATCATCCACTAACTTTGTAGCTAAGTAATTCAGAGAATGCAAAAGTAAAGATGTCTTTGGATTAGTGATTTGTACATTATATATGTCTATATATGTAAGTGAGCGGAAATGTTCTCACACTGTATGTTATGTTACACAAACTGCAAAATAATATGCAAATGATTTCTCTTTTGGGGCCTCAATGCCACTGAGAGCACAGGAATGTGCTGTGAAGTGTAATAAAACCATACTATATAAATATACAAATACAAATTTTACTGAATATTTTTCTAAAAAGTAAATTTACATAAAAAATATGTTTTCTTTGGATTAGCTAAATATCCAGAGACTCCGTTACTTTATGATCAGGTGCTATGAACGGGGTGTATTTGGAGGTGGATGTATATTTTAATGTATATATTCTAGAAAAATGTGTAAAATAATCACATACCTACTGTAGAACAGCACATTATTATCTGTTCTAATCAAGGTTAGTCCTGCAAAAACCTGCTGCCTTATGGATCTTACTCTTTAGTCATGGGCCGGCATGCATGTCATTCCAGATCCCTACAAATGGCCAGCCAAAAGCAAATTGAAAAGTATGGAATTTGCAAAAGGTGTTTTGAATCAAATCTAAAGAAAATAATTTTGCACCACATATTTGGGTGATGGGGATATAGCCCAAATGGTATCTCATTTAAAAATACTTCCTTGCTATATTTAGCTCTGTCATCTTTTCTTGTCAAGACCTTGCAAACTATATTAAAACTCTTGTCCAAGCAGAAGCTTTTCAACTTCACAGCCTTTTAATGGGAATCTGTCAGTAGGATCCACCCCCCTAAGCTGTCTATATGGGCATGTAGGTCATAGAAAGCTGAATAGAATGATATCTTGATATCTACAATCCGATGTGTTCTTCCAGAGAAATCCACTTTTTTCTTAATATGAAAATGAGCTGTTAAGATCTATGGGCCGGTCATAGATCTGCACGAGAATCTGCCTCCAGAGCTTACTTTAAATGAAGAGGGCATTACCAGTGTGAGACATGTAATGACTGATAGTTATAACAAACTCATTAGAACTGATCTTTGTCTCATTACAAACACATCTGCAATGGTCCTCTCCAAGGGCTGTCAGCTCTGATGCAGAGCTGTGTCTGTCTACAACTGCACTACTTCAGCTTCCATTACACAGACAGTCAATGTGCAGCAGAACTTTGTCTCATTAAAAACACATCGACAGTTTTAGTTTTCCTCTCATGGTGCTGCTATACTGCCTATCTTCACACACTGGCTGTGTGAGATGAAAACTAAACAAAAGTTAGTTGTTGTCAGTCACAGCTCTGCTGCTGAGCTGACAACAAAAGAGGAGAGATATAGCTGCAAATGTGTTTGAAAATGAGGCAAAGGTCATTTTTGCTGTACGGTGTTAGTCCTAATCTCACTGCAGGGCAAAATATCAATAATTATTTGTCTCACACTGGTAATGCCCCCTTTAATTTAATCTAAGCTCTGGAGGCAGGTCCTCAGGGAGCTCTAGGTCCATCCCATAGATCTTAACTGCTCATTTACATATAAGAAAAATGTGCATTTCTCTGGAATAAGACATTGAATCGCAGATAACAAGGTATCATTTTATTCAGCTTCCTATGACCTACATGCCCATATAGACTGTGAAGGAGGGTTGAACCTACTGACAGATTCCCCTTAAAAAAATAATAATACCAATTCATCGGATATCTCAACAACTCAATACTACTACACAAATCTCTGTGCCTAAATCAATCCTATCAGACCCTTTTAAAGCCTACATCTCTGAATCTATCCAGTTTGACCTAATTTGTGCCATGTCCTTACTAAACTTTCCAACTTCCCATTCTCTGTATAAACATTCACATCCATTTTGCATTGTATTATGTTTCCCATCAACAAAAAAAAAGAAGTAAGTTACCAGGCTCTGCCATCCTGCTTCATAGTAATGATAGGGCTGATGTTTTAGTAAGCTTGCATTTTATTATGTGTGTGCTGCAATAAAGTAGAGACAATTACATGATATATAGTACATGAAAGCTGTATGTATGTAATAAATCAGAGCTAATAAGATATGTAAGTTATTTCATGAAAATGACTAATGCAGGATGTTGATGGGTAGTGTTCTTACGGTATTAGGGTCCTCTCTGATAAAAACAAAGATTTTTTTTCACTGTATCCATTAATTTTATGTTGCTGATGACTTGACTCAGGCAGAAGGCAGCAGGCATTTAGTGCACTTGAGAAAATAAAAAGGAAGTGCTTTCTCACACAGAAGAAATGCTTACTTTATTGCAAGCTAGAAAGTAGGGGCGAGTTGCACACACTGTTATGGTGTCCCATTACGGGACTAAGTGAGCACTACTGAGAAGCATAAAAGAACTTGCATTTTGCCCACATGCATAAGAATATCATCATGATATGTGGGTAAGAATTACCACAACAGAAGGGAGCAATGAGGAGTGCCTCACCAGAGATGGCTAGGAGATTGTGTGTTAGAAACCTTGACATGGTATTTGCAAAGAGCGGATTGTAGGAGTCCCAGAAAGCCTACTGCCATACATTGCAGCTAGAAGAGGAGATATAATGTCTGCACCATGCACTGTGTTTTGAGCTGCATGAATAAGTGACTGTACCATAGTGAAGGAAGTGCTGCTGAAGAGCTTGCCAGCAGCTTAATGCCAATGTCAGTGTCTAGAGCAGTGTTCCCCAACTCCAGTCCTCAAGAGCCACCAACAGGTCATGTTTTGAGGATTTCCTTAGTATTGCCCAGGTCATTGAATGCTTGCATGTCCAGGTGATGCAATTATCATCTGTGCAATACTAAGGAAATCCTGAAAACATGACCTGTTGGTGGCTCTTGAGGACCAGACTTGGGTAACACTGGTCTAGAGTGTCAGCCTAATGTTGTAAACATCAAGTGTCGCTGCAAAAGGCAGAGGGCTGGCTACGAATTCATGGGAATCTTTTCATTGACATCTAAGGTACGGTAGTTAGTTACTGTAATTTCCATAAGGATGTGACCTTTTCTTTATGTGTCTGCTCTAATCTGTCTGGGGTTATATGAAATGAAACAAAAAAAAACAATAAATTACCAGCAGTATTTGGTGAAATATAACTGAATTGTCTGCAATGGATAAATATATAAATTGACTGTGGGAAAGTACTGTAAAGCGGATGGAACATCTAGGAGTTATGACCATGAGTTGTCTGGAAAGACAGGAAAACTGTCATTTTTATGAGGGAGTTAACCATAACAGGTGTTAAGGCAAAGTGAGCACCAGGATAAATATGGGCCATCAACTCTGAACATGAAGCAGAAATAATTCCAATTGTCTCTGCCTCATAACAATGGCTGCACAGAAGTTGCCTCTGAATCCTGCCAGCGACGCACAAAAATTATATAATATTTTTATTTTACTGGAACAGAAAGTTTGCAAAAATCTAAGTTTTTCTTTCTGGCTTTTTTTTTCTGCCGCCGATCATTTGTCTGTCAGTCTGAGTTCTTAGTCTGATACCCACCCACAGATGTCGGAAAAGATCTGGGTTAAAAAAAAGTAATAAAAGAAGAAACATAGTTCTCACACCTGTGAAAAGCAGCAGAGGAAATTCTGGGCGGCACGAACATGGCCGTGGAGCTAAGTGTATAAATATGCTGCCGGCCAAGGTCATGGAGCAGTGAGCTGGGAAGTATCAAGCAGGGGATCCCTCCCTGTAACCACAAGATATTTTAGAAACGTGTGAGCCTTTTCTTGTGTGTTGTTCAAAGCTTTTCTAACTCATGCCTGGCCCATTGAACATACCAATGGATTTATTTAACAGTTGCCATCTCAGCCTGAGGCTCCGGCAGTCTGGTAATTCTTTTCCTGAAACAGAGGAATGAAGGAATGTTACATATATGTGTACATATGTCATATATATCAAATTATAGTTCTAAGTACTAGGGTTTTTTTATCTGAGCAAATGCAAAAAAAATAAAAATTCCGATATTAGTTTGTTTTTTCCCTGTTTGTGGTGCTGTAAATTTAAATGATTGTTATAGCATATTTGCTTCTCCCATATTTATATGTATTTTTTTTTATTTTTTAGTATTTTTGCCCCATAAAGTCATCTTTGTGTCACTCGCCACCTAACTTTTTTAGTTTTTTATTGACATAATTGTATAGGAGTTTGTTTCTTTTGCAGGATGAGCAGTAGTACCGTATATTTGTACAATATTTTGGTAATATAGTTTGTTGACCTTATTTTATAAACCTTTCTTGGTGTAATAAATAAGCACCAAATCTAACATGCACTATACGATTTTGGCAGTATTATTATTATTATTTATTTATATAGCACCATTGATTCCATGGTGCTGTACATTACATACAAGTTACAGATATCACTTACAGTAAGCAATCTAACAATGACAGACTGATACTGAGGGGCGAGGACCCTGCCCTTGCGGGCTTACATTCTACAGGATTATGGAGTATCAAGTATGTGTTTTTTTATGATGAGCTTAATTTAAAAACTAAATAATTTTTGTATAAAAAACTATTAATGTTTGGTTAATAACTTATTATTTAAAGGAATTGTCCAGAACTGACATATCTCTAGGATAAGGCATCAATATCAACTTAGGCGGAGTTCAACTTCCAGCTCCCATTCATTTCAATACCCGCTGAGCAACAATTTCTTTGAGCGACCACTATGCAGTGTACAGACCGGTGCTTTTCTGGGTCCATACACTGTTTATAGAAAACAACCACGGCACTCTGTGTGGATCTCAATTAAATGAAGCAATAACCAACACGTGAGTGCCGGAGTTTCCTTCGATTTGCTGCTATTTTCCCATACGGCACCTCAACTGGCCGGCGTGCAGACTATTTGTTCTACATACACTGTTGACACCTGACCAGTCTTCTTTTAGGTATTGTTGACACGTGACTTCTGCAGCCAATCAATTGCTTCTCTGCAACCAACACATTATAATATCACTTATTGCCTAACGTTGGAGGAAGGACTATAATCAATTCCTGTAAAAAAAAGAGCATAACAAAAACTAAGTTTATGTCGACAAAAAATTTAAAGGGGTTATCCTACTGCCACCCAAAATTGTCAAACGGCGCAAATGCTGCCAAGTAGCTTAATGCTGTCACTTATCTCACAGCATATCTCAACATTTCTCTTTATCCCAATGCAGGCAAAGTGGACCTTCATCCTGGCCCTTTTGCAAGGTTTGCAAGGCCCTACTCTCTCCTCACCATGCTGCAGCAGCTCTCCCTGACTCACAGGTGTGCTACTAGCGCTTTACATTAAGTCTCTGGAATAACTGTGACACCTAGTGGCCAGAGATAATAAGGCGGCAATACACAAGATAACACATGCACAAAGCTACAGTACAAAGCAGGTCTAAACACATGCATAACAGCAGTCATCACCCGTCACCCGTTTTCTATCACAAATAAATGCCATCTATGCAAAAGCACTTCTAATGCTGATCATATCCAATCCTCTAGTTTAAAAATCTGGGTTTAAATGGTAGAGAAAGGTATTGAATTTTTATGTAAATGAGAAATAAATGCAGTGGGTGGGCAGTGCCCTTGCAGCCCTGTTGCCTCTCTTCTTCATTCAAAGAGCACTGCCTGTCTTCTGTTGGTGATAGACAGGTCACTCTTTCAATGACCTACCTTTCCCACCTGAGATCTAGTGCAAGCACCATCATTTACCATGTACAGTAAGGTTCTGATGAAGAAAACTGTTGGTGTCCATCACGATTTGCATAGTTTGCAGATAACGCCAAACATTGTCCGTCCTATTCTATCTTGCAACTAGTTCCAGTTCCTAGTGAAGAAGATGGTCCGTATCTGGCTCACTCACACCAGATACTGACATTTTTCCTAATCAAGACCTTACCATACACCACCGTGAGGAATGATGGCACTTGCACTAGATTTCGGGCAGGAGAGGCAGGTCACTGAAAGAAGAGTGACCTGTCAATCATTGACTGGAGACAGGTGGGGGGCGGTGAATGCGGAAGAGAGGCAGCAGAGTTATAAGTGCAATGCCCGCCAACTGCATTTGCGAATAATTTGTATAATAATTCAACAATAAATGTTTTCAAACTGTAAACCCAAATTTCTAAAATAAAGTTATGGATTTTATCACCATCACAGTGTCTTTCCCTATAAGACAATAGTTTGGGGTGCAAAAACCTGATGACAGGTTCCCTTTAACATAATTTGGCTTCTCTGGGGCTTGATGGACATCCTTGATGTCTTCTGAAGTGGACAGTCTTTGCTATGCTATGCGGAGGTTCTGAGCAAATTTCTGACTACACCACACCAACCCATACTGGTACCCAAGAATTGGGCAAGGAAAAGGAAGGAGATTGGTTCAGTTGAGTATAGAGCCAAGAGTCCAAAAAGGTAATGTTGTTGGTTGGAAGGAAGACCCTAAGACAGCGACGAAGTTGGGCTCTGGCCAGTGTAGGCTGGGTCTAGGAAGCTTTTGTAAAAAAAAATACTGGGTTAGGAGAATAGAGGTGCTCTGCTGAACACCGGGCCATAGGAAAGAAGATGGATACAGGAATGTAAGGACCAAACATTCTGCATCAAGAAACTGTATTGTTTTTCACATCAGTTGTTACAGATAGCTGTTAACCTGGAACCTCTGTTATAACCACAAATGTAACCAGTAAGAACTGTTCCTGCTATTCTCTGTATAAACTGTTGTCAAAGTTCTACCATAAAGAAAACTTTATTTAATATCAGATAATACATGTCTGGACTTGATTTCTGAATGTTCTGTGGAATTTATTACAAGTTATTAGATGGACTATGGTAAAGGAGTGCTGAGCATATTTGCCATAGATTGTAGCTTGCAAGCAGAGCCCACACTCCTTTTGATATCTGAGTTATGCTTATTCTGTATTGTCTTTATTGTCTGTACAAACCCCCTTTAAAATTGTAAAGTGCTGCGGAATATGTTGGTGATATAAAAATAAAAAATATTATTATTAGTTTATTGCTGCATCATCATTACTGCATTATGTATATTTGGGCTACAATTAATCATAATGTTAATTAATTTTGGGTGTTATTCATAAATATATGATTTTTGGGAAATGCTTTATAAACTTTCTGAAATTCTTAATCAGCGTTCCATTTCTTTGTCACAGCACATATTTTAAAAAGAAAATCTGTCACAAAGGTGCTTACTGCAAAGTTCACTTCCTCGACTTGTGGTGGAAGGGTAGAAGGCAAAGTAGAGGTAGCGACTAGAGATGAGATGGTCGATTCACTGTGGAATGACTTCAAGTCGAATTTCCTGAAATTCACAGAACTCGAACAATTTGCGTAACAATTCATGAGGATTGCAAAAAAAATGCCTTGCACCATTTCTTACAATGCTGAAGATTGCTTCAGCCAGAGAACAAGCTAATGCCATGAGGAGCGGCTACACGGGCTTCTCCGTAATGCCTTTGAGCTATCACATCACATGGTCCAGTGTAACCTATAAAAGATGAGTCTTGGTCAACATTTTAGGATTTTCAGCCTAGGAATAGGAGGTCAGCGTACACGGCTCATTCCACTTAGGGACAGAAAAAGATTTAAATCTTATTGTGGTTTACTCTTTGAAAACGGGAATGGTAGTTTAATTCTGTGACTAGTAATCTAAAAATCCAAGTGGTATAGAGAGGTTATGGAGATGCACAGTCATTGTGACTATGAATTGATTTATCTCAGATACACTGCACATTAATAACAGCATTTTATTTTATTCTTCACACATTGAAAACAAAGAGGACAGTTCAATTTACCTACAGTATGTCTTAATTTTGCTACAAAATAAAAATCCTGAAACCAAGACTTGTGCTTCCCAGCTTGTAAAACAGACAAGCCTTTCTTTTCTTTCTTTTACAAATGAAGAAATCTCTATATTCCAGAAATTTAAACACAATTGTCTAGCTCACAAAGTGTAACAAAAATTGCAAAATTGTAAAAGAAAGCTGACAAAAAAAAATTTCTAACATTTTTCTTTGTTGTAATAATCCAAAATTAGACCCATACACACCACCTGAATACCGCTGTTGGTTATCACTAGGTAACATCCATTTTTCCCTAGTCAGATAGGTTGATGTCGCATGGACATTGATAGTCTTGTGTTTTCATTAAAGAGCTCAAAAAGAATTAAATATGGTTCTACGAGAACGCAGAGTGTTGGGACTCATGCAGACATCCCTACAACACTGTCCGAGCACAGACTTCAATGCACAGGCTGGCCACGGGACTCCGGACCTAAGCATGACGACTTTATATAATGAGACCCACGGCCAGTCCGGGCACTGTGGACCGTGCTTGAACTGCGTTGTATGATTGCCTGCATGAGCCCTTATACAGGACTTTTCCAAGCAATTGGAGGCTTTGCAGTATTGACATTTGAGGAGAATTTAATCACTGCAAATCAAATTTTGTGCAAAAATACAGCAAAGCTGGCAAAATCAGATTTCATAAGATCCTGTCATTTCTAGTAGCATCTGTAGATTAAGTTTTGCAACCCTTATTCCACCACTGACCCAGAATTGTGCACCACGACTGATCACCCATCCAGGCCAGGATTTACTTTATTGAAGTCCAGATCTTTCAATACTCTATAGTGGGGTAACATGGGGTTCCTAGATCCCAATGCAAAATCTGAAAGAGGGACTTTCTGGCCACCTCAAACATTAGGCCCTGGGTGCAACTGCTGCCTCTGCAACCTCTACAGCTACATCCTTGTTACGCTACATATGCAATGATGCCAAAGATTTTATGTTCTATGTGTATTAGATCATGCTATCTGTTACAAAGTGTTTCCATGAGGGATGATATACTGTAGGAGCTAGTGGTTGACTCTCCCCAAGAAGAAGCATTTAATACATCTCCCCTATGACCCCGAGCCGTACAGCAGACAGTGGCCGTGTGGGTGGTACGGCTGATTTTGCTTGTATTCAGTCTGATGCATATATAACAGTCTGGCATTCCTTACTTGCACTGATCGCATGTTTTATTAAGTACACATGTGAACCTGTTCTCTGAGCGAGATATCTGCAACAAGACACTTGTGAATGTTTATAAAGGTTTCTCCTAGGTTTTTCTACTCCAGTATTCCAACATCATCAGGTCTTCTGCTAACAATCTAAATTTCCATATTCTCCTGAAGGCAGCAGGAGTGTGTAGCAACCAAGCATTAACAGGAATTCCTAAGACCCTAAATAAGCCAGGAGGAGTTGATTAAGAAGGGCGGCTCTATAAAAACATAAGGAATGCCCATTTGTGGGAAAAGAATCAGCAAAAAAAACTGCAGACACAAAATTAGGAGCCCCTATTTAGATTTCACTGAACCCTTCAGAGGACAGATTTAAATCTAGGCCTATTATAGAAATGTCAGGGATTACACTAGATGAAATTAGAAATAAAATTGTCAGGATATGGTTTCCTCATTGCATTAGTGTTTTTTTCCCCTTAATACATGATTACTGTGAAAGAAAAGCTGATCCCGGAAAACTAGAAAATCCAGTTGCCTTTCAGGAAAAAAAAAGTCCCTAGATCAGATTTATGAGGAAAATGCATGTGTCACAGAGCTGTATTGCTAGTATGACCTATTTAACTATATGAATCATATACATTGGTTTATAGGCCTTATTTATGCAGAGATGCAACTAATTTCATCAGTAAGGGTATGTGAGTAATGATTAGAGATGAGCACATCTTTTGAAATCTCAAATTCGCTGGCTTCGATGAATTTTCCCCAAAACTTTGATTTGCAGCAAGTAAATTTGGCAAATCTTAATACTGGAAATCTTCTAATTGCTCCGAAAATACACATAGGGGACAGTAAAAAGAGTATATCCCGCTGACTATAAGATCTTACACTCTACAGAAGAGAGAAACTTAGACCGGGGTCATACTTGCGTGTGCAATGCAAGAAACTTGCGGGAGTCTCTCGCATCAATACCCGACACTGCCACAGGCACTCAGGACCGGAGCATTCAGCTGCATGTGTTTCTATGCAGCTGCCAAGTGCCAAGACTCTTGCGAGTTTCTCGCATTGCACTCACAAGCGTCACCCGCGCCTTACCCAGTGACTGTGGAGGTGGGAAACCACTCTGCTATATCAGGTGCTCCGCTGGGAATCGCTGATCAGTGATGGTCCAAGTACTGACCACCTCTGTACTAAGCATGATAATCCGCTAGGTGTCATAGTTGCAGGCCATTATGTGGAAGCCCGCGTGGAAAAATGAAATGGCAATAGCCCGCTCTCTGATGTTTTAGCAGTGTAGGAAGTGGTGCCTGGCGAGTTTTTTTTTCTTTTGAAAACTATGAATCAAATCTCAAAATGTTTGAATTTGTGTGAAAACGCAAATTCAGGAAATTTGACTAGAACTCAATCCTCCTCAAATTACCGTTTTCCACTTATGTCTAGTGATAGAACTTTTATCATGGCACACAGAGAGGCCTTAATTAGGGGCAATGCAACATCACCCCGTGATTGATTTTCAAAGGGATAAAAGAGTGGGGCCCACCAATCTAGCCATTTAGGTGCCTTGATTAGGGTTGAGCGACTTTCATTTTTTTAAGATCGAGTAGGGTTTTGGGAAACCCGATTTTGTCCAGAGTCGAGTCGAGTGCAGTCGGCCGATTATCGCTAAAAATCGGGGATCGACCGAAACACGAAACCCAATGCAAGTCAATGGGGAAGCATAGTCGGCAGTGAGTGGAGGCCAGGAAAACACCTACAGTGCCCATTTTAATGCCAAAAACATCCATTCTTGTTTCTGAAGCTTGCCAATCTTAATTAACTGTATAATAATAGTTGGGCATAGGGAATTGGGGGAAAGTTGTGGGGGGAGTAGGGCTGGCTCAAGTTTTTCGTGGGCCCAGGAAATGCGGACTACGTCACGGCGGTGTTGCAGGGAAAGGTAAGTATTTAAAAGTTGCAAGTGCTGTGATCCTGAGCAAGCAGGGGGGGCCCACTCGTTCGCATTGCCACTGGCACAGGGCCCCTCAAAGTACGGCGGTGTGTTTGCATGGCGGGGGCGCCTCCCACCAGCAGCGACACTTTTGCGTACTCTGAGGGGCCCTGTGCCAGTGACGTCGCCAACGAGTATGCCCCCCCACCTGATGAAGGAACCTGCACTTTCATCTGCACCTTCCTCTTTGTCCCTGTGTAAGGTGGTATAACATGCGGGAAGGGGAACCTTACTTTCAGCAGGGACAGATTCTGGCTGTGTAGAGTACAAGGGGAATGTAGTGGTCTAGGTCAATGTACCAGCAGACTCATTTAGCAGTGGCTGGGCAATGGGCAGGATGAGGAGGAAACAGATATAGGGCCAAAGAATAAAGTAGGCTACATGCAGTTCAAAATTGGTAACAGGACTAAACAGGCGGCATTGCTTTGTTCAGTGGAGTAGCAAACCCAAGAGCAGCAGACACTGTTTCAAGGGCCTAACCACACTAGTAGGCCAAATGCAGTTTAATATCTGATAGTATAGGGCGAAAGCCAGAATGTGGAAGCTCAGCTTTGTTCAGTTGAGGACAACACCAGGGAGGGGCAGACACCTTTAGTAGGCCGGAAAAGCCTATTGCATTTTTTAAAATGGTAATTTGGAGCAGAAGGTTGAAGCTCAGCTTTATTTAGTTGAGGGCAACACCAGGGAGGGGCAGAAGCCGTTAGTAGGCCCTAACCACCATTTTTTTTTTTTTTAAAACCACTTAATGAGAGCCGGAAGGTTGAAGCTCAGCTTTATTTAGTTGAGGACAACACCAGGGAGGGGCAGAAGCCGTTAGTAGGCCCTAACCACCATTTTTTTTTTAAAACCACTTAATGAGAGCCGGAAGGTTGAAGCTCAGCTTTATTTAGTTGAGGACAACACCAGGGAGGGGCAGAAGCCGTTAGTAGGCCCTAACCACCATTTTTTTTTTTTTTAAAACCACTTAATGAGAGCCGGAAGGTTGAAGCTCAGCTTTATTTAGTTGAGGACAACACCAGGGAGGGGCAGAAGCCGTTAGTAGGCCCTAACCACCATTTTTTTTTTAAAACCACTTAATGAGAGCCGGAAGGTTGAAGCTCAGCTTTATTTAGTTGAGGACAACACCAGGGAGGGGCAGAAGCCGTTAGTAGGCCCTAACCACCATTTTTTTTTTTTTTAAAACCACTTAATGAGAGCCGGAAGGTTGAAGCTCAGCTTTATTTAGTTGAGGACAACACCAGGGAGGGGCAGAAGCCGTTAGTAGGCCCTAACCACCATTTTTTTTTTAAAACCACTTAATGAGAGCCGGAAGGTTGAAGCTCAGCTTTATTTAGTTGAGGACAACACCAGGGAGGGGCAGAAGCCGTTAGTAGGCCCTAACCACCATTTTTTTTTTTTAAACCACATAATGAGAGCCGGAAGGTTGAAGCTCAGCTTTATTTAGTTGAGGACAACACCAGGGAGGGGCAGAAGCCGTTAGTAGGCCCTAACCACCATTTTTTTTTTAAAACCACTTAATGAGAGCCGGAAGGTTGAAGCTCAGCTTTATTTAGTTGAGGACAACACCAGGGAGGGGCAGAAGCCGTTAGTAGGCCCTAACCACCATTTTTTTTTTTTTTAAAACCACTTAATGAGAGCCGGAAGGTTGAAGCTCAGCTTTATTTAGTTGAGGACAACACCAGGGAGGGGCAGAAGCCGTTAGTAGGCCCTAACCACCATTTTTTTTTTAAAACCACTTAATGAGAGCCGGAAGGTTGAAGCTCAGCTTTATTTAGTTGAGGACAACACCAGGGAGGGGCAGAAGCCGTTAGTAGGCCCTAACCACCATTTTTTTTTTTTAAACCACATAATGAGAGCCGGAAGGTTGAAGCTCAGCTTTATTTAGTTGAGGACAACACCAGGGAGGGGCAGAAGCCGTTAGTAGGCCCTAACCACCATTTTTTTTTTAAAACCACTTAATGAGAGCCGGAAGGTTGAAGCTCAGCTTTATTTAGTTGAGGACAACACCAGGGAGGGGCAGAAGCCGTTAGTAGGCCCTAACCACCATTTTTTTTTTTTTTAAAACCACTTAATGAGAGCCGGAAGGTTGAAGCTCAGCTTTATTTAGTTGAGGACAACACCAGGGAGGGGCAGAAGCCGTTAGTAGGCCCTAACCACCATTTTTTTTTTAAAACCACTTAATGAGAGCCGGAAGGTTGAAGCTCAGCTTTATTTAGTTGAGGACAACACCAGGGAGGGGCAGAAGCCGTTAGTAGGCCCTAACCACCATTTTTTTTTTTTAAACCACATAATGAGAGCCGGAAGGTTGAAGCTCAGCTTTATTTAGTTGAGGACAACACCAGGGAGGGGCAGAAGCCGTTAGTAGGCCCTAACCACCATTTTTTTTTTTTTTAAAACCACTTAATGAGAGCCGGAAGGTTGAAGCTCAGCTTTATTTAGTTGAGGACAACACCAGGGAGGGGCAGAAGCCGTTAGTAGGCCCTAACCACCATTTTTTTTTAAAAACCACTTAATGAGAGCCGGAAGGTTGAAGCTCAGCTTTATTTAGTTGAGGACAACACCAGGGAGGGGCAGAAGCCGTTAGTAGGCCCTAACCACCATTTTTTTTTTTAAAACCACATAATGAGAGCCGGAAGGTTGAAGCTCAGCTTTATTTAGTTGAGGACAACACCAGGGAGGGGCAGAAGCCGTTAGTAGGCCCTAACCAAAGTTGAAGGCCAAATGCAGTTTAATTTCTGATACTATAGGCCGAAAGCCAGAAGGTGGAAGTTCCGATTTAGACAGTGGAGGACAATTTGAATTAGGGACTGCAGACAGACTTAGTAGGCTGTCCCCTGTGGACCATGCATCCACCACATTAACCCATTGCGCCGTAATGGACACGTAATCTTCCGTGGCCATGCCTACAGGTCCATGCGTCTGTTGTCAGGTGCACCTTTGTACTCACAGATTGCCAGAGTGCATGGACAATGCGGTCTTCTACATGCTGGTGGAGGGTTGGGATGGCTTTTCTCGCAAAAGAAGTGTCGACTGGTTAGCTTGTAGCGTGGTACAGCGTAGTCCATCATGGCCTTATTAATAGTAAATAAAATATATAACTAGGCTCTATGAACTTTTAAATAGGTTCCAGGGGTACACGGGCAGCATTGGTGTGGTCAGTGGAGGAGTATTGCAAGTAGGGGCTGCAGACAGGCTATCAAAGGCCTAAAATAACAAACAGTAGGCAGTCATGGCAGTTTTACATCGGTTACATGGATACACAGGCAGGCACTCCAGGCAGCATTGTGCTCAGTGGAGGAGTATTGCAAGTAGGGGCCGCAGACAGGCTATCAAAGGCCTAAAATAACAAACAGTAGGCAGTCATGGCAGTTTTACATCGGTTACATGGATACACAGGCAGGCACTCCAGGCAGCATTGTGGTCAGTGGAGGAGTATTGCAAGTAGGGGCCGCAGACAGGCTATCAAAGGCCTAAAATAACAAACAGTAGGCAGTCATGGCAGTTTTACATCGGTTACATGGATACACAGGCAGCTAGGTGGTGAGTGGAGGAGTATTTAAAGTAAGGACCGCAGACAGGCTATCAAAGGCCTAACATAACAAACAATAGGCTCATGGCAGTTTTACAGCGGTTACATGGATACACGGGCAGGCAGCTTGGTGGTGGTGAGTGGAGGAGTATTTAAAGTAGGGACCGCAGACAGGCTATCAAAGGCCTAACATAACAAACAATAGGCTCATGGCAGTTTTACAGCGGTTACATGGATACACGGGCAGGCAGCTTGGTGGTGAGTGGAGGAGTATTTAAAGTATGGACCGCAGACAGGCTTCGAAGGCCTAACACAATAAAATGGGCTGGCTGTAGGCACTTTAAAATTGGTTCCAGGGGTACACGGGCAGCAGTGGTCTGGTCAGTGGAGGCCTAGTGGAAGGAGGGACCGCAGACAGGCTTCGAAGGCCTAACACAATAAAATGGGCTGGCTGTAGGCACTTTAAAATTGGTTCCAGGGGTACACGGGCAGCAGTGGTCTGGTCAGTGGAGGCCTAGTGGAAGTATGGACCGCAGACAGGCTTCGAAGGCCTAACACAATAAAATGGGCTGGCTGTAGGCACTTTAAAATTGGTTCCAGGGGTACACGGGCAGCAGTGGTCTGGTCAGTGGAGGCCTAGTGGAAGTATGGACCGCAGACAGGCTTCGAAGGCCTAACACAATAAAATGGGCTGGCTGTAGGCACTTTAAAATTGGTTCCAGGGGTACACGGGCAGCAGTGGTCTGGTCAGTGGAGGCCTAGTGGAAGTATGGACCGCAGACAGGCTTCGAAGGCCTAACACAATAAAATGGGCTGGCTGTAGGCACTTTAAAATTGGTTCCAGGGGTACACGGGCAGCAGTGGTCTGGTCAGTGGAGGACTAGTGGAAGGAGGGAGCGCAGAAAGGCTTCAAAGGCCTAAAATAACAAACAATAGGCTCATGGCAGTTTTACAGCGGTTACATGGATACACGGGCAGGCAGCTTGGTGGTGGTGAGTGGAGGAGTATTTAAAGTAGGGACCGCAGACAGGCTATCAAAGGCCTAACATAAAAAAACAATAGGCTCATGGCAGTTTCACAGCGGTTACATGGATACACGGGCAGGCAGCTTGGTGGTGGTGAGTGGAGGAGTATTTAAAGTAGGGACCGCAGACAGGCTATCAAAGGCCTAACATAACAAACAATAGGCTCATGGCAGTTTTACAGCGGTTACATGGATACACGGGCAGGCAGCTTGGTGGTGAGTGGAGGAGTATTTAAAGTATGGACCGCAGACAGGCTTCGAAGGCCTAACACAATAAAATGGGCTGGCTGTAGGCACTTTAAAATTGGTTCCAGGGGTACACGGGCAGCAGTGGTCTGGTCAGTGGAGGACTAGTGGAAGTATGGACCGCAGACAGGCTTCGAAGGCCTAACACAATAAAATGGGCTGGCTGTAGGCACTTTAAAATTGGTTCCAGGGGTACACGGGCAGCAGTGGTCTGGTCAGTGGAGGACTAGTGGAAGGAGGGAGCGCAGAAAGGCTTCAAAGGCCTAAAATAACAAACAATAGGCTCATGGCAGTTTTACAGCGGTTACATGGATACACGGGCAGGCAGCTTGGTGGTCAGTGGAGGAGTAGGGACCGCAGACAGGCTATCAAAGGCCTAAAATAACAAACAATAGGCTCATGGCAGTTTTACAGCGGTTACATGGATACACGGGCAGGCAGCTTGGTGCTGAGTGGAGGAGTAGTGCAAGGAGTGTCTGTCCCAGTACTCCCAAAATATAAATAGATGTTAATGTCTCGCAAAACAACCAAAACAAAAAAAAAGATGGCATACTTAGGTACAGGGGTGGGCTCATCTGCTGTGTTTCTGACATAGTAATTTGGCAGTAACTATTTAATGGTGCCAATATAGGACACAGACACAGACTACTTTAAGTTGCATCATAGATGTCTACAAATTTGTATTGTCAGTGCCAGACATTGAATGATGTCAGCGAATAGACTAAAGATTGGTGGAGCTGTGCGACATAATTTTGCACGTAGTAGAGCCCAGTTTGAGCTGGGGTAGGGGGGAACTCTCTTGAGGCCGGCGGGACCGCCCCAGGGCCACTCATGTTACAACGGTGTGTCTGACGTTGGGTGCGCACCACCACCGCCAGAGACACTACATTGTACTATGAGGGACCCAGTAGCAATGCCGTCAACCAAAAGCGAGCACACCCACCTCTTCAGACAAACAGCAGTCTCACGGGTGCTTGCGCCAAGTCGCGATACCACGGCCCCGTGTGGGGAGTTTGGCCATTTAGGGAGGTGTAAACATGTCGTATGCTGTACAATCTGCAGCAGCAAATTAGACATTAGAAAAGTAATTCACAGGCAAGAGCTTTTCATAGGAAAGCTAGGTGTCGGCCGGGCAAGGTGGGGCAAAAGATTTTGAAATCCAGTTGTGGTTCATTTTAATGAATGTTAGATCGTCAACATTTTGGGTAGCCAGACGAGTCCTTTTTTCGGTTAATATTGACCCTGCAGCACTGAATACTCTTTCTGATAGGACACTTGCTGCCGGGCAAGCAAGCTCCTGCAATGCATATTCTGCCAATTCTGGCCAGGTGTCTAATTTGGAGGCCCAGTAATCAAATGGGAATGACGGTTGAGGGAGAACATCGATAAGGGATGAAAAATAGTTAGTAACCATACTGGACAAATGTTGTCTCCTGTCACTTTCAATTGATGCAGCAGTACCTGTCCTGTCTGCGGTCATAGCAAAATCACTCCACAACCTGGTCAGAAAACCCCTCTGTCCAACGCCACTTCTGATGTGTGCACCCCTAACACTCCTAGTCTGCTGCCCCCTGGAGCTCGTGTGAGAACGATCACGTGCGCTGTGTGCTGGGAATGCCTGAAGCAAACGGTCAACAAGAGTTGATTGTTTGGTTGCTAATATTAGTTCCAAGTTCTCATGTGGCATAATATTTTGCAATTTGCCTTTATAGCGTGGATCAAGGAGGCAGGCCAACCAGTAATCGTCATCGTTCATCATTTTCGTAATGCGTGTGTCCCTTTTTAGGATACGTAAGGCATAATCCGCCATGTGGGCCAAAGTTCCAGTTGTCAAATCTCCGGTTGTGATTGGTTGAGGGGCAGTTGCAGGCAAATCTACGTCACTTGTGTCCCTCAAAAAACCAGAACCCGGCCGTGACACGCAACCAATTTCCTGTGCCCCCGTGAAAGTTTCCGCATTAAAAATATACTCATCCCCATCATCCTCCTCGTCCTCCACCTCCTCTTCGCCCGCTACCTCGTCCTGTACACTGCCCTGACCAGACAATGGCTGACTGTCATCAAGGCTTCCCTCTTCCTCTGGTGCAGACGCCTGCTCCTTTATGTGCGTCAAACTTTGCATCAGCAGACGCATTAGGGGGATGCTCATGCTTATTACGGCGTTGTCTGCACTAACCAGCCGTGTGCATTCCTCAAAACACTGAAGGACTTGACACATGTCTTGTATCTTCGACCACTGCACACCTGACAACTCCATGTCTGCCATCCTACTGCCTGCCCGTGTATCCTCCCACAAATAAATAACAGCACGCCTCTGTTCGCACAGTCTCTGAAGCATGTGCAGTGTTGAGTTCCACCTTGTTGCAACGTCTATGATTAGGCGATGCTGGGGAAGGTTCAAAGACCGCTGATAGGTTTGCATACGGCTGGCGTGTACAGGCGAACGTCGGATATGTGAGCAAAGTGCACGCACTTTGAGGAGCAGGTCGGAGAACCCAGGATAAGTTTTCAATAAGCACTGCACCACCAGGTTTAAGGTGTGAGCCAGGCAAGGAATGTGTTTCAGTTGGGAAAGGGAGATGGCAGCCATGAAATTCCTTCCGTTATCACTCACTACCTTGCCTGCCTCAAGATCTACTGTGCCCAGCCACGACTGCGTTTCTTGTTGCAAGAACTCGGACAGAACTTCCGCGGTGTGTCTGTTGTCGCCCAAACACTTCATAGCCAATACAGCCTGCTGACGCTTGGCAGTAGCTGGCCCATAATGGGACAACTGGTGTGCAACAGTGTCATCTGCCGATGGAGTGGTTGGCCGACTGCGTTCTGTGGAAGAGCTGTAGCTTCTGCAGGAGGACGAGGAGGAGGAGGAGGGGGTGCGAACGCCTACAGCCAACTGTTTCCTAGACCGTGGGCTAGGCACAACTGTCCCTAAATTGATGTCGCCTGTGGACCCTGCATCCACCACATTCACCCAGTGTGCCGTGATGGACACATAACGTCCCTGGCCATGCCTACTGGTCCATGCATCTGTAGTCAGGTGCACCTTTGTACTCACAGATTGCCTGAGTGCATGGACGATGCGCTGTTTAACATGCTGGTGCAGGGCTGGGATGGCTTTTCTGGAAAAAAAGTGTCGACTGGGTAGCTCGTATCGTGGTTCAGCGTACTCCATCAGGGCTTTGAAAGCTTCGCTTTCAACTAACCGGTAGGGCATCATCTCTAACGAGATTAGTCTAGCTATGTGGGCGTTAAAACCCTGTGTACGCGGATGCGAGGATAAGTACTTCCTTTTTCTAACCAGAGTCTCATGTAGGGTGAGCTGGACTGGAGAGCTGTAGATCGTGGAACTTTCGGGTGTGCCGGTGGACATGGCAGACTGAGAGACGGTTGGAGACGGTATTGTTTCCGCCGGTGCCCTACATGCAATATTTCCTCCTACAAAACTGGTGATTCCCTGACCCTGACTGCTTTTGGCTGGCAAAGAAACCTGCACAGATACTGCCGGTGGTGCGGAAAATGGTGGCCTTACAGTGACGGAAGGGATGTTGCGTTGCTGACTAGCTTCATTGGCCGAGGGTGCTACAACCTTGAGGGACGTTTGGTAGTTAGTCCAGGCTTGAGAATGCATGGTGGTTAAGTGTCTATGCATGCAACTAGTATTTAGACTTTTCAGATTCTGACCTCTGCTTAAGCTAGTTGAACATTTTTGACAGATGACTTTGCGCTGATCAGTTGGATGTTGTTTAAAAAAATGCCAGACTGCACTCTTCCTAGACTCTGATCCCTTTTCAGGGATTGCAGACTGAGCTTTAACCGGATGGCAACGCTGTGCTCCAACAGGTTTTGGCTTTGACACGCGTTTTGGTCCAGATACGGGCCCGGCAGATGGAACCTGTTGCGATGTTGATGCCTGCTGCGGCCCCTCCTCCACCTCCGCTTCTGAACTACTGCCGCCTGCACCCTGTTCCCCCAATGGCTGCCAATCGGGGTCAATAACTGGGTCATCTATTACCTCCTCTTCGAGCTCGTGTGCAACTTCGTCTGTGTCACTGTGTCGGTCGGTGGTATAGCGTTCGTGGCGGGGCAACATAGTCTCATCAGGGTCTGATTGTGGATCTGTACCCTGAGAGGGCAATGTGGTGGTCTGAGTCAAAGGAGCAGCATAGTACTCTGGCTGTGGCTGTGCATCAGTGCACTCCATGTCAGAATATACTTGTAATGGGCATGGCCTGTTAAATGTTTCACTTTCTAAGCCAGGGACGGTATGTGTAAAGAGCTCCATGGAGTGACCCGTTGTGTCGCCTGCTGCATCCTTCTCTCTTGTTGTAGTTTTTGCTGAGGAGGACAAGGAAGCGACTTGTCCCTGACCGTGAACATCCACAAGCGACGCGCTGCTTTTACATTTACCAGTTTCGGAAGAGGAGGCAAAAGAGCTAGAGGCTGAGTCTGCAATGTAAGCCAAAACTTGCTGTTGCTGCTCCGCCTTTAAAAGCGGTTTTCCTACTCCCAGAAAAGAGAGCGTTCGAGGCCTTGTGTAGCCTGACGACGAAACTGGCTCCACAGCTCCAGACTTAGGTGGAATATTTTTATCCCCACGACCACCTGATGCTCCACTACCACTACCATCATTACCAGCTGACAATGAACGCCCACGACGACCTCTTGCACCAGACTTCCTCATTGTTTTAAAATCTTAACCAAAGTAACTTTATTTGTTGCTATCAAACAACTTACACGGTGAGCTATAACTTCAGTATGATTTCAATATCCCTTAACAGGTTGGTGAGACCACAAGGAAAATCAGGCACAATGTTACACACTCTGTTTTCTGTGGCACAAAATCACAGAGATGACACACACGCAGGACTGTCACTCAAGCACTAATGTCAATATTAATCTCCCACCTAATTTATTTATTTTTTTTTCTCAGGGAGACTTTAGAAACCAAATAATATTAAAAAAAAAAAAAAAAAAGGCTTTCTATGGCCCACAATTAGAGAGAGAGAGGTGGCACAACCAGGAGTCAAGACTGGCGCACAAGCTGAAAGGGCAATATTACTCTCCCACTGTTTTTTATGTTTTTTTTGTTTTTTTCAGGGAGAATTAGAAACCAAATAATATTAAAAAAAAAAAAAATAGGCTTTCTATGGCCCACTGAATGAAAGGGAGAGAGGTGGCACACCCAGGAGTCAAGACTGGCACACAAGCTGAAAGGGCAATATTACTCTCCCACTGTTTTTTTATGTATTTTTTGTTTTTTCAGGGAGACTTTAGAAACCCAATAATATTTAAAAAAAAAAATAAATAGGCTTTCTATGGCCCACTGAATGAGAGGGAGAGAGGTGGCACACCCAGGAGTCAAGACTGGCACACAAGCTGAAAGGGCAATATTACTCTCCCACTGTTTTTTTAGGTTTTTTTTTTTTTTTCAGGGAGAATTAGAAACCAAATAATATTAAAAAAAAAAAAAATAGGCTTTCTATGGCCCACTGAATGAAAGGGAGAGAGGTGGCACACCCAGGAGTCAAGACTGGCACACAAGCTGAAAGGGCAATATTACTCTCCCACTGTTTTTTTATGTATTTTTTGTTTTTTCAGGGAGACTTTAGAAACCCAATAATATTTAAAAAAAAAAATAAATAGGCTTTCTATGGCCCACTGAATGAGAGGGAGAGAGGTGGCACACCCAGGAGTCAAGACTGGCACACAAGCTGAAAGGGCAATATTACTCTCCCACTGTTTTTTTAGGTTTTTTTTTTTTTTTCAGGGAGAATTAGAAACCAAATAATATTAAAAAAAAAAAAAATAGGCTTTCTATGGCCCACTGAATGAAAGGGAGAGAGGTGGCACACCCAGGAGTCAAGACTGGCACACAAGCTGAAAGGGCAATATTACTCTCCCACTGTTTTTTTATGTATTTTTTGTTTTTTCAGGGAGACTTTAGAAACCCAATAATATTTAAAAAAAAAAATAAATAGGCTTTCTATGGCCCACTGAATGAGAGGGAGAGAGGTGGCACACCCAGGAGTCAAGACTGGCACACAAGCTGAAAGGGCAATATTACTCTCCCACTGTTTTTTTAGGTTTTTTTTTTTTTTCAGGGAGACTTTAGAAACCAAATAATATTAAAAAAAAAAAAAAAAAAAAAAAAATAGGCTTGCTATAGCCCACTGAATGAGAGATAGCACACACAGCAGTGGCACACAAGCCCTGACTGAGGCCAATATTTTTCTCCCACTGATTGATGTAGTGTTTTTGTGTTGAGGTAGAATTTAGAACACAAATCACGGAAAAAATAAATAGGCTTTCTATGGCCCACTGAATGAAAGGGAGAGAGGTGGCACACCCAGGAGTCAAGACTGGCACACAAGCTGAAAGGGCAATATTACTCTCCCACTGTTTTTTTATGTATTTTTTGTTTTTTTCAGGGAGACTTTAGAAACCCAATAATATTTAAAAAAATAAATAAATAGGCTTTCTATGGCCCACTGAATGAGAGGGAGAGAGGTGGCACACCCAGGAGTCAAGACTGGCACACAAGCTGAAAGGGCAATATTACTCTCCCACTGTTTTTTTAGGTTTTTTTTTTTTTTCAGGGAGACTTTTGAAACCAAATAATATTAAAAAAAAAAAAAAAAAAAAAATATAGGCTTGCTATAGCCCACTGAATGAGAGATAGCGCACACACAGCAGTGGCACACAAGCCCTGACTGAGGCCAATATTTTTCTCCCACTGATTGATGTAGTGTTTCTGTGTTGAGGTAGATTTTAGAACACAAATCACGGAAAAAATAAATAGGCTTTCTATGGCCCACTCAGTGAGAGATGGCACACACAGGGATGGCACTGTAGCAGAAATGCCAATCTTAATCTCCCACAAAAAAAAAACAAAAAAAAAAAAAAAACTGTCCTACAATTACTATCTCCCTGCAGTAATGTAAGCCAGGTATGGCAGGCAGCAATAGGAGTGGACTGATGCACAAATTAAATAAAAAGTGTGGACAAACAAAAAAGATAGCTGTGCAGAAAGGAAGGAACAAGAGGATATGTGCTTTGAAAAAAGCAGTTGGTTTCCACAGTGGCGTACACACAGCAATACAGCTATCACGGAGCCTTCTAGGGCAGCCCAATGAGCTACAGCGCTGAGGGGAAAAAAAAAAAAAAATAGCTTCCACTGTTCCTGCACACCGAAGGTGGTGTTGGACAGTGGAAATCGCTGCAGCACAAGCGGTTTGGTGGTTAGTGGACCCTGCCTAACGCTCTCCCTGCTTCTGATGAAGCGGCAGCAACCTGTCCCTAAGCTCAGATCAGCAGCAGTAAGATGGCGGTCGGCGGGAACGCCCCTTTATAGCCCCTGTGACGCCGCAGACAGCAAGCCAATCACTGCAATGCCCTTCTCTAAGATGGTGGGGACCAGGATCTATGTCATCACGCTGCCCACACTCTGCGTTCACCTTCATTGGCTGAGAAATGGCGCTTTTCGCGTCATTGAAACGCGACTTTGGCGCGAAAGTCGCGTACCGCATGGCCGACAAGCACAGGGGTCGGATCGGGTTTCATGAGACGCCGACTTAGCCAAAAGTCGGCGACTTTTGAAAATGATCGACCCGTTTCGCTCAACCCTAGCCTTGATCACTATTAAGCAAGCCATCTGAAGGATTAAGGGTATGTGCACACATTGCGGATTCCATTGTGGATTTTTCCACCCGGATTCTGAAAAATCCACACATAAAACACCCTGGGGATTACCTGTGGATTTACTGCGGATTTTGGGTGGAATTCACCTGCATTTTTACACCTGTGGATTCCTATGAAGGAATAGGTGTAAAACGCTACAAAGAATTGAAATGCTGTGGAAAATAAACCGCAGCGTTTCTGCATAGAATTTTCCGCAGCATGTGCACTGCGGATTTGGTTTTCCATAGGTTTACATGGTACTGTACACCACATGGAAAACTGCTGCAAATCCGCAGGGCCAAATACACTGCGGATCCGCAGTCAAATCCGCAACGTGTGCACATACCCTAAAGTGTCTCAGAGTTCTCTGCTTGTAGCAGTGGCAGGCAAGTTTCAGTCTTGCAAGGGTATGTTCAGATGTAACAGATTGTCAGACCAAAAATCCACAGCAGAATACAGTACTAACATAGTGGATGAGAATTTTCTTATCTCATCCATGTTTGTTAATTTTCAGGCTGGAATTTGACCTGTTTTGCAGATTTTTCAATCCATATCATGTCAAGTATGCATGGATTATTTTTGTGTTTTAATTGTGGATTTTTCTCATAGGCATGAATTGGTTGGCTTAAACTCGCAATTAAAATGCAATGGTTGAGAATTTGTTACAGGTACAGTCAGCAAAATCTGCAGGTAAAGAATTAAAAAAAAGAACAGTTAAAAATATCTAAAAAAGGAGATAATCAACTCTAATGATGATTTATCTTCTGTGCCAGTCTTGGTGCATCCTGACCTCCTGTGGTGACATTCTGATCCACGTGTCAGCAAGAGCTAATCAGAGGCTGTAGCCAGGATGGAGTGTCGCCGCAGGAGGTCAGGATACCAGCACATGTAAACATATATTTTTTTATGAAAAGACAAGGCCAGTCTGCAGGGTAATCTGCAGCAAGATACCATTTTGCACTGACCTGTTGCTGCTGCTTGCTCATCTCTAAAAAGTATGCTGCTGGTATCCCATATAATAAATCCAAATCCAGAAAAACTTTTCCTGTCTTGATGAAGAAGTCTGTGGTACTTCGAAAAGTGTTCACTAAATAAAGAAAAAACACATGTACTTTCTGTCTGGACTAGGATTCATTATACGGGATACCAGATTATCCACAAATCCTCCTTATCTGTGTTTTCCAAGTCTGATGACCTGTTGGACCTGCAGCAGCTGGATGTATACACTACCGTTCAAAGTTTAGGGTCACTTAGAAATTTCCTTATTTTTGAAAGAAAAGCACAGTTTTTTCCAATGAAGCTAACATTAAATGATTCAGAAACACACTCTATACATTGTTAATGTGGTAAATGACTATTTTAGCTGCAGACATCTGGTTTGTAATTCAATATCTTCATAGGTGTATAGAGGCCCATTTCCAACAACCATCACTCCAGTGTTCTTATGGTACTTTGTGTTTGTAACTGTGTAGGAAGGCTAATGGATGGTTAGAATACCCCTGAAAACCCTTGTGCATGTATGTTAGCACAGCTGAAAACAGTTTGGCTGATTAGAGAAGCTATAAACCTGATCTTCCTTAGATCTAGTTGAGAATCTGGAGCATTACATTTGTTTGTTCCATTAAACTCTCAAAATGGCCAGAAAAAAATAACTTTCTTGTGAAACTCGACAGTCTGTTCTTGTTCTTAGAAATGAAGGCTATTCCATGCGAGAAATTGCCAAGAAACTGAAGATTTCCTACAACAGTGTGTACTACTCCCTTCAGAGGAGAGCACAAACAGGCTCTAACCAGAGCTGAAAGAGAAGTGGGAGGCCCCGCTGTACAACTGAGCAACAAGATAAGTACATTGGAGTCTGTAGTTTGAGAAATCGACGCTTCACAGGTCCTCAACTGGCAGCTTCATTAAATAGTACACCAAAACGCCAGTGTCAACGTCTACAGTGAAGAGGCGACTTCGGGATGCTGGTCTTCAGGGCAGATGGCAAAGAAAAAGCCATACCTGAGACTGGCTAATAAAAGGAAAAGATTAATATGGGCATAAGAACACAGAGATTGGACAGAGGAAGATTGGAAAAAAGTGTTATGGACAGACGAATCCAAGTTTGAGGTGTTTGGATCATACAGAAGAACCTTTGTGAGATGCAGAGCAACTGACAAGATGCTGGAAGAGTGTCTGACGCCACTCGTCAAGCATTGTGGAGGTTATGTGATGGTCTGGGGTTGCTTTGTTGCTGGTAAAGTGGGAGATTTGTACAAGGTAAAAGGGATTTTGACTAAGGAAGGTTATCACTCCATTTTGCAACGCCATGCCATACCCTGTGGTCAAGCGCTTGATTGGAGCCAATTTCATACTACAATAGGACAATGACCCAAAGCACACCTCCAAATTATGCAAGAACTATTTAGGGAAGAAGCAGGCAGCTGGTATTCTATCTGTAATGCAGTGGCCAGTGCAGTCACCAGATCTCAATCCCACTGAGCTGTTGGGGGAGCAGCTTGACCGTATGTTACGCAAAAAGTGCCCATCAAGCCAAACCAACTTGTCGGAGGGGCTTCTGGAAGCATGGGGGGGGGGAATTTCTCCAGATTACCTCAGCAACTTAACTGCTAGAATGCCAAAGGTCTGCAGTGCTGTAATTGTTGCAAAGGGAGCATTCTTTGACGAAAGCAAAGTTTGAAGGAGAAAATTATTATTTCAAATAAAAATCTTTTTTTTTTAACCTTGTCAATGTCTGGACTAGATTTTCAATTCATTTGACAACTCATTTGAATAATAAAAGTATGAGTTTTCATGGAAAACACAAAATTGACCCTAAAATTTTGAACGGTAGTATAAGTGATGGAAATGTTGTGTATACACAACTAAATCCGGTTAGTATAACCTTATTTAAACACTTTTATCTCCCTTGGATAAAACCCTATTGCGCTTTTTCCTACTAGATTTATTCCATCTGTAAAAAGTGGGCATTCCACAAGACAATTAAATTATGCAATTTGTAAATATAATTTTTCAAGAAATTGCCCTATTTACTAAACATTATATTACATCAATTTCAATTTTTTGGTTGGTGTGCATTTCTTGGTCCACATTTCTTTTTTTTTTTATTGTTTGGAGAAGTATAGTCAGAAGTGGTCTTTATGGAAGAATAGCAGCCAAAAACCACATCATTAACATGGAAACACCACCAAGCGACACAACTCTGCAAAAACACATAAGAACTGGAGTGCATAAAAATGGAAGCAGGTGCTCAGTTCTGATGCATCAAAATGTGACATATTTGGCATTTTATTTGTGACTGGGCAGGAGAGTGGTACAAAAATGAATGTCAGCAGGTAACAGTGAAATATGGTGGAGGTTCTTTACTTGGGGAGGCAGTTTTGCAAATAGAATTGGGGATTTGGTCAGAATTAATGGTGCCCTCAATGCTGAGAACTACAGGCAGAAATGTAACCGATCAAGTAATTTCATTAGTGAGGCCTTTAATTGGCTCCAAATTTATTCTGCAACAGGACAATGACCCCATACATGCAGCCAGCATCATTAAAAAGTATCTTAAGCATAAAGAACTAGGAGTCCTGGAAGTAATTATGGTTCTCACAGATCCCAACATCATCAAGTCTGGTTGGGATTACATGCGGCTATAGAAGGATTAGTTTTGAAACTGACAGACATTTTGGTTTTTCAAAAGGTTTTCCTCTTCATTGTTTTTAAAATCTTTTAGTCACATGTTTCTATGATTACTGAAGTACAATTTTAAGCATTTCATTAGTTTCTAAACTTTAACGGACAAACACAATAAGTTTATTCAAAGTCTCAATTTTTATAGTGTTGACCCTTTTGTCTACCTGCTTTTTGAGGATTGACCAGAGGTTCTCAATGTGATTGAGATCTAGAGTCTTTTTGAGGATCTTTAGGTACTAACCTTTTTCCACGGCAATGTTTTCATGCAAAATTATGAGTGAATCTGATCTCTTGAATGAAAAAACAATCCTACAAATGGAAGGTCTCAAAAAGCTTTACCGTTGCAGCGCTCACATTTTCTTCTTTGGAAAATCATTTTTCCAGATGTCCCAAACAGTCTAAATGGGGCTTCATCAGAGAAAAAGTTCACGGTTCAGAAAAAGGTAGCATCAGCTGGCTGCCCTCTTGCTAAGTTTGGCAGAGTGAATCGCGAAAAATCCTTTTTGTAGAATGTGAATTTTTGCAAAGTTCCATGAGAATTAAATTCCCCTCAAATAAATTAACTCATCTATTATCATTACTAGAGGTGAGCGGATAGATCTGTGGAGAATCGAGTTTATGTCGAACTTCTTGAAATTTTCGGTTTCACATGAATTCAAACATGTTGAGATCCAATTTTCTGTGTGAAGAAAAAAAAACGTGTCTGGCACTTTTTCCCACACTGCTGAAGCAGGCTAATGTCTTTTTGCCAAAGTTTTCCCATAATGACCTGCAGCTATGACACGTATGGACTATTATACCTGTGATTTATCCTACATTCTAATTGGTTGATTATTAAAATACTTTTTGTATCACATTGATAGTAACCATGTCTAAGCAGCATTACTCGCAACGCGTTGACCTGGCAGTTACCATCAATAGTATTCTTAAATATATATAAATTCAAGTTTTAGGGTTTTAATTCTGTGTGAGATTTTATAACCCTTGAATTAAAACTTATATTCATATTTTGACCATGGATCCTAATTGTTCAATCCTTTGATCACTTGACAATACATTGCAATACTAATGCAGCTACTGGAACTCAAGGGTGACTAAACGGGAGAGTTTCACATGGGTAAAGAAAGGAGCCGATTTGGGATGTTCGATGTAACTGAGGAGCCATTGAACTGATTTCAGAGATGATTTGAGACTGTATTAGGCATAAAGTTTGAAAGTTTTGAACAGAACGTCATCAGAAGTAGGAAAAAAAAGACAGCTGTAAATTACCTGAATAGGAACACTGATAACTAATTTTTAAAACTTGTAAATGACAAAAATTCTTTACTTTCCTGTGTGGATTAGATAGACTAAAAGCACCACTCCAGCAGGTTTTTTGTTCAGCGCTCGAGTGGTGCTTTAAACGTAAGCCCCCTACCTCCAGTCATATACTCACCCTCCGGCGTCTTCACTGCTTTTTGGTGCCGCTCCCACGACGCCATCCAATGAGCACAGCTTCTGACTGGCTGGAAGTTAGAAGCTACGTCACAAGTAGTGATGAGTGAACATGCTCGGATAACATCTTATCCGAGCATTCTTGGGTGATAAACATGCAATCTTGGATAAGACGTCATCCGAGCATGTTTGCTCATCACTAGTCATAAGCTCTGAATGTAAATCTATGAGAGCCAGAACAAGGCCAGAAACGAGGCTCTCATAGACTTGTTTTGAAAAGTGACCTCTGCGCCGTTCCATGAACCAGCTGACCTGCCATCAAATCACTTTTCGCAGGAAATCGACAAAAGCAACACTGTGGTGCAATAAAAAAATGCTGGAGTGGTGCTTTACGTTTTAGTATCTTGCAAACCCTTTTAGTTCTATTTTATCAGGTTCCAGATAAAAAAAAATAATCCTCTCTTAATTACCCTGTTAAATTTATCAAGCAATGCATATCGTGAGCGGCTTCCTCGGGACACTTTTGTCAGTAGTATCACTTGCTATTTGCTGATCTTTGTCATTGCATTGTTTTTAAAATGTCAGGAGCTGTTGTCAGAGAGGTTTCGCCATAATGCCCTTTTAACTTGTCAAAGCTAAAAAAGGATTAGGAAATGTTCAACTGTTTTCTTATGTAATAATAGAAAATGAATGCATCTGTGGAACAATGTGTTGTTGATTTTTATCTTACAGCGAAATATAGTAAGAATATTTTAGTCTGTGACTGTAATTATAGTGGGTCAAAGCAAGGGCAAGAAAAAATAAACGAGCTGCAGCACTCCAACTTCATTCAAGGTGGTATTTCACCAGGCATGCAATGTGGCAACCCAAGGGGTCTTTGTGAATGTTTCCAAGACCGCTGAGGTTCTAATGTTGCATGCTTGGTGAATAAACTCCTTAAATGAATTTGGAGTGCTGAGGATCTTCTTTTTTTCTTGGATTTAAAAGTGTCCTTGGACTGGACTACTTTACTGCTTGCACTCATTTTGTGGAGATGTAATTGAAAACGGTGCTGCTTCCTATTGTCATCCATCAAAACAAGGTCATACATACTATATAGTAGGCAGATCAAGTGCCTTCCATAGAACCATTGGAGAAAAGGGACCCGCTGCTGTTTGGTCCTACCCCACCTTTCATACTTGGTGGTGAAAACCTATGCAGATCTTCCTTCTACAGATAGAAGCCACAGACATCTCTATTTTATATGTAGAGCTCACTTATCATTATGCTTTGCATATATAGCACCATACATTATCATTGCCATCCCCAATGGTGCTCACAATCTAAATGCCGTATCAGTAGGTCTTTGGAATATACGAGGAAACCCGAAAAACCCCACACAAACATGGGGAGAACACACAAACTTCTTGTAGTAGTTGTCCTTGGTGGAATTTGAACCCAGGACCCCAGCACTGCAAGGCAACGATGCTGACCACACTCGCTGAGAATTGACTATGTAGAAGAAAGCAGTAAAGTTAGTTTAGTCTTTTCTGTTGGGTGTCTGGCACTCTGACAGCCCGGCTTTGCACCTGCTCCTGCTTGATTGCAGGCGCAGAGACTTTAACCTAGCACTGTATTTAGTATGGTTTAGGTTTAAAGCCCAGGACCATGTGCCGTACATTTATGACGTGTGGCCGTCAATGAATGGGTTTATTTAAATAAACAGGTCTAGGACGTGTTCTTGGGATTGTTGTGAGTGTGGGCAACAACAGCTGTGCTGCAGAAGGCTCTAAACTTACTACAAACTTTAGCAAAAAGGAAACGTGTAAATGAGAACTTCACTGCATTGCACATTCGGCCATTTCCCTTAGGCTCGCTCAGACATGCATATTAAGCATCCGTGTGATGTCTGTATGGAAGATGAGCAGCATAGGGACAGCACAGGGGCCAATAGAAGTCTAGAAGTCAATCTTGTAGTTCTTGGATAAAAACGCAGCACACGCTACTTTGATCCAGATTTTGAATCAGACTTGCGCATTGTAAGACAAAAGTCACGCAAATAACGGATCACATTCAGGTTACCATCTGTACATCATGTGATTTTCATAGATCCTTTACAGTTATTAACATAGGAAATGGTATCCAGACTTTTATTTGTATTTTTAAATTGTTCATGCAAAAAATGAATGCCACACGGATGTAAAAAACGACATACAAATGACATATGGATGTAAAAAATCAGCATACGGATGACAACACGGATAAAAAATTGTCTGTTTTTTTAAATGGAAAATGAAAAATGTTGTGCGTGGATCTGTCTACTTAAAAGAGTACACCCATGATTTTTTTATGCTAAATCTGTGTATATATGTAGTGTGAATGTTTTAATATATGTGTGCCACAGGCTATAATTTGCTGCCTTTACATAGCCCTATTAAGTATATTGAGTATATTAAAAGAATGTCAGCAGGTTTCTGCTATGTAATATAAAGACAGCATGAAGTAGGGGGTCAAACCCTGAATTCAGGGATGTGTCATTTATTAAGGCCCCATCTCACATAGCGAGATCGCTAGCGAGATCGCTGCTGAGTCACAAGTTTTGTGACGCAACAGCGACCTCAGTAGCGATCTCGCTATGTGTGACACGTACCAGCGATCAGGCCCCTGCTGTGAGATCGCTGGTCGTGTCGGAATGGCCTGGACCTCTTTTTGGTCGTTGAGGTCCCGCTGACATCGCTGAATCGGTGTGTGTGACACCGATCCAGCGATGTCTTCACTGGTAACCAGGGTAAACATCGGGTTACTAAGCGCAGGGCCGTGCTTAGTAACCCGATGTTTACCCTGGTTACCAGCGTAAATGTAAAAAAAACCAAACAGTACATACTCACCATCTGTTGCCCGTCAGGTCCCTTGGCGTCTGCTTCCTGCTCTGACTGACGCCGTAAAGTGAGAGCACAGCAGTGACGTCACCGCTGCGCTCTGCTCTCACTGTACGGCGGCTCAGTCAGAGCAGGAAGCAGACGGCAAGGGACACCGAAAGGCGAGTATGTACTGTTTGTTTTTTTTGGTAACCAGGGTAAACATCGGGTTACTAAGCGCGGCCCTGCGCTTAGTAACCCGATGTTTACCCTGGTTACCCGGGTGCTGCAGGGGGACTTCGGCATCGTTGAAGACAGTTTCAACGATGCCGAAGTCGTTCCCCTGATCGTTGGTCGCTGGAGAGAGCTGTCTGTGTGACAGCTCCCCAGCGACCACACAGCGACAAAACAGCGACGCTGCAGCGATCAGCATCGTTGTCTGTATCGCTGCAGCGTCGCTGTGTGAGACGGGGCCTTTAGGCTGTGTGCTGTTGTTTGCTTACAATGAAGATTTTATCACTAGGAGATTATCAGTTCTCAGAGTACAGCAGCCTGTCCCTCCTGGACCGACCACGCCCCCTCCTGTGATAAGCATCTCACCATCAATAGACAATGAAGAGAGAGCCTGGTGTGGGAAGGGTTAGCTTTCTGAGCTCTGCTACATGCTACATCTAAATATTCTGATTGTATCATAACTACTGCATCCAGTAAACTAAGTGATAGATTGCTGGAACCAGGTTTACTTGCTCTATATTATGCTACTCTCAAATTCAATTGCAAAAATATGCTGACAGATTCCCTTTAAGGCTTTGTCCCGCACCCATGCTTCTTCCAGCTCTCTCTCTCCCCATGTTGATGTGCTCTCCACCATCAGGCTCAACCTAGCCTGACATCAGACCTCACCGTGTCAGTTTATTACTCCCCATGGGTATGTTGCCATATCAGGTCTGGTCGTTGTGCATGGCTTTTTCATGTATGTAACCTGTCTAATACACATTTAACCCTTTTGTTACATATTGTGCTACCTGCTTCTCCCTGCGGACGGCTAGGGTCGCAGTTTGCTTTGCCATATTTGTACTCTGATTATTGGCTTGAGTTACTCTGATCTTTATGTGCTCCTATGTACTTAAGTGATCTGCCCTTCAGGACCTTGTTACACCTGGTATTACTATCGGGCACCATCCGCACATGGTATTCTTCCCAGGGCATGGTAATTTGAGCTCACTGAGAGAGTATCATATTTGTGTAATGCTCAGGCAGGGGCACGGTTTGAGATTTTTTTGTATATACTTAGAGTGATTTTATTTTTTATATAGCGCTAACATATTCCGCAGCGCTTTACACACATTATCATCGCTGTCCCCAATGGGGCTCACAATCTAAATTCCCTATCAGTATGTCTTTGGAATGTGGGAGGAAACCGGAGAACCCGGCGGAAACCCACGCAAACACGGGGAGAACATACAAACTCCTTGCAGATGTTGTCCTTGGTGGAATTTGAACCCAGGACTCCAGGGCTGCAAGGCTGCAGTGCTAACCACTGAGCCACCGTGCTGCCCATGAATAAAATCATATGCTTACCTATTCATCATGTCAGCACATCCTCATCGCATTGGTTATTTCTTCTCCCTCACCATTGTTGCTACTGCTTTCAATCCAGGATGCAGCACCAGCTTTTTTTATTATGTATGGCATTGGCTATATATACTAATGGTATTTTGGTGCACCCCTCCTTCTATGATTGTCAGAATCCCTTTAAGCTGACAGACCCACTCTAAGGAATCACCCCTGAGAACTCAGTTTGGATAATGGAGAACTCCCCTCCCCATTCACACCAGTGGTATTCTACCATAATTGGATATATGATAACGGAAGCATATACATTAATTAGAAATATTTGATTTCTTTGTCCTGTTTGAAAACATGATAATTGAAGTGAGAATATATCAGAGAACTTTCCAGCAAAGTTTTACTTTACGGTCTAGTCTGCGTATACTAAATCATTGGCTATCATAGGGTTTCCAGACTAAACATGTAAATCTATCCACATGTGAAAAACATCTGCAGTTACATTACATCATGTGCACAGTGATATAGACCTCATACTATGCGCTGGATTTCATGGACTGGGGAGTGCGCTTTCACACATGTCAAATATGTGGATGACATTTATAAAGGAAATGAAATCATCAAACTTTATATATTGGTCAGCAGAAATGTAAAATCCCATTTTTATTGAAAGTAATAGAGTTGCCAGGCAGAATACAACAAAAAATAAATGATGCTACTTATTATAGGCAGGCTGACAAGTGCAGAAGTTAGTGCACATTAGCACAGTGCTCCAATACCTTTCCAGCCAGCTCTTTCCTCGCCCGGGGAGCAGCTGTGCAGTGCTGACACTAATTTTAGAGAAACTGTTTTCTTAGGTATTCCTGGAAGATCCTTAACCGCAAATAACTTTTCCTGGAAGAAGCAACCCTTGACTAATACTGGCTGAGAAGCTGATCCGATAGATAGGATACGTTCTGCATCGCCATAAAGCATCCTCATTAAACTTCTAAAATGGAAGTCAACGCAATGCTAAGGGCCCATTCAGACATCCGTGAGTCACATAAGTGTTCCAGCCATCATTTTCATGGATAGAGCATGTACTCTTGATAGTTTATGGGGCTGTTCACATGTCCAGGTTTTTCGGATTGTGTGTCCTCAAAAAATTCATGAAGACACGTCTTTGATAAGAGTCACATATCAAAATCACGCATACAACTGAGTCCAATAAAATCACAGTTATCACAGATGGTTTCTGTGTACAACCTGTGTGCTGTCCATGATTAACATTGCAATGGATAGGAGAACCTTTGTCAATTATTTATTTTTTCATCAGTGAAAATTTGACTGACCAAACACTGATGAAACTTGGATCCAAAATAGTGATGAACAACTGTCCGTATTTTCACGTCTGAGAAAAATTTCAGATGTCTAAAAGTGAGGCCATGACTCAAAATTTGCTATATAAGTGTCTGCTCCCACTAAGTAATGGCATGCGCCCAATGGAGGGGTGTAATGAAATGTACCCTTTATTTGTTGGCAGTTATGAAACTTCCTCTTGATTTAAGACTTCCTTTCAACCTTTGGATTTGAAGCTTATCAGAACCTAGTGATGTGGGTGATAGTTCTCACCTACTCTGTCTCTCTGTCGGTTGTAGAGGTATTTAGTAAATTCAGTAGTCCCATTTATTCAGCTGTGATGGAACATAAGACAGGGCAGCCACCGCGATAATATAGATAGAACTGCTGTCAGGGGCAAATATAAGACCTAAACTCACCTGAGGGCTGTCATGTCTTTCTACCTATGAGTTGCTACTCAGAAGATCCAAGAGGCCCTATTTAATATTATGAATAATTGGTTCCAATCACATTGGAGTAAATTTATAGGCCCCAACTCATATTCCATTTTTCTTCAATTAGTGGCTTACTGGTCTTGAGTAACCGTATAACAACCTTGATCCGAAGTCAAAAGTCAATCAAATATGGTATAGAATGTAAAATGGAGGTCAATGGACATAACGCTTTCAGGGGTCTGATCCTGTGCTTCATGGGGTCAGGGGTATAACTATAATGGGTGCTGGTCTTGGGGGTGCATCTGGGCCTTGAAGCTTAAGGGGATCCATAAAATCACTTTGGCCCATGTGAGTAGGCCAATACTACTAAAGGACTGTAATCGGGGGTCCTAATGGAAGTTTTGCATTGGGCCCACAATCTTCAAGTCACAACCCTGTACGGTGGGCTTAGAAATTTTTGATGACAGTCCTGTATACAGATTCCCCAGTCTACAGGGAATTTAATCTGCTGACAGGCTGCCTTTAAACAACGTTGAATCTGTTCTGCTCCGAAGAAGCAGGATAACATTTTGGGGTCAGAACTAGTATTTATTTGCTAGGAATTGTTGAATCACTAGGCATGAGGTACGATGTGCTTCATGCCTCGGTAACATTACAGTTTCTTAGCGAAGTGATAGAACTGACATACGCCTTTCATCTCTGTGAAAGCGTCTTGAGTTGTTAAGTTATTATGTACACTGAAATACCAAATTATCAGAGGAAACAAAAAATAATAAACCAAGTAGAGTCCATTTATTCATATAAAAAAGCAGTGTTTAGATTGGCAATATAGGTGCCCAAGGCGTAAGGTCAAAAGAACATATGACACATCCCTTCTGCCCTATGATGTGAGAGCTTCGGGAGCTGCCATTTCAAAACTCGATAGTGTCTAATGCCTCGAAATGGCATATTTTAAGTATTAGTGTAATTTGCTTTGGCTGCAGGACATGTCTTTAAGCCAATGGCCTATTTTTGTCCTAAATCAATATATCTTTACACTTATGTCCAGAATCAACAACACTTAACAGAGGCGCCTGCCATGTAGTTTAAGCACTAGTGCCAGACGGACACTGTGTCATTGTGAGGTGTCAATCCAGACTTTGTTTGCAGAAGTTTAGTTTGTTGTAGAGCAGACTTTTCTGCAGACAATGGGATAAACAAAACTTATCATGATGGATATCAAAGAAAGAACAGGTGTCAAAAATCACATGGAAATTGTTAAAGAAATGTTCATAGGCGAATAAGGCAAAATTCCTTCAAAACCACTTTGGGCCAATCCAATACACTTTCAGACAAAAATATGCAATCAAAAAGGTGCACCAGTCTGAATTTTCAAAGTTAGCTATAAGGCACCTTAGTGATAGATGTATCACTGTTGAAGTGGTCAGCTTTGAATTTACCATTGTTTTTTAGATCCCCTAGATTATGTTCACATTGCTCACATGGAGCAATTTTGCTTCTTTTTTTCCTACAGCCAAAATCTTCTCTTTCGGCAGTAAAAACACTGCATTCAAAAGACCTGTTTTTCAGCATTTTCGCAGTTTTTTAATGGTGTTCTTGGTGTGTTTCTTAGTTGCAGATTAAACGTGTGCTTTGTCTACCATACATGTTTAACCCTGCTGTACTGCTCATACTGGCTATACACTTGTGCTGTACTGACCTATTAAAGTCTGTTGATTTTGACATTTAGCTACTCTATGCGTATTATTTGAATACCAGTTGCATTATATAGCTGTTTATGAACATGGTTGTACATGTTCACTTATTGGTATTGTATATTCAGGCATTCTTACATTCTGCACAGAAATAACTCACATGTGCTTTACACAAATATTTATTACAACAACGTGTAATATTTATCACACAAAGATGGATAAATGCTGCATCTTTTCCTTTTTAGAAAGAGTCTTTGTTTATGCAGTTTATTGGCGTTCCAATCGGGGTTTATATCTCGCCATGAAACAAATGCATTGTAGGCAGATACATTAGGAATGTTATAAAATAAAACCATCGGCCACCGATTTGTTTTGTGTTTGTGTACATAGCTATTAGTTGATCTTGTGTATCAACTGTCTCTTTGGTGGAATTATAATCTAATATCATCTGGGGCTTTCGTTTTAGCAACAGCTGCCTCTCTTGGTGTGATGTAAGAAAAAAAAGTCACATTTTGTCCTCTTAGTCCATTCATCAAATCTGAAGCAACTCGCATGCCCTGATCCTTTTCAGGTTTTTCTCCAGGCTTTTTTCCTGTATATAACTGAGCGTTTAGAGCGTATGACCTGTTGCCTTCACAAAGTGTCCATATCTTGAACCACGGTGACATTTTCACCAGTATTCTATATTTTTTGAAGAATCTTTATTCGTTTATCCCAAACATTTCTAATAGCACCTAGTTATTCGAGAATTATCTGATGTTAGCAGAGGAATATTTTCCGGCCTGGGCAGAAGGCTGCAAGTTCTAAATTCCATTTTTGTTTTTAGACTGAATTGCTTGCATTGGGCTAGATGTCTGGGTCTCGTGCCTCATCAGCTTCAGAATCAGAATCTGAATTCTCTTAATAACTTTCCCCACCACTTACGTCATCCACTCCTCATCTTCGGACACTTTCTCCAGTTGGATATCTTCTGTAGAATTTGAGGCGTTGGCAATCTTTTACAATTCAGCTTCACAAAAAATACTCAATAACAAATGTATAGGAATCAAAAAAACTAATGTGCGTACATATAATCCCTTAAAACTTTACTTTTATTTATATTAAACATAAAACCCAGACCCAATAAAACAGGAGAAAACGGTGTTGACTATCTGAGTACAAGGCTTTTTGATACTACAAGTGATTGGATATGCATTATGCGGGGGAGATACCGACGTATGCTAAGGTATTTTAACTATCCACTGAGAGGTATCTTTTCATCGCCATTGTTGGTTATTGATTTGAGTAAATCCATTATGTATCATTGATGGATAAAGGACCATGACAGTTGCTATCTGAGTGCAATGCTTTTGGATACTACAGGGGATTATTTATGCATTATTTGCGTTGTGCCGTAAACCTTGTTTGACTATATGGAGGTACCTATATAGGTCCATATGACGACTGATTTATTTATTTATCTATTTTTCACTACTGCTCTTTTTCTATATTGTTTTCCCACCTGCATTGAGAGGGATATTGCAGGGGAGAGAGGGATAGCCTACGTTGAGTGGGGGCGCCAAAAAATCGTTTCTTAGGGTGCCAACCCCCACAGCAAGGAAGGTGTGAGCAGTAGGCATATCTAGGACCATAATAGGTTATTGTATTTTGTGACTTATATTCTGGCATCGTTTTCTCCTGTTTTATTGGGTCTGGGTTTTATGTTTAATATATATAAAAGTAAGGTTTTAAGGGATTATATGTACGCACAATTCAGCATCACTCAATGGATGTCTTCGACACATTTTTATCCAACTTTCCAAGTAATGAACACTCACAACTTTTAAGGGGTAAAATCAACGTTGTGCAATTAAATAGCACTATATAAATAAACAACAATAATAATAATAATAATATTGCAGCAAACACTAACCAGTTTTGCAACAATAAGAGCTTATATACTCCAGCGAAACAGACTTGCACAGACCTGTACTCCAAGCCCATCCATCTGCAGCGACTTCAATCAAAGGAACTGAAGGAGAAATCAGCGCTAAATGGGGTCTTATCCAATAGACACAATAAGCTTTTGCCCAGATTAAACTATCCTGATTTATCCATTAGGAAAGCATGGAATGTGAGACACCAGCTGCAGCAGATCCACAGGTACAGTTACTTCTTCCTCAGGAATGACCACATGCATGTGGTAATTCCTGAGGAAGAAGTAACTCTGTACTTCGAAACGCGTTGAATAAACCACCACCTTTTCAACCTTTACCGGAATATACATTCAGTACTTTCAGCAGCGTGGAAACTATACACTACTGTAAATCCCTTTCTTTGATCTGCAGGAAATTGCAAATGAATCAATCTCACAGACCTGCAGGAACTGGAGAAATCAATAAACAATAGTAGATGCAATAAGCAATCCACGATAATATTATAAATCATTTATGTGAATAAAAATATGGTGGAGATCTGTTTATAACACTACCAAACAGTGCATATGTAAAAATCATTATTTCACACAAAAAGTTAAAATGTCCTATGTGTTACACCCGGTTCCGGTCCTGTACCTTTGCGGGGTCCCCGGCAAGACTCCCGCTCTGTGCCGGCCCCGCGCTGTCATGCTGCAGCCCCTGCTTCCTCTCTTTCCCCTGCTTCCTGGCGCACGGCCAGCAAATCCTCGGGTAGAGTGCTTAGGTTGCGCGTGTGTGTGCTCCCGGTCTCTTAAAGACACAGCGCGCATTTTTCAAAAAGTACTTCTGAACAATGGTGTGTTAGTAATTACTATTTCTAGCCCCTCCACCATAGGGAGGGTGCCGGAGCAACAAGTATCCTCTGTTGCTAGTTTCCGGTTTCGGCTAGTGTGTGCTTTAACTTCTGAAGTGTTCTGCAGGGCTCCACTTACACTGTTTGTCTCCGCAGACTATCAGTTACCTGTTACCTGGCTATCCTGGACGATGACTGTTCTGTCTATGCCAGTTCCGTCATGTCCCACCATTCAGCCATCCGCACCTCTGGACAATGCCAGTACCACCTGTGTCAGCTCCACGATATCTGTTAACCCTGCTTGTCTGTCCGTCCCACTAGGACAGCTGCCACGTGTCTGGGGTTTATCTGGAGGTAGCACCCGTGTTCCCCAGGCATTCCATTCCGACCCTGTATGAGGGGTCTTAACACAGGTGTCTGGGGCTCACGTAGTCATGCCCCCTTCGGAGCCCCCCAGACGAATGTGAACTTCACCACCTGTGCCTCCACTTCCATTCGTTACACTATGTATTAATAATTTGAGAATCGATTTGCAAAACTAATCTGTGGTTGCCAGACAGGAGCCCAGCACTATGTCTCCTATCTGCCAGCATTCGTTGCCTTTCTTTTAATTATGTAATGCCGCAATGATGACATCACAATAGGCTGACTAATCAAAAAAGGAGCCATGGATGCCCTCTAGTAAGGGCTCCCTTCCAATAGTCACAAATTACTGACGTAGCCTCTGGACTGCATCCTGCGAATCGACTCACACCACCACCTATACATTAATTATCTGTTTTCTGGCTGTGATTCTGTTGCAAAGGCCGGGAGCAATATTTTATAGACGTAGTAAATTAAATCTTGGCGCAAAAATCACTGATGGCTCAATTTGCCAGTATGACACTATGTCAAATAAATGTGTCTGGTCACAGGCTGACTTCTCATTCAAGTGACTGCACTATGTTGTGGAAATCTGACCAAAAAAGAGCACAGTGCCAGGGAAATCTTGCTGCCTCCCAGGCATATATTATCTGCAATGCAAAAAGGAAGAAGTCCTCTCATCATATAATTTTTTACCTTTAAATAATATACACTGCTCAAAAAAATAAAGGGAGCACTAAAACAACAGAATATAACTGCCCGATTCATTAATCTCTCTCCTCGCTACACTTCTGCTTTCCCTCTTTGCAAATCCCTTCACTGGCTCCCAATTTACCAGCGTATCCAGGTTAAACTACTAACGCTGACCTACAAAGCCATACATAACCTTTCTCCTCCATATGTTTCCGAACTAGTCTCTCAACATCTTCCCTCACGGAATCTCCGGTCCTCCCAAGACCTCCTTCTCTCCTCCACGCTTATTCGCTCCTCACCCAATTGCCTCCAAGACTTCTCCCGATTATCCCCCATCCTCTGGAATTCTGTGCCCCAACATGTCCGGTTATCCACCACATTTGGATCCTTCAAAAGAACCTTGAAAACCCACCTCTTCAAAGAAGCTTACAGCCTGTAATGACCACACGGCCACCTCAACACCATCAGAGCTACTGCAACCCTCGACCTACTGTCTCCTTCCCCATAATCCTGTAGAATGTAAGCCCGCAAGGGCAAGGTCTTCCCTCTGTCCCAGTCTGTCATTGTTAGTTTTGTTTACTGTAAGTGATATTTGTATTTTGATGTAATCCCTTCTTATGTAAAGCACCATGGAATCAATGGTGCTATATAAATAAATAATAATAATAATAATAATAATAACTCCAAGTAAATCAAGCTTCTGTGAAATCAAACTCTCCACTTAGGAAGCAACACTGTTTGACAATCAATTTCACATGCTGTTGTGCAAATGGAATAGACAACTGATGGAAATTATTGGCAATTATCAAGACACACTCAATAAAGGAGTGGTTCTGCAGGTGGGGATCACAGACCACATCTCAGTACCAATGCTTTCTGGCTGATGTTTTGGTCACTTTTGAATGTTGGTTGTGCTTTCACAGTCGTGGTAGCATGAGACGGACTCTATAACCCAGACAAGTGGCTCAGGTAGTGCAGCTCATCCAGGATGGCACATCAATGCAAGCTGTGGCAAGAAGGTTTGCTGTGTCTGCTGGCATGGTGTCCACAGGCTGGAGGCACTACCAGGAGACAGGCAAGAATGCCAGGAGATGTGGAGGGGGCCATAGGAGGGCAACAACCCAGCAGCAGAACTGCTACCTCAGTCATTGTGCAAGGTGGAACAGGAGGAGCCCTGCAAAATGATCTCAAGCAGGCCACAAATGTGCATGTGTCTGCACAAATGGTTGGAAACTGACTCCATGAGGATGGTCTGAGTGCCCGACGTCCACAGATGGGGGTTGTGCTCACAGCCCAACACCATGCAGGACGCTTGGCATTTGCCACAGAACACCAGGATTGGCAAATTTGCCACTGGCGCCCTGTGCTCTTCACAGATGAAAGCAGGTTCAAACTGAGCACATGTGACAGACGTGACAGAGACTGGAGACACCGTGGAGAGCGATCTGCTGCCTGCAACATCCTTTAGCATGACCGGTTTGGCAGTGGGTCAGTAACGGTGTGGGGTGGCATTTCTTTGGAGGGCCGCACAGCCCTCCATGTGCTCGCCAGAGGTAGCCTGACTGCCATTAGGTACCGATATGAGATCCTCAGACCCCTTGTGAGACCATATGCTGGTGCGGTTGGCCCTGGGTTCCTCCTAATGCAGGACAATGCCAGACCTCATGTGGATGGAGTGTGTCAGCAGTTCCTGCAAGATGAAGACATTGAAGCTATGGACTGGCCCACCCGTTCCCCAGACCTAAATCTAATTGGACACATCTGGGACATCATGTCTCGCACCATCCACCAATGTCACGTTGCACCACAGATTGTCCAGGAGTTGGTGGATGCTTTAGTCCAGATCTGGGAGGAGATAATAATAATAATCTTTATTTTTATATAGTGCTAACATATTCTGCAGCACTTTACAGTTTGCACCCTCAGGAGACCATCCGCCACCTCATCAGGAGCATGCCCAGACATTGTAGGGAGGTCATACAGGCACGTGAAGGCCACATACACTACTGAGCATCATGTCCTTGTCTTGCGGCATTTCCACTGAAGTTTGATCAGCCTGCAATTTGATTTTCCACTTTGCTTTTGAGCATCATTCCAACTTCAGACCTCCATGGGATATTAGTTATGATTTACATTAATAATTTTTAGGTTTTATTGTTCTCAACGCATTCCACTATGTAATGAATAAAGATTTGCAACCGGAATATTTCATTCAGTGATATCTAGGATGTGGGATTTTTGTGTTCCCTTTATTTTTTTGAGCAGTGTATATAAATATATCCAGTCTAAAAAAACACAATGTTGACCATATACTACTAAATGTATGTGGAAGTTTTTAATTGATTCATAAATGTTACATATTATATACAGTTGGTACGGTGTTGTGAATTCTGCTCTCGGGCTCCCTCTGGTGGTTGTAAGTGGTAGCGCTGCTGTCTCTGAATCGCAGCATTTATCAGGTGTGTTCACTTTTTGCAATTTTGACTTGGCTATTTAGTCTTGCTTCACCCTTTAGTCAGTGCCAGTTGTCCATTGTTCCTGGAGGATTCACATCCCTGCCTGGTCTCTTCTGCTTTGCAGTTCATTTCAACAAAGATAAGTTCTGGCCTTGATTTTTGCTGTCCACATGCTGTGGCCTTATTGTTCAGTTCTTTTCCATGTTTTTGTCTTGTCCAGCTTGGCCTGTATAAGGATTTGTTTAGCCAAGCTGGTATCTCTGGAGATGCAGATATACCCTCCATATCTTTAGTTAGCTGTGGAGATTTTGTATTTTCTGTGGTGGATATTTTCTAGTGTTTTAATACTGACCGCATAGTACTCTGTCCTATCCTTTCTATTTAGCTAGAAGTGGCCTCCTTTGCTAAATTCTCATTTCAGTCTGTGTATGTTTTTTCCCTCTCCTCTCACAGTCAATATTTGTGGGGGGCTGTCTATCCTTTGGGGATTTTCTCTGAGGCAAGATAGAAAAGGGAAAACTATCTCTAGGGGTAATTAGTCCTCCGGCTGTGTCGAGATGTCTAGGGAGCGCTAGGTACATTCCACGGCTACTTCTAGTTGCGGTGTTAAGTTCAGGGTCTGCGGTCAGTACAGGTACCACCTTCTCCAGAGTACGTCTCATGCTGCTCTTAGGCCACCAGATCATAACAGTACAACTGGCCAGCAATGAGTTAACCGCATCTCAGAAGAAGGGAAGGAAAGTGCTGAGCCATTTTTTTTTCTGTAGTCTGTTGTGTTTTTTTTTTTCTTCCCTCTTTACCTCTGGGTGGCTCAGGAGTTCGGCGCTGGTATGGATGTTCAGGGATTGGCTTCTCGTGTGGATCAACTTGCTGCTAGATTACAGGGTATTTCCGATTATATCGTTCAGACTCCGGTTTGAGAGCCTAGAATTCCAACTCCTGATTTGTTTTTTGGGGATAGGTCCAAATTTCTGAGCTTTAAAAATAACTGTAAACTGTTTTTTGCTCTGAAACCCCGTTCCTCTGGTGATCCCATCCAGCAGGTTAAAATTGTTATATCTCTGCTTCATGGTGACCCCCAGGATTGGGCATTTGCCCTGGAACCTGGGAATCCGGCGTTGCTTAATGTAGACACCTTTTTTCAGGCGCTTGGGTTATTGTATGACGAACCTAATTCAGTGGATCATGCTGAGAAGACCTTGTTGGCCCTGTCTCAGGGTCAAGAAGCAGCAGAATCATATTGCCAGAAGTTTAGAAAATGGCCTGTACTGACTAATTGGAATGAGGATGCCTTGGCTGCAATCTTCAGAAAGGGTCTTTCTGAATCCGTTAAAGATGTTATGGTGGGGTTCCCCACGCCTGCTGGTCTGAGTGATTCTATGTCTCTGGCCATTCAGATTGATCGGCGCTTGCGCGAGCGCAGAGTTGTGCACACTATGGCATTGTCTTCCGAGCGGAGTCCTGAGCCTATGCAGTGTGATAGGATTGTGTCTAGAGCTGAACGACAAGGATTCAGACGTCAGAATAGGTTGTGTTTTTACTGCGGCGATTCTGCTCATGTTATTTCTGATTGCCCTAAGCATACCAAGAGAATCGCTAGTTCTGTTACCATCAGTACTGTACAACCTAAATTTCTGTTATCTGTGACCCTGATCTGCTCATTATCGTCATTTTCTGTCATGGCATTTGTGGATTCAGGCGCCGCTCTAAACTTAATGGACTTAGAATTTGCCAGACGTTGTGGTTTCCCCTTGCAGCCTTTGCAGAGTCCTATTCCTTTGAAGGGCATTGATGCTACGCCGTTGGCTAAAAATAAACCTCAGTTTTGGACACAGCTGACCATGTGCATGGCGCCAGCCCATCAGGAAGATTGTCGTTTTCTGGTGTTGCATAATTCGCATGATGCTATTGTGCTGGGTTTCCCATGGTTACAGGTGCATAATCCGGTATTAGATTGGAAATCTATGTCTGTGACTAGTTGGGGTTGTCAGGCGGTTCATGGTGACGTTCCTTTGATGTCAATTGCCTCCTCCCCCTCTTCTGAAATTCCTGAGTTTTTGTCAGATTTCCAGGATGTATTCAATGAGCCCAAGTCCAGTTCCCTTCCACCGCATAGGGACTGTGATTGTGCTATTGACTTGATTCCAGGCTGTAAGTTCCCTAAGGGCCGACTTTTCAACCTGTCTGTGCCAGAACATACCGCCATGCGGAGCTATGTTAAGGAGTCCTTGGAGAAGGGGCATATTCGGCCATCTTCTTCACCATTGGAAGCAGGGTTTTTTTTGTTGCCAAAAAAGATGGCTCCTTGAGACCCTGTATTGATTATCGCCTCTTGAATAAGATCACGTTCAAATTCCAATACCCTTTGCCTTTGCTTTCTGATCTGTTTGCTAGGATTAAGGGGGCTAGTTGGTTTACTAAGATTGACCTTCGAGGGGCATATAATCTTGTTCGTATTAAGCAGGGTGACGAATGGAAAACTGCGTTTAATACGCCCGAAGGCCATTTTGAATACCTTGTGATGCCATTCGGACTCTCTAATGCTCCATCTGTGTTTCAGTCCTTCATGCATGATATATTTCGGAATTATCTTGATAAATTCATGATTGTATATTTGGATGATATTTTGATTTTTTCAGATGATTGGGAGTCTCATGTGAAACAAGTCAGGATGGTATTTCAGATCCTTCGTTATAATGCCTTGTTTGTGAAGGGGTCTAAGTGCCTCTTTGGAGTACAGATTTCTTTTTTGGGCTTCATTTTTTCTCCCTCATCTATAGAAATGGATCCGGTTAAGGTTCAGGCCATTCATGATTGGATCCAGCCCACATCCGTGAAGAGCCTTCAGAAATTTTTGGGCTTTGCTAATTTTTATTGCCATTTCATTGCCAACTTCTCCAGTGTGGTTAAACCCCTGACCGATTTGACGAAGAAAGGCGCTGATGTGACGAATTGGTCCTCTGCGGCTGTTTCTGCCTTTCAGGAGCTTAAACGCCGATTTACTTCTGCCCCTGTGCTGCGTCAGCCGGATGTTTCTCTTCCTTTTCAGGTTGAGGTTGACGCTTCTGAGATTGGGGCAGGGGCCGTTTTGTCTCAGAGGAATTCTGATGGTTCCTTGATGAAACCGTGTGCCTTCTTTTCTCGAAAGTTTTCGCCTGCGGAACGCAATTATGATGTCGGCAATCGTGAGTTGTTGGCTATGAAGTGGGCGTTCGAGGAGTGGCGACATTGGCTTGAGGGGGCCAAGCACCGTATTGTGGTCTTGACCGATCATAAGAATCTGATTTATCTCGAGTCTGCCAAACGGCTGAATCCTAGACAGGCCCGATGGTCCCTGTTTTTCTCCCGTTTTGATTTTGTGGTCTCGTATCTTCCGGGTTCTGTTGTGAATTTGGATTCTGGGCTCCCCCGGTGGCCGCTTGTGGAATTGGACTTGTCATCCTCTTTCCTGTTTCACCTGGTTCCATCAGTAGTGGGTGTCGCTATTTAAGCTCATTTCTCTGGTGGTTTCTTGCCGGTCAACAATGTTATCTGATGCCTCTCAGTGCTTGTTCCTGCTTCTAGACAACTACTAGATAAGTTGGACTTTTGTCCATGTTTTGTTTTGCCTATTTGTTCCAGTTCACAGCTGAAGTTTTGTTACTGTGTCTGGAAAGCTCTCGTTGATCAGGGATTGCTACTCTGGCGTTATGAGTTAATGCCAGAGTTCAAGGTAATCTTTGGATGGTGTTTTGTTAGTGTTTTTCTGCTGACCATGAAAGTGTACTATCTGTCTTCTGCTATCTAGTAAGCGGACCTCAAATTTGCTAAGACTATTTTCCTGCTGCGTTTGTTGTTTCATCTGAACTCACCGTCATTATATGTGGGGGGCTACTGTCTTCTTTGGAATATTTCTCTAGAGGTGAGCCAGGTCTTATATTTCCCTCTGCTAGCTATTTAGGTCTTAGGCCAGAGCTGGGCATCTAGCGATAAATAGGAAATGCTACCTGGCTATTTCTAGTTGCGCGGCAGGCTTAGTTCATGGTCAGTATAGTTCCATCTTCCGAGAGCTTGTCCCTCTATAGGCTTGCTATGATCTCTGCCTGCAGAGATCATGACAGTTTGACCGGCCAATAAAGTGTTAAAGACCCAGGTTGAGAAAGGAGAGTTATAAGAAGTCTGCTGGAATTTTTTTTTTTTTTTTTTCCTCCAGTCTGCCTTGCTGCAGTCTTTTTTCTCTCTCTCCTCCTAATCTCTGTATGGCTCTGTGTGCACCTGACAATAATGGATCTTCAGAGTGTAACTGCGGGGTTGAATAATCTCATCACGAAAGTACAAAATTTACAAGATTTTGTGGTACATGCTCCGGTATCTGAGCCGAGAATTCCTTTGCCGGAGTTCTTCACAGGGAATAGAGCTAGCTTCCAGAATTTCCGAAATAATTGTAAGCTTTATTTGTCCCTGAAGTCTCGTTCAGCTGGAGACCCTGCTCAGCAGGTTAGGATTGTGATTTCCTTGCTCAGGGGTGACCCTCAAGATTGGGCCTTCTCATTGCCAGCAGGGGATCCTGCGTTACGCGATGTGGATGCGTTTTTTCTGGCCTTGGGCTTGCTTTATGAGGAACCTCATTTGGAACTTCAGGCGGAAAAAACTTTGATGGCACTATCTCAGGGGCAAGACGAAGCTGAAGTTTACTGCCAAAAATTCCGTAAATGGTCTGTGCTTACTCAGTGGAATGAGTGCGCCTTGGCGGCAACTTTCAGAGAAGGTCTCTCTGATGCCGTTAAGGATGTTATGGTGGGGTTCCCTGTGCCTGCAGGTCTGAATGAGTCCATGACAATGGCTATTCAGATTGATAGGCGTCTGCGGGAGCGCAAACCGGTGCACCATCTGGCGGTGTCTATGGAAAAGACGCCAGAAAGTATGCGGTGTGATAGAATTCTGTCCAGGAGCGAGCGACAGAATTTTAGACGGAAGAATGGATTGTGTTTCTATTGTGGGGATTCTACTCATGTTATATCAGCATGCTCTAGGCGTACAAAGAAGCTTGATAAGTCTGTTTCCATTGGCACCATTCAGTCTAAGTTTATTTTGTCTGTAACCCTGATTTGCTCTTTGTCATCCATTGCCACGGACGCCTATGTTGACTCTGGCGCCGCTCTGAGTCTTATGGATTGGTCCTTTGCCAATCGTTGTGGTTTTGATTTAGAGCCTTTGGAGACTCTTATTCCTCTGAAGGGGATTGACTCCACCCCATTGGCTAATAATAAACCACAATACTGGACACAAGTAACCATGCGTATCAATCCGGATCACCAGGAGATTATTCGTTTCCTGGTGCTGTATAATTTACATGACGATTTGGTACTGGGATTGCCATGGTTGCAGTCTCACAACCCAGTCTTGGACTGGAGAGCAATGTCTGTGTTGAGCTGGGGATGTAAGGGTATTCATGGGGACTTACCTTTGGTTTCTATTTCGTCGTCCATTCCCTCTGAAGTCCCTGAGTTCCTCTCTGATTATCAAGACGTCTTTGACGAACCCAAGCTTGGGTCGTTACCTCCGCACCGTGAGTGCGATTGTGCCATAGATTTGATACCGGGTTGTAAATATCCAAAGGGTCGTTTGTTTAATCTGTCTGTGCCGGAACATGCTGCTATGCGGGAATATATAAAGGAGTCTTTGGAAAAGGGACATATTCGTCCATCTTCTTCTCCCTTGGGAGCTGGGTTTTTCTTTGTCTCAAAAAAGGACGGCTCTTTGAGACCATGTATTGATTATCGGCTTCTGAATAAGATCACTGTTAAGTATCAATACCCATTGCCATTGCTTACTGATTTGTTTGCTCGTATAGAGGGTGCTAAGTGGTTCTCTAAGATTGATCTTCGTGGGGCGTATAATTTGGTGCGGATCAGGCAGGGGGATGAGTGGAAGACCGCATTTAATACGCCCGAGGGCCACTTTGAGTATTTGGTCATGCCTTTTGGTCTTTCTAATGCCCCTTCAGTTTTCCAGTCTTTTATGCATGATATTTTCCGCGATTTTCTGGATAAATTTATGATAATATATCTGGATGATATTCTGATTTTTTCTGATGACTGGGACTCTCATGTCCAGCAGGTCAGGAGAGTTTTTCAGGTTCTGCGGTCTAATTCTTTATGTGTGAAGGGGTCTAAGTGCGTTTTTGGGGTCCAGAAAATTTCCTTTTTGGGGTATATTTTTTCTCCCTCTTCCATTGAGATGGATCCCGTCAAGGTGCAAGCTATTTGTGACTGGACTCAGCCCTCCTCTCTTAAGGGTCTTCAGAGATTTTTGGGCTTTGCCAACTTTTACCGCCGATTTATTGCTGGTTTTTCGGATGTCGTTAAACCACTGACTGATTTGACCAGACAAGGCGCTGATGTTGCTAATTGGTCCCCTCATGCTGTGGAGGCCTTTCAGGAGCTTAAGCACCGTTTTGCCTCTGCCCCTGTGTTGCGTCAGCCTGATGTGAATCTGCCTTTTCAGGTTGAGGTTGACGCTTCGGAGATCGGAGCTGGGGCAGTGTTGTCGCAGAAAGGTTCCGACTGCTCCGTCATTAGGCCTTGTGCCTTCTTTTCTCGCAAATTTTCGCCCGCAGAGCGGAATTATGATGTTGGGAATCGGGAGCTTTTGGCCATGAAGTGGGCGTTTGAGGAGTGGCGCCATTGGCTCGAGGGGGCTAGGCATCAGGTGGTGGTATTGACTGACCACAAAAATTTGATTTATCTTGAGACTGCCAGACGCCTGAATCCTAGACAGGCGCGCTGGTCTTTATTTTTTTCTCGCTTTAATTTTGTGGTGTCATACATACCGGGTTCTAAGAATGTTAAGGCAGATGCCCTTTCTAGGAGTTTTGACCCGGACTCTCCTGGTAATTCTGAACCCACAGGTATCCTTAGGGAGGGAGTAATTTTGTCGGCCGTTTCTCCTGATCTGCGGCGGTCCTTGCAAGAGTTTCAGGCGGATAGACCGGATCGTTGTCCGCCTGATAGACTGTTTGTTCCGGATGATTGGACCAGCAGAGTCATCTCTGAGGTACATTCTTCTGCATTGGCAGGTCATCCCGGAATTTTTGGTACCAGGGATTTGGTGGCAAGATCCTTCTGGTGGCCTTCCCTGTCACGAGATGTGCGAGTCTTTGTGCAGTCATGTGACATTTGTGCTCGGGCCAAGTCTTGTAGTTCTCGGGCTAGCGGACTGCTGTTGCCCTTGCCTATTCCTAAGAGGCCTTGGACACACATCTCGATGGATTTTATTTCAGATCTGCCTGTTTCCCAGAAGATGTCTGTCATCTGGGTGGTCTGTGACCGTTTCTCTAAAATGGTCCATTTGGTTCCTCTGCCCAAGTTGCCTTCTTCTTCTGAGTTGGTTCCTCTGTTTTTTCAGAATGTTGTCCGATTGCACGGTATTCCTGAGAATATTGTTTCTGACAGAGGTACCCAATTTGTGTCTAGATTTTGGCGGGCATTCTGTGCTAGGATGGGCATAGATTTGTCTTTTTCATCTGCTTTTCACCCTCAGACTAATGGCCAGACCGAGCGGACTAATCAGACCCTGGAGACATATCTGAGGTGTTTTGTCTCTGCTGACCAGGATGATTGGGTTGCTTTTTTGCCATTGGCAGAGTTCGCCCTCAATAATCGGGCCAGCTCTTCCACCTTGGTGTCCCCGTTTTTCTGTAATTCGGGGTTTCACCCTCGATTTTCCTCCGGTCAGGTGGAATCCTCGGATTGTCCTGGAGTGGATGCGGTGGTGGAGAGATTGCATCACATCTGGGGGCAGGTTATGGACAATTTGAAGTTGTCCCAGGAGAAGACTCAGCGTTTTGCCAACCGTCATCGTCGTGTTGGTTCTCGGCTTTGTGTTGGAGATTTGGTGTGGTTGTCTTCTCGTTTTGTCCCTATGAGGGTCTCTTCTCCTAAGTTTAAACCTCGGTTCATCGGCCCTTATAGAATATTGGAGATTCTTAATCCTGTTTCTTTCCGTTTGGACCTCCCTGCGTCCTTTTCCATTCATAACGTTTTTCATCGGTCGTTATTGCGCAGGTATGAGGTACCTGTTGTACCTTCAGTTGAGCCTCCTGCTCCGGTGTTGGTTGAGGGTGAGTTGGAGTACGTTGTGGAGAAAATTTTGGACTCTCGTGTTTCCAGACGGAGACTCCAGTATCTGGTCAACTGGAAGGGTTACGGCCAGGAGGATAATTCTTGGGTCAATGCATCTGATGTTCATGCTTCTGATCTTGTTCGTGCCTTCCATAGGGCTCATCCTGGTCGCCCTGGTGGATCTGGTGAGGGTTCGGTGCCCCCTCCTTGAGGGGGGGGTACTGTTGTGAATTTGGATTCTGGGCTCCCCCGGTGGCCGCTTGTGGAATTGGACTTGTCATCCTCTTTCCTGTTTCACCTGGTTCCATCAGTAGTGGGTGTCGCTATTTAAGCTCATTTCTCTGGTGGTTTCTTGCCGGTCAACAATGTTATCTGATGCCTCTCAGTGCTTGTTCCTGCTTCTAGACAACTACTAGATAAGTTGGACTTTTGTCCATGTTTTGTTTTGCCTATTTGTTCCAGTTCACAGCTGAAGTTTTGTTACTGTGTCTGGAAAGCTCTCGTTGATCAGGGATTGCTACTCTGGCGTTATGAGTTAATGCCAGAGTTCAAGGTAATCTTTGGATGGTGTTTTGTTAGTGTTTTTCTGCTGACCATGAAAGTGTACTATCTGTCTTCTGCTATCTAGTAAGCGGACCTCAAATTTGCTAAGACTATTTTCCTGCTGCGTTTGTTGTTTCATCTGAACTCACCGTCATTATATGTGGGGGGCTACTGTCTTCTTTGGAATATTTCTCTAGAGGTGAGCCAGGTCTTATATTTCCCTCTGCTAGCTATTTAGGTCTTAGGCCAGAGCTGGGCATCTAGCGATAAATAGGAAATGCTACCTGGCTATTTCTAGTTGCGCGGCAGGCTTAGTTCATGGTCAGTATAGTTCCATCTTCCGAGAGCTTGTCCCTCTATAGGCTTGCTATGATCTCTGCCTGCAGAGATCATGACAGGGTTCTAAGAATGTTAAGGCTGATGCCCTCTCTAGGAGCTTTTTGCCTGATTCTCCTGGGGTCCTTGAGCCGGTCGGTATTCTGAAGGAAGGGGTGATTCTTTCTGCCATCTCCTCTGATTTATGACGGGTTCTTCAGGAATTTCAGGCTGATAAACCTGACCGCTGTCCAGTGGGGAAATTGTTTGTTCCTGACAGATGGACTAGTAAAGTGATTTCGGAGGTTCATTGTTCTGTGTTAGCTTGTCATCCTGGGATTTTTGGTACCAGAGATTTGGTTGGTAGGTCCTTTTGGTGGCCTTCTTTGTCACGGGATGTGCGTTCTTTTGTGCAGTCCTGTGGGACTTGTGCGCGGGCCAAGCCTTGCTGTTCCCGCGCTAGTGGGTTGCTTTTGCCTTTGCCGGTCCCTGAGAGGCCTTGGACGCATATTTCTATGGATTTTATTTCGGATCTTCCGGTTTCCCAGAGGATGTCAGTTATCTGGGTGGTTTGTGACCGGTTTTCTAAGATGGTTCATTTGGTACCTTTGCCTAAATTGCCTTCCTCTTCTGATTTGGTTCCGTTGTTTTTTCAGCATGTGGTTCGTTTGCATGGCATTCCGGAGAATATTGTGTCCGATAGAGGTTCCCAGTTTGTTTCTAGATTTTGGCGGGCCTTTTGTGCTAGGCTGGGCATTGATTTGTCTTTTTCTTCCGCATTTCATCCTCATACAAATGGCCAAACCGAGCGAACTAATCAGACTTTGGAAACTTATTTGAGATGCTTTGTGTCTGCTGATCAGGATGATTGGGTGGCTTTCTTGCCATTGGCCGAGTTTGCCCTTAATAATCGGGCTAGTTCTGCTACCTTGGTTTCACCCTTCTTTTGTAACTCTGGTTTTCATCCTCGTTTTTCTTCGGGGCAGGTTGAGCCTTCTGATTGTCCTGGGGTGGACTCTGTGGTTGACAGGTTGCAGCAAATTTGGGCTCATGTTGTTGACAATTTGGTGTTGTCTCAGGAGGGGGCTCAGCGTTTTGCTAACCGTCGTCGGTGTGTTGGTTCCCGGCTTCGGGTTGGGGATTTGGTCTGGTTGTCTTCCTGTCATGTCCCTATGAAGGTTTCTTCCCCTAAGTTTAAGCCTCGGTTTATTGGCCCTTATAGGATTTCTGAGATTATCAATCCAGTGTCTTTTCGTTTGGCCCTTCCAGCCTCTTTTTCCATCCATAATGTTTTTCATAGATCTTTATTGCGGAAATATGTGGTGCCCGTTGTTCCCTCTGTTGATCCTCCTTCCCCGGTGTTGATTGATGGGGAGTTGGAATATGTGGTTGAGAAGATTTTGGATTCTCGTTTTTCGAGGCGGAAGCTTCAGTATCTTGTCAAATGGAAGGGTTATGGCCAGGAGGATAATTCTTGGGTTGTTGCCTCCGATGTTCATGCTGATGATTTGGTTCGTGCCTTTCATTTGGCTCGTCCGGATCGGCCTGGGGGCTTTGGTGAGGGTTCGGTGACCCCTCCTCAAGGGGGGGTACTGTTGTGAATTCTGCTCTCGGGCTCCCTCTGGTGGTTGTAAGTGGTAGCGCTGCTGTCTCTGAATCGCAGCATTTATCAGGTGTGTTCACTTTTTGCAATTTTGACTTGGCTATTTAGTCTTGCTTCACCCTTTAGTCAGTGCCAGTTGTCCATTGTTCCTGGAGGATTCACATCCCTGCCTGGTCTCTTCTGCTTTGCAGTTCATTTCAACAAAGATAAGTTCTGGCCTTGATTTTTGCTGTCCACATGCTGTGGCCTTATTGTTCAGTTCTTTTCCATGTTTTTGTCTTGTCCAGCTTGGTCTGTATAAGGATTTGTTTAGCCAAGCTGGTATCTCTGGAGATGCAGATATACCCTCCATATCTTTAGTTAGCTGTGGAGATTTTGTATTTTCTGTGGTGGATATTTTCTAGTGTTTTAATACTGACCGCATAGTACTCTGTCCTATCCTTTCTATTTAGCTAGAAGTGGCCTCCTTTGCTAAGTTCTCATTTCAGTCTGTGTATGTTTTTTCCCTCTCCTCTCACAGTCAATATTTGTGGGGGGCTGTCTATCCTTTGGGGATTTTCTCTGAGGCAAGATAGAAAAGGGAAAACTATCTCTAGGGGTAATTAGTCCTCCGGCTGTGTCGAGATGTCTAGGGAGCGCTAGGTACATTCCACGGCTACTTCTAGTTGCGGTGTTAAGTTCAGGGTCTGCGGTCAGTACAGGTACCACCTTCTCCAGAGTACATCTCATGCTGCTCTTAGGCCACCAGATCATAACAGTACGGAAAGTATTCAGACCCCTTTAAATGTTTCACTTTGTTTCATTGCAGCCATTTGGTAAATTCAAGAAAGTTCATTTTTTACCTCATTAATGTACACTCTGCACCCCATCTTGACTGAGAAAAAGAGAAATGTAGAAATTTTTGCAAATTTATTAAAAAAGAAAAACTGAAATATCACATGGTCATAAGTAGTGTTGAGCGATACCGTCCGATACTTGAAAGTATCGGTATCGGAAAGTATCGGCCGATACCGGCAAAGTATCGGATCCAATCCGATACCGATACCCGATACCAATACAAGTCAATGGGACTCAAGTATCGGACGGTATTCCTGATGGTTCCCAGGGTCTGAAGGAGAGGAAACTCTCCTTCAGGCCCTGGGATCCATATAAAGGTGTAAAATAAAGAATTAAAATAAAAAATATTGCTATACTCACCTCTCCGACGCAGCCTGGACCTCAGCGAGGGAACCGTGTTGTGAAATTGGATTCTGGGCTCCCCCGGTGGCCACTGGTGGAATTGAACTTGTGTGCATCATCCTCTCTGTTCACCTGTTCCCATCAGGATGTGGGAGTCTCTATATAACCTTGCTCCTCTGTCAGTTTCATGCCGGTCAACAATGTAATCAGAAGCCTTTCTTTGCATGTTCCTGCTACTAGACAACTCCCAGCTAAGTTGGACTTTCGTCCTTGTTTGTTTTTGCATTTTGTTCCAGTTCACAGCTGCTGTTTCGTTACTGTGTCTGGAAAGCTCTTGTGATCTGAAATTGCCACTCTGGTGTTATGAGTTAATACTAGAGTCTTAAAGTAATTTCTGGATGGTGTTTTGATAGGGTTTTCAGCTGACCATGAAAGTGCCCTTTCTGTCTTCCTGCTATCTAGTAAGCGGACCTCGATTTTGCTAAACCTATTTTCATACTACGTTTGTTATTTCATCTAAAATCACCGCCAATATATGTGGGGGCCTCTGTCTGCCTTTTGGGGAAATTTCTCTAGAGGTGAGCCAGGACTGTATTTTCCTCTGCTAGGATTAGTTAGTCCTCCGGCTGGCGCTGGGCGTCTAGGGATAAAACGTAGGCACGCTACCTGGCCACTGTTAATTGTGCGGCAGGTTTAGTTCATGGTCAGTTTAGATTCCATCTTCCAAGAGCTAGTTCTTATATATGCTGGGCTATGTTCTCTCGCCATTGAGAATCATGACAGTTTGACCGGCCCAAAAGGGTTAAATTATTGGCTGAGAAAGGAGAGAAAAAAGAAGTCTGCTGAAAATTTTTTTTTTTTTTTTTTTCTCTAGTTCTGAGTGTGCTCATAATTGAATCACTTGCTAGTCTGCCTATACTGCAGCCTTCCTCTCTTTCTCTCCTTCTAATCCTTGAATGGCTCTGTGTTCACCTGTTTGAAATGGATCTTCAGAGTGTAGCTACAGGTTTGAATAATCTCGCCACGAAGGTACAAAATTTGCAAGATTTTGTTGTTCATGCACCTATGTCTGAACCTAGAATTCCTTTGCCTGAATTTTTTTCAGGGAATAGATCTTGCTTTCAAAATTTTAAAAATAATTGCAAATTGTTTTTGTCCCTGAAGTCTCGCTCTGCCGGAGATCCTGCGCAGGTCAGGATTGTAATTTCCTTGCTCCGGGGCGACCCTCAAGATTGGGCTTTTGCATTGACACCAGGGGATCCTGCGTTGCTCAATGTGGATGCGTTTTTTCTGGCCTTGGGGTTGCTTTATGAGGAACCTCATTTAGAGCTTCAGGCGGAAAAAGCTTTGATGTCCCTATCTCAGGGGCAAGATGAAGCTGAAATATACTGCCAAAAATTCCGTAAATGGTCTGTGCTTACTCAGTGGAATGAGTGCGCCCTGGCGGCGATTTTCAGAGAAGGTCTCTCTGATGCCATTAAGGATGTTATGGTGGGGTTCCCTGTGCCTGCGGGTCTGAATGAGTCCATGACAATGGCTATTCAGATCGATAGGCGTCTGCGGGAGCGCAAACCTGTGCACCATTTGGCGGTGTCTACTGAGAAGACGCCAGAAAATATGCAATGTGATAGAATTCTGTCCAGAAGCGAGCGGCAGAATTTTAGACGAAAAAATGGGTTGTGCTTCTATTGTGGTGATTCAACTCATGTTATATCAGCATGCTCTAAGCGTACTAAGAAGCTTGACAAGTCTGTTTCAATTAGCACTTTACAGTCTAAGTTTATTCTATCTGTGACCCTGATTTGTTCTTTATCATCTATTACCGCGGACGCCTATGTCGACTCTGGCGCCGCTTTGAGTCTTATGGATTGGTCCTTTGCCAAACGCTGTGGGTATGATTTGGAGCCTTTGGAAGCTCCTATACCTCTGAAGGGGATTGACTCCACCCCATTGGCTAGTAATAAACCACAATACTGGACACAAGTAACTATGCGTATTAATCCGGATCACCAGGAGATTATTCGCTTTCTGGTGCTGTATAATCTACATGATGTTTTGGTGCTAGGATTGCCATGGCTGCAATCTCATAACCCAGTCCTCGACTGGAAAGCTATGTCTGTGTTAAGCTGGGTATGTAAAGGGACTCAAGGGGACGTACCTTTGGTTTCCATTTCATCATCTATTCCCTCTGAGATTCCTGAATTCTTGTCTGACTATCGTGACGTTTTTGAAGAACCCAAGCTTGGTTCACTACCTCCGCACCGGGAGTGCGATTGTGCCATAGATTTGATCCCGGGTAGTAAATACCCTAAGGGTCGTTTATTTAATCTGTCTGTGCCTGAACACGCTGCTATGCGAGAATATATAAAGGAGCCCTTGGAAAAGGGACATATTCGTCCTTCGTCATCTCCCTTAGGAGCCGGTTTTTTCTTTGTGTCTAAGAAAGATGGCTCTTTGAGGCCGTGTATTGATTATCGGCTTTTGAATAAAATCACGGTTAAATATCAATATCCGTTACCACTGCTGACTGATTTGTTTGCTCGTATAAAGGGGGCCAAGTGGTTCTCTAAGATTGATCTCCGTGGGGCGTATAATTTGGTGCGAATCAAGCAGGGGGATGAGTGGAAAACCGCATTTAATACGCCCGAGGGCCACTTTGAGTATTTGATGATGCCTTTTGGTCTTTCAAATGCCCCTTCAGTCTTCCAGTCCTTTATGCATGACATTTTCCGCGATTATTTGGATAAATTTATGATTGTGTATCTGGATGATATTCTGATTTTTTCGGATGACTGGGACTCTCATGTCCAGCAGGTCAGGAGGGTTTTTCAGGTTTTGCGGTCTAATTCCTTGTGTGTGAAGGGTTCTAAGTGCGTTTTTGGGGTTCAAAAGATTTCCTTCTTGGGATACATTTTTTCCCCCTCTTCCATCGAGATGGATCCTGTCAAGGTTCAGGCTATTTGTGATTGGACGCAACCCTCTTCTCTTAAGAGTCTTCAGAAATTTTTGGGCTTTGCTAACTTTTATCGTCGATTTATTGCTGGTTTTTCTGATGTTGTTAAACCATTGAGTGATTTGACTAAGAAGGGTGCTGATGTTGCTGATTGGTCCCCTGATGCTGTGGAGGCCTTTCGGGAGCTTAAGCGCCGCTTTTCTTCCGCCCCTGTGTTGCGTCAGCCTGATGTTGCTCTTCCTTTTCAGGTTGAGGTCGACGCTTCTGAAATCGGAGCTGGGGCGGTGTTGTCGCAGAGAAGTTCCGACTGCCCCGTGATGAGACCTTGTGCTTTTTTTTCCCGTAAATTTTCGCCCGCCGAGCGGAATTATGATATTGGGAATCGGGAGCTTTTGGCCATGAAGTGGGCTTTTGAGGAGTGGCGTCACTGGCTTGAGGGGGCCAGACATCAGGTGGTGGTATTGACTGACCACAAAAATTTAATTTACCTTGAGTCTGCCAGGCGCCTGAATCCTAGACAGGCGCGCTGGTCGTTGTTTTTCTCTCGGTTTAATTTTGTGGTGTCATACCTACCGGGTTCTAAGAATGTTAAGGCGGATGCCCTTTCTAGGAGTTTTGAGCCTGACTCCCCTGGTAATTCTGAGCCCACAGGTATCCTTAAGGATGGAGTGATATTGTCTGCCGTTTCTCCAGACCTGCGGCGGGCCTTGCAGGAGTTTCAGGCGGATAGACCGGATCGTTGCCCACCTGGTAGACTGTTTGTTCCTGATGATTGGACCAGTAGAGTCATCTCTGAGGTTCATTCTTCTGCGTTGGCAGGTCATCCTGGAATCTTTGGTACCAGGGATTTGGTGGCAAGGTCCTTCTGGTGGCCTTCCCTGTCACGAGATGTGCGAGGCTTTGTGCAGTCTTGTGACGTTTGTGCTCGGGCCAAGCCTTGTTGTTCTCGGGCTAGTGGATTGTTGTTGCCCTTGCCTATTCCGAAGAGGCCTTGGACGCACATCTCGATGGATTTTATTTCGGATCTGCCTGTTTCTCAGAAGATGTCTGTCATCTGGGTGGTGTGTGACCGTTTCTCTAAGATGGTCCATTTGGTTCCCTTGCCTAAGTTGCCTTCTTCTTCCGAGTTGGTTCCTCTGTTTTTTCAAAATGTTGTTCGTTTGCATGGTATTCCGGAGAATATCGTTTCTGACAGAGGGACCCAATTCATGTCTAGATTTTGGCGGGCATTCTGTGCTAGGATGGGCATAGATTTGTCTTTTTCGTCTGCTTTCCATCCTCAGACTAATGGCCAGACCGAGCGGACTAATCAGACCTTGGAGACATATTTGAGGTGTTTTGTGTCTGCGGATCAGGATGATTGGGTTGCTTTTTTGCCATTGGCGGAGTTCGCCCTCAATAATCGGGCCAGCTCTGCCACCTTGGTGTCCCCGTTTTTCTGTAATTCGGTGTTTCATCCTCGATTTTCCTCCGGTCAGGTGGAATCTTCGGATTGTCCTGGAGTGGATGCTGTGGTGGAGAGGTTGCATCAGATTTGGGGGCAGGTAGTGGACAATTTGAAGTTGTCCCAGGAGAAGACTCAGCTTTTTGCCAACCGCCGTCGTCGTGTTGGTCCTCGGCTTTGTGTTGGGGACTTGGTGTGGTTGTCTTCTCGTTTTGTCCCTATGAGGGTTTCTTCTCCTAAGTTTAAGCCTCGGTTCATCGGCCCGTACAAGATATTGGAGATTCTTAACCCTGTGTCCTTCCGTTTGGACCTCCCTGCATCTTTTTCTATTCATAATGTTTTTCATCGGTCATTATTGCGCAGGTATGAGGTACCGGTTGTGCCTTCCGTTGAGCCTCCTGCTCCGGTGTTGGTTGAGGGTGAGTTGGAGTACGTTGTGGAAAAGATCTTAGACTCCCGTGTTTCCAGACGGAAACTCCAGTATCTGGTCAAATGGAAGGGATACGGTCAGGAGGATAATTCTTTGGTGACTGCCTCTGATGTTCATGCCTCCGATCTTGTCCGTGCCTTTCATAGGGCTCATCCTGATCGCCCTGGTGGTTCTGGTGAGGGTTCGGTGCCCCCTCCTTGAGGGGGGGGTACTGTTGTGAAATTGGATTCTGGGCTCCCCCGGTGGCCACTGGTGGAATTGAACTTGTGTGCATCATCCTCTCTGTTCACCTGTTCCCATCAGGATGTGGGAGTCTCTATATAACCTTGCTCCTCTGTCAGTTTCATGCCGGTCAACAATGTAATCAGAAGCCTTTCTTTGCATGTTCCTGCTACTAGACAACTCCCAGCTAAGTTGGACTTTCGTCCTTGTTTGTTTTTGCATTTTGTTCCAGTTCACAGCTGCTGTTTCGTTACTGTGTCTGGAAAGCTCTTGTGATCTGAAATTGCCACTCTGGTGTTATGAGTTAATACTAGAGTCTTAAAGTAATTTCTGGATGGTGTTTTGATAGGGTTTTCAGCTGACCATGAAAGTGCCCTTTCTGTCTTCCTGCTATCTAGTAAGCGGACCTCGATTTTGCTAAACCTATTTTCATACTACGTTTGTCATTTCATCTAAAATCACCGCCAATATATGTGGGGGCCTCTGTCTGCCTTTTGGGGAAATTTCTCTAGAGGTGAGCCAGGACTGTATTTTCCTCTGCTAGGATTAGTTAGTCCTCCGGCTGGCGCTGGGCGTCTAGGGATAAAACGTAGGCACGCTACCCGGCCACTGTTAATTGTGCGGCAGGTTTAGTTCATGGTCAGTTTAGATTCCATCTTCCAAGAGCTAGTTCTTATATATGCTGGGCTATGTTCTCTCGCCATTGAGAATCATGACAGAACCGGCAGCGTTGTTTGTTTAAAATTCGCGCGTTTACTTGGTTACGTGAAGTCCCGGCTTGTGATTGGTCACGGCGTCCATGTTGCCGGGACACGGACCAATCACAGCAAGCCGTGACGAAATTTCGTCACGGCTTGCTGTGATTGGTCCGCGTCCCGGCAACATGGCCGCCGTGACCAATCACAAGCCGTGACGTCACGGGAGGCTGGACACGCGCGCATTTTAAAATGCGCGCTTTTCCTTCCTCCCGGCTTGTGATTGGTTGCGCCGCGGTCAACCAATCACAAGCCGTGATGTCACGGGAGGCTGGACACGCGCACATTTTAAAATGCGCGCGTGTCCAGCCTCCAGTGACGTCCCGGCTTGTGATTGGTCACGGCGGCCATGTTGCCGGGACGCGGACCAATCACAGCAAGCCGTGACGTAATTTCGTCACGGCTTGCTGTGATTGGTCCGCGTCCCGGCAACATGGCCGCCGTGACCAATCACAAGCCGGGACTTCACGTAACCAAGTAAACGCGCAAATTTTAAACAAACAACGCTGCCGGTTCCCTCGCTGAGGTCCAGGCTGCGTCGGAGAGGTGAGTATAGCAATATTTTTTATTTTAATTCTCTCTTTTACACATTATTACATTAATGCTGTTGCAATACCCGATACCCGATACCACAAAAGTATCGGATCTCGGTATCGGAATTCCGATACAGCAAATATCGGCCGATACCCGATACTTGCAGTATCGGAATGCTCAACACTAGTCATAAGTATTCAGACCCTTTGCTCAGTATTGAGTAGAAGCACCCTTTTGAGCTAGTACAGCCATGAGTCTTCTTGGGAATAATGCAATACGTTTTTCACACCTGGATTTGGGAAACCTCTGCCATTCTTTTTTGCAGATCCTCTCCAGTTCCATCAGGTTGGATGGTCTTCATGTTCAGGTTTTCATGTCTCTCCAGTTATGCTCAATTGGGTTTAGGCCAGAGCTCTGGCTGGGCCAGTCAAGAATGGTCACAGAGTTGTTCTGAAGCCATTCCTTTGTTATTTTAGCTGTGCTTAGGGTCATTGTCTTGTTGGAAGGTGAACCTTTGACCAAGTCTGAGGTCCAGACCACTCTGGAAGTAGTTTTCATCCAGGATATCTCTGTAGTTGGCCGCATTCATGTTTCCTTCAATGGCAACCAGTCATCCTGTCCCTGCAGCTGAAAAACACCCCCATAGCATGATGCTGCCACCACCATGTTTCACTGTTTGGATTGTATTGGGCAGGTGATGAGCAGTGCCTGGTTTTCTCCATACATACCACTTAGAATTATCACCAAAAAGTTCTATCTTCATCTCATCAGACCAGAGAATCTTATTTCTTATAGTCTGGGAGTCGTTCATGTGTTTTTTTTAGCAAACTCTATGCGGGCTTTCATATGTCTTGCACTGAGAGGCTTCCGTCGGGTCACTCTGCCATAAAGGCCCAACTGGTGGAGGGCTGCAGTGATAGTTGACTTTGTGGAACTTTCACCCATCTCCCTACTGCATCTGTGTAGCTCAGCCACAGTGATCTTGGGGTTCTTCTTTACCTCTCTCACCAAGGCTCTTCTCCAATGATTGCTCAGTTTGGCTGGATGGCCAGGTCTAGGAAGATTTCTGGTGGTCCCAAACTTCTTCCATTTCAGGATTATGGAGGCCACTGTGCTCTTAGGAACCTTGAGTACTGCAGAAATTCTTTTGTAACCTTGGCCAGATGTGTTGCTTGCCACAATTCTGTCTCTGAGTTCATTGGCCAGTTCCTTTGACCTCATGATTTTCATTTGGTCTGACATGCACTGTGAGCTGTGAGGTCTTATATAGACAGGTGTGTGCCTTTACAAATCAAGTCCTATCAGTTTAATTAAACACAGCTGGACTCCAATGAAGGAGTAGAACCATCTCAAGGAGGATTATTATTATTATTATTTATTTATATAGCACCATTGATTCCATGGTGCTGTACATGAGAAGGGGTTACATACAAGTTACAGATATCACTTACAGTAAACAAACTAACAATGACAGACTGATACAGAGGGCGAGGACCCTGCCCTTGCGGGCTTACATTCTACAGGATTATGGGGAAGGAGACAGTAGGTTGAGGGTTCAAGGAGCTCCAGTGAGGCGGTAGTTTCAGTAGTGATGAGGAGGCAGCGGGGTCAGTGCAGGCTATAGGCTTTCCTGAAGAGATGGGTTTTCAGGTTCCGTCTGAAGGATCCGAATGTGGTTGATAGTCGGACATGTTGGGGCAAAGAATTCCAGAGGATGGGGGATATTCGGGAGAAGTCTTGGAGGCGATTGGATGAGGAGCGAATAAGTGTAGAGGAGAGAAGGAGGTCTAGGGAGGACCAGAGATTACATGAGGGAAGATATCGTGAGATTAGTTCAGAGATATATGGAGGAGACAGATTATGGATGGCTTTGTAGGTCAGTATTAGTAATTTGAACTGGATACGCTGAGGGAATGGGAGCCAGTGAAGAGATTTGCAGAGGGGGAAGCAGAGGAGTAGCGAGGAGAGAGATGAATTAGTCGGGCAGCAGAGTTAAGGATGGACTGGAGAGGTGCAAGGGTGTTAGCAGGGAGGCCGCAGAAAAGGATGTTGCAGTAGTCAAGGCGGGAGATGATGAGGGCATGCACAAGCATTTTAGTAGATTGACGGTTGAGGAAAGGACGGATTCTGGAGATATTTTTGAGCTGGAGGCGACAGGAGGTGGAGAGAGCTTGGATGTGCGGTTTGAAGGACAGGGCAGAGTCGAAGGTTACTCCGAGGCAGCGGACTTCCGGTACAGGGGAAAGCATGATGTCATTGATTGCGAATCTGCGATAGATAGGTCAGGTAAGGAAGATCTATGGGATGGAGGGAAGATGATGAGTTCAGATTTGTCCACATTGAGTTTGAGGAAGTGAGAGGAGAAGAAGGAGGATATGGCTGATAGGCACTCTGGGATTCTGGACAGCAGAGCGGTGACGTCTGGGCCAGAGAAGTAGATCTGAGTGTCATCAGCATAGAGGTGGTACTGGAATCCATGGGACTTTATGAGTTGTCCCAAGCCAAGTGTATAGATTGAGACGAGTAGGGGTCCTAGAACAGAGCCTTGGGGGACTCCAACAGAGAGAGGTTGGGATGAGGAGGTAGTGTGGGAGTGGGAGATGCTGAATGTGCGGTTGGAAAGGTACGAGGAGATCCAGGATAGGGCAAGGTCTTTGATGCCAAAGGAGGAGAGAATCTGTAGTAGGAGGCAGTGGTCAACTGTGTTGAAAGCAGAGGACAGGTCTAGAAGGAGGAGTACAGAGTATTGTCCATTAGCTTTGGCGGTAAGTAGGTCGTTAGTGATTTTGGTCACGGCTGTCTCAGTTGAGTGATGGGATCACAAGAAAATGGACAGCGTGCGACTTACATATGAGTGTCTGAGCAAAGGGTCTGAATACTTACGACCATGTGATATTTCTGTTTTTCTTTTTTAATAAATTTGCAAAAATGTTTACATTTTGTTTGTTTTTTTTTAGTCAAGATGGGGTGCAGAGTGTACATTAATAAGAAAAAAATTAACTTTTTTGAATTTACCAAATGGCTGCAATGAAGCAAAGAGTGAAAAATTTAAAGGGGTCTGAATACTTTTCGTGCCCACTGTACATACCTAGGATAATTTTTCCATGCTGGATTCTTCCTCTCTCCTCTACATGAAGTTGCTGCTCTAAAGCAGTCTGTGTGAGAGCGCCTGCCTGCAGAAGGTTTATTTTTTTTCTTTCAAGTATGTACATATATTCATTATGTAAACTAGGGGGCAGGTCAGTGAGGGGTCAGTGACCTGTCAAAATCCATACAGATGAATAACTAATCAGAGCCCCATATGAAGACCCCCCCTCCAGGCCGCCCCGGAGGACAAGCATATCATTACCTTAAAACTGAAAATAAGGATTAAACAACAACCACAAGACGGATTTCATCAACCAAGGTATCATTTTAATCAGTCTAATGACGCCGACCTGACACTGTGTATAGGTTACTGTGCACAATCCTGCTGACAGGTTCCCTTTAAGAACCAATCACATAAGAATAAATAAATGACCAATTGTGAACCAACATTAATATAAACATAGAAGCATTCCAATAATTATGTGAACAAAAAAGATTAAAAAAACCCGGTAAATATAAAGACAATAATTAATAAATGAAAAAGAAATCATTTTTTAAATTAATTCTGTATGGATATTTAGTTTTTAAAGTTAAATCCAATATGTCAGATGCTTCTGCCAATTCCCTCCCCTCTCCAAATATTTAGTCTTTTCTATCCAATAGAACTTAAAATGTGAAATATCTCCCTTCTTTATATTTACTGCTCCCGAGTAGGAGCTATTTTTATTTCTTATATTAGCAAGATGCTAAGCTATGCGTCTTTCTAATTTTCTAAAGCTACATTGAACATATTTGACATTACATGGTCAACATTCGATGCAATAGACAATTTGGTTTGAGTCGCAGTTGATGAATTCATTAATTTTGCGGTTCGCACCATGCGGTAAAGCAAAGGATTTTTTATTTTCAGCAAAGGCATAGACATCGTATAAATTACTTCCACATTTGAAAAAAAGCCTTTCTGGGAAATCTAGGTGGATTTTGGCTTTGGCTTTGGAATTCCTAAAAAGACTGGGTGAAAACATATTGCTCAGAGAAAGACCCCTTCTGACAACACACTGACAACAACCTTTAAGAATTTCTTTGAGTTTCATCTTGATTGATGGCAGGTAAGTAGTTTTAGATATTTTTTTATTTTAATGTTATTGTACTGCAAACTGAATGCTGTCGAAAAAGTAATGGGAAAACATGTTTCACTATTAGACCTGGAACTAATTTTATATAAATGATCTTCCATTAATTTGATATTAACTCTGCATTAATGAGAGGTTTGCTATAGCCTTTTTCAATGAGTCTGTTCCACGCTATTTTGCTTTCCTTAGATAACGCATCCATGTCTGAACAGATGCGTTTGGCCCACACTTATTCTCCATAAGGATTAGATCTTGTAGTGTGGCATGGATAAAAACTTGAAGCTAATAGTACGGTATTCCCTGAAATGTCTTTTCTGTATAGCAATGTATGCATTTTACCCAAAATGGGATCTCCATATAAAAAAATCTAAAAATAAGACATAAATACCAAACTGTAAGTAAACCATTAGTCATAACTGCTATTGTTCAAATAAGAAACAAAATGAGGGAGAGCCGATATGTCTCCAAACCACACAATGAGCAGATCATCTACATATCAGCCATAGTAAACAAAATTATAAAAAAAAGTGGATATTACTAATGATGAGCGAGTTGGACTTTTTTTAATTGAAAATGGACTCAAAATCAACTCTCAAACTTACTGCTAGTTTTTAGAAGATACTTTCTTCAAGTAGTGCCACAGGAAAAGTTCTGCATGTTCCAAGAAAACCACAATTTTTTGCAGGACAATGTGCCATCAGAAGCATCCAAGCAGGGATGGTTTGGGACTGAAATTTAGCACTGACATCTGAAAGCACACAGGCCCATGCTGTCTCAGATGGGGTCTCTATTGCTAATATTACTCTGCCTGGAGTAAATATTTCTACTAATACTGCTATATAATATTTATTAATAATAATAATAATAATAATAATAATAACAATGCAATAATACTATTGCAATATAAAAGACAAATACCAGCAGACCATAGCAATCTATAGCCATCATATACAATAGTGATAACACCAACACTTACTGATCACTAACTACAACCAGTGTACTGGACTGATATTACCATCATACAGTGACCATTTAATGATAATATCGGTTCTATACTAGTGTTCTGCAGACCACATGTCAAAAAGAACAGAAATGAGAATGATTATAAACTTTATTAATCAATAATGGGGTGGTGCAGTGAACATAAAACAGAAAAAAGAAGGCATACATGCATAATAAACAAAGATAACTGTACGTAACATGTGAGTATAAATGTAAAAAAGTTGTAAAAGAAGGGGAAGGTCTGCTGTACTATAAAAGAAAACTCAAGATGAAATTGGTGTATAACGAGCCATGTTCCAGAGTCAATGTTATACCATAGTGGGATCTAAAACAGGTCATTAATAGAGGTAGGGGATCTGTAATGCCACCGGGTCATAGGTGATCAGGTAAATGGTAGATAGCAAGCATAGTAAATAGTCATATAGTGTCATAAGTGACCTAAGTGGCAGCAGAGACTCCCTAAAGATACGCCCACCCCGACGCGCGTTTTGGTGTTGCCTTTGTCAAGGGGTCCTTTCTGTCAATTTCTTTATCTAGCCAGGGTAGAATTAAATGGAAATTGGTGTCGCTAGGGTGTGTGGTTAAGGACATTGTCAAAAATGTTGCTGTGGTTCTGCATTATCATTCCCTTTGACTTCCGGGTCGCCTAGCAAATACTGGTGCTATCTGGTAGGTAACAACCTGCAGAAGACTGACTGGAGCGATGTTGAGAACAGAAGAAATCAACAGGTAAGTATAATACTAGGGGCAGGGAACTTAGATTAGTGGCACCACTCCAGCACTGCATTAAAGAAAAATGCTGGAGTGGCGCTTTAAATTCAGTCGTCGCTCCAATCAGCAAGTCTTGCTTGGAGTCTATGTAAAATGTAGTGCAATTGTCATGAGCCACTATAAGTTTACACATATTGTTAGAAAACACAATTAATATGAGAATTAAGCAGAAAAGAAGTAATATAAAGCTTCTTCTGTTGTTCCCAGCATAAATCATCTGTGGTCAGACCCAGAGAAGTCAATATATTTCCCTCGGCAATGAATTAGAGAACGCAGTCCTTGGATATGTAGGCCTATTGAACCTGACTGCAAGGAATTGGTGTAACGAAACAAAAGACCGTAACATCAGAGTAATGTGTGTCTTGGTACTTGACAACATTTTATGTTTTGGGGGCAAAATTCAAAGCCTTTGGACAGTTAAACTGGAAGACATGTTTTCACCATTATTCCTTATATTTTACTTGGCTCAGGATTCTGGTACTGGAATTGCTTTGTAATAGAAGCATTTCCCCAAGAGATAAAAACATGTGATTTATTAATGTTTCGTATTTTATTTAACAGATAAGTTACTGGCCTCCCTGTTTTATTCTAGTTCAGCATGTGGTCTTTGTTTTTTTATTGTCTCTGCTGAGATTGGAATTAATATGATTAAATATTAAATCAACCCCATAGTTGGGTGAATTTGAAAACTGTGACTGCTCCAGATGGAAATCCTAAAGGTTTTCAAACAGATGCAATATTCTGAAAATACATTTTTGCACAACTATTTCACTTAATTCAGTCAAATGTCCTTTGTGCTTTTCAGGCTCATGTAATATTGACTGATTCAACAACAGAGAGGTGTTGGTCATATCAGTTATACTTTGGTACTTTTTTTTGTTTGTCTAGTGCAGTATTATAATATTTAAATATAACAAATTGGAAATGTAAAACTAACCACTGTTACATACTCTCATTAGATTAACATTACAGTTATGGTGCATATATTTTTAGGGGGTGCAAAAATCATCAATAGAGTAATACATGCTTTGTGCTACATTTTTGTGATATATAACACTCCCAAAAAAGCATTGAAACATTTTTCATGATTCAATTACTCACCCATATAGTATCACATGTTCTGTAGTACATTTCGGTGTTATAAAACAGTTCCAAAAAGCGTATTCCGTGGTGAGGGGTACATTTCTGTGATATTTATCACTGCAAAAAAGCGTTTTCCAAATTTTTTGTAATGCGTTTCTTGATACTTTTTGCTGGTATATTAAACTCTTAAAAAAATATTCCAAAACGTTTTATGGATTCAATGATTCATCGATAAACTGTAACTTGATTATTGTTATATTTTGTTGTTATATTAAACTCACAAAAACCCTTCAAAAACTTTTTATGGATTGAGTGATTCATCCATACATTGTAACACTGTTCTTGCTACATTTCGCTGGTATATTAACCTCTAAAAAAAGCTTCCAAAACTTTTTATTGATTCAAGGATTCATTGATACATTGTAACATGACTCTTGTTGTATTTCGCTGGTATATTAAAGGGTTGTCACGTCTAAGCCGATAAGTCTGCAGCAATTCTGTGTGACTGCAGTCTTATGAATCCTCCCAACACAAGCACTGTGCGCTGCGGTTGAATTATTAGTTATAGACCCAGGACGGAACTGTATGTATGAGTTTCACATATCCCTGGAAAGTGGGTTCGGCTTCACTCTCCATAAACTTGTATCGAGAGAGGCCGCACCCTCTAGTTGGACACATCCACTGATTGGCTGCCTCACTAAACGGGGAACGGGCCTGGCTCTATACAAGTATATGAAGCGAGGTCGCTCCCACTGGTCAATGGTAATATCTTTGGCCTCTTCCCAGACTATTAATATCAATCCACAGCTGTCTGTTTAGCCTTTGTTGGCTTGAATTTATAGGGGGACCGTACGTCATTTTTTTCTGGGGTCCCTCGTAAATTCACCAAGAAAGGCTAAGCAAACAGCTGTGAGTAGGGTTGAGCGAAACGGATCGGTCATTTTCATAAGTCGCCGACTTTTGGCAAAGTCGGGTTTCATGAAACCCGACCCGATCCCAGCGTGGGATCGGCCATGCGGTACACGACCAAAGTCGCGTTTCATATGACGCTTAAAGCGCCATTTCTCAGCCAATGAAGGTGCACGCAGAGTGTGGGCAGCGTGATCACATAGGTCCTGGTCCCCACCATCTTAGAGAAGGGCATGGCAGTGATTGGCTTGCTTTCTGCGGCGTCACAGGGGCTATAAAGGGGCGTTCCCGCCGACCGCCATCTTACTGCTGCTGATCTGAGCATAGGGAGAGGATGCTGCCGCTTCGTCAGAAGCAGGGATAGCGTTAGGCAGGGTAAATTAACCCCCAAACCGCTTGTGCTGTAGCGATTTCCACTGTCCAACACCACCTTTTCTTTGCAGGGACAGTGGAGGCAAGATTTCTGTGCAACAGCTCTGTAGCTTATAAGGCTCCCTGATCGCTGCGTTGCTGTACAAACCAACTGCTTTTTTAAAAGCAAAAATCCTGTTGCTCCTTCCTTTCTGCACAGCTATCTTGTTTGTTTGTCCTCATTTTTTGTGTGCAGCAGTCCTTTTTATTGCTGCCTGCCATACTTTTCAGAGATTATTGTAGGGAGATAGTAATTGTAGAACGGTCCCTTTTTTTTTTTTTTATATCTTCCAGCCACTTTCAGCCCCTGAAACTGTGTAGTGTAAAACAGTGGGCCTGTATTTTTCTGCACTGTCCCACACCTAAGAAGGGAGATTTATATTGCCAATCAGTGCATCTGTGCCAGTGCTGTCTGTGGTATCTGTCATTCATTTTGTGCCACAGAAACTATACTGTGATATAGTGGGCCTGATTAAATCACTTGTCTCCCATAAAAAAAAAAAATGTAAATAAAGGGAGAATAATCTTGCCAAATCTGTGCATCTGTGCCAGTGCTGTCTGTGGTATCTGTCATTCATTTTGTTCATTTTGTGCCACAGAAAATATACTGTGATATAGTGGGCCTGATTAAATCACTTGTCTCCCATATAAATAAAAAAAATTAAAATAAAGGGAGAATAATATTGCCAAATCTGTGCATCTGTGCCAGTGCTGTCTGTGGTATCTGGCAGTCATTTTGTGCCACAGAAACTATACTGTGATATAGTGGGCCTGATTTTTCCCTGCATTCTCCCACACATAAAGAGGGAGATTTCTATTGCCAGTGTGTGCATCTGCGTCACTCCTGTTAGTGGCATATCTGCCAGCCTCTTTCTGCCAATCAAACTGTATAGTGTAATACAGTGGGCCTGATTTTTCCCTGCATTCTCCCACACATAAAGAGGGAGATTTCTATTGCCAGTGTGTGCATCTGCGTCAGTCCTGTTAGTGGCATATCTGCCAGCCTCTTTCTGCCAATCAAACTGTGTAGTGTAATACAGTGGGCCTGATTTTTTCCTGCATTCTCCCACACATAAAAAAGGGAGATTTAAATTCACAGCAAGTTTACGTACACCTTCTACCTGGTTGTACAGGACCACATAACGGTTGTTAGTTTGGTTTCATTTTTCCAAGAATGAGGAAGTCTGGTGGAAGAGGTCGTGGCCGTGGGCGGTCATTGCCAGCTGGTAATGATGGTAGTGGTGGTGGTCGTGGAGCATCAGGTGGTCGTGGGAAAAGCAATATAGACCCTAAGTCTCGAGTTGTTGAGCCCGCGTCATCGTCTGGCTACACAAGGCCTCGAACGCTCCCTTTTCTGGGAGTAGGAAAACCGCTTTTAAAGCCGGAGCAGCAGGAACAAGATTTGTCTTTCCTTGCTGACTCTGCCTCTAGCTCTTTCGCCTCCTCCTCGGAAAGTGCAAAATGTAAAAGGAGCGCGTCATCAGTGGATATTCCCGGTCAGGGACAAGTCGCTTCCTCGTGTTCTTCACCCAGAGCAACAGAGAAGGATGCGTCAGGCGACACAACAGGTTACTCCATGGAGCTCTTTACACATACCGTTCCTGGGTTAGAAAGGGAAATTTTTAAAAGGCCATGCCCATTACAAGATGAATCGGACATGGAGTGCACAGATGCACAGCCACAGCCAGATTATTATGCTGTTCCTTTGACTCAGATCAGAACATTGCCCTCGCAGTGTACTGATCCAGAATCTGACCCTTATGAGACTATTAAGCCCCATCACGAACGCTATAGCACCGGCTTACACGGTGACCCAGAGGAAGGTGCCCAGGACATAGAAGAGGAGGTCATAGATGACACAGTTGCTGACCCCGATTGGCAGCCACTGGGGGAACAGGGTGCAGGCAGCAGTAGCTCTGAAGCGGAGTAGGAGCCGCAGCAGGCATCAACATCGCAACAGGTTCCATCTGGCAGGCCCGTATCTGGTCAAAAATGTGTGGCAAAACCAAAACCAGTTGTAGGACAGCGTGGCCATCCGGTTAAAGTAGCTCAGTGTGCAATGCCTGAAAAGGTATCCGATAGTAGGAAGAGTGCAGTCTGGCATTTTTTTAACCAAGATCCAAATGATCAGTGCAAAGTCATCTGTAAGAAATGCTCAAGGACCTTCAGCAGAGGTCAGAATGTTAAAAATCTAAATACAAGTTGCATGCGTAGACATTTAACCACCATGCACTTGCAAGCCTGGACTAACTACCAAACGTCCCTTAACGTTGTAGCACCCTCTCACAATGAAGCTAGTCAGCAATGCTACATCCCTTCCCTCACTGTAAGCCCACCGTTTACCACACCACCTGCAGTAAATGTGGCGGTTTCGTCGCAAGGCCAAAACAGTCAGGGAATCTGTTATGTACCGGTGACCTTGGAGCCGCATGAGAGACTTTCTCAGGAGTAGGTGGTACCTGTACTGACCGCAAACCCTAAACTAACACCGCAACTAGAAGTAGCCGTGGGATGTACCTAACACGTCCTAGACACCTCGACACAGCCGGAGGACTAAATACCCCTATAGATGGAAATGGGAATTCTATCTTGCCTCAGAGCAGAACCCCAGAGGATAGGCAGCCCCCCACAAATATTGACTGTGAGTATAAGAGGAAAAACACACGCAGGCAGAAAAACAGGATTTAGCAAAAGAGGCACTTCTAGCTAAACAGGAAAGGATAGGACAGAATTCTAAGCGGTCAGTATTAAAATCCTAAAAATATCCACAGCAGATAATACAAATATTCTACATCTAACTAAAGACATAGAAAGTATATCTGCATCTCCTGAGAATCCAGCATGACTGAAAAATCCAAACAAAGTCTAAGCTGGACAAAAACACAATGAATTGCACTGAATTGCAAAGCACACTGCATGTGTGCACAGAGACAAAAAACCAGACACTTATCTTAGCTGAATTGGCAGCAGGGCATGAGGAGCCAGAGAGAGATGCAATCCCTCCAAGTACAATGGCCAACTGGAATGGACTCATGGATCCTGCACACCTAAATACCTAATAGAGCTGCAATCAGCAGAAACACCTGCCCGGATTACAACCCCAAGACAACTGCACTACCACCAACAACCACCGGAGGGAGCCCAAGAGCAGAATGCACAACAGGAATCACCAGGTTCGTGGTAGGAAACACTGTATGTAGGGCAACAGCAAGAATACCATCACCAACCCTCTCTCAGTCTGCCATGTCCACCGGCACCCCCGCTAGTCCCACCCTATGCAGCTCTCCAGTCCAGCTCACCCTACATGAGACTCTCATTAGGAAAAGGAAGTACTCATCCTCGCATCCCCGTACACAGGGTTTGAACGCCCACATTGCTAGACTAATCTCGTTAGAGATGATGCCCTACCGGTTAGTTGAAACCAAAGCTTTCAAAACCCTGATGGACTACGCTGTACCACGCTACGAGCTACCCAGTTGACACTTCTTTTCGTGAAAAGCCATCCCAGCCCTCCACCAGCATGTAAAAGACCACATTGTCCATGCACTCAGGCAATCTGTGAGCAGAAAGGTGCACCTGACAACAGATGCATGGACCAGTAGGCATGGCCAGGGGCGTTACATCTCCATCACAGCACACTGGGTTAATGTGGTGGATGCAGGGTCCACAGGGGACAGCAATATTGGGACAGTTCTTCCTAGCCCACGGTCTAGGAAATGGCTGTAGGCGTTCATCCTCCCTCCTCCTCCTCCTCGTCCTCCAGCAGAAGCGAGAGCTCATCCACAGACCGCAGTCGCACGACCACTCCATCCGCAGCTGGCACTGTTGCACACGAGGTGTCCCACTATGGAACAGCTAGTGGCAAGCGTCAGCAGGCTGTATTGGCAATGAAGTGTTTGGGAGACAACAGACACACCGCGGAAGTTCTGTCCGAGTTCTTGCAGCAAGAAACTCAGTCATGGCTGGGCACTGTACATCTTGAGGCAGGCAAGGTAGTGAGTGATAACGGAAGGAATTTTATGGCTGCCATAGCCCTTTCACAACTGGAACACATTCCTTGCCTGGCTCACACCTTAAACCTTGTGGTGCAGTGCTTTCTAAAAAGTTATCCGGGGTTACACGACCTGCTCCTGAAAGTGCGCAGACTTTGCTCGCACATCCGCCGTTCACCCGTACACTCCAGCCGTATGCAGAACCGTCAGCGGTGTTTGAAACTTCCCCAGCATCGCCTAATCATTGACGTTGCAACAAGGTGGAACTCCACACTGCACATGTTTCAGAGACTGTGCGAACAGAGGCGTGCTGTTATGTATTTGTGGGAGGATACACATACACGGGTAGGCAGTTGGATGGCAGACATGGAGTTGTCAGGAGTGCAGTGGTCGAAGCTACAAGACCTGTGTCAAGTCCTTCAGTGTTTTGAGGAATGTGCACGGCTGGTTAGTGCAGACAGTGCCATAATAAGCATGAGCATCCCCCTAATGCGCCTGCTGATGCAAAGTTTGACGCACATAAAGGAGCAGGCGTCTGCAGCCGAGGACGAGGGAAGCCTAGATGACAGTCAGCCATTGTCAGCTCAGGGAAGTCTACAGAACGAGGTGGGGGGCGAAGAGGAGGAGGACGAGGAGGATGATTGGGATGAGTATTTTTTGGATGAGGAAGCTTCTCAGGGGGCAATAGAAACTGTTGTCGTTGCAAGGCCGGGTTCTGGTTTTTTGAGGGAGACAAGTGACGTTGATTTGCCCGAATGTGCTCCTCAACCCAGTACATGCACTGATTTGACAACTGGAACATTGGCCCACATGGCGGATTATGCCTTGCGTATCCTCAAAAGGGACCCACGCATTATTAAAATGATGACCGATGACGATTACTGGTTGGCCTGCCTCCTTGATCCTCGCTATAAAGGCAAATTGCAAAATATCATGCCACATGAGAACCTCGAACAAATATTGGCAACCAAACAAGCTACTCTTGTAGACTGTTTGATTCAGGCATTCCCAGCACACAGCGCCGGTGATGGTTCTCACATGAGCTGCAGGGGGCATCAGGGCAGAGGTGTTAGAGGTGCACAAATCAGAAGTGGCGTTGGACAGAGGGGTTTTCTGACCAGGTTGTGGAGTGATTTTGCAATGACCGCAGACACGACAGGTACTGCAGCATCAATTCAAAGTGACAGGAGACAACATTTGTCCAGTATGGTTACTAACTATTTTTCCTCCATTATCGATGTTCTCCCTCAACCGTCATTCCGCTTTGATTACTGGGCATCCAAAACAGACACCTGGCCTGAATTGGCCGAATATGCATTGCAGGAGCTTGCTTGCCCAGCAGTTAGTGTGCTATCAGAAAGAGTATTCAGTGCTGCTGGTTCAATACTGACCGAAAAAAGGACTCGTCTGGCGACCCAAAATGTTGATGATCTAACCTTCATTAAAATGAACCACTCATGGATTTCAAATTATTTTTCCCCACCTTTCCCGGCTGACACCTAGCTTTCCTGAAAAAAGGTCTTGCTTTTGGACTGGTGTTACTGACTGTTCCAATCTCTTAATTTGCAGCTGCTGTTTGTACAGCATACGACATGTTTACACCTCCCTAAATGGCCTAACTCCCCCCACGGGGCCGTGGTCTCGCCACTTGGCGCAAGCACCCGTCAGAGTGCCGTTTGTCTGAAGAGGTGGGTGTGCCCACTTTTGGTCGACGGCACTGCCACTGGGTCCCTCATAGTACAATGAAGTGTCTCTGGCGGTGGTGGCGCGCACCCAATGTCAGACACACCGTTGTAACATGAGGGGCCCTGGGCCTGTACCGCCGGCCACGAGAGAGTGTCCCCCCCCAGGTCAAACAGTGCTCTACCACTTGCAAAATTATCTCTCGCTGCTCCACCACTGTTTAGTCTATGCGCTGAAATCCTTCAATGCCTGGCACTGACAATAACCATTTTTTTGACATGTATGATGCTATTTAAAATAGGCAGGGGCCCTGTCCTACATTTACACCAGTAAATACTTTGCGCCAAATTACAATGTCTGAAAGTCAGCATAGGAGCCCACCCCTGTACCTATGTATGGCACCTTTTTTTTTTTGCGAGACATTAACATCTATTTAGTTTTTTGGAGTACTTTCTGTCTGAGGTCCCTCCTTCCAATTGTCCTCCGCCGAGCACACCAATGCTGCCTGTGTACCCCTGCCACATAATGGAAGCTGCATAGAGCCTATTTTTTTTTTTAGGCCTTCTAAGTCTGTCTGTGGTCCCTCCTTCCAATTGTCCTCCACTGAGCACACCAATGCTGCCTGTGTACCCTTGCCACATAATGGAAGCTGCATAGAGCCTATTTTGTTATTTTAGGCCTGCTAAGTCTGTCTGCGGTCCCTCCTTCCAATTGTCCTCCGCTGAGCACACCAATACTGCCTGTGTACCCCTGTAGCCTAGTTTAAACTGCATCGAGCCTGCTTTATTATTTTATGCCTAGGAAGTCTGTCTGCGGTCCCTCCTTGAAATCATCCTCCGCTGACCTCAACAATGCTGCCTGTGTACCCTGTAGCCTACGTAGCCTACTTTAAACTGCATAGAGCCTACTTTCTATTGTAGGCCTACTACCTGTGTCTGTCTCGGCCAGTATACTCCTTGCAGTTGTCCTCCACTGAACAAAGCTATGCCGCCTGTGTACTCCTGTGACCAATTGTGAACTGCATGTATCCTACTTACTTTTTTGTGCCTAGTAACTGTGTAAGCCTGTCATGACAGTTGTCCTCCACCACAGAACCCAGCTATGCCACTTGTGTACTCCTTTTACCAATTTTGAACTTAATATAGCCTTCATTTTTATTTTAGGCCTATTTCCTGTGTCAGAGCCACTAATTACACATGCCCTCCTCCGCTGAACCACGCTATGCTGCAAGTGTACTCCACTTACCAATTTTGAACTGCATTTTGCCTAATTACTTATTTAGGCCTACTTATTGTGTCTGTCTCCCATTACAGTTGTCCTCCACTGTACAAAGCTGAGCTTCAATCTTCAGGCTCTCATTAAGTAGTTGTTGTTAAGATAACAGTGCAGTTGGCCTACTATTTCGGTTGGGGCCTACTAACGGTGTCTGCCGCTCCCTGTTGTTGTCCTTCACTATACAAAGCTGAGCTTCAATCTTCAGGCTCTCATTAAGTAGTTGTTGTTAATATGTGTGTTGGGGCCTACTAACGGTAACTGCCGCTCCCTTGTGTTGTTCTTCACTGTACAAAGCTGAGCTTCAATCTTCAGGCTCTCATTAAGTAGTTGTTGTAAATATGTGTGGTTGGGGCCTACTAACGTTGTCTGCCGCTCCCTGGTGTTGTCCTCCACTGTACAAAGCTGAGCTTCAATCTTCAGGCTCTCATTAAGTAGTTGTTGTTAAGATAACAGTGCAGTTGGCCTACTATTTTGTTTGGGGCCTACTAACGGTGTCTGCCGCTCCCTTGTGTTGTCCTTCACTGTACAAAGCTGAGCTTCAATCTTCAGGCTCTCATTAAGTAGTTGTTGTTAATACAGTATGTGTGGTTGGGGCCTACTAACGGTGTCTGCCGCTCCCTTGTGTTGTTTTTCACTGTACAAAGCTGAGCTTCAATCTTCAGGCTCTCATTAAGTTGTTGTTGTTAATATGTGTGGTTGGGGCCTACTAACGGTGTCTGCCGCTCCCTGGTGTTGTTCTCCACTGTACAAAGCTGAGCTTCAATCTTCAGGCTCTCATTAAGTAGTTGTGGTTAAGATAACAGTGCAGTTGGCCTACTATTTTGTTTGGGGCCTACTAATGGTGTCTGCCGCTCCAAGGTGTTCTCCAGGTTTACTTGCCTGAGCTTCAATCTTCAGGCTCTCATTAAGTAGTTGTTGTTAATATAACACTGCAGTTGGCCTACTAGTGTGGTTGGGGCCTGCTAACGGTGTCTGCCGCTGCTTTCTGTTCTCCACTGAACAGAGCTGAGCTTCAATCTTCAGGCTCTCATTAAGTTGTTGTTTATATAACACTGCAGTTGGCCTACTATTTTGGTTGGGCCTAGTAACGGTGTCTGCCACACCTTGGTGTTGTCCTGTGTTATTTTCCAGAGCTTCAATCTTCAGGCTTTCGGGCTAGATTTGTAATATTAAACTGCATTGGGCCTACTAGTGTGGTTGGGCCCTTAAAACGGGGTCTGCCGCTCCTGGGTTTTCTCCTGTTTTGTTTTCCCGAGCTTCAATCTGCAGGCTTTCGGCCTTTATTTGTAATATTAAACTGCATTGGGCCTACTACTGTGGTTGGGCCCTTAAAACGGTGTCTGCCGCTCCAGAGTTTTCTACTCCACTCAGGGCCGTATTTGCCACTAGGCACTCGAGGGCACGTGCCTAGGGCGGGGACGATGTGGGGGGCGGCACCTGAGCAAGCGAGCAAGGTGTTTCTTTTTTTTTTTTTTTCCACCTCCCGACCACCCCAACCCCCCAGCCCCCCCCGGGACCAGCCTCCCACCAACCCTCCGACCGCCGCCCCCCCGCCTCCCCCGCCCTCCTTGAAGACGATACTCACCTTGCTCCAGCGATGCCTGGTCTCAGCTTCTGTAGCGCGTCCTGAGTGAGCGGTCACGTGGTACCGCTCATTAAGGCTCATGAATATGCGCATATTCATGAGCCTTAATGAGAGCGGTATCACGTGACCGCTCACGCAGGAAGAAGGAGCTGCGAGCCTGCGCCTGTGCACCGGGAGTCGGGACAGAGAGCCGGAGGGATGTCGCTGTCGGCGCGCCCGCTTGGTGTGAGACAGCTGACAGGTGAGTATGAGGGACAGAGGACAGGGGGGATTGAAGGAGGACGGTAAGCCGCCCGTGCCATGGGAGAAGGAGCGGGGGGAGGGGGGAGTGATGAGCCATGCATGGGGGGGAGGGGGGAGTGATGAGCCATGCATGGGGGGAGGGGGGAGTGATGAGCCATGCATGGGGGGGAAGGGGGGAGTGATGAGCCATGCATGGGGGGGAGTGATGAGCCATGCATGAGGGGGGAGTGATGAGCCATGCATACGGGGGGGGGTTGGGGGGGGAGAGATGAGCCATGCATAGGGGGAATATGAGTCATGCATACAAGAGGTGGGGGGGTTATGAGCCATGCATACAGCCAGGGGGGCGGATATGAGCCATGCATACAGGAGGTGGGGGGAATTATGAGCCATGCATAGGAGGATATGAGCCATGCATACAGGTGGGCGGATATGAGCCATGCATACAGGGGGGGGAATTATGAGCCATGAATAGGGGGATATGAGGCATGCATACGGGGGGGGGGGTGGATATCAGCCATGCATACAGGGGGGAATTATGAGCCATGCATAAAGGAGGTGGGGGGAATTATGAGCCATGCATAGGGGGATATGAGCCATGCATACAGGGGAGGGGGGGTGGAGAGATGAGCCATGCATAGGGGGGAATATGAGTCATGCATACAAGAGGTGGGGGGGATATGAGCCATGCATACAGGGGGCGGGGGGGTGGATATGAGCCATGCATACAGGGGGGGAATTATGAGCCATGCATACAGGAGGTGGGGGGAATTATGAGCCATGCATATGGGGATATGAGCCATGCATACGGGGGGGGGGGAATTATGAGCCATGCATACGCGGGGGATATGAGCCATGCATATGGGATGGGAGGAAGATGAGCCATCATGTGCAGTCAATATACAGTATGGAGCATCATGTGCGGTCATTATACAGTATTAAACATCATTTGTGGCCATTATACAGTATGGAGCATCATGTGCGGTCATTATACAGTATGGAGCATCATGTGGGGTCATTATACAGTATGAAGCATCATGTGCGGTCATTATACAGTATGGAGCATCATGTGGGGTCATTATACAGTATGAAGCATCATGTGGGGTCATTATACAGTATGGAGCATCATTTGTGGCCAATATACAGTATGGAGCATCATGTGCAGTCATTATACAGTATGGAGCATCATGTGCGGTCATTATACAGTATGGAGCTTCATGTGCGGTCATTATACAGTATGGAGCATCATGTGTGGTCATTATACAGTATTAAACATCATTTGTGGCCATTATACACTATGGAGCATCATGTGCGGTCATTATACAGTATGGAGCATCATGTGCGGTCATTATACAGTATGGAGCATCATGTGCAGTCATTATACAGTATGGAGCATCATGTGCGGTCATTATACAGTATGGAGCATCATGTGCGGTCATTATACAGTATGGAGCATCATGTGCGGTCATTATACAGTATGGAGCACTGTGTGGCCATTATACAGTGTGCAGCATCATGTGTGGCCATATTTTTTTGGTTATAATTATTGTATATGAAACAGTTGTGATCAGCAGTGCTAAATGGGTGTGGTTGGGACTTGGATATGGGTGTGACTAGTTGTGAAATGGGTGTGGTCAGAGGCGTGGCCTAAAATTTGCCGCGCCGCAACCTTTATGCCTCTTTCCCTTCAAGAGTTGGGAGGTATGGTACCGCATTTGCCAGATCACAGCAAGTGCCACAAATCCCATAGGGAATGAATGAAGCCAAACGCAGTGTTGCCGTAAGTGATCCGTTGTAAGTGATCTGTTACGCGGCAGATGCGAAAAAACTGCCCGATCTGCTGCAAAAGGCTATTTTCACAACAGCGATTCTTGCCAAAGTCACTGCCGATAGTGTCATACTCACCAATGGGGGAAGCAGCACTAAAAGTGCCTAGGGCAGCAGAAACTCTAAATACGGCCCTGACTCCACTGAACAAACCAATGCCGCCTGGTTAGTCCTGTTACCAATTTTGAACTGCATTTAGCCCACTTTATTATTTGGGCCTATATCTGTGTTTCTGCCTCATCCTGCCCATTGCCCAGCCAGTGCTAGATGAGTCTTGTGGTACATTGACCCAGACCACTACATTCCCCTTGCACGCTACACAGCCACAATCTGACCCTGCTGAAAGTCAGGTTCCCCTTCCCGCATACTATACCACCTAACACAGGAACAAAGAGGAAGGTGCAGATGAAAGTGCAGGTTCCTTCGTCAGGTGGGGGGGCATACTCGTTGGCGACGTCACAGGCACAGGGCCCCTTAGAGTATGCAGAAGTGTCGCTGCCGGTGGGAGGCGCCCCCGCCGTGCAAACACACCGCCGTACTTTGAGGGGCCCTGTGCCAGTGCCAATGTGAATGAGTGGGCCCCCCCTGCTTGCTCAGGATCACAGCACTTGCAAAGTGGAAATACTTATCTCTCACTGCTCCACCGCCGTGACGTAGTCCACGTTTCCTGGGCCCACTAAAAACTTGAACCAGCCCTACCTCCCACAACTTTAGCCAAATAACCCCCAATTTCCAATGCCCAACTATTATTATAAAGTTAATTAAGATTGACAAGCTTCAGAAACAAGAATGGATGTTTTCGCCATTAAAATGGGCACTGTAGGTGTTTTCCTGGCCCCCACTCACTGCCGACTATGCTTCCCCATTGACTTGCATTGGGTTTCGTGTTTCGGTCAATCCCCGACTTTTCGCGATAATCGGCCGATTGCACTCGACTCGACTTTTGAGATAGTCGGGTTTCGCAAAACCCGACTAGACCCCCAAAAAGTAAAAGTCACTCAACCCTAGCTGTGAGCTGTTACTAATAACCCAGGAACCTTTTGGGATATTTTCCCAGATTATTAACATCAGTCCCCAGCTGTGAGCTTTCCCTCTGCTGGTTATGAAAATTATGTGGGAGCCCACAGCAGTTTTTTAAATTGAACTATTTTACACAGGCGAGACACAGCTGCTGCTGAATACAACTCCCATCATTGTCGCCTTGTAGTGCTGATGTCAGGGAGACCAAGTGACAATAATGAGGGAGTTTCCTACAGCAGCCAGTGCCTGGGATCAGCACTGGACTGCTTTTCCCAGGTGCCGGTCCATGTCACATGGACACACGGACTGCACACGGATGCCACACTGATATGAAACATGGACACACGGACAGCAATTAGACACACGGATGTCACATGCGTACATATAGATGGCACATGGACATGGAACACAGATCTCACAAGTACTGTTTTTACCTGTACAGGAATCACCAGGACATATGAAGGAGGCCTTATAAGGTGTGGTTCAGTTGAGACTTCTGACAGAAAGTGTGGTTCGTGAGAGGAAGATGCTTCATGACACCAAGTGTGTATTGCTGCTGTAATACCGTAATTTCCCCCGGGATCAATAAAGTGTATCGTATCGTAGGTGCCCTATTCTTCCTTACGTGACTTGACTGAAAATGTTTCTGGTGCTTTTGAAATCAGCAGTTCTTCTGTATGTGGTACTGGGTGGTTTGCACATGAAATGTTTGGATTTCATAAAATTCATAACTTAATTCATAAAATTATTCCTTGAAACGTTTTCCTAATAGGGGGCACCATTGCCGAAATAGCAATTGATAGTGTGATCGGTTGGCTTTCTCCAGATCATTGGCACTGCAAAAGGCTTAGATTGCCACTTCCCCTGCAACCACTGGGTAAGATGTGATGCATATCTACTGCAGCATATGTGTGGAGCTCAACTCTTGTCCTCCTGATCTCCCATTCTGCAGCCAAAATACAGGTTGTAGGCTATCCTTATAATGGTAGTCAAGTTTCTCCTTTGTGATGCAAACGTGACTTCTTTGCATATGTAGCAAAAACTATCCACTTTGTTAACACAAAAATGAATCATATCTGAAAAAACATATAGAAACATGTCAATATGCTAAGAAACTAAGCTAAGAAATCCTAAAACTGTATAAACTGTATACCTTGCACAGAGAGCATTTATAAAAGTAGCTGATGCCGCTGTAATTAGGATTACGTCATCAGAGCTGAGTTGGCGTTTTTGATTGATCACCCTAAGATGATAGAATATTGAAGGTTTAATAGACTAAGATGTAATAGACTTTCTACTATCAGTGCAATAATGATGAGGAACTAATAAAGATGCCATTTTTCTATAAGTCTGTGTGAAAGGTGTCATACATAATTACAATCTCCTTTGGATCTTGAAAATTAGAGTCAATCAGCAAATGTAAGAATCATATTTGTTTTAACCCCTTAACGACCGCCGATACGCCTTTTAACGGCGGCCGCTAAGGGTACTTAAACCACAGCGCCGTTAATTAACGGCGCTGTGGAAAAAGTGAATAGCGCCCCCCAGAGTCGGATTTTTTCTGGGGTCTCGGTTGCCGAGGGTAGCCGAGACCCCAGAGAACATGATTCGGGGGTTTTTTACCGACCCCCGAGTTGCGATCGCCGGTAATTAACCGTTTACCGGCGGTCGCAACAAAAAAAAAAAAAACGCGATGTGCCGTTTAATTTCTCTGTCCTCCGATGTGATCGCACATCGGAGGACAGAGAAATGTGGTCCCCGATGGCCTCCGGTAGCCCCCCAATACTCACCTACCTCCCCCGGTGCTCCTCGTGGGTCCCCATGGGCGCCGCCATCTTTTTTCTGGGAAAAAATGGCGGGCGCACGCGCAGTACGCCCGGCACCCGGAAGATCTTTGGGGTCTCGGCTGCCGGGGGTAGCCGAGACCCCAAAGAACATGATTGGGGACGGTTTGCACCGACCCCTGTTTTGCGATCGCCGGTAATTAACAGTTTACCGGCGACCGCAAAAAAAAAAAAAAAAAAAAAAGCAATCTGTAATTCTCTGTCCTCTGATGTGATCGCACATCAGAGGACAGAGAAATAGGGGGATTCGGGGACCCTATGATACTCACCCGGTGTCCCTGAGTCCTCTTCTGTCTTCTCCTGCCAGCCGGCTTTTTCCTTATGGCGGGCGCATGCGCAGTGCGCCCGCCATCTGCTGCCATCTGCCGGCCGGCAGGAGAAGACGAGTTGGGGCTAAAATTAGGGTTAGGGTTAGAGTTAGGGTTAGAGTTAGGGTTAGGGTTAGGGTTAGAGTTAGGGTTAGAGTTAGGGTTAGGGTTAGGGTTAGAGTTAGAGTTAGGGTTAGGGTTAGAGTTAGGGTTAGGGTTAGAGTTAGGGTTAGGGTTAGGGCTAGAGTTAGGGTTAGGGCTAGGGTTGGGGCTAAATTTAGGGTTAGGGCTAGGGTTAGGGTTAGGCTACTTTCACACTAGCGTTTTTTGGCTTCCGTCGCAATGCGTCGGAGAAAAAACGCATCCTGCAAAAGCACTTGCAGGATGCGTTTTTTCTCCATTGGCTTGCATTAGCGACGCATTGCGACGGATTGCCACATGTCGCATCCATCGTGCGACGGATGCGTCGTGCTTTGGCGGACCGTCGGCACAAAAAAAGCTACATGTAACTTTTTTGTGCGACGTGTCCGCCATTTCCGACCGCGCATGCCCGGCCGGAACTCCGCCCCCGCCTCCCCTCACAATGGGGCAGCGGATGCGTTGAAAAAACAGCATCCACTGCACCCGTTGTGCGGCGCTTACAACGCTAGCGTCGGTATGTCGGCCCGGCACACTGCGATGGGCCGAGTACGACGCTAGTGTGAAAGTAGACTTAGGCTTCTATCACACTTGCGTCGGTACGGGGCGGTCGCAATGCATCGGCCCGACGTACCGACGCACGTTGTGAAAATTGTGCACAACGTGGGCAGCGGATGCAGTTTTTCAACGCATCCGCTGCCCAGTCTATGTCCTGGGGAGGAGGGGGCAGAGTTACGGCCACGCATGCGCGGAAATGGCGGACGCGACGTACAAAAAAAAGGTTACATTGAACTTTTTTTGTGACGACGAGGCTAAAGTTATGGTTAGGGTTGGGGCTAAAGTTAGGGTTAGGGTTGGGGCTAAAGTTAGGGTTAGAGTTGGGATTAGGGTTTGGATTAGGGTTGGGATTAGGGTTACGTTTGGGATTAGGGTTAGGGGTGTGTTGGATTTAGGGTTTTGATTAGGGTTATGGTTAGGGTTGAGATTAGGGCTGTTTTGGGGTTAGGGTTGTGATTATCGTTAGGGTTGTGATTAGGATTATGGATCGGGTTAAGATTAGGGTTAGGGGTGTGTTGGAGTTAGGGTTGGAGTTATAATTTGGGGGTTTCCACTGTTTAGGTACATCAGGGGGGTCTCCAAACACGACAGCCAATTTTGCGCTAAAAAAGTCAAATGGTGCTCCCTCCCTTCTGAGCTCTGCCGTGCGCCCAAACAGTGGTTTACCCCCACATATGGGGCATCAGCGTACTCGGGATAAATTGGACAACAACTTTTGGGGTCCAATTTCTCCTGTTACCCTTGTGAAAATAAAAACTTGGGGGCTAAAAATCTTTTTTGTGGGAAAAAAAATATTTTTTTATTTTCACTACTCTGCATTATAAACTTCTGTGAAGCACTTGAGCATTCAAAGTTCTCACCACATATCTAGATAAGTTCCTTAGGGGGTCTAGTTTCCAAAATTTGGTCACTTGTGGGGGGTTTCTACTGTTTAGGTACATCAGGGGCTCTGCAAACGCAACATAACACCCACAGACAATTCTATCAAAGTCTGAATTCCAAAATGGCGCTCCTTCTCTTCCGAGCTCTGCCGTGCGCCCAAACAGTGGTTTACCCCCACATATTGGGTACCAGCATACTCAGAACAAATTGGACAACAACTTTTGGGGTCCAATTTCTCTTGTTACCCTTGTGAAAATAAAAATTTGGGGGCTAAAAAAATCTTTTTTGTGGGAAAAAAAATATTTTTTATTTTCACTACTATGCATTATAAACTTCTGTGAAGCACTTGGGCATTCAAAGTTCTCACCACATATCTAGATAAGTTCCTAGGGGGGTCTATTTTCCAAAATAGGGTCAATTGTTGGGAGTTTCTACTGTTTAGGTACATTAGGGGTCTGCAAACGCAACATAACGCCCGCAGACAATTCTATCAAAGTCTGCATTCCAAAATGGTGCTCCTTCCCTTCCGAGCTCTGCCGTGTGCCCAAGCAGTGGTTTACCCCCACATTTGGGGTACCAGCATACTCAGGACAAATTGGACAACAACTTTTGGGGTCCAATTTCTCTTGTTACCCTTGTGAAAATAAAAACTTGGGGGCTAAAAAATCTTTATTGTTAAAAAAAAAAATATTTTTCATTTTCACGACTCTGCATTATAAACTTCTGTGATGCACTTGGGCATTCAAAGTTCTCACTACACATCTAGATAAGTTCCATGGGGGGTCTAGTTTCCAAAATGGGGTCACTTTTGGGGGGTTTCTACTGTTTAGGCACATCAGGGGCTCTCCAAACGCGACATGGCGTCCGATCTCAATTCCAGTCAATTTTGCATTGAAAAGTCAAATGGCGCTCCTTTGCTTCCGAGCTCAGCCATGCACCCAAACAGTGGTTTACCCCCACATACGGGGTGTCGGCGTACTCAAGACAAATTGTACAACAACTTCTGGTGTCCATTTTCTCCTGTTACCCTTGGTAAAAGAAAAATTTGGAGGCAAAAAGATCATTTTTGTAGAAAAATGCGATTTTTTTATTTTCACAGCTCTACGTTATAAACTTCTGTGAAGCACCTGGGGGTTTAAAGTGCTCACCACACATCTAGATAAGTTCCTTAAGAGGTCTAGTTTCCAAAATGGTGTCATTTGTGGGGGGTCTCCACTGTTTAGGCACATCAGCGGCTCTCCAAACGTGACATGGCGTCCGATCTCAATTCCAGCCAATTCTACATTGAAAAAGTAAAACGACACTCCTTCTCTTCCAAGCTCTGCGGTGCGCCCAAACAGTGGTTTACCCCCACATTTGGGGTATCAACGTACTCAGGAGAAATTACACAACAACTTTTGTGGTCTAATTTCTCCTGTTACCCTTGTCAAAATAAAAATTTGGGGGCAAAAAGATCATTTTTGTAGAAAAAATGCGATTTTTTATTTTCACGGCTTTACGTTATAAACTTCTGTGAAGCACTTGGGGGTGCAAAGTGCTCACCGAATATCTAGATAAGTTCCTTAAGGGGTCTAGTTTCCAAAATGGTATCACTTGTGGGGGGTTTCCACTGTTTAGGCACATCAGGGGCTCTCCAAACGCGACATGGCATCCGATCTCAATTCCAGCCAATTCTGCATTGAAAAAGTCAAACGGTGCTCCTTCACTTCCAAGCTCTGCGGTGCGCCCAAACAGTGGTTTACCCCCACATATGGGGTATTGACGTACTCAGGAGAAATTGCACAACAACTTTTGTGGTCTAATTTCTCCTGTTACCCTTGTGAAAATAAGAATTTGTGGGCGAAAAAATCATTTTTGTGAAAACAAATGCGATTTTTTATTTTCACGGCTCTACGTTATAAACTTCTGTGAAGCACTTGGGGGTTCAAAGTGCTCACCACACATCTAGATAAGTTCCTTAAGGGGTCTAGTTTCCAAAATGGTATCACTTGTGGGGGGTTTCCACTGTTTAGGCACATTAGGGGCTCCCGAAACGCGACATGGCGTCTGATGTCAATTCCAGCCAATTCTGCATTGAGACAGTCAAACGGTGCTCCTTCACTTCCAAGCTCTGCGGTGCGCCCAAACAGTGGTTTACCTCCACATATGGGGTATCGGTGTACTCAGGAAAAATTGCACAACAAAATTTGTGGTTAAATTTCTGTTTTTACACTTGTGAAAATTAAAAAAAATGGTTCTGAAGTAAAATGTTTGGAAAAAAAAGTTAAATGTTCATTTTTTTCTTCCACATTGTTTCAGTTCCTGTGAAGTACGTAAAGGGTTAATAAACTTCTTGAATGTGGTTTTGAGCAGCTTGAGGGGTGCAGTTTTTTAGAATGGTGTCACACTTGGTTATTTTCTATCATATAGACCCCTCAAAATGACTTCAAATGAGATGTGGTCCCTAAAAAAAAATGGTGTTGTAAAAATGAGAAATTGCTGGTCAACTTTTAACCCTTATAACTCCCTAACAAAAAAAAAAATTGTTTCCAAAATTGTGCTAATGTAAAGTAGACATGTGGGAAATGTTATTTATTAACTATTTTTTGTGACATATCTCTCTGATTTAAGGGCATAAAAATACAAAGTTTGAAAATTGCAAAATTTTAAAAATTTTCACCATATTTCCATTTTTTTCATAAATAATCGCAAGTAATATCGAAGAAATGTTACCACTAACTTGAAGTACAATATGTCACGAAAAAACAATCTCAGAATCAGTGGGATCCGATAAAGCGTTCCAGAGTTATAACCTCTTAAAGTGACACTGGTCAGAATTGTAAAAATTGGGTCGGTCATTAAGTACCAAATTGGCTCTGTCACTAAGGGGTTAAACATCATAAAATTAGTTAGATTCAACTGTTTTTGCTCTGAATCAATATGGCTGTTGAACAATGTCATTGAATTTTTGCTATTTTTTATGTATTTTCCCTTAATGATGCCCTTTTGGTGCAGATTTGAAGCAGATTTTAAATACATTTTTATATTACAGAAAATCTTTGATTCTGCACTTAAAAATGTTTTATACATGCTTTTTTTTCCGGTTCCCTAAAAAAATGAAATACAATATAACAAAGAGTGAAAAATTTAAAGAGGTCTGAATACTTTCTGTACCCACTGTAGTTCAGCAAGAAGGTGCTCATGTGTCTGGCGCTTTCATGAGGTTCAAGTCCATGGTTTGTTGGTGGCAGGGTAACATTCAAGGTTGCTTCCTACCTCCCCTCCCACCAACCACGGACAACAGAGAGGGGATCATTATCCTCTTCATCTCGGGACTGTTGCGTTTCCATCACCTCATCCTCCTCCATTTGTTCTTCTACTTCTGCACCTTCACTAACAGTTTGTCTGATGCCATGAGCCCTTTGGATCACTGTAAGCCACCCTTCCATGGCACCAGCCAGTGCGAAGACAGTCCGGAAATTTGAGATATTGCTATCCCTTCCGCTTCCTCCTCTACTTCCATCTTGTTCTCTGGAACCACCACCTCCTCACACAGACTATTCAAAGTGTGCTTCAGGATGTAGATGACCTGAATAATGATGCTGATGACGGCGGTGCTAGCTATCTTAGTAACCATTTCAATGTGCAGAAGGGTGCAGAGGTCCTTCATCAGTGCCCAGTCCGCAAGCGTCATTTGCACTATTCCCTTACTGTGTTGGCCCTGGCTATGCAATAGGACATACTGCACCAGGGCTCGTCGCTGCTGCTACAGTTACTGCAACATGTGCAGAGTGCAATTCCACCATGTAAGAACATCGCAAAATCAAATGGTTAACTGGTAGGCCAAAAGACCTCTGTAGTGATGCAAGTCAATGACCTGCGGGGTGCATTCGTCGGAAGTGAGCACACACCAACCGTGCTTTCTGCAGCAGCACATACAGGCCAAGATAGTGGGGGCAGAAATTGCTGTACCACCAGGTTGAGGACGTGAGCCATGCAAGGCATGTGTGTGAGCTTGCCCCGGCCTAGGGCCACCACCAGGTTTGTACCGTTATCATACATGGCCTTCCCTGGCTCCAGGTTCAGTAAAGACAGCCATTGCTCTAACTCGACCTGGATAGCTGTTCACAACTCTTGAGCTGTGTGACTGCGATCTCCAAGGCATATTAATTTGAACATTGCCTTATTGCGGTGAGCCATGGCTGTGCAGTACAGAGGAGAGGGATTCTTTCTGCACTGTTGGAGCGCATGTCTGATTGAGGGAGATGTTGAGGACACAGGTGGAGGCCCTAGAGGAGTTGGAGGAGCCAGAAGCAGTGGAGGAACTTTTAGATGCAGAGGTTTTTTCCGCAAGCCTTGGGGAATCAAAGACTTATGGAGCAGCCCCTTGACCACCTGATCCCACAGCCACCAGTAACCAAGTGCCCAGTCAGCGAGATGTAACACCCCTTCCCATGTTTGCTCGTCCAGGTATCAGTGGTGAAATGCACCCTGGCAGACATAGATTTTTCTAAGGGAATGGGTGATGTTGTCTGTGACATGCTGGTGTAGCACAGGCACAGCTTTCTAAGAGAAGTAATTGTGACTGGGCAACTGGTACTGGGGGACTGTAATGGTCATCAACTTTCTGAAACCATCTGTATCCACCAGATGGAAAGGCAGCATTTTCGTGGCCAACAAATTGGAGATGCTGGAGTTCAGCTCTTATCTTTAGCATGTGTAGGAGGAAACATTCTTTTATGTGACCACAACTGCGGGATCGAGGACTGGCTGCTGTGCTGAGAGAGGGTGGAGCACAGAGAACAGGACAAACTGCTGGACTGTGAGTGAGGTGCAGGCAGTGATGTTATGGTTATTTGCGAAAGATGTGTTGTGTTAGGTTACACAAAAATAGCAGTTGTGTACACTTCCATAACAACTGTCAGGCTCTCACTCACCCTGACTGTGGGGGGTAAACACGTGGAGTTTCTGTGGCCAAAGACCTGTGTGAGAAGACTTGGCACAGTGACGGAGTAGGAAAGTTAGGGTTAGAGTTGGGATTAGGGTTTGGATTAGGGTTGGGATTAGGGTTACGTTTGGGATTAGGGTTAGGGGTGTGTTGGATTTAGGGTTTTGATTAGGGTTATGGTTAGGGTTGAGATTAGGGCTGTTTTGGGGTTAGGGTTGTGATTATCGTTAGGGTTGTGATTAGGATTATGGATCGGGTTAAGATTAGGGTTAGGGGTGTGTTGGAGTTAGGGTTGGAGTTATAATTTGGGGGTTTCCACTGTTTAGGTACATCAGGGGGGTCTCCAAACACGACAGCCAATTTTGCGCTAAAAAAGTCAAATGGTGCTCCCTCCCTTCTGAGCTCTGCCGTGCGCCCAAACAGTGGTTTACCCCCACATATGGGGCATCAGCGTACTCGGGATAAATTGGACAACAACTTTTGGGGTCCAATTTCTCCTGTTACCCTTGTGAAAATAAAAACTTGGGGGCTAAAAATCTTTTTTGTGGGAAAAAAAATATTTTTTTATTTTCACTACTCTGCATTATAAACTTCTGTGAAGCACTTGAGCATTCAAAGTTCTCACCACATATCTAGATAAGTTCCTTAGGGGGTCTAGTTTCCAAAATTTGGTCACTTGTGGGGGGTTTCTACTGTTTAGGTACATCAGGGGCTCTGCAAACGCAACATAACACCCACAGACAATTCTATCAAAGTCTGAATTCCAAAATGGCGCTCCTTCTCTTCCGAGCTCTGCCGTGCGCCCAAACAGTGGTTTACCCCCACATATTGGGTACCAGCATACTCAGAACAAATTGGACAACAACTTTTGGGGTCCAATTTCTCTTGTTACCCTTGTGAAAATAAAAATTTGGGGGCTAAAAAAATCTTTTTTGTGGGAAAAAAAATATTTTTTATTTTCACTACTATGCATTATAAACTTCTGTGAAGCACTTGGGCATTCAAAGTTCTCACCACATATCTAGATAAGTTCCTAGGGGGGTCTATTTTCCAAAATAGGGTCAATTGTTGGGAGTTTCTACTGTTTAGGTACATTAGGGGTCTGCAAACGCAACATAACGCCCGCAGACAATTCTATCAAAGTCTGCATTCCAAAATGGTGCTCCTTCCCTTCCGAGCTCTGCCGTGTGCCCAAGCAGTGGTTTACCCCCACATTTGGGGTACCAGCATACTCAGGACAAATTGGACAACAACTTTTGGGGTCCAATTTCTCTTGTTACCCTTGTGAAAATAAAAACTTGGGGGCTAAAAAATCTTTATTGTTAAAAAAAAAAATATTTTTCATTTTCACGACTCTGCATTATAAACTTCTGTGATGCACTTGGGCATTCAAAGTTCTCACTACACATCTAGATAAGTTCCATGGGGGGTCTAGTTTCCAAAATGGGGTCACTTTTGGGGGGTTTCTACTGTTTAGGCACATCAGGGGCTCTCCAAACGCGACATGGCGTCCGATCTCAATTCCAGTCAATTTTGCATTGAAAAGTCAAATGGCGCTCCTTTGCTTCCGAGCTCAGCCATGCACCCAAACAGTGGTTTACCCCCACATACGGGGTGTCGGCGTACTCAAGACAAATTGTACAACAACTTCTGGTGTCCATTTTCTCCTGTTACCCTTGGTAAAAGAAAAATTTGGAGGCAAAAAGATCATTTTTGTAGAAAAATGCGATTTTTTTATTTTCACAGCTCTACGTTATAAACTTCTGTGAAGCACCTGGGGGTTTAAAGTGCTCACCACACATCTAGATAAGTTCCTTAAGAGGTCTAGTTTCCAAAATGGTGTCATTTGTGGGGGGTCTCCACTGTTTAGGCACATCAGCGGCTCTCCAAACGTGACATGGCGTCCGATCTCAATTCCAGCCAATTCTACATTGAAAAAGTAAAACGACACTCCTTCTCTTCCAAGCTCTGCGGTGCGCCCAAACAGTGGTTTACCCCCACATTTGGGGTATCAACGTACTCAGGAGAAATTACACAACAACTTTTGTGGTCTAATTTCTCCTGTTACCCTTGTCAAAATAAAAATTTGGGGGCAAAAAGATCATTTTTGTAGAAAAAATGCGATTTTTTATTTTCACGGCTTTACGTTATAAACTTCTGTGAAGCACTTGGGGGTGCAAAGTGCTCACCGAATATCTAGATAAGTTCCTTAAGGGGTCTAGTTTCCAAAATGGTATCACTTGTGGGGGGTTTCCACTGTTTAGGCACATCAGGGGCTCTCCAAACGCGACATGGCATCCGATCTCAATTCCAGCCAATTCTGCATTGAAAAAGTCAAACGGTGCTCCTTCACTTCCAAGCTCTGCGGTGCGCCCAAACAGTGGTTTACCCCCACATATGGGGTATTGACGTACTCAGGAGAAATTGCACAACAACTTTTGTGGTCTAATTTCTCCTGTTACCCTTGTGAAAATAAGAATTTGTGGGCGAAAAAATCATTTTTGTGAAAACAAATGCGATTTTTTATTTTCACGGCTCTACGTTATAAACTTCTGTGAAGCACTTGGGGGTTCAAAGTGCTCACCACACATCTAGATAAGTTCCTTAAGGGGTCTAGTTTCCAAAATGGTATCACTTGTGGGGGGTTTCCACTGTTTAGGCACATTAGGGGCTCCCGAAACGCGACATGGCGTCTGATGTCAATTCCAGCCAATTCTGCATTGAGACAGTCAAACGGTGCTCCTTCACTTCCAAGCTCTGCGGTGCGCCCAAACAGTGGTTTACCTCCACATATGGGGTATCGGTGTACTCAGGAAAAATTGCACAACAAAATTTGTGGTTAAATTTCTGTTTTTACACTTGTGAAAATTAAAAAAAATGGTTCTGAAGTAAAATGTTTGGAAAAAAAAGTTAAATGTTCATTTTTTTCTTCCACATTGTTTCAGTTCCTGTGAAGTACGTAAAGGGTTAATAAACTTCTTGAATGTGGTTTTGAGCAGCTTGAGGGGTGCAGTTTTTTAGAATGGTGTCACACTTGGTTATTTTCTATCATATAGACCCCTCAAAATGACTTCAAATGAGATGTGGTCCCTAAAAAAAAATGGTGTTGTAAAAATGAGAAATTGCTGGTCAACTTTTAACCCTTATAACTCCCTAACAAAAAAAAAAATTGTTTCCAAAATTGTGCTAATGTAAAGTAGACATGTGGGAAATGTTATTTATTAACTATTTTTTGTGACATATCTCTCTGATTTAAGGGCATAAAAATACAAAGTTTGAAAATTGCAAAATTTTAAAAATTTTCACCATATTTCCATTTTTTTCATAAATAATCGCAAGTAATATCGAAGAAATGTTACCACTAACTTGAAGTACAATATGTCACGAAAAAACAATCTCAGAATCAGTGGGATCCGATAAAGCGTTCCAGAGTTATAACCTCTTAAAGTGACACTGGTCAGAATTGTAAAAATTGGGTCGGTCATTAAGTACCAAATTGGCTCTGTCACTAAGGGGTTAAACATCATAAAATTAGTTAGATTCAACTGTTTTTGCTCTGAATCAATATGGCTGTTGAACAATGTCATTGAATTTTTGCTATTTTTTATGTATTTTCCCTTAATGATGCCCTTTTGGTGCAGATTTGAAGCAGATTTTAAATACATTTTTATATTACAGAAAATCTTTGATTCTGCACTTAAAAATGTTTTATACATGCTTTTTTTTCCGGTTCCCTAAAAAAATGAAATACAATATAACAAAGAGTGAAAAATTTAAAGAGGTCTGAATACTTTCTGTACCCACTGTAGTTCAGCAAGAAGGTGCTCATGTGTCTGGCGCTTTCATGAGGTTCAAGTCCATGGTTTGTTGGTGGCAGGGTAACATTCAAGGTTGCTTCCTACCTCCCCTCCCACCAACCACGGACAACAGAGAGGGGATCATTATCCTCTTCATCTCGGGACTGTTGCGTTTCCATCACCTCATCCTCCTCCATTTGTTCTTCTACTTCTGCACCTTCACTAACAGTTTGTCTGATGCCATGAGCCCTTTGGATCACTGTAAGCCACCCTTCCATGGCACCAGCCAGTGCGAAGACAGTCCGGAAATTTGAGATATTGCTATCCCTTCCGCTTCCTCCTCTACTTCCATCTTGTTCTCTGGAACCACCACCTCCTCACACAGACTATTCAAAGTGTGCTTCAGGATGTAGATGACCTGAATAATGATGCTGATGACGGCGGTGCTAGCTATCTTAGTAACCATTTCAATGTGCAGAAGGGTGCAGAGGTCCTTCATCAGTGCCCAGTCCGCAAGCGTCATTTGCACTATTCCCTTACTGTGTTGGCCCTGGCTATGCAATAGGACATACTGCACCAGGGCTCGTCGCTGCTGCTACAGTTACTGCAACATGTGCAGAGTGCAATTCCACCATGTAAGAACATCGCAAAATCAAATGGTTAACTGGTAGGCCAAAAGACCTCTGTAGTGATGCAAGTCAATGACCTGCGGGGTGCATTCGTCGGAAGTGAGCACACACCAACCGTGCTTTCTGCAGCAGCACATACAGGCCAAGATAGTGGGGGCAGAAATTGCTGTACCACCAGGTTGAGGACGTGAGCCATGCAAGGCATGTGTGTGAGCTTGCCCCGGCCTAGGGCCACCACCAGGTTTGTACCGTTATCATACATGGCCTTCCCTGGCTCCAGGTTCAGTAAAGACAGCCATTGCTCTAACTCGACCTGGATAGCTGTTCACAACTCTTGAGCTGTGTGACTGCGATCTCCAAGGCATATTAATTTGAACATTGCCTTATTGCGGTGAGCCATGGCTGTGCAGTACAGAGGAGAGGGATTCTTTCTGCACTGTTGGAGCGCATGTCTGATTGAGGGAGATGTTGAGGACACAGGTGGAGGCCCTAGAGGAGTTGGAGGAGCCAGAAGCAGTGGAGGAACTTTTAGATGCAGAGGTTTTTTCCGCAAGCCTTGGGGAATCAAAGACTTATGGAGCAGCCCCTTGACCACCTGATCCCACAGCCACCAGTAACCAAGTGCCCAGTCAGCGAGATGTAACACCCCTTCCCATGTTTGCTCGTCCAGGTATCAGTGGTGAAATGCACCCTGGCAGACATAGATTTTTCTAAGGGAATGGGTGATGTTGTCTGTGACATGCTGGTGTAGCACAGGCACAGCTTTCTAAGAGAAGTAATTGTGACTGGGCAACTGGTACTGGGGGACTGTAATGGTCATCAACTTTCTGAAACCATCTGTATCCACCAGATGGAAAGGCAGCATTTTCGTGGCCAACAAATTGGAGATGCTGGAGTTCAGCTCTTATCTTTAGCATGTGTAGGAGGAAACATTCTTTTATGTGACCACAACTGCGGGATCGAGGACTGGCTGCTGTGCTGAGAGAGGGTGGAGCACAGAGAACAGGACAAACTGCTGGACTGTGAGTGAGGTGCAGGCAGTGATGTTATGGTTATTTGCGAAAGATGTGTTGTGTTAGGTTACACAAAAATAGCAGTTGTGTACACTTCCATAACAACTGTCAGGCTCTCACTCACCCTGACTGTGGGGGGTAAACACGTGGAGTTTCTGTGGCCAAAGACCTGTGTGAGAAGACTTGGCACAGTGACGGAGTAGGAAGAAGCAGCAGATATGGTTGATGGGATGGCCAGTGGTGGGCGAGGCTCGCTAGTCTGCATTTTAGTGCAGTGAGTTTCCCACATGTTGATGATGCATGTGCTGGTTCATGTATACAGTTGTCAGACTATTGCAATTTTTGCCTCTACTGAGTTTTTTTCCAAATTTGGCAGATAATGTTAATTGGGTCATCCTTTGCAGTCTCAAAAAAGCCCAGGCTAGGCCTTTTTGTCTTCAAGTTTCTTGGTGGTGTGTGAACATGTTCCTATAGACTTGTTCTCTGTGCAAGTAGCCCATGTGTTTCTGTTTCTATAATTGTTCTCTTGTGTCTACAAGACTAGGGAGTTATCCACCACTCCTTGTGGGCTATCTGCACAAAAGCTGTTCCACTCAGCGTGTCCACATGGACATTTCCTCTCTGAACCCTGTTCACACAGGTAATATACAGATGATCAGGTTTTTAAATACATCAGATAGGGATTGCATACATCAGTTAGGACTGCTCTATATGGGTATACCTTGATGTTTGGTGGAACAGCTTAGTATACGTTTTTTGCAAAAAACGTATCAACCAAATACCCTGTTTTTTACATCTTTTCACTAGCACTTGCGGCTTACTGTGATTTTTGGAAACTGAGTGTTTTTGGTTTTACTATGCTTTTTTGTGTCTTCAAGTTTCTTGGAGGTGTGTGAACATGTTCCTACAGACTTGTTCACTGTGCAAGTAGTCCATGTGTTTCTGTTTCTATAATTGTTCTCTTGTGTCTACAAGACTAGGGAGTTATCCACCACTCCTTGTGGGCTATCTGCACAAAAGCTGTTCCACTCAGCGTGTCCACATGGACATTTCCTCTCTGAACCCTGTTCACACAGGTAATATACAGATGATCAGGTTTTTAAATACATCAGATAGGGATTGCATACATCAGTTAGGACTGCTCTATATGGGTATACCTTGATGTTTGGTGGAACAGCTTAGTATACATTTTTTGCAAAAAACGTATCAACCAAATACCCTGTTTTTTACATCTTTTCACTAGCACTTGCGGCTTACTGTGATTTTTGGAAACTGAGTGTTTTTGGTTTTACTATGCTTTTTTGTGTCTTCAAGTTTCTTGGAGGTGTGTGAACATGTTCCTACAGACTTGTTCACTGTGCAAGTAGTCCATGTGTTTCTGTTTCTATAATTGTTCTCTTGTGTCTACAAGACTAGGGAGTTATCCACCACTCCTTGTGGGCTATCTGCACAAAAGCTGTTCCACTCAGCGTGTCCACATGGACATTTCCTCTCTGAACCCTGTTCACACAGGTAATATACAGATGATCAGGTTTTAAATACATCAGATAGGGATTGCATACATCAGTTATGACTGCTCTATATGGGTATACCTTGAAGTTTGGTGGAGCAGCTTAGTATACATTTTTTGCAAAAACGTATCAACCAAATGCCCTGTTTTTTTACATCTTTTCACTAGCACTTGCGGATTACTGTGATTTTTTGAAACTGAGTGTTTTTGGCTTTACTATGCTCTTTTGTGTCTTCAAGTTTCTTGGTGGTGTGTGAACATGTTCCCACAGACTTGTTCACTGTGCAAGTAGTCCATGTGTTTCTGTTTCTATAATTGTTCTCTTGTGTCTACAAGACTAGGGAGTTATCCACCACTCCTTGCGGGCTATCTGCACAAAAGCTGTTCCACTCAGCGTGTCCACATGGACATTTCCTCTCTGAACCCCGTTCACACAGGTAATAAACAGATGATCAGGTTTTTAAATACATCAGATAGGGATTGCATACATCGGTTAGGACTGCTCTATATGGGTATACCTTGACATTTGGTGGAGCAGCTTAGTATACATTTTTTGCAAAAAACGTATCAACCAAATGCCCTGTTTTTTACATCTTTTTACTAGCACTTGCAGCTTACTGTGATTTTTGGAAACTGAGTGTTTTTGGTTTTACTATGCTCTTTTGTGTCTTCAAGTTTCTTGGTGGTGTGTGAACATGTTCCACAGACTTGTTCACTGTGCAAGTAGCCCATGTGTTTCTGTTTCCATATATACTCATGTATAAGCCGAGATTTTCAGCACTTTTTTTGTGCTAAAAATGCCCCCCTTGGCTTATACACGAGTCATTGTCCATAAAGCCAGCAGGGGGAGGGGAGCGGCGGAGCAACGGCCGGAGCCGGCTAACAGAAGACATCATAATTACCCTCCTCACGCCGTCGCTGCATTTCCGTCCTGGCGCTGGTAGCTCCTCCTGTGCTGAGTAGTCACGTGGTACAGTTCATTAAGGTAATGAATATGCATGCTTCTCCACTCCCATAGGCGTGGAGCGCATATTCATTACATTAATGAGCGGTACCACGTGACCGCTCCGCACAGGAGAACTGCTGTTCCGGGACAACGGAGATGCAGCGACGACGCAAGAAAGGTGAGTCGGACGGGGGTGTGTGAGTCATGCATACAACAATGGGACGGGGGGTGAGCCATGTTGGACTGGGGGAGTCATGCATACAACAGGGGGAGCCACACATACCAGGACAGGACAGGGGGAAGCCACACATAGCAATACAGGATGGGGGAGCCACACATACCAGGACAGGATGGGGGAGCCACACATACCAGGACAGGATGAGGGAGCCACACATAGCAGGACAGGACCGGGGAGCCACACATACCAGGACAAAATGAGAGAGCCACATACCACAAATTGTGTAGGCTTGGGCTGGCAATGTTTATACGCAGATGCAAGGTTTTGCCCAGCAATGTGGATGATGCAGGAGGCGTTATCTACGTCATTCAGAGGAGGAGGACTGTGAATAGCAACTGGGAGATGCCGCAAGAAGGACAACTATTAAACCAGATCATCAGGATTTGCCTAGAGTGTGGGAGAATTTCAAAAGGATTTTGGGAGTTGTACAGGGGGGAAGTTTAAGGTGGTTATATACCCCTATATGGAATGCAGGACAGGCACTGATTAAGGTGCAAGTCTTAGTTCAGACATGAAGAAACTTGTGACAGCTCCCATTTAATTAATCATCATTGTATCATTACAATTAAAAAAGTCGATTATTCGCATTATCAATTAGTCATTTATCTTTACATAGAGTAATTCTATCATTGTTTTAAATAAAACTTACTCTATCATTGTTTTAAATGAAGCTTACATTAATATTTGTTTTGATTCTTTTTATTTGACTGCTTATAAAACCCCTTGATATATCTGTTCTAGTGATGAGTGAGTGTACTCATTGCTCGGGTCTCCTGTTGTGAATTTGGTTTTTGGGCTCCCCCGGTGGTCGCTGGTGGTACTGGACTTGTGTGCTTCACTTTCTCTGTTCACCTGTTTTCATCAGGATGTGGGAGTATCCTATTTAGCCTTGCTGCTCAGTTATTCTAGTGCCGGCCATCAATGTAACCAGAGCCTTTCTGTTGCATGTTCCTGCTTCTAGACTACTATCAGCTAAGTTGGACTCTTAGTCCTAAGTTTGTTTGCATTTTTGTTCCAGTTCACAGTGATGTTATGTTTCTGTAGCTGGAAGCTCTTGTGGACCGAAATTACCACTCCGGTGTCATGAGTTGACACATGAGTCTTAAAGTAATTTCTGGATGGTATTTTAATAGGGTTTTCAGCTGACCGTGAAGTTCCCTTTTGTATCTTCTTACTATCTAGTAAGCGGACCTCGCTTTGCTGAACCTACCTTCATACTGCGTATGTCTTTTCCTCTGAACTCACCGTCAATATATGTGGGGGGCTTCTGTCTCCTTTTTGGGGGAATTTCCCTAGAGGTAAGCCAGGTCTGTTTTTTCCTCTATTAGGGTTAGTTAGTTCTCCGGCTGGCGCTGGGCGTCTAGGGATAAAACGTAGGCACGTCACCCGGCCACTGTTAGTTGTGTGGTAGGATTAGCTCACGGTCAGCTCGAGATTCCATCACCCAAGAGCTAGTCTGTTATTTAAGTTCTCTGATGTTCCCTTGCCATTGGGAACCATGACAGTATGGCCGGCCAAGGGTTAAAACCGTTGGCAGAAGAAAGGAGAGAAAAAGAAGTCTGCAGATTTTTTTTTTTTTTTTTCTTCTGAGCTTGCTCTATTGTTGACTCAGTTGCATTTCTGCTCTAATTGCAGCCTTTGCCTCTCTCTCTCCTTCTAATCCTTGAATGGCTCTGATCTCACCTGATTAAAATGGATCCTCAGAGTTTGGCTACAGGTTTGAATAATCTTGCTACGAAGGTTCAAAATTTACAGGATTTTGTTATTCATGCCCCTATATCTGAACCTAGAATTCCTATACCAGAATTTTTCTCCGGGGATAGATCTCGTTTCCTGAATTTCAAATATAGTTGTAAATTATTTCTTTCCCTGAGATCTCGCTCCGCTGGAGATCCCGCACAGCAGGTTGGGATAGTGATTTCCTTGCTGCGGGGTGACTCTCAAGACTGGGCATTTGCATTGGCACCCGGGGATCCTGCGTTGCTCAATGTGGATGCGTTTTTTCTGGCTTTGGGGTTGCTTTATGAGGAACCTAATTTAGAGATTCAGGCTGAAAAGACCTTGATGGCCCTATCTCAAGGGCAAGATGAAGTTGAAATATACTGCCAAAAATTTCATAAATGGTCTGTGCTTACTCAGTGGAATGAGTGCGCCCTGGCTGCGAATTTCAGAGAGGGTCTCTCTGATGCCATTAAAGATGTTATGGTGGGGTTCCCTGCACCTACAGGTCTGAATGAGTCCATGACAATGGCTATTCAGATTGATCGGCGTTTGCGGGAGCGCAAACCTGTGCACCATTTGGCGGTGTCTTCTGAGAAGGCTCCAGAAAATATGCAATGTGATAGAATTCTGTCCAGAAGCGAACGGCAGAATTTTAGGCGAAAAAATGGGTTGTGCTTCTATTGTGGTGATTCAACTCATGTTATATCAGCATGCTCTAAACGTACAAAAAAGGTTGATAAGTCTATTTCAATTGGCACTTTACAGTCTAAGTTTATTTTGTCTGTGACCTTGATTTGTTCATTATCGTCAATTACCGCGGATGCCTATGTCGACTCTGGCGCCGCTTTGAGTCTCATGGATTGGTCCTTTGCCAGGCGCTGTGGGTTTGATCTAGAGCCTCTGGAAGTTCCTATACCTCTGAAGGGTATTGACTCTACACCATTGGCTAGTAATAAACCACAATACTGGACACAAGTGACTATGCGTATGAATCCAGACCATCAGGAGACGATTCGCTTCCTTGTGTTGTACAATCTACATGATGTTTTGGTGCTCGGATTGCCATGGTTACAATCTCATAACCCAGTTCTTGACTGGAAAGCAATGTCTGTGTTAAGCTGGGGATGTCAGGGGGCTCATGGGGACGTACCTTTGGTTTCCATTTCGTCATCTATTCCCTCTGAGATTCTGGAATTTTTATCTGATTATCATGATGTTTTTGAGGAGCCTAAGCTTGGTTCACTACCTCCTCACAGAGATTGCGATTGTACCATAGATCTGATTCCGGGCAGTAAATTTCCAAAGGGTCGTTTATTTAATCTGTCTGTACCTGAACATGCTGCTATGCGAGAATATATTAAGGAGTCCCTGGAAAAGGGACATATTCGTCCTTCTTCATCTCCCTTAGGAGCCGTTTTTTTCTTTGTATCTAAAAAAGATGGCTCTTTGAGGCCGTGTATTGATTATCGACTCTTGAATAAAATTACAGTCAGATATCAGTATCCTCTGCCACTGCTGACTGATGTGTTTGCTCGAATAAAAGGGGCTAAGTGGTTCTCTAAGATTGATCTCCGTGGGGCGTATAATTTGGTGCGAATTAAGCAGGGGGATGAGTGGAAGACCGCATTTAATACGCCCGAGGGCCATTTTGAGTATTTAGTAATGCCTTTTGGTCTTTCAAATGCCCCTTCAGTCTTTCAGTCCTTTATGCATGACATTTTCCGGGAATATTTGGATAAATTCATGATCGTGTATCTGGATGATGTTTTGATTTTTTCGGATGACTGGGATTCTCATGTCCAACAGGTCAGGAGGGTTTTTCAGGTTTTGCGGGCTAATTCCTTGCGTGTGAAGGGTTCTAAGTGTATTTTTGGGGTTCAAAAGATTTCTTTTTTGGGGTACATTTTTTCCCCCTCTTCCATTGAGATGGATCCTGTCAAGGTTCGGGCTATTTGTGATTGGATGCAACCTTCTTCGCTTAAGAGCCTTCAGAAATTTTTGGGCTTTGCTAATTTTTATCGTCGATTTATAACTGGTTTTTCTGATGTTGCTAAACCTTTGACTGATTTGACCAAAAAGGGTGCTGATGTTGCTGATTGGTCCCCTGCTGCTGTGGAGGCCTTTTGGGAGCTTAAGCGCCACTTTTCTTCCGCCCCTGTGTTGCGTCAGCCTGATGTTGCTCTTCCTTTTCAGGTTGAGGTCGATGCTTCCGAGATCGGAGCTGGGGCGGTCTTGTCGCAGAAAAGTTCCGATTGCTCCGTGATGAGACCTTGTGCGTTCTTTTCTCGAAAATTTTCGCCCGCCGAGCGAAATTATGATATTGGTAATCGGGAGCTTTTGGCTATGAAGTGGGCTTTTGAGGAGTGGCGTCATTGGCTTGAGGGGGCTAGACATCAGGTGGTGGTATTGACCGATCACAAGAATTTGATTTATCTTGAGTCTGCCAGGCGCCTGAATCCTAGACAGGCGCGCTGGTCGTTGTTTTTCTCTCGGTTTAATTTTGTGGTCTCATACTTACCAGGTTCTAAAAATGTGAAGGCGGATGCCCTTTCTAGGAGTTTTGAGCCTGATTTCCCTGGTGATTCTGAACCTACAGGTATCCTTAAGGATGGGGTGATATTATCTGCTGTTTCCCCAGACCTGCGATGGGCTTTGCAGGAGTTTCAGGCGGATAGACCGGATCGTTGCCCGCCTGGTAGACTGTTTGTTCCTGATGATTGGACCAGTAGAGTCATCTCAGAGGTTCATTCTTCTGCGTTGGCAGGTCATCCCGGAATCTTTGGTACCAGGGATTTGGTGGCTAGGTCCTTCTGGTGGCCTTCTCTGTCTCGAGATGTACGAGTTTTTGTGCAGTCTTGTGATGTTTGTGCTCGGGCCAAACCTTGTTGTTCTCGGGCTAGCGGATTGTTGTTATCTTTGCCTATTCCAAAGAGGCCTTGGACTCACATCTCTATGGATTTTATTTCTGATCTCCCTGTTTCTCAGAAAATGTCTGTCATCTGGGTGGTGTGTGACCGTTTTTCAAAGATGGTTCATTTGGTGCCCTTGCCTAAGTTGCCGTCCTCTTCCGAGTTGGTTCCTCTGTTTTTTCAAAATGTGGTTCGCTTGCATGGTATTCCGGAGAATATCGTTTCTGACAGGGGGACCCAGTTCGTGTCTAGATTTTGGCAGGCGTTCTGTGCTAGGATGGGCATTGATTTGTCTTTTTCGTCTGCGTTCCATCCTCAGACTAATGGCCAGACTGAGCGAACTAATCAGACCTTGGAGACTTATTTGAGGTGTTTTGTGTCTGCGGATCAGGATGACTGGGTTGCCTTTTTGCCGTTGGCGGAGTTTGCCCACAATAATCGGGCTAGTTCTGCCACTTTGGTTTCTCCTTTTTTTTGCAATTCGGGGTTTCATCCTCACTTTTCTTCTGGTCAGGTGGAGTCTTCGGATTGTCCTGGAGTGGATACTGTGGTGGATAGGTTGCATCGGATTTGGGGACAGGTGGTGGACAATTTGGAGTTGTCCCAGGAGAAGACTTGGCATTTTGCTAACCGCCGTCGTCGTGTTGGTCCTCGTCTTCGTGTTGGGGACTTGGTGTGGTTGTCTTCTCGTTTTGTCCCTATGAGGGTTTCTTCTCCTAAGTTTAAGCCTCGGTTCATCGGCCCGTATAAGATTTTGGAGATTCTTAACCCTGTGTCCTTTCGATTGGACCTCCCGGCAACTTTTTCTATATCATAATGTTTTCCATCGGTCATTATTGCGCAGGTATGAGGTACCGGTTGTGCCTTCCGTTGAGCCTCCCGCTCCGGTGTTGGTTGAGGGTGAATTGGAGTACGTTGTGGAGAAGATCTTGGACTCCCGTGTTTCCAGACGGAAACTTCAGTATCTGGTCAAGTGGAAGGGCTACGGTCAGGAGGATAATTCTTGGGTGACAGCCTCTGATGTTCATGCCTCTGATTTGGTCCGTGCCTTTCATAGGGCTCATCCTGATCGCCCTGGTGGTTCTTGTGAGGGTTCGGTGCCCCCTCCTTGAGGGGGGGGTACTGTTGTGAATTTGGTTTTTGGGCTCCCCCGGTGGTCGCTGGTGGTACTGGACTTGTGTGCTTCACTTTCTCTGTTCACCTGTTTTCATCAGGATGTGGGAGTATCCTATTTAGCCTTGCTGCTCAGTTATTCTAGTGCCGGCCATCAATGTAACCAGAGCCTTTCTGTTGCATGTTCCTGCTTCTAGACTACTATCAGCTAAGTTGGACTCTTAGTCCTAAGTTTGTTTGCATTTTTGTTCCAGTTCACAGTGATGTTATGTTTCTGTAGCTGGAAGCTCTTGTGGACCGAAATTACCACTCCGGTGTCATGAGTTGACACATGAGTCTTAAAGTAATTTCTGGATGGTATTTTAATAGGGTTTTCAGCTGACCGTGAAGTTCCCTTTTGTATCTTCTTACTATCTAGTAAGCGGACCTCGCTTTGCTGAACCTACCTTCATACTGCGTATGTCTTTTCCTCTGAACTCACCGTCAATATATGTGGGGGGCTTCTGTCTCCTTTTTGGGGGAATTTCCCTAGAGGTAAGCAGGTCTGTTTTTTCCTCTATTAGGGTTAGTTAGTTCTCCGGCTGGCGCTGGGCGTCTAGGGATAAAACGTAGGCACGTCACCCGGCCACTGTTAGTTGTGTGGTAGGATTAGCTCACGGTCAGCTCGAGATTCCATCACCCAAGAGCTAGTCTGTTATTTAAGTTCTCTGACGTTCCCTTGCCATTGGGAACCATGACAGTCTCCCCAAGCATGCTCGGGTGATCTCCGAGTGTTTGTTAGTGCTTGGAGATTTTGTTTTCTTGCCTCAGCTGCATGATTTACAGCTGCTAGACAGGCTGAATACATGTGAGGAATGCCTGTTTGTTAGGGAATTCCCACATGTTTTCAGGCTGTCCAGCAGCCATAAATCATGCAGTTGAGGCGACAAAAACTAAATCTCCGAGCACTAACAAATAATCGGAGATCACCCGAGCAACTAACATCACTAATCTGTTCAACTCCATTGGTGTCATGGTATCCTCAATGTCTTCCATTACATAGAAAGGACCTAATGGAGATTGTTTAACCCTTTAACGGCCGCCGATACGCCTTTTAACGGCGGACGCTAAACCACAGCGCTGTTAATTAACGGCGCTGTGGAAAAAGTGAATAGCGCCCCCCAGAGTCGGATTTTCTCTGGGGTCTCGGTTGCCGAGGGTAGCCGAGACCCCAGAGAACATGATTCGGGGGGTTTTTACCGACCCCCGAGTTGCGATCGCCAGTAATTAACCATTTACCGGCGGTCGCAACAAAAAACAAACAAACCGCGATTTGCCATTTAATTTCTCTGTCCTCCGATGTGATCGCACATTGGAGGACAGAGAAATGGGGTCCCCGATCACCCCCGATAGCCCCCCAATACTCACCTATCTCCCCCGGTGCTCCTCGTGGCTCCCGATGGGCGCCGCCATCTTTTTCCGGGAAAAAAATGGTGGGCGCATGCGCAGTGCGCCCGCCATGATCTGCCGGCCGGCAGAGGAAGATTCTTCCACTTGTTTTATTTTGGTCACTGTGAGATCCTATCACAGTGATCAAAATAAAAAAAATAGTAAATAACCCCCCCCCCCCTTTATCACCCCCTTAGTAAGGAAAAAATAATAAAATTAAAAAATGTATGAATTTCTATTTTCCAATTAGGGTTAGGGGTAGGGTTAGGGTTAGGGTTAGGGTTAGGGGTAGGGTTAGGGTTAGGGTTAGGGGTAGGGTTAGGATATGTGCACACGTAGAATGGTTCTCTGCGGATGTTTCCGCAGGGGATTTGATAAATCCGCAGGGCCAAAACGCTGCATTTTTCGTGCGGATTTTTTCGCGGATGTACCGCGGTTTTTGTGCGGATTCCCCTGCGGTTTTACACATGCGGTTTTCTATTATGGAGCAGGTGTTAAACCGCTGCGGAATCCGCAGAAAGAATTGACATGCTGCGAAATGTAAACCGCTGCGTTTCCGCGTGTTTTTTTCCGCAGCATGGGCACAGCGTTTTATGTTTCCCATAGGTTTATATTGTACTGTAAACTCATGGGAAACTGCTGCGGACCCGCAGCTGCGGAAACGCTGCGGATCCGCAGCAAAATCCGCAACGTGTGCCCATAGCCTTAGGGTTAGGGCTAGGGATAGGGCTTGGGTTAGGGTTAGAGCTAGGATTAGGGTTAGAGCTAGGGTTAGGGCTAGGGTTAGGGTTGGGGCTAAAGTTAGGGTTAGAGTTAGGGCTAGGTTTAGGGCTAAAGTTAGGGTTTGGGCTAAAGTTAGGGTTAGGGCTAGGGTTGGGGCTAAAGTTAGGGTTAGAGTTGGGATTAGGGTTTGGATTAGGGTTGGCATTAGGGTTACATTTGGGATTAGGGTTAGGTTTGGGATTAGGGTTAAGGCTAGGGTTGGGATTAGGGATAGGGGTGTATTGGGATTAGGGTTAGGTTTTGAGGTTAGGGTTGAGATTAGGATTAGGGGTGTGTTCGGTTTAGGGTTTTGATTAGGGTTATGGTTAGCTTTGGGATTAGGGTTAGGGGTGTTTTGGGGGTTAGGGTTGTGATTAGGATTATGGATCGGGTTGGGATTAGGGTTAGGGGTGTGTTGGGGTTAGGGTTGGAGTTAGAATTGGGGGGTTTCCACTGTTTAGGTACATCAGGGGGTCTCTAAACGCCACAGTCCAATTTCTCTTGTTACCCTTGTGAAAATAAAAATTTGGGGGCTAAAAAAATCTTTTTTGTGGAAAAAATATTTTCTTTTTATTTTCACAACTCTGAATTATAACCTTCTGTGAAGCACTTGGGCATTCAAAGTTCTCACAACACATCTAGATATGTTCCTTGGGGGGTCTAGTTTCCAAAATGGGGTCACTTGTGGGGGGTTTCTACTGTTTAGGTACATCAGGGGCTCTGCAAACGTAACATAACGCCCACAGACCATTCTATCAAAGTCTGCATTCCAAAACGGCGCTCCTTCCCTTCCGAGCTCTGCCATGCGCCCAAACAGTGGTTTATCCCCTACATATGGGGTATCAGCCTACTCAGCATAAATTGCACAATAAATTTTGGGGTCCAATTTCTTCTGTTACCCTTGTGAAAGTAAAAATTTGGTGGTGAAAAATCATTTTTGTGGAAAAAATATGATTTTTTTTATTTTCATGGCTCTACATTATAAACTTTTGTGAAGCAGTTGGGGGTTCATAGTGCTCACCACTAGGGTTGAGCGACTTTCATTTTTTTAAGGTCGAGTCGGGTTTTGTGAAACCCGACTTTGTCCAGAGTCGAGTCGAGTGCAGTCGGCCGATTATCGCTAAAAGTCCGGGATCGACCGAAACACGAAACCCAATGCAAGTCAATGGGGAAGCATAGTCGGCAGTGAGTGGAGGCCAGGAAAACACCTACAGTGCCCATTTTAATGCCAAAAACATCCATTCTTGTTTCTGAAGCTTGTCAATCTTAATGAACTTTATAATAATAGTTGTTCAATGGAACTTGGGGGTCATTTGGCAAATTTGTGGGGGGTAGGGCTGGTTCAAGGTTTTAGTGGGCCTAGGAATCGTGGACTACGTCACGGCGGTGGAGCAGGGAGAGGAAAGTATTTCAACGTTGCAAGTGCTGTGATCCTGAGCAAGCAGGGGGGCACACTTGTTCTAGTCCTAAAGGACTAAACAGGCGGCATTGCTTTGTTCAGTGGAGTAGCAAACCCAGGAGCAGCAGACACTGTTTTAAGGGCCCAACCACACTAGTAGGCCAAATGCAGTTTAATATCTGATACTATAGGCCCAAAGCCAGAAGGTTGAAGCTCAGCTTTATTCAGTTGAGGGCAAACACCAGGGAGGGGCAGACACCGTTAGTAGGCCCTAACCACCAATTTTTAAAATAACAGCACTTAATGAGAGCCAGAAGGTTGAAGCTCAGCTTTATTCAGTTGAGGACAAACACCAGGGAGCAGCAAACAGAGGTATTAGGCCCCATCCAGCAATTAAAAAAAAAAAAAGAAAAAAAAAAAGCTTAATCAGAGCCAGAAGGTAGAAGCTCAGCTTTATTCAGTTGAGGGCAAACACCAGGGAGGGGCAGACACCGTTAGTAGGCCCTAACCACCAATTTTTGAAAACACAGCACTTAATGAGAGCCAGAAGGATGAAGCTCAGCTTTATTCAGTTGAGAGCAAACACCAGGGAGGGGCAGACACCGTTAGTAGGCCCTAACCACCAATTTTTGAAAACACAGCACTTAATGAGAGCCAGAAGGATGAAGCTCAGCTTTATTCAGTTGAGAGCAAACACCAGGGAGGGGCAGACACCGTTAGTAGGCCCTAACCACCAATTTTTAAAATAACAGCACTTAATGAGAGCCAGAAGGTTGAAGCTCAGCTTTATTCAGTTGAGGACAAACACCAGGGAGCAGCAAACAGAGGTATTAGGGCCCATCCAGCAATTAAAAAAAAAAAAAAAAAGAAGCTTAATCAGAGGCAGAAGGTAGAAGCTCAGCTTTATTCAGTTGAGGACAACACCAGGCAGGGGCAGACACCGTTAGTAGGCCCATAACCACCTATTTTTAAAAGCACAGCACTTAAAGAGAGCAAGAAGGTGGAAGCTCAGCTTTGTTCAGTGGAGGACAACACCAGGCAGGGGCAGACACCGTTAGTAGGCCGGAACCAACAATCTTTTAAAAAACAGCACTTAATGAGAGCCAGAAGGTGGAAGCTCAGATTTATTCATTTGAGGACAACTTGAATTAGGGACTGCAGACAGACTTACCAGGCTGTCCCCTGTGTGGACCATGCATCCAATACATTAACCCATTGCGCCACAAAGGACACGTAACCTTCCGTGGCCATGCCTACAGGTCCATGTGTCTGTTGTCAGGTGTACCTTTGGACTCACAGATTGACAGAATGCAAGGACAATGTGGTCTTTAACATGCTGGTGGAGGGGTGGGATGGCTTTTCTCGCAAAAGAATTGTCAACTGGGTAGCTCATAGCGTGGTACAGCGTAGTCCATCATGGCTTTATTAATATTAAATAAAATAAAAAAATAGGCTCTATGCACTGTAAAATAGGTTCCAGGGGTACACGGGCAGCAGTGGTCTGGTCAGTGGAGGCCTAGTGGAAGGAGGGACCGCAGACAGGCTTCGAAGGACTAACATAATAAAATGGGCAGGCTCTATGCACTGTAAAATAGGTTCCAGGGGTACACGGGCAGCAGTGGTCTGGTCAGTGGAGGCCTAGTGGAAGGAGGGACCGCAGACAGGCTTCGAAGGCCTAACATAATAAAATGGGCAGGCTCTATGCACTGTAAAATAGGTTCCAGGGGTACACGGGCAGCAGTGGTCTGGTCAGTGGAGGCCTAGTGGAAGGAGGGACCGCAGACAGGCTTCGAAGGCCTAACATAATAAAATGGGTTGGCTGTAGGCACTTTATAATTGGTTCCAGGGGTACACGGGCAGCAGTGGTCTGGTCAGTGGAGGCCTAGTGGAAGGAGGGACCGCAGACAGGCTTCGAAGGCCTAACATAATAAAATGGGCTGGCTGTAGGCACTTTATAATTGGTTCCAGGGGTACATGGGCAGCAGTGGTCTGGTCAGTGGAGGCCTAGTGGAAGGAGGGACCGCAGACAGGCTTCGAAGGCCTAACATAATAAAATGGTCTGGCTGTAGGCACTTTATAATTGGTTCCAGGGGTACACGGGCAGCAGTGGTCTGGTCAGTGGAGGCCTAGTGGAAGGAGGGACCGCAGACAGGCTTCGAAGGCCTAACATAATAAAATGGGCTGGCTGTAGGCACTTTATAATAGGTTCCAGGGGTACACGGGCAGCAGTGGTCTGGTCAGTGGAGGCCTAGTGGAAGGAGGGACCGCAGACAGGCTTCGAAGGCCTAACATAATAAAATGGGCAGGCTCTATGCACTGTAAAATAGGTTCCAGGGGTACACGGGCAGCAGTGGTCTGGTCAGTGGAGGCCTAGTGGAAGGAGGGACCGCAGACAGGCTTCGAAGGCCTAACATAATAAAATGGGCAGGCTGTAGGCACTTTATAATTGGTTCCAGGGGTACACGGGCAGCAGTGGTCTGGTCAGTGGAGGCCTAGTGGAAGGAGGGACCGCAGACAGGCTTCGAAGGCCTAACATAATAAAATGGGCAGGCTCTATGCACTGTAAAATAGGTTCCAGGGGTACACGGGCAGCAGTGGTCTGGTCAGTGGAGGCCTAGTGGAAGGAGGGACCGCAGACAGGCTTCGAAGGCCTAACATAATAAAATGGGCAGGCTCTATGCACTGTAAAATAGGTTCCAGGGGTACACGGGCAGCAGTGGTCTGGTCAGTGGAGGCCTAGTGGAAGGAGGGACCGCAGACAGGCTTCAAAGGCCTAACATAATAAAATGGGCAGGCTCTATGCACTGTAAAATAGGTTCCAGGGGTACACGGGCAGCAGTGGTCTGGTCAGTGGAGGCCTAGTGGAAGGAGGGACCGCAGACAGGTTTCGAAGGCCTAACATAATAAAATGGCCAGGCTCTATGCACTGTAAAATAGGTTCCAGGGGTACACGGGCAGCAGTGGTCTGGTCAGGTGAGGCCTAGTGGAAGGAGGGACCGCAGACAGGCTTCGAAGGCCTAACATAATAAAATGGGCAGGCTCTATGCACTGTAAAATAGGTTCCAGGGGTACACGGGCAGCAGTGGTCTGGTCAGGTGAGGCCTAGTGGAAGGAGGGACCGCAGACAGGCTTCGAAGGCCTAACATAATAAAATGGGCAGGCTCTATGCACTGTAAAATAGGTTCCAGGGGTACACGGGCAGCAGTGGTCTGGTCAGTGGAGGCCTAGTGGAAGGAGGGACCGCAGACAGGCTTCGAAGGCCTAACATAATAAAATGGGCAGGCTGTAGGCACTTTATAATTGGTTCCAGGGGTACACGGGCAGCAGTGGTCTGGTCAACGGAGGCCGATTGTAATGAGTGTCTGCCAGTTAGTAGTCCAAAACAACAAATAAATGTGAATGTCTCGCATTAAAACAAAACAAAAACACTAAAGGGTGCAATCATTAGGTTCAGGGGTGGGATCCTCTGCGTTGTTTCAGACCTACTAATTTAGCGCAAAGTATTTACTGTGGTAAATAGAGGACACTGCCCCTGACTATGTTAAGTACCATCATACATGTCAACACAATGGTATTGTCAGTGGCAGGTATGGAAGGATGTCAGCGCATAGACTAAACATTGGTGGAAGTGTGAGAGATAACTGTGGAAGTGGTAGAGCAATGTTTGACCTGGGGGTGGGTGAACTCTCTTGTGGCCGGCGGTACAGGCCCAGGGCCCCTCATGTTACAACAGTGTGTCTGACGTTGGGTACGCACCACCACCACCAGAGACACTTTATTGTACTATGAGCGACCCAGTAGCAATGCCGTCGACCAAAAGCGAGCACACCCACCTCTTCAGACAAACAGCAGTCTCACGGGTGCTTGCGCCAAGTCGCGATACCATGGCCTCGTGTGGGGAGTTTGGCCATTTAGGGAGGTGTAAACATGTCGTATGCTGGACAATCAGCTGCAGCAAATTAGACATTAGAAAAGTAATTCACAGTAGTCCACAGGCAAGAGCTTTTCATAGGAAAGCTAGGTGTCGGCCGGGCAAGGTGGGGCAAAAGATTTCGAAATCCAGTTGTGGTTCATTTTAATGAATGTTAGATCATCAACATTTTGGGTAGCCAGACAAGTCCTTTTTTCGGTTAATATTGAACCTGCAGCACTGAATACTCTTTCTGATAGGACACTAGCTGCCGGGCAAGCAAGCTCCTGCAATGCATATTCTGCCAATTCTGGCCAGGTGTCTAATTTTGATGCCCAGTAATCAAATGGGAATGACGGTTGAGGGAGAACATCGATAAGGGATGAAAAATAGTTAGTAACCATACTGGACAAATGTTGTCTCCTGTCACTTTTCAATTGATGCAGCAGTACCTGTCCTGTCTGTCATAGCAAAATCACTCCACAACCTGGTCAGAAAACCCCTCTGTCCAACGCCACTTCTGATGTGTGCACCCCTAACACTCCTAGTCTGCAGGCCCCTGGAGCTCGTGTGAGAACGATCACGTGCGCTGTGTGCTGGGAATGCCTGAAGCAAACGGTCAACAAGAATTGATTGTTTGGTTGCTAATATTAGTTCCAAGTTCTCATGTGGCATAATATTTTGCAATTTGCCTTTATAGCGTGGATCAAGGAGGCAGGCCAACCAGTAATCGTCATCGTTCATCATTTTCGTAATGCGTGTGTCCCTTTTTAGGATACGTAAGGCATAATCCGCCATGTGGGCCAAAGTTCCAGTTGTCAAATCTCCGGTTGTGATTGGTTGAGGGGCAGTTTCAGGCAAATCTACGTCCCTTGTGTCCCTCAAAAAACCAGAACCCGGCCTTGCCACACAACCAATTTCCAGTGCCCCCGGGAAAGCTTCCTCATTAAAAATATACTCATCCCCATCATCCTCCTCGTCCTCCACCTCCTCTTCGCCCGCTACCTCGTCCTGTACACTGCCCTGACCAGACAATGGCTGACTGTCATCAAGGCTTTCCTCTTCCTCTGGTGCAGACGCCTGATCCTTTATGTGCGTCAAACTTTGCATCAGCAGACACATTAGGGGGATGCTCATGCTTATTATGGCATTGTCTGCACTAACCAGCCGTGTGCATTCCTCAAAACACTGAAGGACTTGACACATGTCTTGTATCTTTGACCACTGCACACCAGACAACTCCATGTCTGCCATCCTACTGCCTGCCCGTGTATGTGTATCCTCCCACAAAAACATAACAGCCCGCCTCTGTTGGCACAGTCTCTGAAGCATGTGCAGTGTTGAGTTCCACCTTGTTGCAACGTCTATGATTAGGCGATGCTGGGGAAGGTTCAAAGACCGCTGATAGGTCTGCATACGGCTGGAGTGTACAGGCGAACGTCGGATATGTGAGCAAAGTCCACGCACTTTGAGGAGCAGGTCGGAGAACCCAGGATAAGTTTTCAATAAGCACTGCACCACCAGGTTTAAGGTGTGAGCCAGGCAAGGAATGTGTTTCAGTTGGGAAAGGGAGATGGCAGCCATGAAATTCCTTCCGTTATCACTCACTACCTTGCCTGCCTCAAGATCTACTGTGCCCAGCCACGACTGCGTTTCTTGTTGCAAGAACTCGGACAGAACTTCCGCGGTGTGTCTGTTGTCGCCCAAACACTTCATAGCCAATACAGCCTGCTGACGCTTGCCAGTAGCTGGCCCATAATGGGACCACTGGTGTGCAACAGTGTCATCTGCCGATGGAGTGGTTGGCCGACTGCGGTCTGTGGAAGAGCTGTCGCTTCTGCAGGAGGAGGAGGAGGAGGGGGGGGTGCGAACGCCTACAGCCAACTGTTTCCTAGACCGTGGGCTAGGCACAACTGTCCCGAAATTGATGTCCCCTGTGGACCCTGCATCCACCACATTCACCCAGTGTGCCGTGATGGACACATAACGTCCTTGGCCATGCCTACTGGTCCATGCATCTGTAGTCAGGTGCACCTTTGTACTCACAGATTGCCTGAGTGCATGGACGATGCGCTGTTTAACATGCTGGTGCAGGGCTGGGATGGCTTTTCTGGCAAAAAAGTGTCGACTGGGTAGCTCGTATCGGGGTTCAGCGTACTCCATCAGGGCTTTGAAAGCTTCGCTTTCAACTAACCGGTAGGGCATAATCTCTAACGAGATTAGTCTAGCTATGTGGGCGTTAAAACCCTGTGTACGCGGATGCGAGGATAAGTACTTCCTTTTTCTAACCAGAGTCTCATGTAGGGTGAGCTGGACTGGAGAGCTGGAGATCGTGGAACTTTCGGGTGTGCCGGTGGACATGGCAGACTGAGAGACGGTTGGAGACGGTATTGTTTCCGCCGGTGCCCTAGATGCAATATTTCCTCCTACAAAAATGGTGATTCCCTGACCCTGACTGCTTTTGGCTGGCAAAGAAACCTGCACAGATACTGCAGGTGGTGCGGAAAATGGTGGCCTTACAGTGACGGAAGGGATGTTGCGTTGCTGACTAGCTTCATTGGCCGAGGGTGCTACAACCTTAAGGGACGTTTGGTAGTTAGTCCAGGCTTGAAAATGCATGGTGGTTAAGTGTCTATGCATGCAACTAGTATTGAGACTTTTCAGATTCTGACCTCTGCTTAAGCTAGTTGAACATTTTTGACAGATGACTTTGCGCTGATCAATTGGATGTTGTTTAAAAAAATGCCAGACTGCACTCTTCCTAGCATCGGATCCCTTTTCAGGGATTGCAGACTGAGCTTTAACCGGATGGCCACGCTGTCCTCCAACAGGTTTTGGCTTTGACACGCGTTTTGGCCCAGATACGGGACCGGCAGATGGAACCTGTTGCGATGTTGATGCCTGCTGCTGCCCCTCCTCCACCTCCGCTTCTGAACTACTGCCGCCTGCACCCTGTTCCCCCAATGGCTGCCAATCGGGGTTAACAACTGGGTCATCTATTACCTCCTCTTCGAGCTCGTGTGCAACTTCGTCTGTGTCACCGTGTCGGTCGGTGGTATAGCGTTCGTGGTGGGGCAACATAGTCTCATCAGGGTCTGATTGTGGATCAGTACCCTGAGAGGGCAATGTTGTGGTCTGAGTCAAAGGAGCAGCATAGTACTCTGGCTGTGGCTGTGCATCAGTGCACTCCATGTCAGAATCTACTTGTAATGGGCATGGCCTGTTAAGTGTTTCACTTTCTAAGCCAGGGACGGTATGTGTAAAGAGCTCCATCGAGTAACCCGTTGTGTCGCCTGCTTCATCTTTCTCTCTTGTTGTTGTTTTTGCTGAAGAGGACAAGGAAGCGACTTGTCCCTGACCGTGAACATCCACAAGCGACGTGCTGTTTTTACATTTACCAGTTTCAGAAGAGGAGGCAAAAGAGCTAGAGGCTGAGTCTGCAAGGTAAGCCAAAACTTGCTGTTGCTGCTCCGGCTTTAAAAGCGGTTTTCCTACTCCCAGAAAAGAGCGTTCGAGGCCTTGTGTAGCCAGATGACGAACCTGTCTCCACAGCTCCAGACTTAGGTGTAATATTTTTATCCCCAAGACCACCTGATGCTCCACTACCACTACCATCATTACCAGCTGACAATGAACGCCCACGGCCACGACCTCTTGCACCAGACTTCCTCATTGTTTTAAAAACTTAACCAAAGTAACTTTATTTGTTGCTGTCAAACAACTTACACGGTGAGCGATAACTTCAGTATGATTTCAATATCCCTTTACAGGTTGGTGAGACCACAAGGAAAATCAGGCCCAATGTTACACACTCTGTTTTCTGTGGCACCAAATCACAGAGATGCCACACACGCAGGACTGTCACTCAAGCACAAATGTCAATATTAATCTCCCACTGTTTTATTTATTTATTTTTTTTTCAGGGAGACTTTAGAAACCAAATAAGATAAAATGATTTTTTCAGGGACAATTTAGAAACCAAATAATAATTAAAAAAAAGGCTTTCTATGGCCCACTGAGTGAGAGATGGCACACACAGGAGTCAGGAGTGGCACACAAGCCCTGAGGCCAATATTTTTCTCCCACTGATTGATGTAGTGATTTTTTTTCAGGTAGATTTTAGAACCCAAATCAAGCAAAAAAATAAATAGGCTTTCTATGGCCCACAATTTGAGAGAGATGGCACACCCAGGAGTCAAGACTGGCACACAAGCAGAAAGGGCAATATTAATCTCCCACTGTTTTATTTTTTTTTATTTTTTTCAGGGAGACTTTAGAAACCAAATAAGATAAAATGATTTTTTTAGGGACAATTTAGAAACCAAATAATAATAATAAAAAAAAGGCTTTCTATGGCCCACTGAGTGAGAGATGGCACACACAGGAGTCAGGAGTGGCACACAAGCCCTGAGGCCAATATTTTTCTCCCACTGATTGATGTAGTGATTTTTTTTCAGGTAGATTTTAGAACCCAAATCAAGCAAAAAAATAAATAGGCTTTCTATGGCCCACTGAGTGAGAGATGGCACACACAGGAGTCAGGAGTGGTACACAAGCCCTGAGGCCAATATTTTTCTCCCACTGATTGATGTAGTGATTTTTTTTCAGGTAGATTTTAGAACCCAAATCAAGCAAAAAAATAAATAGGCTTTCTATGGCCCACTGAGTGAGAGATGGCACACACAGGAGTCAGGAGTGGCACACAAGCCCTGAGGCCAATATTTTTCTCCCAATGATTGATGTAGTGATTTTTTTTCAGGTAGATTTTAGAACCCAAATCAAGCAAAAAAATAAATAGGCTTTCTATGGCCCACTGAGTGAGAGATGGCACACACAGGAGTCAGGAGTGGCACACAAGCCCTGAGGCCAATATTTTTCTCCCACTGATTGATGTAGTGATTTTTTTTCAGGTAGATTTTAGAACCCAAATCAAGCAAAAAAAATAAATAGGCTTTCTATGGCCCACTGAGTGAGAGATGGCACACACAGGAGTCAGGAGTGGCACACAAGCCCTGAGGCCAATATTTTTCTCCCACTGATTGATGTAGTGATTTTTTTTCAGGTAGATTTTAGAACCCAAATCAAGCAAAAAAATAAATAGGCTTTCTATGGCCCACTGAGTGAGAGATGGCACACACAGGAGTCAGGAGTGGCACACAAGCCCTGAGGCCAATATTTTTCTCCCAATAATTGATGTAGTGATTTTTTTCAGGTAGATTTTAGAACCAAAATCAAGCAAAAAAATAAATAGGCTTTCTATGGCCCACTGAGTGAGAGATGGCACACACAGGAGTCAGGAGTGGCACACAAGCCCTGAGGCCAATATTTTTCTCCCAATGATTGATGTAGTGATTTTTTTTCAGGTAGATTTTAGAACCCAAATCAAGCAAAAAAATAAATAGGCTTTCTATGGCCCACTGAGTGAGAGAAGGCACACACAGGAGTCAGGAGTGGCACACAAGCCCTGAGGCCAATATTTTTCTCCCAATGATTGATGTAGTGATTTTTTTTCAGGTAGATTTTAGAACCCAAATCAAGCAAAAAAATAAATAGGCTTTCTATGGCCCACTGAGTGAGAGATGGCACACACAGGAGTCAGGAGTGGCACACAAGCCCTGAGGCCAATATTTTTCTCCCACTGATTGATGTAGTGATTTTTTTTCAGGTAGATTTTAGAACCCAAATCAAGCAAAAAAATATATAGGCTTTCTATGGCCCACTGAGTGACACATGGCACACACAGGAGTCAGGAGTGGCACACAAGCCCTGAGGCCAATATTTTTCTCCCAATGATTGATGTAGTGATTTTTTTTCAGGCAGATTTTAGAACCCAAATCAAGCAAAAAAATAAATAGGCTTTCTATGGCCCACTGAGTGAGAGATGGCACACACAGGAGTCAGGAGTGGCACACAAGCCCTGAGGCCAATATTTTTCTCCCAATGATTGATGTAGTGATATTTTTTCAGGTAGATTTTAGAACCCAAATCAAGCAAAAAAATAAATAGGCTTTCTATGGCCCACAATTTGAGAGAGAGAGAGATGGCACACCCAGGAGTCAAGACTGGCACACAAGCAGAAAGGGCAATATTAATCTCCCACTGTTTTATTTATTTATTTTTTTTCACAGAGACTTTAGAAACCAAATAAGATAAAATGATTTTTTCAGGGACAATTTAGGATCCAAATAATAAAAAAAAAAAGGCTTTCTATGGCCCACTGAGTGAGAGATGGCACACACAGGAGTCAGGAGTGGCACACAAGCCCTGAGGCCAATATTTTTCTCCCAATGATTGATGTAGTGATTTTTTTTCAGGTAGATTTTAGAACCCAAATCAAGCAAAAAAATAAATAGGCTTTCTATGGCCCACAATTTGAGAGAGATGGCACACCCAGGAGTCAAGACTGGCACACAAGCAGAAAGGGCAATATTAATCTCCCACTGTTTTATTTATTTATTTATTTTCAGGGAGACTTTAGAAACCAAATAAGATAAAATGATTTTTTCAGGGACAATTTAGAAACCAAATAATAATAATAAAAAAAAGGCTTTCTATGGCCCACTGAGTGAGAGATGGCACACACAGGAGTCAGGAGTGGCACACAAGCCCTGAGGCCAATATTTTTCTCCCACTGATTGATGTAGTGATTTTTTTTCAGGTAGATTTTAGAACCCAAATCAAGCAAAAAAATAAATAGGCTTTCTATGGCCCACTGAGTGAGAGATGGCACACACAGGAGTCAGGAGTGGCACACAAGCCCTGAGGCCAATATTTTTCTCCCAATGATTGATGTAGTGATTTTTTTTTAGGTAGATTTTAGAACCCAAATCAAGCAAAAAAAATAAATAGGCTTTCTATGGCCCACTGAGTGAGAGATGGCACACACAGGGATGGCACTCTAGCAGAAATGCCAATCTTAATCTCCCACAAAAAAAAAAACAGGGACTGTGCTACAATTACTATCTCCCTGCAGTAATCTCAGCCAGGTATGGCAGGCAGCAATAAGGAGTGGACTGATGCACAAATTAAATAAAAAGTGTGGACAAACAAAAAAGATAGCTGTGCAGAAAGGAAGGAACAAGAGGATTTGTGCTTTGAAAAAAGCAGTTGGTTTGCACAGTGGCGTACACACAGCAATGCAGCTATCAGGGAGCCTTCTAGGGCAGCCCAATGAGCTACAGCGCTGAGGAAAAAAAAAAAAATGTAGCTTCCACTGTCCCTGCACACCGAAGGTGGTGTTGGACAGTGGAAATCGCTACAGCACAAGCGGTTTGGTGGTTAATGGACCCTGCCTAACGCTCTCCCTGCTTCTGACAAAGCGGCAGCAACCTCTCCCTAAGCTCAGAGCAGCAGCAGTGAGATGGCGGTTCGGCGGGAACGCCCCTTTATAGCCCCTGTGACGCCGCAGACAGCAAGCCAATCACTGCAATGCCCTTCTCTAAGATGGTGGGGACCAGGACCTATGTCATCACGCTGCCCACACTCTGCGTTCACCTTCATTGGCTGAGAAATGGCGCTTTTCGTGTCATTGAAACGCGACTTTGGCGCGAAAGTCGCGTACCGCATGGCCGACCACGCACAGGGGTCGGATCGGGTTTCATGAAACCCGACTTTGCCAAAAGTCGGCGACTTTTGAAAATGAACGACCCGTTTCGCTCAACCCTACTCACCACATATCTAGATAAGCTCTTTGGGGGGTCTAGTTTCCAAAATGGGGTCACTTGTGGGGGGGGTTTCTACTGTTTAGGTACATCAGGAGCTCTGCAAATGCAACATGACACCCGCAGACCATTCCATCAAAGTCTGCATTCCAAGCGGCGCTCCTTCCCTTCCGAGCCCTGATGGGTACCCAAACAGTGCCCCCCCCACATATGGGGTATCAGCGTACTCAGGACAAACTGGTCAACAGATTTTGGGGTCCAATGTCTCCTGTTACTCTTGAGAAAATAAAAAATTGCAGGCGAAAAAATCATTTTTGAGGGAAAAAAAGGATTTTTTATTTTCACGGCTCTACGTTATAAATTTCTGTGAAGCACTTGGGGGTTTAAAGTGCTCACCACACATCTAAATAAGTTCCTTAAGGGGTCTAGTTTCCAAAATGGGGTCACTTGTGGGGAGTTTCTATTGTTTAGGCACACAGGGGCTCTCCAAACGCGACATGGTGTCCGATCTCAATTCCAGCCAATTCTACATTGAAAAAGTAAAACGGCACTCCTTCTCTTCCAAGCTCTGCGGTGCGCCCAAACAGTGGTTTACCCCCACATTTGGGGTATCAACGTACTCAGGAGAAATTACACAACAACTTTTGTGGTCTAATTTCTCCTGTTACCCTTGTCAAAATAAAAATTTGGGGGCAAAAATATCATTTTTGTAGAAAAAGTGCGATTTTTTCTTTTCACGGCTCTACGTTATAAACTTCCGTGAAGCACCTGGGGTTTTAAAGTGCTCACCACACATCTAGATAAGTTCCTTAAGGGGTCTAGTTTCCAAAATGGTGTCATTTTTGGGGGGTTTCCACTGTTTAGGCACATCAGGGGCTCTCCAAACGCGACATGGCGTCCGATCTCAATTCCAGCCAATTCTACATTGAAAAAGTAAAACGGCACTCCTTCTCTTCCAAGCTTGGCAGTGCGCCCAAACAGTGTTTTACCCCCACATATGGGGTATCGACGTACTCAGGAGAAATTGCACAACAACTTTTGTGGTCTAATTTCTCCTGTTACCCTTGTGAAAATAAAAATTTTGGGGCAAAAAGATCATTTTTGTAGAAAAAATTCAATTTTTTATTTTCACGGCTCTACGTTATAAACTTCTGTGAAGCACCTGGGGGTTTAAAGTGCTCACCACATATCTAGTTAAGTTCTTTATGGGGTCTAGTTTCCAGAATGGTGTCACTTGTGGGGGGTTTCCACTGTTTAGGCACATCAGGGGCTCTCCAAACATGACATGGTGTCCGATCTCAATTCCAGCCAATTCTACATTGAAAAAGTAAAACGGCACTCCTTCTCTTCCAAGCTCTGCTGTGCCCCCAAACAGTGGTTTACCCCCACATATGGGGTATCGACGTACTCAGGAGAAATTGCACAACAACTTTTGTGGTCTAATTTCTCCTGTTACCCTTGTGAAAATAAGAATTTGTGGGCGAAAAGATCATTTTTGTGTAAACAAATGCGATTTTTTATTTTCACGGCTCTACTTTATAAACTTCTGTGAAGCACTTGGGGGTTTAAAGTGCTCACCACACATCTAGTTAAGTTCCTTAAGGGGTCTAGTTTCCAAATTGGTGTCACTTGTGGAGCGTTTCCACTGTTTAGGCACATCAGGGGCTCTCTAAACATGACATGGCATCCGATCTCAATTCCAGCCTATTCTGAATTGAAAAAGTCAAACAGCACTCCTTCTCTTCCAAGCTCTGCGGTGCACCCAAACGGTGGTTTATCCCCACATATGGGGTATCGGCATATTCAGAAGAAATTACACAACAAAATGTATGGTTAAATTTCTGTTTTTACACTTGTGAAAATAAAAAAATATGGTTCTGAATTAAAATATTTGCAAAAAAAGTTAAATGTTCATTTTTCCTTCCACATTGTTTCAGTTCCTGTGAAGCACGTAAAGGGTTAATAAACTTCTTGAATGTGGTTTTGAGCACCTTGAGGGGTGCAGTTTTTAGAATGGTGTCACACTTGGTTATTTTCTATCATATAGACCCCTCAAAATGACTTCAAATGTGATGTGGTCCCTAAAAAAAAATGGTGTTGTAAAAATAAGAAATTGCTGGTCAACTTTTAACCCTTATAACTCCCTAACAAAAAAAAATTTTGTTTCCAAAATTGTGCTGATGTAAAGTAGACATGTGGGAAATGTTATTTAATAACTATTTTGTGTGACATATCTCTCTGATTTAAGGGCATAAAAATACAAAGTTTGAAAATTGCTCAATTTTAAAAATTTTCGCCATATTTCCATTTTTTTCATAAATAATCGCAAGTAATATCGAAGAAATGTTACCACTACTATGAAGTACAATATGTCACGAAAAAACTGTCTCAGAATCAGCGGGATCCGTTAAAGCGTTCCAGAGTTATAACCTCATAAATTGACAGTGGTCAGAATTGTAAAAATTGGCCCGGTCATTAAGTGCCAAATTGGCTCTGTCACTAAGGGGTTAAAGAAAATATTCATTTCTTATACACATTGTATTTACAAAACCGTTTAGAGAGATGCTGTATGTGTTTACATTCTATTGCTAATGCGTGTATCAGGTCTATACTATATACTGTAATCATAGATCACAAACTGTCTAAATTATCAGTCTTAAAATCTGTACTTGGCTCACATGCCGCAAAATAGTTGTGGTACTATGGAGGTGCACCACCATCGCTGCTGCATAATGTCTGTGAAACATTACTGCCTGCAGATATTTTGCTCTATGTCTGGGTCTGTTCTGTCTTTTAATAGAAAAATAAAACAACCCTTGTTACATGAAATTTAAGAAATTGTGTAGGTTAAAATAACAGTTATCGTTTCGGAGGATTACAAGATCTCTTCTCTCCACATCTGCTTCCAGTTTCTCTGTCACAGTGTGGAGTCCTTTGAACGAATGGTATCATTTAATATGTTTATTGTGTGCAAGCTCTAGGAATAATCTGACAGCTAGCAATGAAATAGGCCATCCAATTCTGTGAGGTCTCCTCATATTGCTGCTTATCTACCTGAAATCGATATTGATCTCATCATCTAATCCCAAATATAAGATCCTCATGCCTGCAGCCTCAATATAGCCTTTTCTTCCTATAAGTTTGTGGTCAAAGGCTCACAATGTTATCCATGTTGACAAGTTTGCATTTTTTCCTAATCAATATAAGATTTTCAATGACAGGAGTAAGATCCCGCTGCTGGGATACTCACATTCCCTAGACATACGGTATATTAATTTCTATGATCATACATGGTTCTCCAGATTCAAGAGTGGTGAAATAGTTCTCACTTTCAATAAAGTGCAGCACTAATCTATCTTGGTGCTAACCAGGTTATAAGCGCTTTTGCATTGATATAGGCCACAACCATCACATCTATTACAGTAGCAAAAATATAATTTTGATTACATTTTGACAAACATTTCTCTGTGCAAACATGTCTAATTTGTCTAAAGCTAACACTGATTTAATCCTAAATCTCTAATTAATGTAATAATCTAATCTCTTTTCTAATATACTTTAATTATATATTCTACTTAGTAGGCTCCTCTTGTCACTGTGGAATATTTTTTTTCAGTGCATAGTGACAGTGCGCACCCTCGCAAGCTCTGATGAAAAGTGGCAAGAGAGCGCACTGTCAGTTTGCATTAAATGATGTATGTTGTAACTTTTTGGGAGTGAGGCTGCTGTTTTTTCCTGCTCACTGGGTTATGTCCACACAAAGTGCTTTTTTGCTGGCTCGTCACTTCTCATCAGAGCCGGTGAGGGTACGCACTCTTGTAAGGAGGTGAAACACAAGAAGAGTCTGGGGGCGGTTACCTTCTCGGCTCTGTGCCTGGAACCATTGAGCTGTGCTGCAGGTTCCCCAAGGGGCAGACATAGAGACTGGGACAGAAAGGAAGCGGGCAGAGAGTGGGAAAGGTGTTATGATCCAGTGACCTTGGAGCCGCATGAGACTTTTTCAGGAGTAGGTGGAACCTATACTGACCGCAAACCCTAAACTGTCACCGCAAATAGAAGTAGCCGTGGGGTGTACCTAACACATCCTAGACACCTCGACAAAGCCGGAGGACTAAATACCCCTATAGATGGAAATGGGAATTCTATCTTGCCTCAGAGCAGACCTCCAAAGGATAGGCAGCCCCCCACAAATATTGACTGTGAGTATTAGAGGAAAGACACACGCAGGCAGAAATCAGGATTTAGCAAAAGAGGCAACGCTAGCTTAATAGAAAAGGATAGGACAGAATACTAAGCGGTCAGTATTAAAACCCTAAAAATATCCACAGCAGATAATACAAAAATTCCACCATCTAACTAAAGACATGGAATGTATATCTGCATCTCCTGAGAATCCAACTTGACTGAGATATCCAAACACAGTCTAAGCTGGACAAGAAAAAACATTGAATAGTACTGAATTGTAAAGCACACAGCATGTGTGCTGCAGAAACAAAACCAGACACTTATCTTTGCTGATTTGGCAGCAGGGCAGGAGGAACCAGACAGAGATGCAAAACCTCCAAGAACAATGGACAACTGGCAAGGGCTAATGAATCCAGCACACCTAAATATCCCAGTCAGAGCTGCAATCAGCAGGGACACCTGCCCAGGATTGCAACCCAGGAACAACTGCATTACTACCAACAACCACCGGAGGGAACCCAAGAGCAGAATTCACAACAGTACCCCCCCTTGAGGAGGGGTCACCGAACCCTCACCAGAGCACCCAGGCCAATCAGGACGAGCCAGATGAAAGGCACGGACCAAATCAGCAGCATGGACATCAGAGGCAAAAACCCAAGAATTATCCTCCTGGCCATAACCCTTCCATTTGACAAGGTACTGAAGCCTCCGCCTCGAAAAACGAGAATCCAAAATCTTCTCAACCACATACTCCCACTCCCCATCAACCAATACAGGGGCAGGAGGATCAACAGAGGGAACAACGGGCACCACATATTTCCGCAATAAAGATCTATGGAAGACATTATGGATAGCAAAAGAAGCCGGAAGGGCCAATCGAAAAGACACCGGATTAATAATCTCAGAAATCCTATAAGGACCAATAAAGCGAGGCTTAAACTTAGGGGAAGAAACATTCATAGGAACATGATGGGAAGACAACCAGACCAGATCCCCAACTCGAAGCCGGGAACCAACACACTGACGACGGTTAGCAAAACGTTGAGCCTCCTCCTGAGACAATACCAAATTGTCCACCACATGAGCCCAAATCTGCTGCAACCTGTCAACCACAGAATCCACACCAGGACAGTCAGAAGGCTCAACCTGCCCCGAAGAAAAACAAGGATGAAAACCAAAGTTACAAAAGAAGGGCGAAACCAAAGTAGCCGAACTAGCCCGATTATTAAGGGCAAACTCAGCCAATGGCAAGAAAGCCACCCAATCATCCTGATCAGCAGACACAAAGCATCTCAGATAAGTTTCTAAAGTCTGATTAGTTCGCTCGGTCTGGCCATTTGTGTGAGGATGAAATGCGGAAGAAAAAGACAAATCAATGCCCAGCTTAGCACAAAAGGCCCGCCAAAACCGAGAAACAAACTGGGAACCTCTGTCGGACACAATATTCTCCGGAATACCATGCAAACGAACCACATGCTGAAAAAACAACAGAACCAAATCAGAAGAAGAAGGCAATTTAGGCAACGGCACCAAATGGACCATCATAGAGAACCGGTCACAAACAACCCAGATGACAGACATCTTCTGGGAAACCGGAAGATCAGAAATAAAATCCATAGAAATATGCGTCCAGGGCCTCTCAGGGACCGGCAAAGGCAAAAGCAACCCACTAGCACGGGAACAACAAGGCTTGGCCCGCACACAAGTCCCACAGGACTGCACAAAAGAACGCACATCACGTGACAAAGAAGGCCACCAAAAGGACCTACCAACCAAATCTCTGTTACCAAAAATACCAGGATGGCCAGCCAACACAGAACAATGAACCTCAGAAATCACTCTACTAGTCCATCTATCAGGAACAAACAGTTTCCCCACTGGACAGCGGTCAGGTTTGTCAGCCTGAAATTCCTGAAGAACCCGTCGTAAATCAGGGGAAATGGCAGAAAGGACCACCCCTTCTTTCAGAATGCTGACCGGTTCAAGGACCTCAGGAGAATCAGGCAAAAAACTCCTAGAGAGGGCATCAGCCTTAATATTCTTAGAACCCGGAAGATACGAAAGCACGAAATCAAAACGAGAAAAAAACAAGGACCATCGAGCCTGTCTAGGATTCAGCCGCCTGGCAGACTCGAGGTAAATCAGATTTTTATGATCGGTCAAGACCACAATACGGTGCTTAGCTCCCTCGAGCCAATGTCGCCACTCCTCAAACGCCCACTTCATAGCCAACAACTCCCGATTGCCGACATCATAATTGCGTTCAGCGGGCGAAAACTTACGGGAAAAGAAGGCACACAGTTTCATCAAGGAACCAACAGGATCCCTCTGAGACAAAACGGCCCCTGTCCCAATCTCAGAAGCGTCAACCTCAACCTGAAACGGAAGAGAAACATCCGGTTGACGCAACACCGGGGCAGAAGTAAATCGGCGTTTAAGCTCCTGGAAGGCAGAGACAGCCGCAGAGGACCAATTTGTCACATCAGCGCCTTTCTTCGTCAAATCGGTCAAGGGTTTAACCACACTGGAGAAGTTAGCAATAAAACGGCGATAAAAATTAGCAAAGCCCAAAAATTTCTGAAGGCTCTTCACAGATGTGGGTTGAATCCAATCATGAATGGCCTGAACCTTAACCGGATCCATCTCTATAGATGAGGGAGAAAAAATGAAGCCCAAAAAAGAAACCTTCTGCACTCCAAAGAGACACTTAGACCCCTTCACAAACAAAGCATTATCATGAAGGATCTGAAATACCATCCTGACCTGTTTCACATGAGACTCCCAATCATCGGAAAAAATTAAAATGTCATCCAAATATACAATCATGAATTTATCAAGATAAGTCCGGAAGATATCGTGCATGAAGGACTGAAAGACAGATGGAGCATTAGAGAGCCCGAATGGCATCACAAGGTATTCAAAATGGCCCTCGGGCGTATTAAACGCAGTTTTCCATTCATCACCCTGCTTAATACGAACAAGATTATATGCCCCCCGAAGGTCAATCTTCGTAAACCAACTAGCCCCCTTAATCCTAGCAAACAAATCGGAAAGCAGAAGTAAAGGTTATTGAAACTTGACCGTGATCTTATTCAAGAGGCGATAATCAATCAGGGTCTCAAGGAGCCATCCTTCTTAGCAACAAAAAAAAAACCCGCTCCCAATGGTGAAGAAGATGGCCGAATATGTCCTTTCTCCAAAGACTCCTTAACATAACTCCGCATGGCGGTATGTTCAGGCACAGACAGGTTGAAAAGTCAGCCCTTAGGAAACTTACAGCCTGGAATCAAGTCAATCGCACAATCACAGTCCCTATGCGGTGGAAGGGAACTGGACTTGGGCTCATCGAATACATCCTGAAAATCAGACAAAAACTCTGGAATTTCAGAAGTGGAAGAAGAGGAGATTGACATCAAAGGAATGTCATTACGAACCCCCTGACATCCCCAACTAGTCACAGACATAGACTTCCAATACAAAACAGGATTATGTGCCTGAAACCACGGAAAACCCAGCACGATAGCATCATGTAAATTATGCAACACCAGAAAACGACAATCTTCCTGATGGCTGGCGCCATGCACATGGTCACCTGTGTCCAGAACTGGGGCTTATTTTTAGCCAAAGGTGTAGCATCAATGCCCCTTAAAGGTATAGGGTTCTGCAAAGACTGCAAGGGAAAACCACAAGCCTGGCAAACTCAAAGTCCATTAAGTTCAAGGCGGCGCCTGAATCCACAAACGCCATGACAGAAAATGATGACAATGAGCAGATCAAGGACACAGATAATAAAAATTTAGGTTGTACAGTACTGATGGTAAATGAACTAGCGATCCTCTTTGTACGCTTAGGGCAGACTGAAATGACATGAGAAGTATCGCCACAATAAAAACACAACCTATTCTGACGTCTGAATCCCTGTTGTTCCATTCTAGACAGAATCCTATCACACTGCATTGACTCAGGCATCTGCTCTGAGGACAACGCCACAGCACGCACAGTTCTGCGCTCCCGCAAACGCCGATCAATCTGAATGGCCAGAGACATAGAATCACTCAGACCGAAAGGCGTGGGAAACCCCACCATAACATCTTTAACGGATTCAGAAAGACCCTTTCTGAAAATTACCGCCAACGCATCATCATTCCATTTAGTCAACACAGACCATTTTCTAAATTTCTGACAATACAATTCTGCTGCTTCTTGACCCTGAGACAGGACCAACAAGGTCTTCTCCGCTTGATCCACAGAATTTGGTTCATCATATAATAATCCTAAAGCCTGAAAAAAGGCGTCTACATTAAGCAAGGCCGGATTCCCAGATTCCAGGGAAAATGCCCAATCCTTTCGCCACGCAGCAGGGAGATGACAATTTTAACCTGCTGAATGGAATCACCAGAGGATCGAGGTCTCAGAGCAAAAAACAGTTTACAATTGTTTTTAAAATTCAAAAATTTGGACCTGTCCCCAAAAAACAAATCAGGAGTAGGAATCTTAGGCTCTAAAACTGTGCCCTGTGATCAAACTTATGGTGGCCAATCACTTGCCCATCCTGGTTGCAGGGGTGGTATGGATGAACATAGAAGTCTGCGGAAAAGACCTTGGGAGAAGAGGAGTGGTACTGGTGGATGGAGAGGTAGCTAAAGACCATACCCTGGGCATGTATGTGTTAAAAGAACTCGGAAGCCTGGTTTTCAACGAGTCCCCAGGACAGTTCCTGCAACAATGGAGCGACCAAACCCCCCAGAGAAGGGTCTTTCAACAACTGATACGGACCGCCCAGGTGCAGGAAGCATACAGCGACGGAAAGGAACTTGGCAAAGTCATCGCCCCGCCTCAGTCAATTGAGTGTTGCCCCTTGGGCAGATGGTGCTTCCCCTGCCTATATGAGCTGGCATCCCACTGGAAGGGGTTGAAGTCCAAATTGAGCCCAGCAGAGCCGACCAGCTGCCATCAGGAATATTGGTCGCACGGTCCCTGGCTACCATGAGGGATGGAACTGTCCTTGTGCACTGCATAAATTTGGGGGAGACAGATACAACTTTGCCCCCTAGAAGTGAAGTCGCTCAAGTCCTGGGCCTCCCAGACGAGTTGGTCCTCACTGAAGCGGTACAGGTGACAGCAAGGCCAGAAGATCCGTGGCTGGTGACCATCAAAGCGGAGGCAGCTCAGGACCCCAGATTACTGCAAGAAGGGTGCCAGATACTGGAAGGCATGAGGGCGGAGCTCTCAGAACTTACTCTGCAGCAGGTACCTCAGGTGGAAGCCGTATTGGGGAAATTTCAGGATGCGTTCGCCAAAGATGAAGATGACTTTGGATGTACCACGGCCATCACCCACGAGATACTCACCGGGGATGCGGCACCAAACCAGGAACGGTACCGCCAAATACCCCATAGATGTACCAGGAGGTGAAGGGAATGCTGTCACACATGCTGAAGAGGGGAGTTATACGTGAGAGTCAGAGCCCGTGGGCTGCCCCTATAGTCTTGATGAGAAAGAAAGAGGGGTCCTTGCGGTTCTGTGTGGACTATCGCCGGCTCAACACTTGCACAGTGTGGGACTCGTACCCAGTGTCCAGGATAGAGGAGTCCCTGATGGCACTAGGGAATGCCACATATTTCTCCACGTTAGACTTGGCCAGCAGCTACTGGCAGGTGCCCATGTCTGAGCAAGATCGAGCCAAGACGGCTTTCTTCCTTCCGATGGGACTGTATGAGTTTGACCGGATGACCTTTGGCCTAGCAAATGCCCCAGGAACATTTCAGCGACTCATGGAGAGATGTCTGGGAGACCTGAACTTTGAAGCCACTTTGATTTACTTGGATGATATCATCACCTTTGCCCCCACCTCTGAGGAGCATCTGCAGAGACTAGAGCAAGTTCTGAGTCAGCTACAGAAGTAGGGCTTGAAAGTGAAACCCCAGAAATGTCACCTCTTCTGTACCGAGATTGAATACTTGGGACACGTTGTCTCCGCTGAGGGGGTGAGGCCTTCCCAGGAGAAGATCGCTGCGGTACAAGAGTGGCCAACTCCAAAAACTGTGAAAGATGTGCATGCGTTCCTGGGACTCACAGGATACTTCAGACGCTTCGTAAAAGACTTTACCCGCCTTGCTAATCCACTCCAGGAGTTGTTGAGGGGAGTGCCCTCTTGCGCCAAAAACAGGAACATACAGTGGGGGAAGAGTCAGGAGGAGGCGTTCTTAGCTTTGAAGAAGGCTTTGATGGAGGCCCCCATGCTGGCTTTCGCTGACTTCACACAACCATTCATCTTGCACACTGATGGGAGCCTGCAGGGCCTCGGGGCCGTACTATCGCAGATGCAGGATGGGAAAAAGCACATCATCGCATACGCCAGTCGGTCTTTGCATGACTCGGAAAGGAATCCAGAAAACTACAGTTCATTTAAGCTGGAGTTGTTGGCGCTGGTGTGGGCAATGACTGAGAAGTTCGCGGAATATCTGGCTGGCTCAGAAGTTCATGTACGCACTGATAACAATATGTTGGCCCATCTCGAGAATGCCAAGTTAGGTGCCCTAGAACAATGTTGGGTAGCTCGAATGGCCAAGTTCCGATATAGAATTTCGTATAAAAGAGGAGCTGAGAATGTTCATGCGGATGCCCTCTCCCGAGTAAACTATCGCAAACCAGCACCCAGCCAGGATGAAGAACTGGAAGATGTGGAGGTTCCAGGTTTTGGAGAGACTGCCAGGACAGTGGCAGCGGCGTGGGAAATTCAACAGGAAGGCCTGTGTGAATTTGCTGGAGCAGCCCCGTGATGAGTGGGTCCGAGTGCAGCAGGAGGATCCGGAGCTAGCTCAGTTGAGAAGGTGGGTCGTGTCTGAACAAATGCCCAATTGGCACGAGAGGAGGTCCATGTCACCTGAAGTACTGAAGATGCTACGCCAGTGGGAGAGGCTCCAGTTGTGGGATGGTATCCTGTACCGGAAGGTATTCCTGCAAACAGAACTCAGTCTTGTATAGCAGACGGTGATTCCCTCGTCCTTGATAGACCAGGTGGCTAAGGAAGCACATGAGAAAGGAGCACACTTTGGGTCAGAAAAAACTTTCCAGTGGTTACAGAGCCTATTTTATCATCCCCACTTAAGGAACATAGTGGAGAAAGTATGTCAGCAATGCAGAAGTTGTGAGCTGGTCAAACCACCAGAACAACGAGCTCCCACAGAAACGGTGAGGTCTTCTGGCCCCATGGACCTACTGGCAATAGATTACTTGACCATTGGACCAGCACACCAAGGCTGTGAGCTTTGTTTAGTGATGATAGACCACTTTACTAAATTTGCCGTAGTGACGCCCACGCGGGACCAGACTGCCGTGTCTGCTGCTCACGCAATCTGAAAACACTTCATACAGGTGTATGGGTGTCCCAAGCGCATCCATTCTGATCAAGGGGCCTGCTTCCTCGGCAGAGTGATGGAGGAGCTGCACCAGCTGTACAAAATCAATAAGTCCCGGACCACCCTTTATCATCTACAGGGGAATGGGGCTTGTAAAAGATTTAACCACACTCTGATTCAAATGCTGAGGACCCTGGAAGAGGACCAGAAGGCGAAGTGGACTGAGTCCATCCCTGAATTGGTGTGGGTGTATAACAATTGGAAACACAACACCACCGGATTCACCCCTTACTCTTTGTTCTTTGGCCGACCCGGGAAGGGGCTGGCAGAGCTGGCGCTGGAACCCGAGGAGGACTACCCACGGACAGGGGTGTACTCCTGGGTTCAAGAACATCGTCATCAGCTGCGGACAATTCAATGTCTAGTGCAGAACCGGCTGCAAGAATTGGAGCATCCCCAGGGAGCTCCTTAAAAGGGGACAGCCCTGCGGCCTGGAGACCGAGTCTTAGTGAGGGAAAAGTGCCCACACAACAAACTAGAGTACCGGTGGGAGAAAAGGCCGTACCGAGTGAAGCGGCGGCTCGGCAACGAGGGTCCTGTTTATGAGGTCCAGCCAGAAACGGTAGAGGGGACTCCCACCGGCATACTGCACAGGAATATGTTGCGTCCATGTTTGTCTCGAGATCCCGAATCAGTCCAATTGGCTCCAGCGCCCCCACCGGCTGCGCCAGTGATCAATGTAGATGTGGAAGACAAGGAAGACTCCCAATCTCTGCCAGGGAACCCAGGAACAGGGCTGGTGCCTGAAACTACCAATGTATAGGGGGAAGCCTCGACTTCTCCTACAGCAGTTGACACCACCGCCCCTGCTGATTTGAGACACTCTGAACGTTCAACAGCTGGTGTACCCCCTGTTCGCTACAATCAGGACAAGTTCATCTGGCAGCAGATTGTGCAAGGACTGGAAGATTGCCAACAGAAACTCCTGAAAATCTCGCCCGTGGAATGGCAAGCAGAAAGAGGGGGGGAATGTTAAGAAGAATCTGGGGGCGGTTACCTTCTTGGCTCTGTGCCTGGAAACATTGAGCTGTGCAGCAGGTTCCCCAGGGGGCAGACTTAGAGACTGGGACAGAAAGGAAGCGGGCAGAGAGCGGGAAAGGCACGCGCACAAGGGACAGAGCAACATGAGCAGCGGTCAGAGCAGGGTGCAGCTGCGCTCCGGGAGAGAGAGAGCTTCTGGTCTGAGGACAAATACAGGGAGACTGCCCAGATAGACTGCATCTTGTGAGTACATGAAAGTGGACTCTGCTGTGACTGGAGAGGGGCACTTTGAGACCCGTGTAGAGACATTGTCCTGTGCAGAGACCGACCCCCTAGTCCCCGCGGTATCAGTACAGAGACTGTGATTCTTGGTGAGAGACTTAACAGTGCAGAGCCCCTGATTCATGGCTGTGCTGTAAAAGCTAAAGACTCAGAGCCTGTGCATACCACATTAACTCCCGAAACCCCAGGCAGCAGGCTCCTAGAGACTACTCAGCCCACAGACAACAGAGGGACGACAAGTGCCGCTGTTTCTCGGTGCCTACGTTGGAGAAGACGACCCTTCAAGCAAGTCCTCATCAGACAAGTGTTCTTTTCTCAAGAAATCTTGCTTACTTCTGTTACATTGTTTGACTCCCATATTTTTGCAATGTTTTATTGCTAGTTATTTTCCATTGCTTCCTCCCTGCGAGGAGAACCTGATTCCTGTTATTAAACCCCTCAACTGTTGGTCTGTCTGTTCCGTGGTGACATACTCAGTACCTGCATACTATTACATTCTCACTGTGTATTAAAAATAATATTGCACAGTGACAAGAGCCTACTGAACATACATTTACATTTACAATTATACCCAGGTGACTAGATGGTGGTTAGGTCTTCAAGACTTAAACTTTCATGTGGAGCACAGGCCTGGGAAACTGCATGGTAGTGCAGATGCTCTGACTAGACTTCCCTGTTTGTCCATGAAAGGTGGCAAAACCCCCAGCTTTGAGCAGAAGGGGAGGTATGTGACAAAATCACTGGCAAAGTACTGGAGGGGAGATATGTATCACTGAGGTTGTTAGCTTCAGTGATATGAAACTAAAAAATGTTCCAGCACACTTAATTCTGATAGGGGTTAATTGACTGGGTTGATTGAACAGCTGTAGCTGGGTGGGAGGCTGTTCAACATATCAAAACTCCAGAGTAGAGTCAAGAGGATAAATACACAGCCTTCTGGCTCATTAGAGGTGGGTGTGTCCAGAGCTGTGTTTGAATATAATAGAAAATTGGACCTTTTTTCCCTATGTTTTGTTTCCTGAGCGGGCGGATCCCCGCAGCTACACAGATTGTGCCATTTGTTTTGTTTTTTTGTTAGGCCAGGAAGGCCATATTTATGTTGACAACCCTGCTCTGGTTTATGCTGTACTTAAATAAACCAGTGGAAAATTTAAAGAGACAGCATTCTTGTGTCTACCTCTATGAGCTGCCAAGTGAAGCGATCTACCAAAAGTTGTAATTGAATACCAAATTTATACCTCCATATGGTGACTACTATCATTACCACTTCATAGTGAATAAATCATGTTAGAAGCTTCTATGGAACAAAACACACTGTACAACGACAAATGTTACCAGTAATACTAGAATACACATACTGACACATAGTGACTGAAAGTGTTACTAACGAAAATAAAACTATAAAAAGAGCAATATTACCACCATAGGGGTGGTTCACACATTGCATTTTTGCCATGCTTTTCCAGTGTGTTTTTGCTGTGAAAAAGAGCAGTGTTTTACTGTACCATCAAAGTGAATGAGATTTCTGAAATCTCATCCATATGCTTATTTTTTCCTTGCAGACTTGAAGAGGTTTCATATCTGCAGCACTTCAATTCTGTCAGCTTTTTTGTAGTGTTTTTCACCCATTCAAATGAATGGGAAGAAATGCATAAAAAATGCACATAAAAACATGCATATTTTAGTCCTCTCAAGAGACATGTTTTTGGTGCAGAAATGCCTGCTGCAAAAACTCAACATTTGCAGATGCCCATACAGTGACCATAAATGCATTAAATTACAAGTATATATATAGTGTGACTCACTGGTGATGTTCTTTCTGATTGTTAAATTTTCACTTTTCTGTAGTTTTCCGTCTTGCTCAAACCACCATAAAGACTTTTTTCAACCACAATTTTTTCTGTAGAGTTTGTAAACATTTGACTTGTCACTTTTCTAGCATTGTTCCCACCTATTCACAACTCATACAAACTCAATACAATAGTGCAAGAAACTGTGCCATTAGACAAGTTATAGTGCTCCACACAGTAAAATTGACAACTATACCTTAAACAAATGCCATCTTTTGCACCCCATATACTGTATGAATAGTTATCTTGTCAGTCCCGCAAACATTACTAGTGCTCTTCTTAGTGCCCCACACAGTAAAAACCCCTTTTATTACGTAATCATCCTCTCTTTGCACTCTACATATCAATATAGACTCCTTTATGCTCCATAGAAAGTATTAAGTTGCCATATATGCATCCTAGACAGTGTCGGACTGGCCCAGCACAGCATTGGAAGGTCCTCCGGTGGGCTTCAGCTGAAGTCTGGATCATCATTTAAGGTAGTAATGGAATCTACATACAATGCTTCTTTACTACCTTAATAATACTACCTGTGCCACCTTAACACTTCCTTGTTCCTTCCATCTCACATCCAAGGGATAACGTTTCTCCTTGCGGATAGTGACATGTAAAGCCTGACATAAAAAAGTGAGTAGGCTTTTAAGCTTTGCAATGCTCCTCTGGGAAATTAAATATGCTAAATGTCTCTTCAAAGAGGAAGAGGACAAGAACTTTAATGTCACCTATTGGAAATAGCAATCCTAAAAGTCAATATCGACCCTTTAACGAGTCTTGTCACATGACTTAGCATAAAAGCCAAACAAGGAAACTCCATTTGCAGGCACGGTGTTTCAAGGTACTGTCCCTCATCAGTGCAAAGTGTGAGATATAATTTGGCTGGGTGACACGCGTCTGAACGGGTTCCAAAGGGTAACGTTTCTTCTTGCGGAGAATGAGATATCAAGGCTGACTTACCAAGGTGAGGAGACCTTTAAGCCTTGCAATGCTCCTCTGGTAAATTAAATATGCAAATTGTCTCTTCGGAGAGGAAGAGGACTAGAACTCTGGTGCCACCTATTATAAGTAAAATCCTAAAAGTCAATATCAACCCTTTAACGAGCCTTGTCGCGTTACTTAGGATAAAGGCCAAACCAGGGATCTCAATTTGCAGACACTGTTTGGGGTAAAGTTTTTCATCAGTGCAAAGTGTGAGATCTAGTTTGCCCACAAGCACTTGTCCACATATCCGTAGTTAGGTGGACTTTCCCAGTAACAGAATTGTTGAGGGCACGGGTTGTGGGACACATGCTGGTGTAATGCCGGTATGGCACACTGGGAGAAATAGTGGAGACTGGGGACTGAGTACCATGGGATGGCCGCCGCCATCAGGTTGCGGAAAGCTTCTGTCTCAACCAGCCTAAAAGGCAACATTTCGAGCGCAAGCAGATGAGAAATGTTCGAATTTAGTACTGTGGCCTGTGGGGCATTGGCTGGGTATTTCCGCTTGCATTCCAATGACTGGGGTATAGACAACTGAAGGCTGCGCTGGGACAAGGATGTGGACGGGCTTGAGATGGTGCTGCTTGACTGTGGGCAACAACAGGTGCAGGGCACGAGGCATCTACACAGGCACGGTGAACTGGGGATTGGCTTCTACGCAAAACAGTGGAAGTCACCTGCAGATAGTGTTCCTGGAGCATGGGGTTGAGCCTACAAAGTCGGGTGCTTTGCTGCCATGTGCTTAAACATGCTGGTGGTTGTCAGGCTGGTAGCTTTGATACCCCTGCTGATGCGGGCATGGCAGGTGCTGCAAATGGCTTGTTTGGGGTTATCGGCAGAGTCTTTAAAAAATAACCAGACTCGGGAAGATCTAACAGTTGGAATGGCAACTGTCGTAATTTTGGAATTACGGGGAACAGATGCACGCTTTCTGTCTGTGGCCACCACACTGCTTCTTCCTGCCTGTTGGGGTGATATGCCTCCTTCCCCATGTGTGCTGCTGTCCTCGCTCTGCATGTCCTCCTGCCAGGTTGGGTCAGTCACTATGTTATCCACTGCCTCATCTTCCACATCCGCACCCTGCTCCTCCTCCTGACTTTCTGGCAATTGTGTCTCATCATCGTCCACCTCTTGTGACACTTTCCCCCCATTGCCTTTGTGTGACTGTGGCTGTTCAAATCTTTGGGCATTGCTACATGCTATCTCATCTGGCCCCACTTCAAGTTGACCGGCCGAGAGTCTGGAATCTTCAAAGGGAAAACTGAACAGCTCTTTGGAGTGTCCAAGTGTGGGATCAGTTGTCTCAGGGCACTCGGCATGGTGGGAGGAAGGAGGATCAGGGTGAGTAATATCCGGTCCAAACTCATGGCTACTCAGACTTGATCATGTGGAAGACATGGTGGTGGTGGTGGTTAAGTGACTGAAAACATTATCCGCTATCCAACAACAACCGTTTCACACTGCTGTGGCTTCAATAGTGATGTGCTGCGGTCCCCTAGAAACTGGGACAGGAAGTTCGAGAGCGAAGATGTGGGTCTTTGTTGTGGCCCACTTTCAGCTTGTCCTCTGCCTTATCCTCTGCATGCACCATCAGCATCATGTCCACTTCCCCGTCCCTTGCCCCTTGCCTTGCCCATTTTAAATGGACTACTGAAATATTTGAAAAGCTCAATACAAATGGATTTATTTGGAGAAAAATTATATGTGATCACTATGCCTAAAAAGCAAGTATTTGGAGACCACAGATATACCGAGTGTTCGACAGAGATAACAGACAGTTAAAATATGTTTTTCGTTTTTTTTAAAATATTTTTTAAACAAAAAATAATGGGTAGACCAAGGCTATCAGACAAAAAATACAAGGTATGCCTGCGAAGCGAAGATTTTGACACCACAGATACACCTGGCATCTGATGGAGATAACAGACTATACATTTTTTTTAATGTTTTTTGGTAATTTTGGAAAACACTAAATACTGAGTAGACCAAGGCTAGCAGACAGAACAATGCAACAAATGCCTGCGAAGCGAAGATCTGGACACCACAGATACACCAGGCATCTGACGGAGATACCAGACTGTATACATTTTTTTAAATGTTTTTTGGTAATTTTTAAAAACAATAAATATTGAGTAGACCAAGGCTAGCAGACAGAACATTGCAACATATGCCTGTGAAGCGAAGATCTGGACACCACAGATACACCAGGCATCTGACGGAGATAACAGACAGTATACACTTTTTTTTTGTTTTTTGGTAATTTTTGAAAACACTAAATACTGAGTAGACCAAGGCTAGCAGACAGAACAATGCAACATATGTCTGCGAAGTGAAGATTTTGACACCACAGATACACCAGGCATCTGACGGAGATAAAAGAATGTATACATTTTTTAAAATGTTTTTTGGTAATTTTTGAAAACACTAAATACTGAGTAGACCAAGGCTAGCAGACAGAACAATGCAACATATGCCTACGAAGAGAAGATTTGGACACCACAGATACACCAGGCATCTGATGGAGACAACAGACTGTATACTCTTTTTAATGTATTTTGGTAATTCTTGAAAACACTAAATACTGAGTAGACCAAGGCTGGCAGACAGAACAATACAATGTATGCCTGCAAAGCGAAGATTTGGACACCACAGATACACCAGGCGTCTGTCGGAGATAACAGACTGTACACATTTTTTTAAATGTTTTTTGAAAATTTTTGAAAGCACTAAATACTGAGTAGACCAAGGCTAGCAGACGGAACAATGCAACAAATGCCTGCGAAGCGAAGATCTGGACACCACAGGTACACCAGGCATCTGACAGAGATAACAGACTGTATACATTTTTTAAAATGTTTTTTGGTAATTTTTAAAAACAATAAATATTGAGTAGACCAAGGCTAGCAGACAGAACAATGCAACATATGCCTGCGAAGAGAAGATTTGGACACCACAGATACACCAGGCATCTGATGGAGATAACAGACTGTATACTCTTTTTAATGTATTTTGGTAATTCTTGAAAACACTAAATACTGAGTAGACCAAGGCTAGCAGACAGAACAATACAACGTATGCCTGCGAAGCGAAGATTTGGACACCACAGATACACCAGGCGTCTGACGGAGATAACAGACTGTATACATTTTTTTATGTTTTTTGGTAATTTTTGAAAACACTAAATACTGAGTAGACCAAGGCTAGCAGACAGAACAATACAACATATGCCTGCGAAGTGAAGATTTGGACACCACAGATACACCAGGCATCTGAAGGAGATAACAGACTGTATACATTTTTTTAAATGTTTTTTGGTAATTTTTGAAAACACTAAATACTGAGTAGACCAAGGCTAGCAGAAAAAACAATGCAATGTATGCCTGTGAAGTGAAGATTTGGACACTACAGATACACCAGGCTGTTATGAACTGGTGGCCTAGGAGCAGCATGGACGAGCTCTGGAGTAGGTGGCCTCTATACTGATCGCAGATCCTGAACTTAACACCGCAACTAGAAGTAGCCGTGGGATGTTCCTGTAACTCCCTAGACACCTCGTCACGGCCGGAGGACTAATTACCCCTAAAGAAAGAAACAGGAATACTATCTTGCCTCAGAGAAAATTCCCAAAGGAAAGACAGCCCCCCACAAATATTGACTGTGAGAGGAGAGGGAAATTACAAACGCAGACTGAAAAACAGAATTTAGCAAAGGAGGCCACGCTACCTAGAAAGAAAAGACAGGACAGAGTACTGTGCGGTCAGTATTAAAATACTACAAAATCCACCACAGAGGATACAAAAATCTCCACACCTAACTAAAGGCATGGAGGGTAACTCTGTGACTCCAGAGCTTCCAGCTTGGCTGAATAAATCCTTACACAGACAAAGCTGGACAAGAAAAAACATAGCAATTCACAGAACTATAAAGTCCACAGCATGAGGACTGCAAAAACAGAGCCAGGACTTATCTTTGATGATTTGGACAATCCAGCAGGAGAAACCAAGCAGAGATGTGAATCCCCAGAAAACAATGGACAACTGGCACTCAGTAAAGGGTGAAGCCAGACTAAATAGCCCCGTCCAAAGAGGAAGCAGCTGATGACTGCTGTGAAGGACAAACAGCAGCACTACCACTTATAACCACCGGAGGGAACCCAAGAGCAGAACCCACAACAGAATTCACAACAGTACCCCCCCCTTGAGGAGGGGTCACCGAACCCTCATCAGAGCCCCCAGGCCGATTTGGACGAGCCAAATGGAAGGCACGAACCAAATAGTCAGCATGAACATCGGAGGCAATAACCCAAGAATTATCCTCCTGGCCATAACCCTTCCACTTGACAAGATACTGAAGCCTCCGTCTAGAAAAACAAGAATCCAAGATCTTCTCCACAACATACTCCAACTCCCCATCAATCAACACCGGGGCAGGAGGATCAACAGAGGGAACCACGGGCACCACATATTTCCGCAACAAAGATCTATGAAAAACATTATGGATGGAAAAAGAGGCTGGAAGGGCCAAACGAAAAGACACTGGATTGATAATCTCAGAAATCCTATAAGGACCAATAAACCCAGGCTTGAACTTCGGGGAAGAAACCTTCATAGGAACATGATGAGAAGACAACCAGACCAAATCCCCAACCCGAAGCCGGGAACCCACACGCCGACGACGGTTGGCAAAACGCTGAGCCTCCTCCTGAGACAACACCAAATTGTCCACAACATGAGCCCAAATCTGCTGCAACCTGTCAACCACAGAGTCCACCCCAGGACAATCAGAAGACTCAACCTGCCCTGAAGAAAAACGAGGATGAAACCCAGAATTACAAAAGAATGGTGAAACCAAGGTAGCAGAACTAGCCCGATTATTAAGGGCAAACTCGGCCAATGGCAAGAAAGCCACCCAATCATCCTGATCGGCAGACACAAAGCATCTCAAATAAGTTTCCAAAGTCTGGTTAGTTCGCTCGGTTTGGCCGTTTGTCTGAGGATGAAATGCGGAAGAAAAAGACAAATCAATGCCCAGCTTAGCACAAAAGGCCCGCCAAAACCTAGAAACAAACTGGGAACCTCTATCGGACACAATATTCTCCGGAATGCCATGCAAACAAACCACATGCTGAAAAAACAATGGAACCAACTCAGAAGAGGAAGGCAACTTAGGCAAAGGTACCAAATGAACCATCTTAGAAAACCGGTCACAGACCACCCAGATAACAGACATCCTCTGGGAAACAGGAAGATCCGAAATAAAATCCATAGAAATATGCGTCCAAGGCCTCTCAGGGACCGGCAAAGGCAAAAGCAACCCACTGGCGTGGGAGCAGCAAGGTTTAGCCCGCGCACAAGTCCCACAAGACTGCACAAAAGAACGCACATCCCGTGACAAAGAAGGCCACCAAAAGGACCTACTAACCAAATCTCTGGTACCAAAAATCCCAGGATGGCCAGCCAACACCGAACAGTGAACCTCAGAAATCACTTTACTAGTCCATCTGTCAGGAACAAACAGTTTCCCCGCTGGACAGCGATCAGGTTTATCAGCCTGAAACTCCTGAAGAACCTGTCGCAAATCAGGGGAGATGGCAGAAAGAATCACCCCCTCCTTAAGAATACCAACCGGCTCAAGAATCCCAGGGGAATCAGGCAAAAAACTCCTAGAGAGGGCATCAGTCTTAACATTCTTAGAACCCGGAAGATACGAGACAACAAAATCAAAACGGGAGGAAAACAGGGACCATCGGGCCTGTCTAGGATTCAGCCGTTTGGCAGACTCGAGGTAAATCAGATTCTTATGATCGGTCAAGACCACAATACGGTGTTTGGCCCCCTCAAGCCAATGTCGCCACTCCTCAAATGCCCACTTCATAGCCAACAACTCACGATTGCCGACATCATAATTGCGTTCCACAGGCGAAAACTTTCGAGAAAAGAAGGCACACGGTTTTATCAAGGAACCATCAGAATTCCTCTGAGACAAAACGGCCCCTGCCCCAATCTCAGAAGCGTCAACCTCAGCCTGAAAAGGAAGAGAAACATCCTGCTGATGCAACACAGGGGCAGAAGTAAATCGGCGTTTAAGCTCCTGAAAGGCAGAAACAGCCACAGAGGACCAATTCGTCACATCAGCGCCTTTCTTCGTCAAATCGGTCAGGGGTTTAACCACACTGGAGAAGTTGGCAATGAAACGGCGATAAAAATTAGCAAAGCCCAAAAATTTCTGAAGGCTCTTCACGGATGTGGGCTGGATCCAATCATGAATGGCCTGAACCTTAACCGGATCCATTTCTATAGATGATGGAGAAAAAATGAAGCCCAAAAAAGAAACCTTCTGTACTCCAAAGAGGCACTTAGACCCCTTCACAAACAAGGCATTATCACGAAGGACCTGAAATACCATCCTGACTTGTTTCACATGAGACTCCCAATCATCCGAAAAAATCTAAATATCATCCAAATATACAATCATGAATTTATCAAGATAATTCCGAAAAATATCATGCATGAAGGACTGAAACACAGATGGGGCATTAGAGAGTCCGAATGGCATCACAAGATATTCAAAATGGCCCTCGGGCGTATTAAACGCAGTTTTCCATTCATCACCCTGCTTAATACGAACCAGATTATATGCCCCTCGAAGGTCAATCTTAGTAAACCAACTAGCCCCCTTAATGCTGGCAAACAAATCAGAAAGCAAAGGCAAAGGGTATTGGAATTTGACCGTGATCTTATTCAAGAGGCGATAATCAATACAGGGTCTCAAGGAGCCATCCTTCTTGGCAACAAAAAAAAACCTGCTCCCAATGGAGAAGAAGATGGCCGAATATGCCCCTTCTCCAAAGACTCCTTTACATAGCTCCGCATGGCGGCATGTTCAGGCACAGACAGGTTGAAAAGTCAGCCCTTAGGAAACTTACAGCCTGGAATCAAGTCAATAGCGCAATCACAGTCCCTATGCGGTGGAAGGGAGCTGGACTTGGGCTCATCGAAAAAATCCTGGAAATCTGACAGAAACTCAGGAATTTCAGAAGAAGGGGAGGAGGAAATTGACATCAGAGGAACGTCATCATGAACCCCCTGACAACCCCAACTAGTCACAGACATAGATTTCCAATCCAACACCGGATTATGTACCTGTAACCATGGAAACCCCAGCACAATAGCATCACGCAAATTATGTAACACCAGGAAATTACACTCTTCCTGATGGGCTGGCGCCATGCACATGGTTAACTGTGTCCAAAACTGAGGTTTATTTTTAGCCAATGGTGTAGCATCAATCCCCCTCAAAGGGATAGGACTCCTCAAAGGCTGTAAGGAAAAACCACAACGTCTGGCAAATTCTAAGTCCATTAAATTTAAAGTGGCGCCTGAATCCACAAATGCCATGACAGAGAATGACGATAATGAGCAGATCAGGGTCACAGATAACAGAAATTTAGGTTGTATAGTACCGATGGTAACGGAATTAGCGATTCTCTTGGCACGCTTAGGGCAATCAGAAATAACATGAGCAGAATCGCCGCAGTAATAGCACAACCTATTCTGACGTCTGAATCCTTGGCGTTCCGCTCTAGACACAATCCTATCACACTGCATAGGCTCAGGACTCCGCTCAGAAGACAACGCCATAGTGTGCACAACTCCGCGCTCACGCAAGCGTCGGTCAATTTGAATGGCCAGAGACATAGAATCACTCAGACCTGCAGGCGTGGGGAACCCCACCATAACATCTTTAACAGATTCAGAAAGACCCTTTCTGAAAATTGCCGCCAAAGCATCCTCATTCCACTTAGTAAGCACAGACCATTTTCTAAATTTCTGGCAATATGATTCTGCCGCTTCTTGACCCTGACACAGGGCCAAAAGTGTTTTCTCAGCATGCTCTACAGAGTTAGGTTCATCATACAATAACCCAAGCGCCTGAAAAAAGGTGTCTACATTAAGCAAGGCAGGATTCCCCGATTCCAGGGAAAATGCCCAATCCTGCGGGTCACCACGCAACAGAGAAATTACAATTTTTACCTGCTGGATGGGATCACCAGAGGAACGGGGCTTCAAAGCAAAAAACAGTTTACAGTTATTTTTAAAGCTCAAAAATTTGGACCTATCCCCAAAAAACAGATCGGGGGTAGGAATTCTAGGCTCTAAAACAGGAGTCTGCATGATATAATCAGAAATACCCTGTACTTTAGCAGCAAGTTGATCCACCCGATAAGCAAGTCCCTGAACATCCATGTCAACGCCTAACTCCTGAGCCACCCAGAAGTGAAGAGGGAAAAAAAAACACAACAGTGTACAGAAAAAAAAATGGCTCAGCACTTTCTTTCCCTTCTTTTGAGATGCGATTAACTCATTGTTGGCCAGTTGTACTGTTATGAACTGGTGGCCTAGGAGCAGCATGGACGAGCTCTGGAGTAGGTGGCCTCTATACTGACCGCAGATCCTGAACTTAACACCGCAACTAGAAGTAGCCGTGGGATGTTCCTGTAACTCCCTAGACACCTCGTCACGGCCGGAGGACTAATTACCCCTAAAGAAAGAAACAGGAATACCATCTTGCCTCAGAGAAAATTCCCAAAGGAAAGACAGCCCCCCACAAATATTGACTGTGAGAGGAGAGGGAAATTACAAACGCAGACTGAAAATCAGAATTTAGCAAAGGAGGCCACGCTACCTAGAAAGAAAAGACAGGACAGAGTACTGTGCGGTCAGTATTAAAATACTACAAAATCCACCACAGACGATAAAAAATCTCCACACCTAACTAAAGGCATGGAGGGTAACTCTGTGACTCCAGAGCTTCCAGCTTGGCTGAATAAATCCTTACACAGACAAAGCTGGACAAGAAAAAACATAGCAATTCACAGAACTATAAAGTCCACAGCATGAGGACTGCAAAAACAGAGCCAGGACTTATCTTTGATGATTTGGACAATCCAGCAGGAGAAACCAAGCAGAGATGTGAATCCCCAGAAAACAATGGACAACTGGCACTCAGTAAAGGGTGAAGCTAGACTAAATAGCCCCGTCCAAAGTGGAAGCAGCTGATGACTGCTGTGAAGGACAAACAGCAGCACTACCACTTATAACCACCGGAGGGAACCCAAGAGCAGAACCCACAACAGAATTCACAACACCAGGCGTCTGATGGAGATAACAGACTGTATATTTTTTTTTAATTTTTGAAAACACTAAATATCGAGTAGACCAAGGCTAGCAGATAGAACAATGCAACGAATGCCTGCAAAGCAAGGATTTTGACACCACTGATATACCAGGCATCAGCCAGAGATAACAGACTGATCAAAATCTGGCCTTGATTTTTTTGGGGCACACCAAAATTGTGTCAATAAGTTGGCTATGACACTAAAAAAAAATTGGATTACTAAAATTAGAAAGATAATGCACGCTCTTGTATTGCAATGATTTCGCTGTAGTCTGCAGCGTGACCAAGCAAATAAAGGTATAAAAAAGGGGGCTATGGATTGCTGTCCATCGTCCACCTGATGAAGATGGTACTTCCGTTGAAACGTGTTGTGGCTTAACCCCATTCTGGTGTCAGAGTTTCCTTTCGGCACTCCTTTGACCGAGTTTCACCCTTTTCCTGTTTCTGTCCTCCTTCGGAGGTGTTCAGCTGGACCTGTGGGGGGACTGTGTGCCCTCCCTTCACTAGGGCTACCTATGCAGCGCTCCTAAAGAATCTGCCTTATACTGACTTTGCTTTAAATAAGTTGGCTATGACACTAAAAACACACAAAAAAAATTGGAGTACTAAAATTGGAAGATATAGCACGCTCTTGTATTGCAATGATTTGGCTGTAGTCTGCAGCGTGACCAAGCAAATAAATGTAGAAAAAAGGGGCTATGGATTGCTTTATAATAAAATGAGCAGGTATAAGCTGCAAAAAAAAAATTAAAATTGACACGGATAACTGCAGTATAGGCATAGATAAAATAAGCAGCAGCAGACAGCAATGGAGCTTTTTGTGCTATGCAGTGAGATCTATGTACTCACATACAGTGCCTGAAGGCCTTGCACTGATGTGGATATGTGCACATAGACTTTCCTGCTTACCTAGCGCTGCAATCTATGTACCCCCGAATTAGCCCTAAAAAGGACTGTTGGTTTATCAGGATTTGTGGACAGAACACTAGCAGACCCACACTGACTATTAAAAGAACGATTCTGACCCTATCTCAGCAGCAGCTCTCCCTACACTAGCTGAGCCTGGAGCAGAATGCAGCAAACAGGGCGGCGCCAGGTCTCTTATAGATCTGATGACGCTGTGTGGCCAGCCAATCACTGTAATACCACAACAAAGATGGCTGCGGCATTACAGTGCATGACAGACAATCCCTGCATGGTCATTGATGCTCTAAAGAGCACCAAAATTGCAGGGCGGAGACACGAGCTCCCGCCGAATAATCCCAGAAATACTCGGTGCTCACTGAGTACACCAAGCATAGTGTGTAATGTGAATATAAAAATGGCTATTTTGAGTCCATTTTGAAATATACTGAATGCATACAGACTATTACAGAGCAGCATTTCTTGTCATACATTTACAGACGGACAATGCTCATTGTGACACAATCTTGAGAGCTGTTTATTTATTGTCTGAAGACCCTTGAGTTTATAAACAGTTTTAAGTTTGTTTGTTATTGTAAAACAAGGTTTATTTAACCTCTGTCTGTGGTAGTTTTATCTAAAGGTATCTTCAAACTCAGCAACTTTACAACGAGAACGACAACGATCCGTGACGTTGCAGCGTCCTGGATAGCGATCTCGTTGTGTTTGACACGCAGCAGCGATCTGGATCCCGCTGTGATATCGCTGGTCGGAGCTAGAAGTCCAGAACTTTATTTGGTCGTCAGGTCGGCGTGTATCGTCGTGTTTGACAGCAAAAGCAACGATGCCAGCAATGTTTTACATGGAGCTAACGACCTGTGAGAACGATAAGTGAGTCGCCGTTACGTCACTGGATCGCTCCTGCATCGTTCTGGAGCTGCTGTGTTTGACATCTCTACAGCGACCTAAACAGCGACGCTGCAGCGATCGGCTCGTTGTCTATATCGCTGCAGCGTCACTGAGTGTGACGGTACCTTAACCCTTGTGGGCTTTTATGGATCTATGGGTTTATGGCCCACTGTCTGATGTATGACTGATATCTTGGTCTCATCCTGTCTTGAAAGCTGGCCACTTGAAGGGCAGGGTGAAACCAAATGAAACATAGTGCAAATCACTATATAAGGCCAGAGAAACATGACTAAGACAGAAGCATAAGCTGATGTACCTGTACTTACATGTGTACAGTGATGTGATATCTGCATAAGTGGGGATGCCCATGCAGTGTTGTGAATTTTTCAGGGGTTCTCTGTCTTGGTGTTGCTTCTCTGATTTTCCAGACGGATGATGTTTAAAAGCTCCTTGGTGACGGATGATGTGAGTATATGTACTTAATCATTATATGTATTTAATCCTTATTCTGTATGTACTTTGTATCTTAAAATATACAGTACAAATGTGTATGCAATCATACTATCTAATCATATTATTCCTTTAATTTTGTACTTTGAAATAAAATTGCGTTATATCGCAAGTAGTAGCCTTCTTTAAAGCCGTATCCGAACCTTAGAGTTAAAAACTTAGTAATACAATAGTGATACTCAGGCGAGTACCGAGCAGTGGCGAGCACGTTCGCTCATCTACTATATAATTGTCTAAGGGTACTTCCGTCTGTCCTTCTGTCTGTCACCGTTATTCGTTCGCTGATTGTTCTCGGCAGCTGCCTGTCATGGCTGCCGCGACCAATCAGCGACGCGCACAGTCCAGAAAAAAATGGCCGCTTACTCCCCGCACTCACTGCCGGCGCCCGCATACACCGCTCACACAGGGTTAATGCCGGCGGTAACGGACCGCGTTATGTCGCGGGTAACGCACTCCGTTACCGCTGCTATTAACCCTGTGTGTCCCCAACTTTGTACTATTGACGCTGCCTATGCGGCATCAATAGTACAAAATGTAATGTTAAAAATAATAAATAAGAAAAAAAAACCTGCTATACTCACCCTCCGCCGCCTTTCTCGCTCCTCGCCACGCTCCCCGGACCGCTCCATTACAAGCGTCAGCTTGCGGTGCGGTCCCGTCCCAGGGCTGGTGTGCGGCAAGGACCTGCCGTGACGTCACGGTCATGTGACCGCGACGTCTTCATAGGTCCTGCTCCCACCAGCCCTGGCACTTGCAATGGAACTCGGCTTCAGGAAAATGGCCGCCGCGATCTCGATCTGCGCACGCGCAGCATCCAGCGGCCATTTTCCTGAAGCCGACCACTACCATCTGCACAGGATCCCAGGAAGAGAAGAGGCAGGACGCAGAGGAGCAGCGACAAGAATGGTGAGTATGATACACTACAAGGGGCCCTCGGATCGTTAGGTGAGTATGTTTATTTTTTATTTTTTGGCCCTATACGTGCCTCGGTAATATACTACGTCACTGGGCAATATCCTACGTGGCTCTGCTGTATACTACAAGGCTGGGCAATATACTACGTGGCTGGGCAATATACTACGTGGCTGGGCAATATACTACAAGGCTGGGCAATATACTACAAAGCTGTGCAATATACTATGTGGCTCTGTGCAATATACTACGTAGCTGCGCAATATCCTACGTCGCTGTGCTGTATACTATGTAGCTGGGCAATATACTACGTCGCTGGGCAATATACTACATGACTGGGCAATATACTACGTAAATGGGCAATATACTACGTGGACATGCATACTCTAGAATACCCGATGCGTTAGAATCGGGCCACCATCTAGTCACTAATAAAGACGCAATATAAATCTGGTATCGCTGTAATCGCTTATACCGCATGAAGAATGGCGTAAAAAATATATTCATCACATGCTGTTGATTTATTCATTCTGCCTCCCAAAGATTGCAGGAAGACTCGGCGCACATTTATCATGCACCCTGCACTGAGCGCTTACACTGGGGTTTCCGTGTAAATCTCTGAAATACGTGATCCAGAGAGAACCCCCAGTGGAAAATTCCCTATAATGAGGCAGATGGAGGCACTGTGGACGTCGTCTGACCTGTGATCTGGTGGTGTCCATCTTTTTAGGATTGCATAAAAGTGCCGTCGGCCAGTTTTGTGCACTTCTGAAAGGAAGGACACCACAGTACAGAGGCCAGATGGAGTCCACAGTAACTCTGCTTCCTCACTATAATGAATGGATCCATTGAGGGTTTCATCTGAATCATATCACTCAGAGATTTAGATGGAAACCCCAAAGTAAGTGGTCAGCGTAGAGCCCAAACATTATGTAAAATGTTCCCAATAAAAGCTTCCACTCAATTAAAAAAAAAAGCAAGTCCCCACTCAGATCTGTCATCTTTTAATGGAAATATGAGGGGCTTCCATGTTACTGGTAGCACAAAGGCTTTGGAAAAGTGAAATGGCTTCTCACCCACCAACAGAAATTCTGCAAATTCTCCGCTTCCAAATCCAAATGCACCCCTCCCTTCTGAGCCCCAGTGTGCCTAAACAACGTTTAGCGCCCACATGTTTGGCATTTCTGTAATGATTTCAGCCCACCTAATTTACAGGTGCGTGTCTCCAGAAGCATGAGCTTGGCATAATGTACTGCTCACTACAGCGTACTGGTCATTACAATGGCAGTTTGCCATTTTCACTTAGCAACATCCACTGCTGCCTGTTTCTGGAAAACACCCATGGAGTCAAAATCATCACTACTAGGGTTGAGCGAAACGGGTCGGCAATTTTCAGAAGTCGCCGACTTTTGGCAAAGTCGGGTTTCATGAAACCCGACCCGACCCCTGTGTGGGGTCGGCCATGAAGTCGGCGATCTTCTGAATCTGGAATCGGAATTCCGATACCGATTCCCGATATGTTTAAGATATCGGGAATTGGTATCGGAATTCAGATTTAAGTGTAAAATAAAGAATTAAAATAAAAAATATCGCTATACTTACCCTTTGACGGGCCCTGGTACTAACCGGGAACCTTCCTTCCTTAGAATCAGCCTTCCAGGACCTTGCGGTGACGTCGCGGTGACGTCGCGGCTTGTGATTGGTCGCGCGGCCGCCCATGTGACCGCTCGCGCGACCAATCACAAGCCGCGACGTCACCGTGACGTCACCGAAGGTCCTGGAAGGGCTGATTCTTAGGAAGGAAGGCTGCCGGAACGAAGCCGAGGGTGAGTATATTCCTATTAGGTATATACTCACCCTCGGACATGGCCTGCTTCTTTCCGGCAGCCTTCCTTCCTAAGAATCAGCCCTTCCAGGACCTTCGGTGACCAATCACAAGCCGCGACGTCCCCGCGACGTCACCGCAAGGTCCTGGAAGGCTGATTCTAAGGAAGGAAGGTTCCCGGTTAGTACCAGGGCCCGTCAGAGGGTAAGTATAGCGATATTTTTTATTTTAATTCTTTATTTTACACTTAAATATGGATCCCAGGGCCTGAAGGAGAGTTTCCGCTCCTTCAGACCCTGGGAACCATTGGAAACCCAATGCACTGCATTGGGTTTCGAGTTTCGGCCGACCCCGACCCCGACTTTTTTATAGGATCGGCCGATTTCACTCGACCCGACTTTTGAAAAAGTCGGGTTTCGTGAAACCCGACCCGATCCTATAAAAGTAAAGGTCGCTCAACCCTAATCACTACATCTGTACATAAATTCCCAAAGGGTTATAATTTCCAAATTGGGGTCACTTGAGGGGGATTCTGCTTTGATAGCACTTAGGGGCTCTTTATGTGGAATCCGCAAACTAGTCTAGGAAAATCTTTGCTCCAGGAGGCAAATAGCGATCTGTCCCTCCCCAGTCACCCCGTATGGATAAGCAAGCAGTACTGTACAGCCACATATGGGATATTTATACATTCAACAGAAATTGAGGGACAAATTCTGGTGCAATTTTTACCCATTTCCCAGGGTGAAAATGTAAAACTTGAGGCTGACACATATTTTTTCTTCACTGCCCAATGGTATAAAAGTTTGTGACACACCTGTGGTGTCAATATAATTCCTGCACCCCTAGATGAATTCATTAAATGGTTTTCTGCCACATATGGGGTATTAGCATGCTCAGGAGAAATTGCACAACAAAATATATGTTCCATTTTCTCCTTTTACCCTTGAGAAAGTAAACAAATTAGGTCTAAAGGAAAACTTTTGTGAAAGAAAAGTAAATGTTTATTTTTCCTTCCACGTCCCAAAAATTCCTGTGAAGCACCTGAAGGGTTAATAAACTTCTTGAATGTGGTTTTGAGTGCCTTGAGGGGTTCAGTTTTTAGAATGGTGTCACACTTGGGTATTTTCTTTCATATAGGCCCCTCAAAGTGACTTCAAGTGTGAGGGGGTCCCTAAAAAAAATAGTTTTACAAATTTTGCTTCCTAACAAAAAAATAGTTTCCAAAATTGTGCTAATGTATAGTAGATATGTGGGGAAATGTTATTTATTAACTATTTTGTGCGATATGTCCCTCTGATTTAAGGGCATATAAATTAAAAGCTTGAAAATTACAACATTTTCAAAATTTTCGCTAAATTTCCATTTTTTTTCACGAATAAAAACAAGTCATATCAAAGAAATTTTACCACTATCATAAAGTGCAATATGTTATGAGAAAATAATCTCAGAATCACCAGGATCCGTTGAAGCGTTCCAAAGTTATGACCTCATAAAATGACACTGGTCAGAATTGTAAAAATTTGCCTGGTCAGGAAGGTGAAAACAGGCTACGAGGCGAAGGGGTTAAATTGGGAGTATAAAATTAGACTTTAAATCTGGAGCATAAAAATGTTGCACTTCTTAGTTATTTTATGTCAGTTCTACCACTGTTCTATAAAGTGGACGGAAGTTAACAGGAGGGTTGTGGCCTGGAATGACCCACCAGGTTCACTATAATGTAATGTACGTAAAGTGGCATAAATTATAACAGAAAAAAACTCCAGATTAGAGATGAGCGGTGTTCGAGTCGAATTTCAAATTCGAGTCGTTTGACGAACTCAAACAATTTGCTTAAAATTCGGCTGTTCGAGTTTCTGTTCGATAACTGTTCATTCACCAAAAGCCCAGCTTGATTTTCACATTAAAACTGTTTATCAATGTTAATAGACTGTTTCAGTGTATAGTGTGCGGGAAGGGGGGGGGGGGGGGGCGGGGAATAGATCTCTGTTGAAATAATGCCGATCTCCATCATTGGCATTGGCTGTGTATGTCACATGTTCTTGCCCTATAAGAACCAGCCATTTTCCCCATCGCCACCATTTCCTCACTGCTACAGCTTAGTGTTAGACGGCACCGCTGCTGCTGTGGGCACTATACAGTATAAGAGTGTGAATTGCGAGCGAATTTTCAGTTAGATAGAGAGAGATAGATTTAGGGAGTCGGGACTAGTTGTAATATCAACCCTTTTCAGGGTAGGTTACAGCAGTTCATAGCACTTTTTGCCAGGCAGGTCTGTGCCAGTGCTGTGCAAGTGTTTGTCACAGCATTTGGTGTAATGTAGCTCAGCCAATTCTTTTGGGCTAGTAGCATTGTCTGGTAGTCATCTTGTCAAGGTGAAAATATACTTTCTTATATACCTTTGTACTTTTATATATCTTACACTGTAAAACAATAAGTTTTTCCTATCTGCTAGTTAATGCAAATGTAATTGTATTTAAAGATGGTCGCCAGAGTTCAGTTTCGTTTCTGGTTTGTGTCTGGAGGGATGATTCATTTCTTCAGAATCGAAACTCAGGAATGTGAAGAAAGGGAGGATTCACCAGAAGACGTCAGAACAAATCAGGAAGACTGGATGCTAGCTTAAACCCCGCCTAATGCACGCCTTCCCCTAACACTCAATATAGTATTGTGTATTTTAGAATAAAGCCAGTTGGTGTGACCGCTGCAGACATGTGTGGATGCACGGGGCATTAACTAAGTTTGAACCAGCTACCTGTCTGATTTATTCTTATCCGGTACCAGATGCCCTGCACACATATTAATTTGGAATGACTGGTGAAGGAAGGGTATATTGTCGTTTTACGGCCCCGACAATTTGGCGTGACCAACGTGGGGCGTGGCCAGCGATCCGAGACCCTCTGGACCCATGCATGGATGTCTGTGGATGATACCCGTAGTGGCTGACCTCGAGGACTGATCACCCTCCGTACACGGTAAGTGGCGATCATGTACACTGTATATGTCACACTTGCTAGTGTCTCAGCCGTTATTGGTTTGTCTGTGGTCTCTTTGGGTCCGGGAGGTGAATGATCGAGTGGTGAGATCAAACGTGATCCTGTGCCACGCTCTGAACCAGCAACTGAGAGACATCGCATCCTGTGCGACCTCTGTACACCACACCTCCTTTACCGGTCATTGTACTCCGTTCAACCACCCTACCCGTGACTATTGTCCAGTAGTGAAGTGGACTGAAAAATTGAGCCAGTTGTAGATTGTGGGGCGGCTTAGAGAAGGGATAGGAGACGCAGCCTCTGTGATATTGTACCAACTAGGTAATTAAGACGTCCCGGAGGGGGACCACCTGTATTTCTGTGGAGGGCTCTCACTAGGAGACCGCCTCCCGACGGTTTGGAATATCGTGGCAGGATAGCCTGTTAATCACTGTTGTTCTAGTTTAGGGACAGGAAATTTTGAGCGCGAGGCTCTTTTCCTAGTACGTTGAACGCGAAGTTCCGTGGTATAGAACACCGTGTTGGTATCGCTGCCAGTGGCCTACTGCAGGAGGACATAGTATTCTGTGAGTCATGCTGCGTATCTTAAAGCAGAAGAAGTCCGTGCCCCACAAGTTAGATGAGGATGCCGTGGAAGTCAAGACAATGGTCACGGGAGGGCAAGAGACAGTCAAGAAGCTTATCTGCGAGTTGCGCGAGGCTTAAAGAACAAAGGATGAGAATAGGTTGATGGAGGGGAGGATCAGATAATGTAGAGCCCGTATTTGGTTATAAAATGCCTTTGAACTGTGACCTTACAGATTGTAAAATGGCCGCCGTGCCACTGATGATGAAAATGCAGTCTCAGCCAGCGCCCTGTAATGGCGGCGGAAAGAGATCTCCAGAAGCGTAGGTGTGTCCTGTTTGTGTTGTGCAGAATCCAACCTGGGTGGAGACCTGCCTTGTGTGTGCGTACGGACCGTCCTTGGGGCTCCGCCCAGACCACGGAGGATTATAGGAAAGTTTTGTAGAAATTAGGTCTGAAAACTGCTGTAATTTGTGACTGTAGAAGATACGGAGCTTTGTATCAGTGCTGTGTACTGTAGGGGAGGGGCTGAGCAGACCGCTGCAAGATTTCTTTGTCATTTCTTCTTTCTCCTTATCTGCGCTACGTGCTGGAGAAAGGGGGGTATAGAGTTGGGCTCTTGCTCTCCCTTCAGCGCTGAAGAATGCAGTGGAAGTTCTTATCTCCGTGTTACTAGATGGGAGGGGCTGAGTGAATCCCTGCGCGACCTGCCTGCAATTTTTCCCCTCGGCGCTGTGGGCTACGGGGGAGGGGGGGGGGCCATGTATTGTATTCTAAGTTTTCTCTGTCCTTGGTACAATACACACTGAGAGATTTATGTTTACAGCAATAAGTACTGTATGAAATTGAAAGTGAAATAGACCTGCCTAGTTTTAGATGAAAACTTGTAAGTAATTGAAAGATTGGTAAAAGGCACCAATATATCCTGGATTGCCGAGAAGTTCTATGGGCGTCTTATGGTAGTGTTTGAAGATCTGGGATTCTCACTGTAACAAAAAGCCCATTCATACCTTTTTGTAGTAGACCCGATATTGAGATTTCCACTCCGGATGATGCATTGCAAATAGTAAAAGGTTTTCAAAAGAATTTAGTCCAGCAGGAAAAAAAAAAAAAAAAAGGGTTAAATCAACAGCGCTTCTTACTGTCTATGTAACAGACTCTAGTTTCTGCCTCCTCCCTTCGTACACGTGAGTCCAGCTTCACATTCCAATACGCCTTTAACCCCGTATGGGAATTTCATTATCTCCCCAGCCCCGCCATGCAAATTCTCAGATCAAGAGCTTGTTTTAATTAGAGTAGATAACACACCCAATAAATATACTCTTATAAAACCTATCCCTGTGGGACCTTTCCCTGAAGTTACTGCTCAGTTCGTAATCTTTTCTATATGTTCGGTAAATTTACTGGGGGCAGATTTATTATTACAGTTCTGCTCCAGGATATAATTCCAAGATGATGGTCAGATGGTCCTTGCGTTATATAACTCCTATGCAGATGAATATAAAGAGATGTGTATCCTACTTGCCCTTCCCACAGTTATGATGGTCCTGATAGACCCAGATTCTCCCCCAATAATGCCTGTAGAACCAGTAAAAGTGTTTCTCAAACCTGGTGCCCCTTTTTCTAAAGTCCATCAATACTCTTTGAAATATGATCAGGAGCAGTGTCTCAAGGGGCAAATACAAATGTTATTCGATAATGGTGCCCTGATACCCTGTGTTTCCCCATGTAACACACCCGTGTTTCCCGTTAAGAAAAAAAGGGGGGCCCATCCATAGCCCAAGAGTGTCAGGCCTACCTTGCCGCTCATGGCCCCTTGCATCCAGGAGACGCTATGTCCACCCAAAGAGGGAATTTGCCCTGTGATACAGTGTTACACACTGCAGGCCCCGTATATGATTCCAAGACACCCGAGCACTGCTGCACAGTATTGCAGACAGAGCTCACCTATGCAGGACATGCTACAGGTGTGCTGACTCAGCTTCATGGAGACAAACAGAGACCTGTTGCTTATTACAGCGGCCGCCTGGATACGGTGGCAAGAGGAAGTCCCTTATGTGTTCGGGCCGTGTTGTCTGTCCAGTTGTTGCTACACAAGTCTTCAGAGATTGTTTTGGATTATCCACTGATGGTCCATACCCCACGATGTATATGGTATCCTTAACCAGGTACAACCTAGCCACATGTCCATGTCTGGACAGCTGCGACTTCGGTGTGCTATTCTCATGCCTACTAATGTGACTTTGAAAAGGTGCACTGTCCTGAACCCTGCTACTCTTCTCCTAGTTCCCCTGGATCCAAAGGGGGGAGGAGTAGGTGACATGAAGGTGACATGAGCAAGGACACTCTTTTTCTTTCTAGAATGGATCCAGAGGAACAAGATTAGGTTTCCAAACCACATGATTGTCTAGAATTGATGTCTCAGGAAACGGCTGGTCTCTAGTGTGCCTATTCTAATGCTGATTTTGAGCTTTTTGTAGATGGATCCCGTCACCAAGATGACCGAGGATGCTACTGTACCAGATATGCTGTGGTCTCAGAACATGAGGTAATCAAGGCAGAGTTAATGCCAGCTCATATGTCTGCACAAGAAGCATGCAAACTAGCAGAAGGTAAGACTGTAAATATCTACACTGATTCCAGGTATGCTTTTGGCATTACACACGATTATGGGCCTATCTGGAGAGCCAGGGCTTTCCTGACAGCAAATGGCCACCCCATTAAACATGCTGAGGCAGTCCAGCAACTTATGAATGCACTACAGATTCCCACCCAAGCAGGCATCATAAAGGTAAAGGCACATACCAAAGGCACTGATGGACGGACAAAGGGTAATGCACTGGCAGACCAGGCTGCCAAGAAAGCAGCAAGCACTCCTGCGGCCTCTCAAGTACATCACCTAGACACTCCACCATCTCCACTTGTGTTGAAAGACATCTTAGCCCAGTTACAAGAACAGGCAAGTAAGGAGGAGACAAATAGGTGGCAAAGGATAGGGGCTTGCTCTGATACCGTCACTGGACTATGGGGGAGGGGTGAAAAGGTCTGCCTACCACAGGTACTGTACCCAATGATGGCACAGGTTCTGCACGGGAATGTGCACCACTCGAAGACGGCCATGTGTGACACCCTACAGAAACAATGGATTGCCCCCGAGTTTTCCACCTGCGCAGAAAGGCAGGTACAGAGCTGCATGATATGTGCCACACATAATCAGAGTAGGACAGTGAAAACCCCATCCAAACACACTCCCCGGCCCCTTTAACCAATTCCAGAGACTGCAGAATGATTATATTCAGTTACCCAGGGTAGGGACGTATGAGTATGTGTTGGTCTGCATTGATTTATTTTCAGGTTGGCCAGAAGCCTACCCAGTTGACAAAGCTACGGCTAAGACAACGGTGAAGAAACTGATGGCTGAGATCATATGCAGGTATGGAGTTCCTGAAGTCATTGAAAGCGATCGGAGTTCCCATTTTACTGGAGAGATCATGTCAGAGGTAATGGCAGCACTGGGGGTAAGTCAAGCATTGCATACTCCATCCACAGAGTAGTGGAAAAGTGGAGAGACTAAATGGAACTCTTAAGCTTAAAATCCAGAAGGCAATGACAGAGACTGGTAAACCATGGACAGAATGCCTTCCTCTAGCTTTGTTTTCAGTAAGATATACCCCAAACAGGAAGACAGAACTGTCACCGTATGAGATTCTGTTTGGCAGGAGCCCCAGTCTTGAATGTTTCTTTCCACAACAGTTGCAGCCCAAGTACCAGGACTTGACTAGCTATGTGCAGGCCTTACATGGCCACCTTGCCAAAGTGCATTTAACTGTCTTCAGTTCTCTTCCAGACCCAGACAAGGTTCCTGGACACCATCCCTTTGTGCCAGGAGACCTGGTGTATGTGAAAAAGTTTGTGCGTAGAGATTGTCTCCAGCCGAGATTTGAAGGACTTCACACAGTGATCCCGGTCACCCCCACTGCAGTAAAACTTGAAGGAAAGAGCACCTGGATTCACGCTTCACACTGTAAAAGAGACCGAACCAGTGTTTAGTCACAGAAGTGACTGAAGGGAAATGTTGCTGTTGTTTTTGATCCTGGAACTGAGGGCCATCCTCGCCCCTACCTCTTCGGCCCCTATTGTAAATAAGAATTCTGGTCCCACTATTCTCTGGGTAAACCTGACAGCCCTGGTAAATATCTGGCGATTTGATTTCTGTGATGTAGTCAAGTGTCCCGAGACTGAACGGGTGGTAGAGGAGATCATCCAGTTTTATATGTGCGTTACCAGAAATGACAACAATAACCGTTATTATTGGTCAGATGCTGCCTGGAATACGGGAGATGATTGGGGATATAAACCTAGCGAAGCCATGTTCTCTAAGGATAGGACGGGTAGGAGTCTTCGTGAGAGAATGCATCTAACAGCCCTTCTGCAACCACTTAGGGGCTGTAAATGGGGTAAAAGTTGTTACCCCCTCCTCCTGAATCTGGAGAACGCCCAATCTGCTGATCTGCAGACATTCGTATTGGGAAGGAATTATAATTATGTATTTAGTAGTGGATACCATGGGAATTTAGGCCATATACAGCTCCGGGATATTAGCTTCAGACCAACCATGACCCCTGTTACCAGTACACCTAAAACAGGCCCAGGTGAGCGTTTGCAAAATGTAGTTAATGAAGTGATCCCCATTCCAGGTCTCAGTTGGCAAGAAGTTTTCTCCATAGAAACACAAACAGCCCCAAGGAAAAACCTATGGTTAGAATGGGTGAGATACAATGTAAGAGTCCAGAATATCTCTGTAGGATGTATTGCTTGTGCTGCTGCGAATACACACCTATACACACATGCATTGCTTTTTCCTGATGACACACTGCCTGTGTCATGAATCTGTTGAAAGGTTTGAAGCCCACTGATTGTCCAGATTGTGTCCCACTGATTCATAAGAGACCCAAACTAAAGGTCCCAGGAGAAGTAACCGTATTAGCTGACAATTACACCTGCTATAATTCCCACGACACCACAGGTACACCAGTAGGGATCTTCAAGACAAGTTTCTGCAAAGAGAACAGTTCTCTAGATACTGATTTGCTAATTAAACATACACAATATATGTACACCAAAGATACCTGATGAACCTACTAGAAAGAGGAGAAGTCTTGATCAGCTCCATATGAGTTATGAAGAAGATCCACTAGTATATATTGATGCCATTGGAGTGCCAAGGGGGGTGCCTGACCAGTTTTGAAGCCCAGAACCAGATTTATGCCGGCATTGCTTCTATAATCCCACAGGTGCAGATTAATAAAAATGTTGAATGGATCAAATATATATATTACAGTGAACAAAGATTTGTCAATTATAGATGTGATGCCTTTTAGGGTATAGTTGAGGATTTGGGCCCTAACACTTGTATGACCCGTGCTGCAACCCGACCTAAGAGAATTACACTGAATCCTGTCCAGACAAGATCACATGCAGTGATATAAGAAGCTGACACAGGATTGTGGTTGGTGGATAGTGGGGACATAGTAGGCTGACAGTAATCCTTTTGGGAAGGAGCTGTAGACCAGCATGTCATGTCGCCCCCACCACCAGAGAACCAACCACATCAGGTAGGGTAAGACAGATACAGGAGTATTATCCCTGGAGGCCCACTGACTAGCTAGCTACGCAAAAAACAATTGGCTGACCCTGAGAACCAACCTTTCTCATTCTACAGACAAATAATGACCATATGATAGATGTATAAATCCACCTAGGCAGGCCTAGGTAGTTAGTGAGCACAAAAACAGGTGACGTGCTAGGACGCAAATTAAGACTTTTTGCAGATGTGACAAAAGGAGAGAGTGTAGAGCTATACTTTGGACGGTTACAGCTGAAATAGGAAGACATGGAATACAGTCCCATGAACCCACTTGATGTTAAAGTATTGGTAAATACATTCATTGACGGTATGACCAAAGACTTACGAGATGAAATATAGATAGCCAGACCTGAATGGCGAAATGTAGATCCGGAAGACCTGAAGGTTTCTAAAGAAGTTGAACAAATTAGGACAATAAGACGATGTGTCATGTATACTGGAGCAGACACATCTTTCTTCTCCAGTTGGTTAGGTGGGATCAAGGGATTCCTTCAATAAGTTTGTTTAGTACTGATTGCTCTCCTTATAATTGGATCGATAATTTTCTGTTGTGTTATTCCCTTGTATAAAAAGTTATTGCCAAAGCAACTCCGACTGGCACCTTCCTCAATCAAGAAGTAGACCCACCAAAGTACGATGGTACTGATCCAGGGGAGATCCCGAAGTATATTCCTCTCAAGAGAATAGACAAAATCCCCATTCTCAGATGATGCTAAGAGACTTAGTTTAGGGACAGTGGGAGAACTTCATGTGAGGTTAGTGAAGGGTTCAGATGCCTGGAGGCCTCTCGCTAGGGGAGAGCTTCTGAGGTGTCTGGATGAAGAAATCCACCTCCCCTTTTCCCATCACATGGACAGTCTCAAAGGATCTTTCTTTAAGGGAAAAACTTAGTGTTTAGGGGGGATTGTCAAGGTGAAAATATACTTTCTTATATACCTTTGTACTTTTATATATCTTACACTGTAAAACAATAAGTTTTTCCTATCTGCTAGTTAATGCAAATGTAATTGTATTTAAAGATGGTCGCCAGAGTTCAGTTTCGTTTCTGGTTTGTGTCTGGAGGGATGATTCATTTCTTCAGAATCGAAACTCAGGAATGTGAAGAAAGGGAGGATTCACCAGAAGACGTCAGAACAAATCAGGAAGACTGGATGCTAGCTTAAACCCCGCCTAATGCACGCCTTCCCCTAACACTCAATATAGTATTGTGTATTTTAGAATAAAGCCAGTTGGTGTGACCGCTGCAGACATGTGTGGATGCACGGGGCATTAACTAAGTTTGAACCAGCTACCTGTCTGATTTATTCTTATCCGGTACCAGATGCCCTGCACACATATTAATTTGGAATGACTGGTGAAGGAAGGGTATATTGTCGTTTTACGGCCCCGACAATCTGAGTAGCCCGCCTGTGAAGCTAGCTACACTGCCTGTGTATCTAATAACTTTTTACTGCATCTAACCCAGTAAATCCTTTTGGGCTTAATAGCAGTGTCTGCACGTCAGCGGAGTAGCCCACCTGTGAAGCTAGCTACACCGACGGTGTATCAAAATTTTTACTGCACCTAACCCAGTAAATCGTTTTGGGCCTAGGAGCAGTGTCTGCACATCAGCAGAGTAGCCCGCCTGTGAAGCTAACTACCCTGCCTGTGTATCTAAATTTTTACTGCATCTAACCCAGTAAATCGCTTTGGGCTTAGTAGCAGTGTCTGCACGTCAGCGGAGTAGCCAGCCTGTGAAGCAAGCTACACCGCCTGTGTATCAAAATTTTTACTGCATCTAACCCAGTAAATCGTTTTGGGCCTAGCAGCAGTGTCTGCACGTCAGCGGAGTAGCCCGCCTGTGAAGCTAGCTACACCGCCTGTGTATCTATTAATTTTTTACTGCATCTAACCCAGTAAATTGTTTTGGGCCTAGTAGCAGTGTCTGCACGTCAGCGGAGTCGCCCACCTGTGAAGCTAGCTACACTGCCTGTATATCTAAATTTTTACTGCATCTAACCCAGTAAATCGTTTTGGGCTTAGTAGCAGTGTCTGCACGTCAGCGGAGTAGCCCGCCTGTGAAGCTAGCTACACCGCCTGTGTATCTAAATTTTTACTGCATCTAACCCAGTAAATCGTTTTGGGCTTAGGAGCAGTGTATGCATGTCAGCAGAGTAGCCCGCCTGTGAAGCTAGCTACACCGCCTGTGTATCAAAATTTTTACTGCATCTAACCCAGTAAATAATTTAGGGCCTAGGAGCAGTGTCTGCACATCAGCGAAGTAGCCCACCTGTGAAGCTAGCTACACCGCCTGTGTATCTAAATTTTTACTGCACCTAACACAGTAAATTGTTTTGGGCCTAGGAGCAGTGTCTGCACATCAGCGAAGTAGCCCGCCTGTGAAGCTAGCTACACCGCCTGTGTATCTAAATTTTTACTGCATCTAACCCAGTAAATTGTTTTGGGCTTAGTAGCAGTGTCTGCACGTCAGCGGAGTAGCCCGCCTGTGGAGCTAGATACACCGCTTGTGTATCTAAATTTTTACGGCATCTAACCCAGTAAATCGTTTTGGGCTTAGTAGCAGTGTCTGCACGTCAGCGGAGTAGCCCGCCTGTGAAGCTAGCTACACCGCCTGTGTATCTAAATTTTTACTGCATCTAACCCAGTAAATTGTTTTGGGCTTAGTAGCAGTGTCTGCACGTCAGCGGAGTAGCCCGCCTGTGAAGCTAGCTACACCGCCTGTGTATCTAAATTTTTACTGCATCTAACCCAGTAAATCGTTTTGGGCTTAGTAGCAGTGTAAGCACGTCAGCGGAGTAGCCCGCCTGTGAAGCTAGCTACACCGCCTGTGTATCTAAATTTTTACTGCATCTAACCCAGTAAATCGTTTTGGGCCTAGTAGCAGTGTCTGCACATCAGCGGAGTAGCCCGCCTGTGAAGCTAGCTACACCGCCTGTGTATCTAACAATTTTTTACTGCATCTAACCCAGTAAATCATTTTGGGCTTAGTAGCAGTGTCTGCACGTCAGCGGAGTAGCCCACCTGTGAGGCTAGCTACACCGCCTGTGTTTCTAATAATTTTTACTGCATCTAACCCAGTAAATCGTTTTGGGCCTAGTAGCAGTGTCTGCACGTCAGCGGAGTAGCCTGCCTGTGAAGCTAGCTACACCGCCTGTGTATCTAATAATTTTTTACTGCATCTAACCAAGTAAATCGTTTTGGGCTAGTACCACAGTTTGGCCACTCAGCTCTGCTCGGTTTCCATCCATTGTTTTTTGTGCCAACAACTGCAGAGTTGCCAATTGGTTAAGCACCAAAATGAGTGGCAAAAGGCCTGCTGCTGGTGGAAAGGGGAATAGGCGCAATGGAAAGGGAAAAAAGGTTGTGTTCGTGGGGTAGGTGGTAAAGCAACAGTAACATCTGCAGAAGAAAGACCATCTTCCAGCCAAAGTAAGATGTCTACTTCTTTTCGTGGACAATCTGATATGATCCTTTTCTTACAACCATCGCTACGAGCATCGCTACAAATTCCAGATGAGGCACAAAAACAGCAGGTGCTTGAACAGATATCAAGTGCTCATTCAAGTGGGCTCTCCTCCACCTCAACTTCAACATCACAAATACTCCAGTCCTCAGAGGTGTGACCCCAATCGCACTTGCTTCCTCAGCTCCCAAATCTCCAGCCGCCCGTCTGAGTATGTGGTAACACAGATGGTTGAGTCTGCAGAGCTGTTTACTCATAGTATAGCCTCGGAATCAGAGGTCTGCTCCAGAGCTTTTGTGAATCCAGACAAGGAAATGATCTGCACTGATGCCCAGAATCTTTGTGAGTCGGATCCAGGCCCAGATGAAGAAGGTTCTGAGCATAATGTAGACCCTCGTTCCCAAACTGTAACTCCTGTTGGTGGAGACAATGAGGAAGATGATGATGAGGCTGAGATACCTGATTCTAACAAAAACTTCACTTTTTGGTCAGGGCAGGAAGAGGTTGGCTCTGAGGACGATGGGTGTGAGAACACACAGGGTGATGATGACGAGGTTGAAGACCCCACTTGCTGTCAACCCACAGTCCACCAGTCCATGAGGTCAGCAGAGGAGGTGGAGGAGGATGCTAGTGACGGCAAGGTTAGGTTGCGCCTTCCTGGACAGAGACGGAATACTGGAAGCATGTCAACAATTGCATCCTCAACCACAACTGTGCCTCTGAGCACAAATCATGGTGGCTCTTCAGGTCGCATGGGCTCTAAGCCTTGCATAGCCTGGGCTTTTTTTGAGATTGCAAAGGATGACCCAACTCATGTTGTCTGTAAGATTTGTCACCAAAATCTCAGTAGAGGCCAAAAAATGAATAGTTTGAGTACTTCATGCATGAACCGTCACATGGATATGAGGCATAAGTTGCAGTGGGAAGCTCACTGTGCTACAATGCGGCCTAGTGGGCTGGGCCAACCGTCTGCCCCATCAAGTGCATCCGCTGCCTCTTCATCCTCTGTGACTGTGGGGACAGCAGTCGCACATGGTTTTGGACGCAGACCTTCCACCTCTTTACCCGCAACAGCCAGTGTGATTGGCAGGTCGTCAGTACATTTGCAAGTGGAAACACCTGCTGGTGTTGAGCACTCTCTGACATCGAAGAAGTGTGACCCATAGCCAACACCTAGAGAGGATGGTACAGGAGTAACTCCAAGTTAACCATGACTGTGGAACTGGACCCTTGCTCATTTTGGGCTTCCAATATGCAAAAATGGCCTGAGCTCGCCACTCACGCCTTGGAGATCTTGTCGTGCCCCGCAGCCAGCGTTCTCTCTGAACGTGTGTTCAGCGCTGCTGGTGGTATGCTGACAGATAAGCGCACGCAGCTTTCCATTGAGAATGTAGACAGACTAACGTTCATCAAGATGAACAAATCATGGATCCGCAAGGACTTTTCTATCCCTGTGTCATCCTGGGGAGACTAAAAGCTTGATGATTTTTGAAAATCACCTCACCAATTATTTTAAGAAACTCTGGGGAAATTGATGCCACTTAAGTGGTGTCTGTGACCCAATTTTTGGAAAAAATTGAGACTCTTTTTGGAGTCCCCTTGCTGTGTTTTACATGACATTGGCATCGTCAATTCCAGGTGGGTGGGGTTGCTCCCCCCCTCTTTTAACCTTTAGAAACTACATACACTATGGCTTGGGGTTACACAGATGGTTGAGTCTGAAGAGCTGTTTACTCATACTATGGCCTGGGATTCAGAGGTCTGCTCCAAAGCTTCAGTGTCTGCTAGTCGGCAGAGTAGCCCACCCATGAAGCAAGCTACACCGCCTGTTTATCTAATTACTAATTTTTAACTGCATCTAGCTCAGGCAATACTTTGGGCCTAGTAGCAGTGTCTGCTACTCAGCAGAGTACCCCACCCATGAAGCAAGCTACACCGCCTGTTTATCTAATTACTAATTTTTAACTGCATCTAGCCCAGGCAATACTTTGGGCCTAGTAGCAGAGTCTGCTACTCAGCAGAGTACCCCACCCATGAAGCAAACTACACCGCCTTCTTCCTTTCTCAATCTAACCCCTCGGCTCTGAGGTGTCCACTCTCCCTCCAGCTCTCTCCTTCTCACAGGTGGACTACCGCGTGTATTCACACTGTGGTGAATCTTTTGGGCCCAGGCATAAGAAGTCGTTGAGGTAATGAATAATATGTGCCCCCTTAGAAACGTCCATGACGACCCATTTGAGGAAGCAACTAAATGCCTCAAATAGTGAGCAGGATATGGAGCACCACATGGGCAAACAGCGATCTATGTAGTATGCTCCCTCACAGAAGCAGCCCAATAGGCGGACACTATTCGGAGGCACAGGTAGTAACCAGAACGCCCCCTCAATGTCTGTTTTGGCCATTAGGGTGCCCCTTCTCAACTTCTTGACCTGTCTGATTCCCTCGTCAAAGGAGGTACAGTATATAGTACTGTACTTGGTTCCGCATCTGTGTTGTTGTTTACTGACCTGCCCCTTGCATATGACAAATGATGGATTAGTCTGAATGTATTGGGTTCCTTTTTTGGCACGACTCCCAACGGGGATACCACTACGTCTTCTAAGGAAAGTGTTCTGAATGGACCCGCCATTCTACCTAAAGATATTTCTTTTTAAAAAATTTTTGTCATGACGTCTGGGTGTTGGTAGGCTGATTTTAGATTTTTACTCCAGCCTTTCTTGATTTTAGAAGGGCATGACATGCCTATATCTGTGTCTCCTCCTCCTTATACTCCTCCACCTCTTTTCTTTTCGCATGACTATATGTACTTGTGACTTTTCCATGAGTTTGTTGTGTCGTCTGAGCAGTTTGTCAGCTTTTGGACATCTTTTAAGGTGTTTTCTATGCGTTTTCTATGTGTTTGTATGTGTTTGTGTTTGCCTGCCATTGGTTTCAATGGGGTTCGACGGTGTTCGACGGTGTTCGTCGAACACGCCCCAATTCGACGAACCAAACTGAACTCGAACACTAGGAGGGTGGCTCAACACTACTCCAGATGATGACTGGAGATTATTTTTTGACTGTTGCTCATGGGCATGCACCTCTTAATGAATACATTTTAGCCTAGTGGATTTTTGATTGAGATAGCAGAATAAAAAAGCCTGCCTAGATAAATTCCACCCAAAACATGCACACCAGTTTTATTTATTTTTTAAGATTGACACTTTTTAATTACATATAATGTAAGTGCTAAATTTACCAAGGATTTATATGTGGTCATGCAAATTAGATACTGAAATAGGACACGTTCAGACTAGCGTATAATCGGTCTTTGTGCTGTCCGTATGCAAAAAAAATTATAGCATACAGACATCACATTTACCAAGGCAAGCAGTGATAAGCGAAAGTGCTCGGATAAGGTGCTATCCAAGTGTCTTCGGTTTGCTCCAAAAATATGTTTGAGTCCCTGTGGCTGCATGTGTTGTGGCTGTCGAACAGCTGCGAGACATGCGGCGGCGGAGACTCGAACATATTATTAGAGCACGCCGAAGACCCTTGTTTAGCACCTGAGGTTGCTCGGATAACACCCTATCAAAGCATTCGCTCATCACTACAGGCAAGTCCATGTGGTAGTTCATGTTAACTTTTTTACACAGAGACAGATAGCCTACAAATCAAAAATCGCAGCAAGCACTACTTAGATGTGTATTTCAGATCAGAATGACCAATTATAAGTCAATAAGTGAACAAAAAGCAGATCACATACAGATTACCATATGTAAGTCAAGAGTTTTCCCAATGACAATTATTAACACAGGAAATTGAATTTTGCCCTTTAGGCCATGTGCACACGCTGCGGATTCCATTGTGGAATTTTCCGCAGCGTTTTTGATAAATCCACAGTGCAAAACCTCTGCGGTTTTTACTGCGGATTTATCGCGGTTTTTATTGCGGTTTCCGCTGCGGTTTTTCACCTGCAGTTTCCCATTGAAGTAGGTGAAAAACCGCTGCGGATTCCACACATAGAATTGACATGCTGCGGAAAATAAACCGCTGCGTTTCCGCGCGTTTTTTTCCGCAGCATGTGCACTGCAGATTTCATTTCCCATAGCATTACATGGTACTGTAAATGCATGGGAAACCGCTGCGGATCCGCAGCTGCGGAAACGCTGCGGATGCGCAGCAAAATCCGCAGCGTGTGCACATACCCTTATTATTTATTAAATTGTTTATGTACAAAACAAATGCCATACAGATGTACAAAACATACTGTTGGCATATCGATGTAAAAAACATACGGTATATGTATATGTACGGCACATGGAGGGCAACATGGATGAAAAATCATCTATTTATCCTGAATAAATTTTATACACATAAGATCATCTAAATCCAGCCAAAGTCTGAATGGTCCTTGAAAAGATGTGTTAGATTAAGATCTATTGACTGTGATGGTCAGGAAAGCAAAAACAAATCTCATGATAAATCCATGATTGGACATCACTAACAGTACGTGCCAACGGGTAAACAGCTGTCATGAAGGGATGTACATGGTTAGCCAGGTATAGACTGGGGCTGAAATTCAGTCCTGGCATTCGAAATCACACAGGTCCATGTTGTCCCCGTCCCCATGAACCAGATGGGATATATTACTAATATTACCCTGGATGGAGGAAAGGAAAATTTTCTACAAGCCCAATATTTCCAAAGATACCCGTGGCCTGCTGGGGTAAGTGACGAAGTCAGCAACTTTGTGCTCCATCACAACTCTTAACAGTATGGGTGTCTTGAGAACACCTATTCTGTTAACAACGTAGCAGACAAGGCAGCCAATGACCAGACAGACCCTTCTAGCATTTGCCAGAATTGTCAGATGGCCTGTCCAGCCCTGTGGTTAGCCACAATACTTAGGTAACCCCAAAAGTTCAAACAACTGAGGAAACATTCCATGTATACTTTTGATTATGTGATTTTATGATACACTAATACATTTTTCTTTTAATTTTATTTTTTCTTTGGTGCTGGATTTTTTTCTCAGTTGTTTGGCTTTCCATGCTGGGGATACTGGTGTCATGTCGGACGCTGTTCAGACCAGGTCGTTCAACAGACAGGGTTAATTCCGCTTTTGACCACTATTTGCTCATTGGCGTCGGCTAGATTTCATCTAGCTGTTCCGGGGTTAATTTACCTGATCCTCGGATTGGAAGCTGGGCCATGCCCATTGCCTTTAAATAGTTCTCCTGATCATTGGGCGTCGCCGATTATAGCTTCTGTCTTGTGTGTTGTTATCTCGGTCTGGAGTGGAGAGCTGGTTGTTGGAGATTCGTTGCTGGTGGTGTATTTTCCTTAGTCTTATTTACTCCTTCCTATATTTGTATTTATTTTGCCCTGCACATTTATAGTGTATTCTTGAGTGACTGCGGCGTGGTGTATATTTTCCTTTATCCTTGTCTGTGCTAACTGTGGGTATTGGTGTATTACCTCTTCACTGGGTGGTGGGCGGAGGTTTCAGCCTAGGGTTGAAACAGGAGACAGGGTGAGGTTCGAGGCCTGGACATGCACACCATCAGTGTAAACTCGAGGTAGAGGGTCAGTCAGGATTTCCCTAGTCTGAGGGAAATTGCAGGGGCCCGGGTTATTAGTTCTCGCTCACCTAGTCTCCCCGTGACAACTGGTCACTTCATTCCGTGCATCACCATATGGATCATTCATGGCCGTGCTCTACCTTTGTGAACTGATAATTCTTTTCTCTTTTTTTTACCAAAATTTCAACCATCTATCCTCAGGTTTCAGGGGCCCAGGGTGTGTCAAGAAGAAATTCCCTACATCATTTCTCCACCTCAACTATCCTGGATTTTTGGCAACTGACAGTAAGGGCTCATTGATTTATGCAGCTTACTAAAAATTTTATCAGTTGGAGAAACAAAAACCTGGATTTATCTGACCACTCCAGGCAATGCTTTTCCAATGCTCAGTGACCTCATTTTTGCTTTAGTTTTACTCTGTAGTCTTATCGTTCTGCTTCGCTTAGACAGTGATATTTGTCTGGTCGTCTGCTATTGTAGTTCATCCGTGTTAAGGGACGACAAGTTCTGCACTTGTTTGTTGGCAGAAAAAAATTACATTTTACAATCTAAAAATTGTCACCAACGCTTGTGAAAATTTCTTTCCAGACATTTTTTCCCCAAGTATTTACAAATGTTGAAAAAAGAAGTGCATGATGGAGAACTTACACACATTCCAGACTACAACAGACTATCATTTATACAAGAAATATATGTACTGACAGAGTATTGACTCACCGTTCACAAAAAGAGAGAACTCCGCCAGAAGTTTCAAGTTATTATTGGATACATGATGATGTGGTCAGTGCCAGGATACATCTGTGGCCTCTAACTGAAGATTGTAAGGAAAAGTTGGAGCTCTGAATGAAGGGCAGTGTTACACAAAAAATGGGGTTAATCAAGGGTACAAATTTGACAATTTGTGGGAGATAAAAAAACATTATGATTTTAAAGATTTCAACCCAAAACATAAATATGGCTTTATCTTGGTAATCATGAAACTACAGCAGTAGCCTAGGTTTGACAATTAAGTTTATTTGCCTAAGTATCGACATTTACCTGCTTTGTTTCAATTAACTTTTATTAACTAAAAATAGTGAGAAATGGACATTATAATATATAATTTGAAGATGATTCATTTAAAAGTATGGACACTTTTAGTTCCATGGTATTTTTGGAAAAAATATCATTTTTTTAATTGTGTTTCTTTAAAATAAATTCACCATTTGCCATCGTAGGCAAATAACTGCATAATGACTTTACTGAGTTTCTATCGGTGAACTGGTTCTAAAGAGATTCTAATACTAATTTTTGTTCTTCTTAGCTTCTAAGCAAATATACATGACCACAAACAGTTTAGCAGAATTTTCATGTGATTTAAACCAAATGAAAGGAGTTCATAGAAAGGAATATAAGAGTAGTAATTAAACTTTCCTTTCTGAATAAGCTTAAGGCTACTTTCACACTAGCGTTTTTCTGCGGATGTCGAAAAGCGTCATTTTGGTCAAAAAACGGATCCTGCAAAATCTCCCGCAGGATGCGTTTTTTTTCCATAGACTTGTATTGGCGACGCATCGCGACGGATTGTCACGTGTTGTGTACGTTTTGCGACGGATGCGTCGGAACTTGGCGATCCGTCGTCTGGAAAAAACGTCGATTGTAAAGTTTTTTGTTTGCGTCTGGAAAACGTGTCGCGATGCATCCTGCGGCAAGCGTCGTTGGCTAGAATGGAAGCCTATGAGCAACGGATGCATCGGGACACGTCGTTTGACGGAATGCAGTGCTGCAATACGGTTTTTTACACTGAGCATGCTCAGAAGTAGGATTTTGTTGCCAATTCACCAGACAACCCCAAATCTATATAAACCTGACCCCAGGGGCTTCAACCACAAATGTGCCAGCAAGAACACAGAAGACAGCATCTGCCCAGCCTGCCAGCATCTGCCCAGCCAGCGTCCGGGGCCTGCCAGCATCTAGCCCCAGCAAGATTGCCCAGCCAGCGTCCAGAGGCCTGCCAGCATCTGCCCAGCCTGCCAACGTCCAGAGGCCTGCCAGCATCTGCCCAGCCTGCCAGCATCCAGAGGCCTGCCTGCTACAGAACCTGAAGCAAAAGGTTTCCAGCCAGTGTGAGTATTTACTGCCATTTTTGCATGCGTCTGTGTGCATGTGTGTGTGCATGTGCATGTGTTTGTGTCTGTATATGATGTACTGAATACAGCCAGAGCTAAACCGGAATACAGCCAGAGGCCTGCCAGCGTCCTGCACCAGCCATCGTCCTGCCAGAGTCCAGCTCCAGCATGAGGCCTGCCATTGTGAAGCCAGTCAGCATCCAGCTCCAGCCTGATTCCAGCCATTTTTGCGGTCGTCTGTGGGTGCATGTGTGTGTGTGCGTGTCTGTGTGCGTCTTGTGTTTTTGTCCTGCTGTGTTTTTGTGTGTGTGCATCTGTGTGTGTTTGCGTATGGCTGTGTGCTTTTGTGTGTATGCGTGCGTTATGCCTGCACCTGTGTACTTGCGTGCATGTGTCAGTGTGATTGCGGGTGCATGCGTCCGTGCACGTGCATGTTTTTTTAATAACTGTGATGTATTTACCAAGTTGAGTGGTCTGTGCAGCATGTGGTTTCAGTGCGTCAGCGTGTGTGAGCATGTGTATTGCGTGTGTTTTTTGTTTTTTCGCTACAAATTTATTTGGGGTTTGATTGTTGAAAACCTTTACAGTTGATGTACTTGTATTTAAAATAAAGAGCATTTTAGCTCCTATTGTGATGTTAAATAAAAAAAAAAAAATGAAAAAATTATTAATAAAAAGTTTATTAAAAATGTCCGTAGTATCATTTCACAAAGGTAAAAAGTGGTGTATGTACAAATGGCCACACATGAAAAACTGTGTTGCTTCTGTTTTTTTTCGTTAAGATTAAAGGTCATCTTTTTTTTTTTTTAAAGGGAAATAAAATTTGGTAAATAAAATTTTGTAAACTTATTTTATAATGGATCTTTTTAAAATCACATATGTGATCAATACATTTTGAACTGGTGTGTAGGCCTTTCAATTTTACAAGAGGGTTATTTTTTGTGGGGGTAGGGGTAAATGGTTTTACAGCTTGCACATACTATTGCAGTAGGGAATCCAGCTGAAATACTGGTGTGACTTTGGTTATTTTTTTGGGTGGTTTATCTCAAAACTTTCGCTGTCAGCCTGCATGAACATTGCTCTGATAATGTCATCAGGGTGGTTATTAAATCTTTTACGAGTGTGGGGGGTTGTTTCTAACTATATAAACTTGTCATACTTGCAGAGCCACAAGGGACCACTGCCGCATTCCAGACGCCGCCCGGACTAGGACCCAGTGACCACTGCCGCTTTCCAGATTCCGCCCGGACTAGGACCCAGGGACCACTGCTGCTTTTCTGATGTAAGTATTAAAGACCCTACAGCTTCAATTTCAATGTGTATAGTAGATTACAAGGGTGTTTATACTTGCAGAGCCACAAGGGACCACTGCCGCATTCCAGACGCCGCCTGGACTAGGACCCAGTGACCACTGCCGCTTTCCTGACACCGCCCGGACTAGGACCCAGTGACCACTGCCGCTTTCCAGACGCCGCCCGGACTAGGACCCAGGGACCACTGCCGCTTTTCTGATGTAAGTATTAAAGACCCTACAGCTTCAATTTCAATGTGTATAGTAGATTACAAGGGTGTTTTTACTTGCAGAGCCACAAGGGACCACTGCCGGCAGACCGTCAAAATATATCAATGTCTTCTTCTGAGAGCCCTTCTCCAACGCGACAGCGAGTTGCGGTAATTTTAAATTTTTACTGTTTTTGGTGCTATACTTAAAATGTTGTTAAATCACTAAATGCATTAATTATGTTTTCACAGGAAGCTGAAGCAGCCGAGGGACTCTCAGAAGGAGACGAGAGGGGTGGAGAAAGACAAGGAGCGGGCGCACAGAGTGTAAGTTTTGCTGAAACAGCTTCACACATCACCGAACACCCAACACATACAAAACACTTTATCATACATCACAGTACACATACAACATATGGCTACCTAACATTATTTTTTTTTGTTGTTTTCCAGTCTGCTGCACATCAAGATCCTCCCAGCCGCTCCCGGAGCCGACGTAATCGTGGCCGCGGTCACCGAGGGGTGTGTTTTCTTTTTTTTTTGTTCCTCTATTGATAATTATATGTTTCTGTGTATTAATGTTTTTTTTCCACAATATCAACAGCGTGCTCCCGACTCGGACGGGGATGACATCATTGGGATAGATGTTGACCGTCTGATCGAGGAGGTCCGCAAGCGGGAGCCGCTCTGGCATATGGGTGACCGCAGGCATGCAGATACGTTTGTGACCCGTCGGCTCTGGGAGGAAGTATGCCGGAACGTTTTGCCGGGGTGGGAGGACCTCGATCCAAGGCAGCAGACTCAAGAATGTAAGTATTCACTTTTCAGTTATGTTTTGAACTTGAATGAAATGTATTTTAATTAACACTTGCTTTTATTCTTTTCTTTACAGGTGAAAGGCTTAGGAAGCGGTGGCGGTCACTCAGGGATCGCTTCAAGAGGGAATTTAACGAGGAGATGCAGGCCCCGAGTGGCTCAGCACGAAGAAGAAGGACTCCATATAAATATGGCCGGGCCCTGTCCTTCCTCCGTGAAAGTATGCTGCAAAGAGTGTAAGTATTCAACAGCCCATTGAATGACCAATTGTACCTAACTTGTTTGGTTTCAGTCAGGGCTTTTCCCCTATCAATATATTATTATTTTTTTAATCTATTTCACAGCACCTTTTCCAGCCATCGGGCACCTGCATCTACCTTGGCCCCCTCTGGAGCGATCTCTCAGGAGTCCACCACCGAGGGCCACATCGGTAGACCCCACCCCTCTGACCCCTTGTCTGGCCTTTCCGGTACCTCTGCCTCATCCACTTCCACCGCCGCCAGCAGTGAAGCAGCATCGCAGCCCTCGTTACTTGAATCTGCTGGTCAAGACGTAGCGTTCCCTTTACCCCACCCTTCTGATCCTGCCACCTCTAGACCACCAATAGGTTCGTGGCGGCAGCGACAGAGGGGTCAGGAAAGGAGCTATGCTCCTGAGTTCTTGCATCTGAATGCATCCTTCCAAAGCTCTTTCAAAATTTTGGGAGAGCAAGTGACTGCTGATTTCAACATGGTGCAAGCACGCATCAGTGAAAACAGTAGTCGCTTGGATAGGATGCATTTTTCCAATCAATGCACAGGAGCATGGAAAAGCTTTCTCTTGACCAGCAGATGCATTTAATGCACGACTGCCATGCTGCTCTACTGCGGGTTATGTCCCAAGGCCAAACTCCCACACCTCCCCACAAAGCCACTACAACTTTCCCACCCCAGGCCCAATTCCCACCCCAGGCCCAATACCAAACAACACAGTCCCAATTCCAACCCCAGGCCCAATACCAAACAACACAGTCCCAATTCCCAACACAGTCCCAATACCAAACATAGTCCCAATACCCAACCCAGTCCCAATTCCCATCCCGTCCCCAAATCCCAGTGTCTTCCCCAATGTTTTCTTTCTTGTCAAGCTTTCCTTCCCCATTTAGTATACCACCTACCCCAACACCACCCTCCCCTGCTCAGCCTCCTGTTTTTTCCCCCCCTTCCACAACACCCTGACCCAGTAGGCTTTCCCCAACTATCGACGTGGTCCAACCTTCCAGCCCCTCCGCTAATATCTCCACCCAACAGTATACCGATTTGTAATGTATGTGTGGCACTGTAATGTTGAATTTTTATTAAAAAAAGTTTACCAAAGAAATTATGAGAACCAAAAAAAAGATGGGTACCAAAAATACGGTTTACTAACCGAAAAAATAAAAAAATAACAAAAAATGTAGTGTTACCCCCCCAAAAAATGCTTTATTTAACAAAGAAAAGGTTTACAACCTAAAAAAAAGGTTGACCAAAAATGTATTTGTATAACAAAAAAATTTACTGCAAAAGGTTTTCAATGATTTAACGTTGTTATATGTTTACTAAAATTGTGTTTGGTTTGACAACAATTTGTTTGTGAACTGTCTTAATTTAATATGACAATGAATGTAAAATAAAAACACATCACACGTTAGAAAGGTATGACATTTGGTTTATTACCCAAAATATACAAAAGTTTTTGGAACTATTACGTTGGTGTCAATAAAAAAACTTTGTAAACACACAAACATTAATCACCAATGAATGAAATAAAATTTCACACAATGTTCTCTTGCCATGCCACCCTGCCCACAGGTGAAACAAAATACTCAGCAAAATTGTCCCTCATTCTGGAAACAGAATCGGCAGAACATACAGAACTGCTGTGGTAATCCCACAGGGTAGTCTCCAAGTCCTCACCTTCCACGGAAACAGGCTCCATGGAAAGTACAAAGTTATGTAGGACCATGCAGGCCTTCACAACCTCATCCACTGTTCGTATGTGCAGCGTTATGGCGGTGAGCAGCACGCGCCACTTTGCAGTGAGAATGCCAAATGCACACTCCACCACTCTTCTAGCTTTTGTTAAGCGGTAATTGAACACTTTTTTGGTTCGGGTCAAGTCTCTGCTTGAATACGGTTTGAGGAGATGTGGGGACAATTGAAAGGCCTCATCACCCACACAGACATACGGCATCGCTGGTCCAGTTGTTCCCGGGAGTGGTCTGGCTGGTGGGAAATCATACGTGTCTCCATACAAACAACGGCCCATTGGTGAAGTTTTGAAGACTTGGGAGTCGTTGGACGGGCCATAGGCTCCAATGTCCACAGCCAGAAATTTGCAGTTGACATCTGCAATGGCCATGAGTACGATAGAAAAGTACTTCTTATAGTTGTAGTACTCAGAGCCTGTTCCTGCCGGTTTTGCTATACGGATGTGTTTCCCATCTACTGCACCCAAGCAATTTGGGAAATGGCACACTTTCTCAAACAGTTCTGCACTCTGCAGCCAGATGTCCCTTGTTGGTTGTGGAATGTACTCCGTGTGCAAGGTATCCCATATAGCCTGGCAGGTAACTTTTACAATTCCGGAAATGGTGGATATTCCCAGGCGGAACTGGCAGTGTAGTGAGGTTAGGTATTCTCCTGTAGCCAAGAAGCTGTGAAAAACAAAAATAAAAATTTAAGTAAAAATTGCTAAGACACCAACATAACATTTTTAAGCAATTTACACAAATTTTTTTTTATTTTTTTTATTTAAGTTTCAAAAAATGCCACCGCGTATTTTTTTGGGCTGTTGTAGTGTACATTAAAAACTGCATTTTTACATCTCTGCATTCCTATTGCGGCAGGTGTTTTAAAAATTGGGAATGGCCCCAAACCATAAAAATATTAACATGCTACAGAAAATGCTACGCAGTGTTTCAGCGCAGTATTTTGTGGAGAATGTTCACCGCTGATGTGGTTTTCCATAGGTTGAAATATGTTTACATGGCAATAAATATGAACAATGATGTAAAAAAAAAAAAAAAATTAATAAAATTTAATTACCACAGGGTCACCATCAGCCGCTCCGCCGGTGAAATGGAAAACCTCATGCGTGTGTCCTGCCTTTGGATGACATCCACCACTTGTTCCAGCAACAAATCAAAGTGCTCCTGCCTCATCCGAAGATAATTAAAAAATTTCTCCGGGTTCTACCGCAACTCCATGTACAGAGTGGAATAGACGCCCCGTGTCATCCGCAGTGCATTAATGGGATGAATCCATAGTCTGTGACGTCGAGGTTGAAGCATCCTCCGTCTTGCTGCTGCCGCCTCCTGCTCCCGAACCATGATATCCAGCCGATTGGTCTCAAAAATCACATCGGTAACCACGTTCGCAATGCTCACAAGCATTCCCTCCATCTCTGCCACTTTCTCTAAACCCTTTCAAAGATGGGCTGTAAAAACAGTCTGTATATAGTTTTCCCTATTTTCCAGTAGCCAATCACATAAAAGGAGACTCCCACTTTTAGGCATGGAAAACGGATCCGTCAAAAAAACGGATGAAACGGATGGAAAAAACGGAAAAAACGGATGCAACGGATCAGGTTTTTTGACGGAACCGTCTAGCGAATCGACGATGGATCCGTCAAAATAATGGAAGCGTTGTATCCGTTTTCCAGTCTTTTCGACGCATCCGTCGATGCGTCGCGCCGACGCATTGTGACGGCCGCCAGACGATGCTAGTGTGAATGCAGCCTAATTTATTCTGCAGGCAGCAATATACAGTACAACTGATAACAATGCAAGAGTTAAAATAAGTTCTGATGCAGTTCACTCTTCCAGCATAATGTGGGACAAATAGATGTCAGGAAATAGAACATCCAATAATGTACAGTAAATCGTAGACCAAGGAGTGTATACAAGGTATATGTGTACAGTTCAAAATACAACATATAGACATTATAGTCAGCAGTTATAGGCAAACGGTGCTAAATAATTTATGAACCCTAATTGCAAGAATGATTTTTTTAACCCAGGCATTTAGAGAAGAACTATCACTTCTGAGAAACACACAAGATAGCATTATAAGATTTTACTTACGGTAAATGTCAAAAGCAAATCTGATTTTTTCCCTCAGTATTGCAGAGAAGCAGGCTTTAATTTTAGTTTATCGGCATAAGGGCATAAGCTGATGAGATTCCTAAATCCATACGGCATCTTAATGTCAATTCATCATTGTGCTTAGATCTTACAAGGACTGTTTTGCCATTTTGTCAAGTCGCTGCACTATTGAATACATTGGGAGAATTGATTCACAGTGTTTTTTTGCCAAAAGTAAAGTACAAATAAATTAAATTAATTCGCCAATGCATCCCAATGTGCTACAAATTAGCAAAACCCAATAAATTGAAAATTTGCCTTGAAAGAGCCAGTACTTTACTTCCAGCAAAGTACTGTAATTTATCAGATGTCCTTGCGTACTATGGAACCCAGAGAAAGGCGAAAGATACAATGGCTTTTAAAAAGTTAAAGGGAAGGTGCCACAATGTTTTATTTTGTATTAATAAGTATTGATTATATAATCAATTATTTTTAATGCAAAATTAAATGTACAACTTTAATTATTTTTTATTTATTCATCTTTACTTCAGCCACTGGGTGGCTGCCATTTTCATTTGGGGGTGCGTAAGTGTCTGAGCATGACACTTACACACTTCACACATGGCAGCCCCTAGGCATAAGAGATTGTGGTCGGACAGCGACCACATCTCTGTTATTGTGAATGCTTTAGCTGTGACCTAGGCACGCTCCTAAAGCTGTCCTGGTCATAACTGTGGGAGGAGATCGCGGCCACCTTTGTGGAGCCTGCAGTGTATGCTGTAAGATCCACTTACCCCCGTCATCAAACACACTGCTCAGTCAGTGCGTGCGATGACAGGAGCCTGCGGGGGAGGAGGTGCCAGTGAGTGGAGGTCCAGGGATAGGGGAGTATCTGCCGTGCAGCGATGGGGAGTGGTGATCGCAGCCTGTCATCAGTATCATAGCACAGGCTGCGATCACCGCTCACCGCCGACATGTTCAGAACAAACAGAATAAGACACAGCCATGTGTAGGAGCGCAAGGAAGGTAAGTAGAAGCATTTATTATTTTTTCTTTGCACTGAATATATGGGGCAAAGTACCTGGAAGAGGGCCACATACCAGCATGATGACCATATGCCAGGATGGGGGTCATATGCCAGAAAGGGGGCCATATACCATGATGGAGGGCCATATACCAGGATGGGGGCCATATACCAGGATGGGGGCCATATACCAGGATGGAGTCACATATACCAGGACATATAACCAGGATGGGGGACATATACCAGGATGGAGAAGCATATACCAGGATGGGGGCCATAGGCCAGGATTTAGGACATATACCACAATGAGGGACATATACCAGGATGAGGGAACATATACCAGGATGGAAGAGCCATATACAAGGATGAAGAGGCCATGTACCAGGATGAGGCCATATACCAGGATGATGGACATATAGCTGGATGAAGGCACGTATACCAGGATGGAGGGACATAAACAAGGATGGAGGACATATACCATGATGTGGGGGCCATATACTAGGATGGAGGGGCCATATACAAGCATGGGGGAACATGTACCAGGATGGGGGCCATATACCAGCATGGGGGCCTTATACCAGGATGGGGCCATATACCAGGATAGAGAAACGTATACCAGGATGGATCGATATATACAAGGATGGAGGGACATGTACCAGAATGGGGGGGCCATATGCCAGGACGAGTGACATATAGCAGGATGGAGGGGCCATATAGCAGGATGGAGGGGCCATACAGCAGGATTGGAATGACCATATACCAGGATGAATGGGCCATATATCAGGATGATGGAAACATACCAGGATGAGGGCCATATACCAGGATGGAGAAACATATACCAGGATGGATGGATATATACCAGGATGGAGGGACATATACCGGGATGCGGGCCAAATACCATATACCAGGATGGAGGGGACATATGCCAAGATGAGTGACATATAGCAGGATGGAGGGGCCATATAGCAGGATGGAGGGACCACACAGCAGGATTGGAGTGGCCATATAGCAGGATTAAGGGGCCATATACCAGGATGATGGACAAATACCAGAATGAGGGACATATACCAGGGTGGAGGCCATATACCAGGTTGGAGGAACATATAGCAGGATGGAGGGGCCATGTAGCAGGATGGAGGGTCCATATACCAGGATGGAGACATATACCAGGATGGAAGGGCCATATACCAGGATGAAAGGACCATATACCAGAATGGAGGGGCCATATACCAGGATGGGTCCATATACCAGGATAATCGACATATATCAGGATGGGGGACAAATACCAGGATGAGGGCCATATATCAGGATTGAGGGGCCATATAATAGGATGGAGGGGCCATATAGCAGGATGAAAGGACCATTTACAAGGATGGAGGGGCAATATACCAGGATGGGTCCATTTACCAGTATGGGGGCCAAATACCAGGAAGAGTGCCATATACCAGCATGGAGGGGCCATATAGCAGGATGAAAGGACCATATATCAGGATGAAGGGACATATACCAGAATGGGGAACATATACCAGGATGGGGGCCATATATCATGAAGGAGGGCCATATACCAGGATGGGCACAAATACCAGGATGGGGACATATAACAGGGCAAAGGCCATATACCAGGATGGAGGGACCATATACCAGGATGGAGGGGCCATATAGCAGGATGAAAGGACCATATATCAGGATGAAGGGACCATATACCAGGATGGGGCCATGCAGCAGTATGGAGGAGCCACATACCAGGATGAAAGGGCCATATACCGGGATGAGAGCATATACCAGGTTGACGGACATATACGAGGATGGGGGCCATATACAAGGATGGAAGCATGTACCAGGATGGAGGGGCCATATACAGATTGGAGGGGCCATATACTAGGATGGAGGGGCCCATTTACCAGGATTTTGGTGCCTTATACCAGGATGATGGGGCCTTATACCAGGATGGGGAACATATACCAGGATGGAGGTGTTATATACCAGGATGGAGGGGTCATATACCAGGATGGGGACATATACCAGGATGGGAACATACACCAGGATGGAGGGGCCATACACCATTGAAGGAGAACTCAACAGTGAATACCTCTTGTGTCTGCCCGTTCCACTCATTGATCACCCTCACTGTCAAAAAGTTTTTTCTATAATATCTAATATGTATTTTCCCCCTTTCAATTTCATTCCATTGCTTCTCGTGTTTCCATATGGCCTATAGCCTTTATAAAAAGGTTCTCTGAGCATAGTAAATAAATACTTAAATTAAAAATTAATAAATTAATTCATGAAGTCTGTTAATTAGAAAATCAGAATTGATTGCTCTAGGGAATTCATTACTAAAGTACATTTAAAATCTTGTAACACAGAATTAAACCTATACTAAAATGTTAATAGGACAGGTGCCTGCGCTGTGAGCATATGCTGTATGACACTTCAGTCACTTCATGTATATGAAGATGTGCTGTGATCTCAATATATATATATATATATATATATATATATATATATATATATATTGATCTAATAATGGAGATACCAGGGATCCTGAGGTAAAAAGAAGCAATCGACATTGCTGACTCCCTCTCGATCTAATCTAATACTGTAGATAATAAGTGTGCTGAATAAGAAGCTACTCACACTTCTGTGCACTCTATCTATCTGATATAGTATGGGAGGTATCAGAGGTGTTGACATAAGAAGAGGCTGCTCCCCCTCCTGTCCACCCTGCCTATCTGATCTAATCCTGGAGATACCAGGAGTGCTGAATAGTGATGAGCGAGTATACTACTAGCTCGGGTTTTCCGGAGCACGCTTGGGTGATCTCCGAGTATTTGTGACTGCTCGGAGATTTAGTTTTTGTTGATGCAGCAGCAAGATTTACAGCTGATAGACAGCCTGAGTACATGTGGGGGTTGCCTGGTTGCTAGGGAATCCCCACATGTAATCAAGCTGTCTAGTAGCCGCAAATCATGCAGCTGTGGCAAGTAAAACTAAATCTCCGAGCAGTCACAAATACTCGGAGACCACCCGATCGTGCTTGGAAAAACCCGAGCAACGAATATATTTGCTCATCACTAGTGCTGAAATAAGAAGAGGTGGCTCATACTGATATCCACCCTGTCTATCTGATCTAATACTGGAGATACCAGGAGTGCTGAGGAAAGAAGAGGCTGCTCACACTGCTGTCCACCCTGTCTTTCTAATGGAAAACTGGAGACACCAAAGTTACTTCAAGTAAAGATTGTATTATGTTTTTGCATCTACCAATATCTGGTCTGTTCTCTGTTGACTTGATGTAGCTCACTACTGAAAGGGTCTAAGCTCAATTCATGTGAGCTTCAATAAGGAATGTGGAGTTATTAAAAATAGATTGGAATCATGAGGGTATAGTAAACTGCTATTAATTAGGGCACAAGCTATAGATAAATCCAAGTCACGTCAACAATTGTTGTCTAATAGTCATACTAGCAGTACGAATAAATTAAAGTCGTCAAATAAAATCACTTTTACCTCTACACACAGTATAAATCAGCTTAAGTATCATTCTAAAATAATTACCTCATTGTATCAAGATGACACTTTTTCACAGATCTTGCCTCCAGGAGCAAGGTTTTCTGCACGACAGGCTATCTTCCATGGCAACATTCACCAAATCTCTTTTTGAGTAATGATAGTGGGTCCAACAAAACATGAATGTCCTTTATAGGTAATTTTTGCTGTGGGTTGTAAAGATGCAGCTTATATAAATGTATAAAATAAAAACATTTTGTTTTGCCTCACAGGATTGAGGACATAATTATAACATCAAGTCATTTATTAATTGTAATATCACATATGTGGTCTATTCAGCTCAGTACAATACATGTGCTATGCTATACATAAGATGCACTGCATGAAAGCTTAGACTTTGATGCGGGCTCTGGCGATGAGCCCGCATTTTTCCCCGCACATGACAGCTGATTAGAAAATAAGAAGCGAATAGAAAATAGTACAAATGACTATCAACAGACAGCCTGCTACACAGTTAATAATATACAAAGTATACAAACAATATTTCTGTGTTCAGCTACACAGGACACTAAGTAACAGGTATTGTCTAACGTTATTCAACCCCGGTCTTTCTGTCAGAGGAACATCAGAATTAATCTAACCGGTCATCCCTTCCTCGTATAGGAACAATTCAATATACGAATAGATAATTCCACAATTTCAGCATACAGGGCCTATCGAGACTATGGCGCAGTCCACTAGGGCACAAAACCAGTTCGAGTTAGCAACTTTGTCTGAGTAGCACCCTAAGTCTGCACACTAAGCAATGGCTCAGTTTACTCGGAAATTCTTTTAGGAAGGACAGGCATTCCTATCTGTCCGGTGATGAGCGTCTGACTTTCCGGGCTTGACCTGCAAAGTCTGATCTTTCGGTACGTAACCTACAAAGTCAGAGTTTGGTAATTGACCTACGAAGTCGAGACTTCTAGAGATCAGATCACTCTCAGGTACTTCTACTGCAGAGTCGGCCACGAACTCGTTCCGCTGTTTATGAACTGGGTAGATTGTTAACTGAATTAGATACTGACTTTGTCTGTACAAAGTGATTGAATTATAATGAAAAGACAGAAAAAACCTCTACTTACCCACCAGAATGTAGGAGGGCTGGGAGTCTTTATTTCTAGCAGCCCGAAGCAAAGGCATGAACTACTGCCAGTTCCTGAGTCCTTGGAAGCTGCCAGTCTTGCTGGGATGGTTGTGTGCAGCTACTGGTGATGCCGACTGACAGTGTCAATGTGGCCACAGGTGCTTTCCTCCTCCTTCAGATAACGAATGTGAATAGGAGGAACAGGACGTTACATGGGAGAGTGGGTGCATACTAGGGGGGCTGTGTGGAAAATGGAATGATGCTGCATGCTAGGGGGGTCTGTGCAGCAAAGAATGGGGTGATGTTCCTTGTATGGGGCTGTGCTGGGGGCTGCACAGGGAAGGGGAGGATGATGATGAATGCTGTGGGGGCTGTGCGGGGAAGGGGGTAACGTTCTTTGTGTGGGGCTCTGTGCTGAGGGGCTGCATGCGGAAGGGGAGAATGATAATTCATGCTGGGGGACTGTGCGAGGAAGGGGGTGATGTTTCATGATGGGGTTCTGCTTGGAGCTGCATGCAGGGGGGCTGCGCAGGGAAGGGGGTGATATCTCTCGCATGGTTTGCATGCTTGTGGTCGGTATGGTGAAGGGAGGGTACTGTCACTAGTATGGGGTTGCATGCTGGGCAGCCATGTGGGTGATGTGACTCGTGTGAAGCTGCATGCTGTACAGTGAATGTGGTGATGTGACTTATGTGCTCTTTGCTTTCATCCTCACTTATCTCTAATTGGTTTAATTCTACATAAGTTCATTGTTCTACATTTGTATGTATAGATATATTTCTATTTCTCCTTTTTGTTACATATATGCAGTTTAAGAAAACTGTTTGAGAACTACAGTTGAGTTTTTATTTCTCTAATTATAAAACTTGGTGTGACATTAGTGAAAAGTAACTGTCATTTGGATTTGTCTCAGGGTGTATTCACAAATTGCAATTTGTTGGGGTAACTAATCTTCAGCAAAGTCCTCACCAGTAGACTAACATTAAATCGTTCAGGTCTCGCTGACAATTTCTTTCCTGTCTTTAGCAGTTTTTAAAGCACCACTTCCTACACCTGGTGTTGCCAACTGTCCAGAAATTCTAGAACAGTCCATAAAAATATAGCACTTTTGTGCCTGGTCTTAAAGGGAAGGTACCATGATTTTTACTTTTGCATTAATTATTGATTATATAATCAATTATCTTTAATACAAAATTTAATGCACTACTTTAGCTGTTTTTTATTTATAAAAGGGGATACATGGGATATTGTAACTGACTGTCCCAAATATTAAAGATCTGTTCCCAGGTGTTCAATGGGATTTAGATCCAGGCTCAAGGCAGCCCACTTCAGAACTCTCCAGTGCATTGTTTCCATCCACTTCTGGGTACTTTTTGAAGTATGTTTTGGGTCATTGTGCTGATGGAAGACCTAGAACACAAACTCAGGTACTACATTGCGACCCAAAATCTATTGGTAATCTTCAGATTTCATGATGCTTTGCACACAGTGAAGACACCCTGTGCCAGGGCAGCAGAACAACCCCGAAACATATTTGAACTTCTACTATATTTGACTGTAGGTATTGTGTTCTTTTTTTTGTAGGCCTCATTGCGCTTTCAGTAAGCAGTAGAATTATATGCTTTATGAAAAAGATTTAACTTGGTCTTATCTGCCCACAAGATGCTTTACCAGAAGAGTTTTGGCTTACTCACATACATTTTGGCAATCTGCAGTCTAGCTTTCTATGTCAGCACTGGGGTCCTCCTAGGTCTCCTTGTATAGAATTTAATTTCATTCAAATGTTGATGGATAGTTTGCGCTTACACTGATGCACCCTGAGCCTATAGGACAGCTTGAATTTCTTTGAAACTTGTTTGGGGCTGCTTATCCACCATCTGGACTATCCTACATTTCAACCTTTTATCACTTTTTCTCTGCCGTGGCATGGATTGTAAAATTCCTAATTATGTTGCACACCATGGACAAAGGAACATCAAGATCTTTGGAGATGGACTTGTAATCTTGAGATTGTTCATATTGTTCAACAATTTTCCTTCTCAGGTCCTCAGACAGTTCTCTTCTCCTCTACTCCTTCTGTTCCCCATGCTTAGTGTGGCACACACACACAATGCAACGATTGAGTCAACTTCTTCATTTTTATCTGGTTTCAGGTGCGATTTTCATATTGCTCACACCTGTTACTTGCCACAGGTGAGTTTGAATGAGCATCACATGCTTGAAACAAAGTTGCTTACCCACAATTTTAGAAAGGTGGCAACAATTTTGTCCAGCCTATTTTGGGGGGTTTGTGAGAAATGATGTCCAATTTGCCTTTTATTCTGTGTTTTTTTTGTATGGTTTCAATACACACAAAGGAAATAAACATGTGTATAACAAAACATGTGTAATTGCAATAATTTTCTTGGAGAAATACTTCATTTTCTAGAACAATTTCAAGGGTGCCAACACTTTCGGCCATGACTGCATACACAGTCACACGTGTACTATGAACTTACATATATATATATATATATATACATAACTATAGAAATATAAATGCAGCGTGAGATCTCTCTCAATATTATATATGTGCCATAAATTAAATATACTAAGAAATATATCAGGAAGAGAAAAAGATAATAGCTTTATTACTATGGTTGTGCAGTGCTTGGTGCTGGAGTTTGTGACACTGATGTTATCTCCCACTCTCCTCATCAGCAGTAGGTGCTTGTACTGTGTCACAATAAGATGTAGCAGATTGACGATAGAGGAAGGAGGGCTAGGAGGTGTTTTGAGTGGGTGTAATAGATGTTGGTTACAGGTCACTAAATGCATGATGGAACTTGTAGTAATAGAACCTCATGAGAGCTGCAGCCAGTAATAAGGTAGTGCTGCTAGAGCATGATAAAAGGTAATATTGCTAAACTAACATATTGGATGTATCAAGAGGCATGCAATTGCAAGATTTATGTAAAGCAAACAGCTATGATACTGGACAACCTTTTAAATCACTGGAGGGACTTCTCGGAGTGCTCCTCTAGTGAGACTGAGCAGATCACTGCCGGTACCGATCCATCTGGGATTTGCCAGAATTGCCAGATGGCCAGTCCCGCACTGGCAATGAGTGAGCCACAGTGAGACGTACACCCACTTGGGTTATGTGGAGAAATGGAACTGCTTGCCTCTTATATTTCATTGCCTATTGAAGTAGAAGTAGTGGAGCCGAAAATTAGAAATCTAGAAAATTACAATACTGGCACCTAGAATCAAGACAAGAAACCAAAGCAAGGTTTAATAAGTAAGCAGAGACCTAATCTGCTAAATAATTCACTTTAAAAGTACTGGCTGCTCATTGGCTATACAGAAATGATACATGAACTAAGATTATGACTTTTAAATTTGTTTAAAGACTTTCAGATTTATGGCTTTAACTTAGAAAAGTTCCATGCTGTTTTCTTTCACTCCTGGATAGTTCCAGCCTTTAAATAGATAGCATTTCTATTTGGGACAATGGTTTTCCAGACTTGTAGTTGATGTGTTGCAGAGATCTTGTTTCATTAGAGAGCTAGGACTAGTAATAGCATCATCTTGGATTATGAGCAGCAGATGAAAGATATGTCAGGAACATACAGTTTCACGCTCAAACTAAGCATGTTTGAAGGAGCAGCTCATGGAAAAATTGAGTATCAGATGAGATGGGATTGGATGTAGAAATGAAGAAAAATGAATAATATCTTGTACCTAGCACCTTCTACTGTCAGCATTCTCTACAAAACATTACACATTTTACACATTTCCAAAGCATCGTCTAAATACATAGCATGAGACCATCATTGGCATTATTATTGTGTATTGATAGTACTTGGCAATATACTTTACGCTTTACTTTATAGTTGTATTACCACTTTATTAGTTTGAATATTTTAAAAATAAGCTAATGCAGTTACGATTGAGCTGCTTAATGTCTACACAATTTAATTGTTTAAAGGGATTGGTGGCTTAAGTTGCTTTATAGCCAAGAAAATACTAAAGCCGTTTCTATAAGCAATGTATACTGTACGTAATCTGGAACAACATTTATGTGAAAATTTTAGTTAAATCCTGGCTGTACTCACTCCCTCTGCTTCTGCTTCTATCACCGGGCTGTAGCGCAGTCATTATGTTAGATGCTGGGAGACAGTTCAGCAGTGTGGGTACATTTTCTGACACTAGAGGTGCCATCCAGGCAGAGATTTTGGAAGTTACCTTTCTTAACTTAGTCATCTCATGAACTCCCTTCTGTGAGACTAGCGTAGGGCTCAAACTTTTTTAACTCATGGCCTCCTACATATAGTTGCCAGTTATAAATTATCTTACTCTGGTTAACTCTTGTTTCTTTGCCACTGCCAAATCCTAGTGATTCACATTTCTGACTTCGTTCAATGTTTTGACTACTCTACTGCCCGATTATTCCATTTTTTTCCAATATTGACTAGCCTTTCTGACCATCCTCTGTCAGCCTGCTCCACTGGCCAGCATGACTTGTGGACAGAACCAGAGTTAAAAGAGTGAAGGTCAGGGTAACCTCTGGGAGTGGCTAGACAGAGCAGAAAGTCCTGTTAAGAGCAGTCATGTTACCATAGAGCACCATGACAGTCTTACATTTGAATATATGTCTCTGAAGCAGCGTACTATAGATACAAAAGGGAAAAAAAAGAATATTCCTGTTACTTAAGGTGAGGCCCAGGCTGGTGCCTGAGCATGATTTCAAGAAATCTTTAGATTTTATTAACTCCTGCTTAGGTCAATTTTTATTATGACTGAATTCCCAAATTGAGTACTTTGCATAAAAAACCCCGAAACTTGTCTTGTACATTGTTCTACATGATTGCTCTATGGAAAACAGGGTATGTTGTCCCAGGAGTAGGGTGTATACATTTTTCCTAGCAGAGACTGAGCTATTGTCTGTCTATATTATGGAGAATCCAAAGAGAGACTTTTTCATGGATTGTTTTTGAGAGGCCATGTTCAGATGGTCAGTATTTGGTCAGTACTTTATATCAGTATTTGAAAAACAAAACCAGGAGTGGAACAATCAGAGGAAAAGTATAATAGAAACACGGCACCACTTTTGCATTTTTCACCCACTCCTGGTTTTGGCTTACAGATACTACTGTAAAATACTGACCAAATACTGATTGTGTAAACATGGCCAGAGGCTAAGGTCACATGAGCATATAAAAAAATCAGTCTGATTCTCATACACGACCACTTACAGTTTCCCATCTCACAGCATTCCAATGTATCCTTAAAATTGGGTGCCGTACTGATGGTCCCTATGGGGTTAAATTTTTATCTCACACTGATCTGATTTCAGAGTCAAATTGTAGCATGCTGCAATTTTTTTTACTTGTGCAAGTAAGAAAAAATATGCAGATCTGCACTGCCTCATTGAATAATATTGGTGTCCGATTACAATACCTTTTTTAGCAGATTGCACTCGTCTGATTTATATGGTCAGTTGAGCGAGTCCTAATGCTGAGGTCTTGAGTGTTAAAAAGAATTATGGATCATTGATGACTTATATTGAATACAGCATTGGGGCTTACTAATATCACCATAAGATATAGATACCTATTTCTGCTAATATTGACACCTTTATTTCTTCCAGTTACACATAAACTACATATTGGGATCCACAGCCTAATTCAGGTTTAATAAGGAGTGAAAGAAATGCTTTCTACACATTTGGTATTGGAATTATGAGCATTTAGTGATGCTTTTCAGTCTCGGCAAAGCCCTGAGGTCTTCCAACAGATTGATAATTATATATTTTGGGATGTCCTTTACTGACACATCTTAGTCTACCTACGTGATATCGTCATCTTCTCCAAGAATCTGTGGATATGCTTTTATCCACAAAAAGTGCTCGTAGGAGGACAAACAAAGTCAGCAGTACAGTTTAGTTTACGCACCCTTTAATAATGATTAATTCATGATTAAGGGTGCTCAGTCATCGGAAATGTGTCGATGCCGCTTGTCATGTAAACTGTACTGCTGACTTTGTTTGTCCTCCTCCGAGCACTTTTTGTGAATAAAGCATATCCCCAGTTGGTCGAGCTGGATTCTTCTACTTTGTGATTACTCCACTCCATTATGCAACTTTTCTGAGCTACAAACCTCTTCAAGATGTCTTCTACGGTGAACTGGATTTAATTCTTTCTACAAAATGAAGAAGTGCCTGTTTAAGAAACAGAAGCTTCCCTTTCAGGATTACAATATTTCTTCTGTAAGACTTTGCAATGATCTAGATAAAGTCTCTGTGGTTCTAAACTGGCCGGTGTAATTTGTCTCAAAGCTATTCAGAGATTTCTTGACATCAAAAACTATTGCTGTCAATTTATACATAATTTCTCTTTATCCATATTGATTTACCTCTCACTGCCTTAACCTAGAAAAGAACAAATACCCAAGACTGGGCAACATATGTATTTCGAACTTTTAGCCTTCTTAAGCCCAACTTCTCTTCTGGTTTAGTTTTCCATTATCTGAATGCCAATAGGACAGTTTATCCTAGAGACCAATGCCTGATCAATTGAGTAGCTTTAGTTCTCTCCCTGTAAGTGGGGAAAAATAAGTGTTTTATATGTAGATTCATTTTTAAGAAATTTTACTTTCTCTGAGAAGAATTATTCGATTGGTGATCTTGAGTTGCTGTCAGGTAAGCTCAGCTTAAAAGCTTGGTGACCATTTACAAAGTTCTAAATTTCCTTACCCATCTTCACTAACCATAAGAATAACTACAGTTTGGCCATAGATTGATTCTATGACAACCACTTTGGACTCTCTTTGTTTTCCTCATGATGTAATTGTATATTCTCATCTATTGAAGAGGAGAAATAATTTGGTGATATTCTAAGGACTGTAGAGATATCTGTATAACTGCATTTTCTCCTTAACCAATCTTCCCCTGGAAAACCCACAGCTGGATTGGGCTTTGTACATGTTGACGTTCGCGGTGAATTATTCAGATGTAAGATCATGTAGAAGTCAAGCACACCTTGAGCCTAAAACATGCAGTACATTACACAATGTATTATATCCTTCACACATGATGTAAGATGTTGTAAACATTTTTCATTGTGAATTTTCTCCATAAAATGAAATATCTATTTGAATTGATATAAGGGATTTTTTTCCAACAAGATGGACTGCTCCAAGAGCATTTGTCCAAATGAAATTATTTATTCTCGTAAAAGAACATCCTCATGCTAGCACATAGTTTCTCGAAGCATACTTTTACTTGGCTTTACAACAGTCACTGCTGGGAACACAAGTTGGGATTATCCACTAACGTCTAAGAAAGTGTTAGGGGCCATTAATATTTTATAAAAGCGCATTTATTTCTTTCTGTCCAGTTACAAAACACAAAATAATAATTAACAGCTTTGATCAATCTGTAAATATCACTAACATCACAGATAAAGTCCTTCAGCCACGGTATACAATTTAATGTTTGAAACCTGACAGGAGATTAAATTGCTATCAATTAATTTTAGACCCAGATTTGGCTGAACAGATCAGAAGAATCTTTCCTGGCTTGCATTATATTGGAAGCCCCTTAGGTTCTCATGGAGGTGGGGAGCCCAAGGCACATGTCACATGCTCCCTCACTATAATTTGGCTTTGGATATAGTAGTTCAAATAGAGAAAGATCACACTTTGCTCCATTGCTCCGTTGAAAGAAGCCTGAAATCTGATTCATACTGCCCAATAGGGTTGAGCGACCTTTAGTTTTTTAGGGTCGAGTCGGGTTTTGTGAAACCCGACTGTCTTAAAAGTCGAGTCGAGTGAAATCGGCCGACCACCGTTAAAAGTCGGGTTTCGGACGAAACACGAAACCCGATGAAGGAATTTAATTTTTTTTTTCCTCCTCCTCCTCCTCCTCCTCCTCCTCCCAAATCCCTACTGTGCACAAGCGATAACATGACAATAGGCGTTCACTCCCCTAAGACCTATGTCATCACTCTGCCCACACTCATTCATTGGCTGAAAAAATGGCGCTAGACGCGTCATACGACACGCGACTTTGCCGCCAAGATCGCGTGCCGCATGGCCGACCCCGCACAGGGATCGGGTCGGGTTTCATGAGACGCCGACTTTGCCAAAAGTCGGCGACTTATGAAAATGCACGACCCGTTTCGCTCAACCCTACTGCCCAAACCATGAGCAGCATGTATAAGAAACTGGCATTGTCATTCCAACCAGCTATATGCAACCCTGAAATGCTGCATTTCAGAGGTAAACATACATTTAAGGCCAACCAATGTCCAAGGTACTCGGAAGACTAGTCCAAAACGCTGGTCCCTTGTAATTTCTCCCTACCCTACTCCTTAAGTGATAGGTCAATCTCTATATACACACATATTCAAATTCATATGAAGATGTTTGCAACTTTGCACTTTATTTTTAAGATTAGTTCTTTACAGACTAGGAGAGATCACACGATGACAACCGATGTTGGTTCAATTTTCCTTAAGTTAGAAGCAGTGGCGAAATGTGCACCAGGCAGCCACATGTAATATCTCTTAGTCTGTTTATAACTTTGAATATTACCGTATTTTTCGGACTACAAGACGCACTTTTCCCCCCCAAAAAAGGGGGGAAAATAGGGGGTGCGTCTAATAGTCGTAATGCAGGCTTACCCTCAGTAGTGTGGTGGTGGTGGTGGCAGAGGTGCGGCGGCAGAGGTGCGGGGATGAGGAGGCGCAGTGAGCGGGGTCCCTTTCACCGGTGAGATGATGCAGCAGCCCGGTAAGCAGCAGAGCCGGGTGAATCATGTTGTTATCGGTGGTGGCGGCCATCTTCCTGAGACCGCGCCCACGGGAGGCAGCACGTGCGCAGATGGAGATCGCGGTGGCCATTTTCCTGAAGCTGAGTTTGCAGATTTAGATCTTGGCTTCAGGAAAATGGCCGTCGCGATCTCCATCTGCGCACGCGCGGCCTCCCGCGGCCATTTTCTAGAAGCCCCGGGAAGCAGAGCACTCCATCTGCGCACGTGCGGCCTCAGGAAGATGGCCGCCACCACCGATAACAACATGATTCACCCGGCTCTGCTGCATCATCTCACCGGTGAAAGGGACCCCGCTCACTGTGCCTCCTCATCCCCGCACCTCTGCCGCCGCAACTCACCAGTGAAAGGGACCCCGCTCATGCCGGGCTGCTGCATCATCTCACCGGTGAAAGGGACCCCGCTCACTGCGCCTCCTCATCCCCGCACCTCTGCCGCCGCACCTCTGCTGGTAACCACTGCTGCGCCCTCCCATGGACACCAGGCCGTGGCGTCACCCACCTAAGCAGGAAGAGATCCTGCTCAGGTGCACGCCGTACCGCATCACCCCACCTCTGCTGACACCATGCCTCCTGTGACCCTGCTCTGTCACTGCCAGCCCTCAGGTAAGATACTATAAATTCGGAAAATAAGACGGACCCCCATCTTATAAAAAAATCTTTTTTACTGCATTTTCACCCCAAATTTGGGGTGCGTCTTATGGTCCGGTGCGTCTTATAGTCCGAAAAATACGGTACTTTTTACATTACATGACAACTTTTCTATATGAATTTAAAAAGATTTTAGCTAGCATTTGTTAGGATTTTGACGTTTATTGTTTTATTTGTCTGGACAACACACAATACTTTATTTGACACTTTAGTTGACAACTTTACATTAGGCCTCATTCAGGAATCCTTGTTTGTTCCTGTACACACAAAAAAATAGTGTGAGTTTTATCGATGTTTGGATCCAAGTGTCAACAGTGTTCGATCAATGTCAGTTTTTACCATTAGTAAAATTTGCAAATCAGTAGTTGGGTCGGCATTATAAAGAGTTCATGAGCATAGAGAACTACATCACTGCAAATTTACTAGTCCTCTGGTGTTAATCTCCTGTTGTTCAATCTTTGATTTGATCAAAACTGCAGCAAACAGCCCAGTAAGTATCTCATTGGTGGAATCAAGGTCACTTCCCATAAATCATGCTGTTCTCATATTAGATGGCAAAAACCTGGTGATAGATTCCCTTTAAATAACTCAAACTTCCTGTCATGGCACAGTAGAAAGATATCCTGGGGCTAGGGACTCCTTCCCTATCCCTAAAGCTATGAGTGCCCCAGCTATCTCTGCTCCCCGGATTACTTCTGATGGTGAAGACATCATGGCCACATGCCTTAGTGAGCTCTTGAATCAGCCCTTTTCTGTCCCCTCCATACGATATATAGGGGGTGTCATCATATTTAATCATGTTCAGTATTATGTTCAATATTAATAATCTTTATTTTTATATAGCGCTAACATATTCCGCAGCGCTTTACAGTTTGCACACATTATCATTGCTGTTCCCAGTATGTCTTTGGAATGTGGGAGAAAACCAGAGTACCCTGAGGAAACCCACGCAAACACGGGGAGAACATACAAACTCCTTGCAGATGTTGTCCTTGGTGGGATTTGAACCCAGGACTCCAGCGCTGCAATGCTAACCACTGAGCCACCGTGCTGCCCAATATTAAGTGATACAGTTAATGTTAACATAAAATATTTATAATAAAAATATTCATATTGAGCAGAATTAATTTATCCTTTTTTTCACCATGTTTTTAATTGCACAGTAAATGTTATGATTTAACATTTTCTCATTAGTGCTGAGATCCTTCTTCAATTTTTTTACCTGGATACCAGCCTGGTGTGTTGCTACACTCCGCGCACTACACCCTGACCAAACAAGGTCTGCCAGGCTTCCTATGTGAATACAAGTGGTTTTCACACTGAATTGTCTTCCCTGGAGGTGAGCCGATTACCATTTTTTTCTCCTTCTCAGAATTAATTTCAGCCTAATGGTTTGTCTTTCCACAACAGTGACGGTCTCTCATTAGTTGCCCACCTCTGCTTTAGATCGTACAGCAGGTCCATTTTAATCCATTTAAATTTGCAGAACATGTTTTTCAGCTGAAGTGTATTTTAGAATAATAATAATTTTTATTTATATAGCGCCAACATATTCCGCAGCGCTTTACAAATTATAGAGGGGACTTGTACAGACAATAGACATTACAGCATAATAGAAATCACAGTTCAAAACAGATACCAAGAGGAACGAGGGCCCTGCTCGCAAGCTTACAACCTATGAGGAAAAGGGGAGACACGAGAGGTGGATGGTAACAATTGCTTTAGTTATTTGGACCGGCCATAGTGTAAGGCTCGGGTGTTCATGTAAAGTTGCATGAACCAGGTAACTGCCTAAGTATGTAGCAGTACAGACACAGAGGGCTATTAACTGCATAAAGTGTATGAGAACATGATGAGAGGAACCTGATTATGTTTTTTTTTTTTGAATGGGCCACACAGGGATAGTTAGGTTAATGCGTTGAGGCAGTAGGCCAGTCTGAACAAATGAGTTTTTAGGGCACGCTTAAAACTGTGGGGATTGGGGATTAATCGTATTAACCTAGGTAATGCATTCCAAAGAATCGGCGCAGCACGTGTAAAGTCTTGGAGACGGGAGTGGGAGGTTCTGATTATTGAGGATGCTAACCTGAGGTCATTAGCGGAGCGGAGGGCACGGGTAGGGTGGTAGACTGAGACCAGAGAGGAGATGTAGGGTGGTGCTGAGCCATGGAGTGCTTTGTGGATGAGGGTAGTAGTTTTGTACTGGATTCTGAGTGGATGGGTAGCCAGTGTAATGACTGGCACAAGGTAGAGGCATCGGTGTAACGGTTGGTGAGGAATATGATCCTGGCAGCAGCATTCAGGACAGATTGGAGCGGGGAGAGTTTGGTAAGAGGGAGGCCGATTAGTAGAGAGTTACAATAGTCCAGACGAGAATGAATAAGTGAGACAGTAAGAGTTTTTGCAGAGTCGAAAGTAAGAAAAGTATTTTGTAGTGAAAGGGAAACGTAGAAGAAATAGTTGGCATGACAACTTCTCATTTGTATCAGGTTTTACACACGTGCTAAGGTAAAGAGAATTTGGAACTCCACAATGCTTTTGGTGAAGTCAGTTACATTATATGAGTATATGATGAAACTGGAACATCTGTTGTGTGGTTATTTCCCAGGTGGGAACAGAAAGTGTTTAAGATGTTTAATGAGAAAATGTTTTACTATTTTTAACAAAGCTTATTTTGAAAATCTTTCCAAATCCCTCTTCTCCTACCTTGAATATGTCACATTTACTTTTGCCTTTCTGTCTTTTTGACAAATATAATTTAGTGTTCTTTAAATGAAAGATTTAAAAACTGCTGAAATTTGAAAATGAAATATATTTGTTCGTTCATTAATGGTTTTGTATTTACAAGGCTTGCCAACTCTTCTCCTTATGTTTAGATAAATGTACAGACAGCATGAAGTTCATGGACCCACGCTAGTCATACCTCTGCTACCTTGTTATGTGGCACATTGGATTTTGGGTGTATTTAGTTACCTGAACCCTGGTGCAGTTCCATCTTTGCTTAGATAACTGTGGACATTCTGTGTACATTGTCTATGGACAGTGAGCTGCTTATCACAGGATCAGGTGTGGTCAGTCTAACAGGCCCGTAAGACCTAGACCAGCAATGATAATCTCCTGGTGATAAAACCTTCATTGTTAGTAAACATCAGCAAAAAGTGTAATAAGTAATACATCCCTTAATTTAGTGTTTTAACCCCCTACATTTTTTTTTAATAAAGACATGATTATTATCGTAACTGGTTGGCAAGTTTTAAAGTGGAACTACAGCTGGCAAAATAATTGATTATGATAGTGCTTAAAGGGTTATTCTCAATTTGCTTCTTGAGCAGTTCACAACACCACAATCCAGCTAGTTCCTAGTTTCTGGCAGGGCAGACATACTTTGAGTGACAGTTCTGGTGAGTAATATTAGTAGAACTATAAAGCTCAGCATAGGTTTCACTGTTGCACATTCAGCTATCAGTAGTTTGTTCTGGAGTATACACTGCTATCACTGTATTTGAATATAGAGATAACCAGCAATTGAACAAGCACACTACTCAGGAAAGTGAGAGTTGTGATGCTGAGTTCTGAGGATGAGGGTAAATTGCTATTTGCAGTACTAATAAGCGTCCTGGAGCTGAAAGGGAGAAGGAAGGAGGAGAGCAGATAATTTTTGCATAGAAATCAATAGGCAGACAGAGAGCTATCTGGCATGTTAGGAATTAACAACTCTCCTGGAATGTAACTGCTGCACATGCTTAGCCATGGTGTGGGCCATCACTGGTAGCTGAGCTCCATGGAAACCAGCAGTACACTATGAAAGATAAAAGCTCTCACAGCAGGAGAATGATAGTAGACAGAAAAAGAAAGCCAATTTCAAAATTGTTTATTTTCATACTGTCCAATTGATTAAAGCAATTTCATAACTTGAGAATACCCCTTTATGGTCTATTTAGATGGGCTGTTAATTGGGAATAAAAGTTCCCGGGAAAGCTGAATCCCATTTATCATCTTGTCTAAGCAGGCCTGTAATCACCTGACAAAGTAGCAATTATTTTTATCCTCTTTAAACGAAATGCCTTTTCTACATCGGTCATTAGGGCCCCATTCCTCAACATCAATTCTTTCCCGCAAAGAGGAATAAGTGAATAGCGCATTATGTTTAGTGAAACTACTGCTGGTGTTAGCTGTATATGAAAGCTTGGTTCTGTTCATTTTAACACCAATCTGGGCCAATTAGCTCCTTAAAAATTGCTTTAAGTACGACAACAGCATCTACACTAGATAGTGAAAAGAGAGGAGTTCCTTCTTTAGCCCTATTGGCACCCTGTGACCGTGGGTGCCCATAGTTCCTATTGCAACCTAAAGTCATATATTGACTTCAGGATATTATGGCCTGTTGAAATCTGTTGATGGAAGAACCTAAAATGCTGTGTAACTGTGAAACTGATAAAACTTATGCACTGGAGTACATGAGTACTACAGTTTATGAGAAAAATATTCTAGACGCAATAAAATTCCTGTATTTTGTAGACTACAAGACACACCGGACCATAAGAAGCAACCTAAATTTTGTAGAGGAAAATAGGAAAAAAAGTTTATTTAATAAAATGGTGTTTCATCTTATAGTCTGATTTTACTGTAGCTTACAGAGGGGAGCAGCTGCTTCAGGAGGTTGGCGGTGGTTACAGGAGAGGGGTGATGCTGTGGGCTCCGAGCTGGAAGACGAAAAAATAAAAAATTGGAATCACTGAAAACACCAGTTTGTTCCACAAAAATACAAGCCATTCTATGACTCTGTTGGCAAAAAAAAAACAGTTACAGCTCTCAGACTATGGTGGTCCATAAACAAATTACATTTTGTAAAATATTCTTTTTAGTGTAGAAAAGTAGTAAAGCATTTTAGAATCTATATATCTGCTATCCCTTGTAAGGGTTGGTTCACACAAGCATATAAAAAATCATCAGAAAACTTGGATATTTTTTCTCATTTGACATCTGTGTGAATCCATTTTATACAGCAGCAGTTATGAAAAAAATTACAAGACTAAATACAGTTTCTGAAGTTAAAGAATGGCAAGGTATCCTCTAAAATTAGATGCTATACGGATGCAATCCGATTTTTCTTGTGCACCTATAGACTTCAATGAGGGAGTCATTCAACATTATTCTTTTTCATGTACAGATTTGGTCTGTGAAAAAAATCACTAATGTGAAGAGCCCATTGAATAACATTACTTTACGTGCAGTCCATTTTTTCCACGGATGGCACTCAGACCAAAAATACAGTAATGTGACTGTCATTTCTAATCTTACTTACCAAAAAGAATAAAATTGTAATATTACTTGTACCGCACAGTGAACAGCATAAAAAAATAATAAGAACAATAACTGAGTTGCTGGTTTCTGTTGATTCTATGTATGAACAATTTGAATAAAAGGTGATCAAAAAATATTATTTAACACAAATAATCCCCTATAATAACCAGTAAGGGCTAAGCAAAAAGCTGTGAGCTAATATTAATAGCTTGGGAACCTTTATGGTCATTGGCCCCTTCCCAGAATATTAACATCAGCCCCAAGTCGTTGCCTTTCCCTCAGTTGGTTATGAAAATTATGAGGGACCCTATGCTGTTTTTTTCATTTATTAACAAGTACAGTAGAATACACTCCCAAGGTAACCTTAGTTCACAGCCCCCAGGTGTTCCAGCAGCTGGAAGCACAAGTAACCTTAACCCCTTCATGACCTTGGGATTTTCCGTTTTTCCGTGTTTGTTTTTCGCTCCCCTCCTTCCCAGAGCCATAACTTTTTTATTTTTCCGTCAATATGGCCATGTGAGGGCTTATTTTTTGCGAAACAAGTTGTACTTTTGAACGACATCATTGATTTTAGTATGCCGTGTACTAAACAACGGGAAAAAAACTCCAAGTGCGGTGAAATTGCAAAAAAAGTGCAATCCCACACTAGTTTTTTGAATGGCTTTTTTGCTAGGTTCACTAAATGTTAAAACTGACCATTATGATTCTCCAGGTCACTACGAGTTCATAGACACCAAACATGACTAGGTTATTTTTTATCTAAGTGGTGAAAAAAATTCCAAACTTTGCTAAAAATAATTTTAAAACAATTGTGCTATTTTCCGATACCCGTAGCGTCTCCATTTTTCATGATCTGGGGTTGGTTGAGGGATTATTTTTTGCGTGCCGAGCTGGCATTTTTAATGATATCATTTCAGCGCAGATACGTTCTTTTGATCGCCCGTTATTGCATTTTAATGCAATGTTGCGGCGACCAAAAAAATGTAATTCTGGCGTTTCAAATTTTTTTCTCGCTACGCTGTTTAGCAATCAGGTTAATGCTTTTTTTTATTGATAGATCGAGCGATTCTGAACGTGGTGATACCAAATATGTGTAGGTTTGATTTTTTTTTAATTGATTTATTTTGAATGGGGCGAAAGGGGGGTGATTTAAACTTTTATATTTTTTTTATTTTTTTCACATTTTTTTAAAAACTTTTTTTAACTTTTGCCATGCTTCAATAGCCTCTATGGGAGCTAGAAGCTGGCACAACTCGATCACCTCTGCTACATAGAAGCGATCATCAGATCGCTGCTATGCAGCAGAAATGCAGGTGTGCTATGAGCGCTGTCCACAGGGTGGCGCTCACAGCTATCCGGGATCAGTAACCATAGAGGTCTCAAGGACCTCTATGGTTACTCTGCAGAAGTATCGCTGACCCCCGATCATGTGACGGAGGTCAGCGATGTGCTCATTTCCGGCTGCTCGTCCGGAAGCGCCAGTTAAATGCCGCTGTCAGCGTTTGACAGCGGCATTTAACTAGTTAATAGCAGCAGGTGAATCGCGATTTCACCAGCCACTATTGCGGGCACATGTCAGCTGTTCAAAACAGCTGACATGTCCCGGCTTTGATGCGGGCTCACCGCCGCAGCCCGCATCAAAGCGGGGCTTCTGACCTCGGACGTACTATCAGTCTGAGGTCAGAAAGGGGTTAAAGTGTCCCTCAAAGTTCCCATGAGGTTTCTGGCTCTTGCAGATGCTTGAAGACACAATAGCTGTGAACTCTGGTAAACTTTGAGATTACCTGAGCTCACAGCCACCGTGTTTCACGATCGCTCGAGTGCCGGACTGATGAATGCCAGAGTGCCGAGTGTGAGACTCACGGTCATTCATCAGTCCAGCACTGGTGCTGCGCAGCATGAGAACCAGCTTCATCCCTCAGCTTTCTCTTGTCTGGTTATCAAAAATAGAGGGGTTTCCATGCGATTTTTTTTTAAATTTATTTAAATAAAATAATTTTAAAAAATGGTGTGAGTTCCTCTTTATTTTTGATAACAAGATGCCCTCATTACTAACCACTTAGTCAAATGTAATAAAGAAAGAGACAGTGTAAAGTCCTTTAATTGAAATAAACACACAGACTCCTTTATTTGAAATAAAAAATCCCTTACCCTCTTTTACCCATTTATTCACCAAAAATTCAAATATAAAAGCAAAATTATACTCACCTTTCCATCAATAATCCATTAATGTCATTGTCCCATGATAATCTGTATGGTTTGGAGAGTGGTCACATCAGGGGATAGGTCATCAATATCTGATCAGTGGGGGTGACACCCGGCATCTCTACTGATTCAGCTGTTCCTGTTGCCAGACAGATGTACAACACAGCTCCAACTGTAAATGGCTGCTTCCACATACTGAAGATCAACCCCTATAATGACTAAAGAGGCTGCGGCTGTGGCCACTACGCTGTTTACGGAGCTGTGCTGTAGTGTACAGCTTTGCAAGCCAGCATATCCGGTCACTGATGGAAGAGCTGATCAGTGGGGGGTAGCAGATGGCGCACTGCCACAAAAAAAGATAGGTCATCAATATAAACAACCCCCAACCCCAATATAAACAACCCCTGGACAACCCTTTTAAGCCCTAAATTGACCTTGTCACATATGTGTTAAGGTACCGTCACACTAAGCAACGTCGCCAGCGATCTGTGACGTTGCAGCGTCCTAGGGAGCGATATCGCTGTATTTGACACGCAGCAGCGATCAGAATCCCGCTGTGAAATTGCTGGTCGCTGCTAGAAGGTCTGCACATTATTTGGTCGCTAGGTCGCCGTGTATCGCCGTGTTTGACAGCAAAAGCAACCATACCAGCGATATTTTACACTGGTAACCAGGGTAAACATCGGGTTACTAAGCGCAGGGCCGCGCTTAGTAACCCGATGTTTACCCTGGTTACCAGCGTAAAAGTTAAAAAAACAAACAGTACATACTCACCAGCGCGTCCCCCAGCCTCTGCTTCCTGACACTTACTGAGCGCCGGCCCTAAACTGAAAGTGAAAGCACAGCGGTGACGTCACCGCTGTGCTGTTAGGGCCGGAGCTCAGTCAGTGTCAGGAAGCAGAGGCTGGGGGACGCGCAGGTGAGCATGTACTGTTTGTTTTTTTAACTTTTATGCTGGTAACCAGGGTAAACATCGGGTTACTAAGCGCGGCCCTGCGCTTAGCAACCCGATGTTTACCCTGGTTACCCGGGGACCTCGGCATCGTTGGTCGCTGGAGAGCTGTCTGTGTGACAGCTCCCCAGCGACCAAACAGCGACGCTGCAGCGATCGGCATCGCTGTCGCTATCGCTGCAGCGTCGCTTAATGTGACGGTACCTTTAAGCAAGCTTCAATATCTTAATTATCAGCAGCACATTATCTTCTGTAAACAGCTAATGTGCTCCTGATTATGATGTTCTGAGCACACAAAATGTTCCTCAGCCTTCCTAAACAAGCTACTAAATGAGAACCCCCATCAGCTTGCATGTTGCACTGGCCTTGGTTGACTCATCTAAATGTTCCCTTTCTTGAAGAAAGTTGACAACTATCTCAGAAGGGTTTGTATTTGACTTGGATCAATAGTGTACAATTTTAGATTGGACTTGCAATTGTTTCAAGCTTACCTACCATGTGACTTTAAAACAAGGAATTCCGAGAGTTTAGGTAGCTTAGAGACGTAGTCATAGTAAACGAGGCAGGATGAGTCAAGAGAAGGCTTCTTGAGGACGTAAGTAACCACTGCATGCTTAAAAAATGAAGGAATAAATCCAGATGAAACAGAGAAGTGAAATATTTTGGTTCAATATGAAATCACAGCTGGTGGGCAAGATGAATATGAAATGAGGGTGGTTTGGCATCTAAAGAAGAGTGATTTAATTTATCTGGTAAAATATAGTGAGCGCACAAGATGGAGCATCCCGAAATTATAATAATTGTTACCAGATGGGAATGATAGAATTTTCTTATGGATGTTATCAGGTTGATCTCTCAGAAAGATCATGTACACAGAGATCAATAACATTGATGTAGGAAAAGGTGGCACTTAAAGGGAATCTGTCACCAGGTTCTTGCAACCTCATCTGAGAGCAACATAATGTAGAGACAGAGAGACAATGATTCCAGTGATGTCTACTTTTAAAGGGGCAGCAATTATGATACAGTCAGCAATTTCTCTGCTGTAGATGTAGCAGAACTCAGAAACTTAAACCCGCCCACACCACAGCTTTCTGACGGCAGGGTTTGACCAGGATGCATGTGAGTACCAGTCCGGGCAGTGATTATCTCCTGCTGATAAAACACTCATTGTATTGAAACAACAGCACAGACCCTAATAAGTGACACATTCCTGTAATCAATGTTTTAACCCCTACATCATGCTGTCCTCAGATTACATAGCAAAAACCAAATGACAGATTCCCTTTAAGAGGCATCTGAATTTGAGGTGATCAGGGGTGTTGCATTTGTACATACTTTTTATCCTCTTCACTTTGTTTGTAATAAATATTGCGTGGAGAATACAAATGTTGTCCTGTACTACACTATTGGGGGCTTGTTCCTTCTCTCTTTCTAGAAAGAAATTAACACGGACTAAGCAGCTAGCACCTAGCGTAGCTAGGGTTTTGGTTCGGGGGGGCGAAACTTCTGAGTGGGCCGCTAACCAGGTAACCTTGATTACAACTCGGTGACGCTCCCTAATAGTGGAGGAGAACCTCAGCAGATGACCGCGCTATTATTGAAGATAATCTCTATATAATGACCAACATGGATATTAGCGCCATATGGTCAGTGGTAGATACCCGCCCTGCAGAATATATAAGAGATCACAGCACAGTTACAGATAATGTCTTACCGCTGACGTTCTTTCTGATGGAATCGTTCATTTTTCCAGTCTTTTCCATCTGGCCCAGACCGACATGACAACTTCTTCCACCCATGACTCGTCTGCAGAGACTACAACAAAGACACATTTCACTTCTCACATTCCAGCCCCATCACCATCTATTCCCAACCTGCACAAACTCCTCATCCTGCTGATACCCTAACACTGAGCCGCTTCTGCCGTATGTGACCCTATTACTGCACCTGATACCCCAATACTGAGCCACTGCTGCCGTATGTGTCCCTATTACTGCACCTGATATCCCGATACTGAGCCGCTGCTGCCGTATGTGTCCCTATTACTGCACCTGATACTCCAATACTGAGCCGCTGCTGCCGTATGTGTCCCTATTACTGCACCTGATACTCCAATACTGAGCCGCTGCTGCCGTATGTGTCCCTATTACTGCACCTGATATCCCAATACTGAGCCGCTGCAGCCGTATGTGTCCCTATTACTGCCCCTGATACCCCAATACTGAGCCACTGCTGCCATATGTGTCCCTATTACTGCCCCTGATACCCCGATACTGAGCCGCTGCTGCCATATGTGTCCATATTACTGCACCTGATAACCCAATACTGAGCCGCTGCTGCTGTATGTGACCCTATTACTGCACCTGATACCCCAATGCTGAGCCGCTGCTGCCATATGTGTCCCTATTACTGCCCCTGATACCCCGATACTGAGTCGCTGCTGCCGTATGTGTCCATATTACTGCACCTGATAACCCAATACTGAGCCGCTGCTGCCGTATGTGTCCCTATTACTGCACCTGATACCCCAATACTGAGCCGCTGCTGCCATATGTGTCCCTATTACTGCCCCTGATACCCCAATACTGAGCCGCTGCTGCCGTATGTGTCCCTATTACTGCACCTGATAACCCAAAACTGAGCCGCTGCTGCCGTATGTGTCCCTATTACTGCACCTACTGTGTGGCTCTCTGTGCCCTCTAAATTCTAAAGCAACTCTCTACAATATAGTAATGCCAGGTGCAAGTGCCATAGAAAACAGTGCCCATATTTTGCCCCTAGAAAGTAATAATGCCCTGTGTGCCCCTTTGATAGCCACAGTAACCTGAGTTCCCCTATAACAATAAGTGCCCACTTTACATTTAATAATGTCCCCAATCTCCCCCTGTACACCTCCCCAATACACAGTATAATGCCCCCTCACTGTATATTACCACCCACACAGTATACTGACTCCTTAGTAGCCCCCAAACTGATGGCTCCAACAATGTATAATGACCCCCACACTGTAATCTCCATACTGTATGATGGTCCCCTAGATAGCCTCCATATACAGTAGCATAATGCACCAAATAGTCCACAATATAGTATAATGCACTCCCCATAGGTAGACACTGTAATAAGGCAGCACCCCCATATAGGCAGACCCTGTAATAAGGCAGCACCCCCATAGGCAGACTCTGTAGTATAAGGCAGCCCCCCTATAGGCAGACCCTGTAATAAGGCAGCAGACCCTGTAATAAGGCAGCACCCCCATAGTTAGACCCTGTAATAAGTTCAGCCCCCATAGTCAGACCCTGTAATAAGGCAGCCCCCATAGTCAGACCCTGTAATAAGGCAGCCCCCTTAGTCAGACCATGTAATAAGGCAGCAACCCCATAAAAAGACCCTGCAAAAAGGCAGCACCCCCATAGTCAGACCCTGTAATAAGACAGCACCCCCATAGTCAGACCCTGTAATAAGGCAGCCCCCTTAGTCAGACCCTGTAATAAGGCAGCAACCCCATAAAAAGACCCTGTAAAAAGGCAGCACCCCCATAGTCAGACCCTGTAATAAGACAGCACCCCCATAGTCAGACCCTGTAATAAGGCAGCACCCCCATAGTCAGACCCTGTAATAAGGCAGCCCCCATAGTCTGACCCTGTGATAAGGCAGCCCCCTTAGTCAGACCCTGTAATAAGGCACCCCCCTATAGGCAGACCCTGTAATAAGGCGGCAGACCCTGTAATAAGGCAGCACCCCCATAGTTAGACCCTGTAATAAGGCAGCCCCCATAGTCAGACCCTGTAATAAGGCAGCCCCCATAGTCAGACCCTGTAATAAGGCAGCCCCCATAGTCAGACCCTGTAATAAGACAGCACCCCCATAGTCAGACCCTGTAATAAGGCAGCAACCCCATAGTCAGACCCTGTAATAAGACAGCCCCCTTAGTCAGACCCTGTAATAAGGCAGCAACCCCATAAAAAGACCCTGTAAAAAGGCAGCACCCCCATAGTCAGACCCTGTAATAAGGCAGCCCCCATAGTCAGACCCTGTGATAAGGCAGCCCCCTTAGTCAGACCCTGTAATAAGGCAGCAACCCCATAAAAAGACCCTGTAAAAAGGCAGCACCCCCATAGTCAGACCCTGTAATAAGACAGCACCCCCATAGTCAGACCCTGTAATAAGGCAGCACCCCCATAGTCAGACCCTGTAATAAGGCAGCCCCCATAGTCAGACCCTGTGATAAGGCAGCCCCCTTAGTCAGACCCTGTAATAAGGCAGCCCCCTATAGGCAGACCCTGTAATAAGGCGGCAGACCCTGTAATAAGGCAGCACCCCCATAGTTAGACCCTGTAATAAGGCAGCCCCCATAGTCAGACCCTGTAATAAGGCAGCCCCCATAGTCAGACCCTGTAATAAGGCAGCCCCCTTAGTCAGACCCTGTAATAAGGCAGCAACCCCATAAAAAGACCCTGTAAAAAGGCAGCACCCCTATAGTCAGACCCTGCAATAAGACAGCACCCCCATAGTCAGACTCTGTAATAAGGCAGCACCCCCATAGTCAGACCCTGTAATAAGGCAGCCCCCATAGTCAGACCCTGTGATAAGGCAGCCCCCTTAGTCAGACCCTGTAATAAGGCAGCCCCCTATAGGCAGACCCTGTAATAAGGCGGCAGACCCTGTAATAAGGCAGCACCCCCATAGTCAGACCCTGTAATAAGGCAGCACCCCCATAGTCAGACCCTGTAATAAGGCAGCCCCCATAGTCAGACCCTGTGATAAGGCAGCCCCCTTAGTCAGACCCTGTAATAAGGCAGCCCCCTATAGGCAGACCCTGTAATAAGGCGGCAGACCCTGTAATAAGGCAGCACCCCCATAGTTAGACCCTGTAATAAGGCAGCCCCCATAGTCAGACCCTGTAATAAGGCAGCCCCCATAGTCAGACCCTGTAATAAGGCAGCCCCCTTAGTAAGACCCTGTAATAAGGCAGCAACCCCATAAAAAGACCCTGTAAAAAGGCAGCACCCCCATAGTCAGACCCTGTAATAAGACAGCACCCCTATAGTTAGACCCTGTAATAAGGCAGCAACCCCATAGTCAGACCCTGTAATAAGTCAGCCCCCTTAGTCAGACCCTGTAATAAGACAGCAACCCCATAAAAAGACCCTGTAAAAAGGCAGCACCCCCATAGTCAGACCCTGTAATAAGACAGCACCCCCATAGTCAGACCCTGTAATAAGGCAGCACCTCCATAGTCAGACCCTGTAATAAGGCAGCCCCCATAGTCAGACCCTGTGATAAGGCAGCCCCCTTAGTCAGACCCTGTAATAAGGCAGCCCCCTATAGGCAGACCCTGTAATAAGGCGGCAGACCCTGTAATAAGGCAGCACCCCCATAGTTAGACCCTGTAATAAGGCAGCCCCCATAGTCAGACCCTGTAATAAGGCAGCCCCCATAGTCAGACCCTGTAATAAGGCAGCCCCCTTAGTCAGACCCTGTAATAAGGCAGCAACCCCATAAAAAGACCCTGTAAAAAGGCAGCACCCCCATAGTCAGACCCTGTAATAAGACAGCACCCACATAGTCAGACCCTGTAATAAGGCAGCAACCCCATAGTCAGACCCTGTAATAAGGCAGCCCCCATAGTCAGGCCCTGTAATAAGGCAGCACCCCCATAGTTAGACCCTGTAATAAGTTCAGCCCCCATAGTCAGACCCTGTAATAAGGCAGCCCCCATAGTCAGACCCTGTAATAAGGCAGCCCCCATAGTCAGACCCTGTAATAAGGCAGCACCCCCATAGTCAGACCCTGTAAAAAGGCAGCGCCCCCATAGTCAGACCCTATAATAAGGCAGCACCCTCATAGTCAGAACCTGTAATAAGGCAGCCCTCCTATAGGCAGACTCTGTAATAAGGCAGCCCCCCTATAGGCAGACCCTGTAATGAGGCAGCCCCCCATAGGCAGACCCTGTAATAAGGCAGCACCCCCATAGGCAGACCCTGTAATAAGGCAGCACCCCCATAGTCAGACCCTGTAATGAGGCAGCCCCCCCATAGGCAGACCCTGTAATAAGGCAGCCCCCCATAGGCAGACCCTGTAATAAGGCAGCAAACCCATAGTCAGACCCTGTAATAAGGTAGCACCCATTAAAAAAAATAAATAAATACTCACCTCTCTTCTTCCTGGTTCCTGCGCTGCTCCAACTGATCTCCTGACAGCAGGCGCTAGGCAGTGACGTCATCGCGCCCGCTTTCAGTGTCGGCGACGTCAGATGCCGACAATGACAGGGGGATGATGGGAGAAGGAGAGCAGCGTTCCTTCTCCCATCATTGCGATCAGCTGTGTCGGCTAAATGCCGGTACAGCTTATCTTCCGATGACGGCGGGGGGGCTAATGCTGGCACTGGGCCCCCCGCCTGCTCAGGGGCCCCATAGCAGCAGAGCAGGGAGTTCGATTCTCCCTGCTCTGCCGCAGAATGTAAGTGTATCGGCGCGCTGCACGCGCCGATGCAGTTACAGTAGCGTAGCTCCCAGTGGGCCCCCTCAGAGCACCAGGCCCAGGGCGCCAGCACCCTCTGCCCCCCCGGTAGCTACGCTACTGGGACTAAGGCATGGTTTGAAATAGCTGCAGTTGACAATATCAGTGAAGGAATTTTATCATCCGTTTGCTCCCTACTGTTGCATCAATCCATAAGTACTGTCCAAGATTGCTTTTAGCCCATAGACTTATTGTGGTTGTTCACTGGATAACTGGAACAGCGCAAATCTGGGAACTTTATTTGGTCAAGCCTCAATGTCATTTTAAGATAATAGAGAATGCTGCAGCCACCTGGTACACTTTGGCTACTTTCCCATGATTTGTTTTTGTTGAGTCATTGATGTTGCAGAATTACTTCATGTAATTACTCATCCATAGAGTTTTGCATGCTCTGTGGTACATTTCTGTGGTATATAACACTCAAAAAAAGCATTGAGAATTTTTTCTGGATTCAGTTACTCACCCATAGACCATTACATTCTTTCTATTACATTTCAATGGTATATAAAAAGCAAAAAAAGCATCAACATTTTTTTGGGATTCAATTACTCACCCATAAAGTATTACGTGCTTTGCGTTACATTTCAGTGACATATAACACTCCAAAAAAGACTTTAATCATTTTTATGGATTCAATTACTCACCCTTAGAGTATTATGTGCTTTGCAGTACATTTCATTGTCATATAACACTTAACAAAAATGAGTAGAATTTTTTTTTCTGGATTCAATTACTCACTCATAGAGTATTACGTGCATTGTGGTACATTTCCGTGTTATGTAACACTACAAAAAAGCATTGAAAAATATTTCTGGATTGAATTACTCATCCATAGAGTATTACATGGTTTCTGTTACATTTCGGCAGTATATAACACTCAAAAAAAATGTTGAAAAATATTTCTGGATTAAATTACTCATTCATAGAGTATTGCATACTCTCATTTCGGTGGTATATGACACTAAAAAGGCGTTAAAATATTTCTGGATTCAATTGGTTATCTATAGAGTATTAAGTGCTTTCTGTTACATTTCGGTGTTATATAATACTTTATAAAAAAAATTGTTGAAATTTTTTTTTGGATGCAATTACTCATTCATAGAGAATTACGTGCTTTGTGATACATTTCAATGTTATATAACACTCAAAAAAAGCGTTGAACATTTTTTCTGGATTCAATTAATCATCCATAGAGTATTACGTGCTTTCTGTTACATTTTGGTTGTATATAACACTCTAAAAAAGTGGTGAATTTGTTTTTCTAGATTCAATTATTCATCCATATAGTATTAAGTTCTTTCTGTCACATTGTGGTGTTATACAACACTCCAAAAAAAGCGCTAAAAACTTTTCTGGATTCAATTACTCATCCATAGAGTATTACCTGCTTTGTGGTATATTTTGGTATTATATAACACTAAAAAAAGTGTTGACATTTTTTGTGGATTCAGTTGCACAACCATAGAGTATTACATGCTTTCTGTTGCAGTTTGGTGGTATATAACACTCTTAAAAAGTGTTAAAAAAATATTTATGGATTCAAGTAGTCATCCATAAACTTTTACGTGCTTTCTGCTACATGTCGGTAGTCTACAAACTCAAAAAAAGCATTGAAAAATATTCATGGATTGAAGTAGTCATGCATAGAGTTCACTCAAAAATAGGGTTCAAAATTTTTTCAATCCCAAAAAAGTTCAATTTTTTTCTGTATTCAATTAGTCATCCATACATTTTAACACAGTTATTGTTACATTATGGTGGTATCTAAAACTCCCCAAAGAAGTTAAAAATGTATTTCTGGGTTCAACTAGTCATCCATACAGTTTAACGCGCTTGCTGTAAAATTATGGTGGTTTAAAATGTTTAAAAACCACTTGGCCTAATACAGTTCACAAAATTTTTTTGCTCACAAAATTGACTATTGCCATATACACTGTATAACTTGCTATGTGTGAAATTTTGTTGGTTTGAAATAAAAATAAAATGTAGGTGTACAAATTTGGTTGATCGAAAATTGACTATTGTCATATACAGTATACTGTATACCCTGCTTTTTGTGAAATTTTGTTGGTTTGAAATAAAAATCCAAATTGGCCTGCTACATGTGCAATTTGATTGTTCAAAAATTGACTATTGACATGCCTACTGTAGAACTTTGTGTGAAATTTCATTGGTTGGAAATTAAAGCAAAAATTGGCCTGCTGCAGGTGTACAAATTTGGTACTCGGTCCCCAGCCACCACTAATTCTCCCGATGTGGTGTACAAGCATGTGTCCAGGAACATCACCCGTGTCCTTAGCAATGCAGTTACTGGGATCGTCCACTTAAAGGCCGACACGTAGACAAGTGCTTGTGGCCAGGGATGCTACATTTCCCTGATGGCACATAGTGAACATTGTGGAGACCGGGGCTGAGTCCCACCCTAGCACAGCACTTGTGCTACCAACGCCGAGGATTGATGTCCCTATTCCTATCAGGGTTTTCTCCACCTCCTACACCAATTTCTGCACACCTTCCTACTTTTCCTCATCGTCCATCTCCAATGTGCTATCTCAAAGCACGTTGTTCACATTAGCCGGAAGCTGGAAGCTCTGCAGCATTGCCTCAGCGCGTCGGCAACAGGCTCTGCTGAAGCTAATTTGTCTAGGAGACAAACCACCCACCACGGCAGAGTTATTGAAAGGAATAACAGACCATACAGATCTGTGGCTCTCACTGCTGAAACTCAAACCAGTCATGGTCATGTGTGATAATGGCCGTAACCGTGGCAAGTTCTCACTCGTACCGTGCTTGGCCCATGTGCTCAACTTGGTAGTTCAGCGGTTACTGAAAACCAATTTGACAGAGCTTTTGGTCAAGGTACACAGCATCAGCGGCCATTTCCGCAAGTCAGCTACAGCTGCCAACGCTCTGGCAGTGCTGCAGCAGCGCATGCAAGTGCCAGCTCACCGACTAGTGTACGATGTCACCACTCGCTGTAACTGCATATGCTGGCAAGGCTTTGTGAGCAGCACAGGCCAGTTATGGAATACCAGCTCCAAAACGCTCGTCATTATTCTGGTCAGCCTCCATTCATAACAACTGAAGAGTGAGTATGGATGTCTGATATTTGTGCAGTTCTCCAAGACTTTGAGGACTCCACAAACATGGAGAGTGGTGATGATGCCATAATCAGCACAACGATCCCGCTTCTGTGCCTACTTAAACAGTCACTGCTGACAAACATGAAGCGTCAGCCAGACGTGAAATGGCTGTAGTCCGTGTATGTCTTCCGTCTCCCCTCGCTGAAACTTCCCTTGTACCTGCACATCCACACATTTATAGATATGTCCATTTGAATGAATTAAAGGACTTTTAGCCAACAAAGGATCGGGTGAGTGCTGATTTTTTATTTCTCTTTTATGGATATTCTAAATATTTTGCCTGTTGCTTTATTTAAAACCAGTTATGTAAATCCTATTTTATTTGAATATGAGGGCACTTTATTCCATCTAAGATGGCTTCTTTCACTAGGACAAAATATGGACGCTAAAGTGGCCACTGACTGAGTGCAGTGGTCACACGAACCTTTATAAAGAAGGGAGTGGAAGGAGAAGTAAGGATATCTCAATACAATGAGAGGCAGCAGATTGTGCTGCAGCTTCAAACAAATTTATTTCACTTCATTTCTGTATTCACAGCTACACCGCTTAGTACTGCAATATAATGTCTTCCATGCTGCTGTATATTACCATCCATGCTTCTGTCTGCATACTACAGAGGCCAAAGTGGGCTGTGTATGTGAGACATCATAGCAGCTAGCCTCCACCCACTAGCCAAGACAGAAAACAAATTACAAATATAGTCCATAGAGGAGAAAACTGGTAAAAAATGCAGGTAACAAATCATTTAAAGGCCGGAAATATTTTTTATACCTCATGTAAATAAATAAATAAATAAAATAAATAAATATACACATGACAGCTTGTTCTGAAGTTACTATGAATCAACAGGTATGCCTTAAAGATAATTGTGAACATAATATTGTTGTTTACATACTAGTATATTTACATTCTCATAAACAAGGTCTACTTGATTGTGTTTAAACTTTTAAGATAGAGATAAGCAAATCGGGAAAACTAGAATTTGCCTTTTAGCACATATTTTTCCATGAAATTGTTATTTGCAAATTTAGTGTTCCTTGGTATAGTCTGTAGCCAATCCACAACCTAAATCATAATTAATGTAAGATATTACATATAACAAAAATCTTTATACTCATGTTGCCACTCACCTCCCCTTTTCTCTCGGCTCCTCACTGTTACTCGTCCGCTCCACAATGCATCTTCTGATTACTGTGAGTCGCTCTGAAATCACCATGCACCCTGTGATAAGCGGAAACTTTGGGCTCTGATGAAGCCTGGAAGGATACTGCTAAAGGGCATAACAGTTGATAGCGCACGTGTGCAGAACTTTCCTGGTTTAGCATGAGAAACCTGGGGAACTCAGCACGAGCGATGGCGATCAGAAGATGCAGTGAGGACAGTGTGAGTGACATGAGAAGCAGAGGGGCAAGAGACTTGAGCAGTAAGGTGAGTATAAGGATTTTTTAAAATTTGTTTACATTTTGATGTCCCTTTATGGTTCAGAAAAATTGCAACCAGCGACCGCTATTTTGCTTAATCCATATGGAAACGAATTATAAAAAAAATTAGCATTTTGGAAAATGCAGATTTTTGTATAATTCTAGTAGAATTTAATTCCACTTAAAAACATTTGCTCATCCCTAGTTTAAGAATTAGTTGTTCTGTTTTTCACTTAGGATTCAAGTAAAGAGAATATTTTAGGCCCAGTATTAATATATACTAACATAACTGTATTATTTGTTCAATCTCTAACATTATGCAGTTATTGCTGTGCAATCATTAAACTCCTTCTACAATCCTTCCAAATGATAGATTTTCTTGAAACGTCTTCACAATATTTGCCAGTTTCTTCTTGATTATTTTCCATGAAAAATACTTGTCCACTATTAATCAGTGCAAGATGTCCTAAACCATGTACATTCAATTCTTAGACCCTGGACTGTATTGCAATACAGTAGTGCCATTGCTAGAACCCCACTATTTATACAGTGTTAGAGCGTCAAACGCTTTCTACGTAATGTACGTAATTCTAAAGAATAGTTTCTAAAGATAATTACTGCAAAGATCCGTTATTTCTTAGTGATGGGAATGTTCATGTTTTAGACCTGAAAATGCTTCCAAATACCTTTAAATTAATTACCTACCCTTTGCAAAGGTTATCAATATAAGATGTACCCCCAATCAGTTGGCATCACTTCCAGGAGCAGCCTAATGTAAGTGCATCCAAAGTGTTGTTAGTCGGGATTGTAGGCACCTGGCCTTACATTCAGCTGTTGCTTGAAGTGAAGCAGCTGACTGGTTTGTAGTGCAAAGTGTTGGATCCCCACTAATCTTATATGGATGTCCTATTTCAATAGCAGATTATCAATATGAAAGTACTGGAAGTTCCCTTTAAATTAACTTTCCGCATCCAAATGAAAATTTGATGCCAGGTTTGTGTTGATTAAGGAATTGCAAAAGAATTTTGCTTCTCGGACCATTTTAGACATTACTACTGAGTCAGCAGACATTTCACCTTCAAAAGCATATCCTCTAAAAATATGAGATTGAGACAATTGTCTGTAAATGCTGGACTTTTTAGTTACTGTAGTCATGTTTTAGAAATACCTATTTTTAGGGTGGCTGGTCCAGAATTGGTGAGAGTTGTAATCCATTTTTTAAATTGTGAATCCGACTAGTAAGTAAGTCATACAGTTGAAAAGAAATCTATTCAACCCCCATTGCAAAGTATCTTCATTCTCAAAACTAACACACATTCTGATTTTTGCAATAAACCAATCAACCAACAACAATGTAAAAACTTAAGACAACCAATATAACAAGCTATTTCTGCAAGTTCACTACAAAATGTCCAATTTTAATTGTTATCGCAGTTTCAGAAATATTTAACGCTTTTGGGACAAGCATCTTACTTAGCAGAGTACCTTTTCGCTGTTGTGACCTAGTGCACATGCAATGCTTGGTCAGACCCCAGCTTCTGTGGTGTTTCTGAGGAATATTAGACCATTCCTCAATGGTAATTGCCTGCAGTTTACTAATATTAATGGGCATGTGAACTGCAACAGTCTTCTTCAAATTGCATCAAATGTTTTTTTATAGGAGTCAAGCCAGAGAAATGTGACTGCCACTCTAAAAACTTTCACGACGTTTTCGAAACCAAGTCTTGGAGTACTTTGAGGTATACTTGTAATCCATTGACTTGTTGGAAGGTTTAATGGCGCACAAGCTTCAGATTCCTTATAGGAAGCATAAAGTTTTCTCCTAGGATTTCCTGATAGTTGACTGATAGAATCAATCAATCAATCTTGCCCTTGAATTTGCAGCAACCACTTGTTGTATTAGTTGTTTTGAGCAGTTTATATTGTTCTGGTTTGATTGGTTACTGCGAAATCAAGTCTGCACATTTGCCATTAAACTTAGGTTGCAATGGGGGTTGAATAATTCTTTTTGACACTGCATACCTTATACTCTGCTATCAAAACATAACCAGGCAGATTAGTAACTTAGGGTCTTAGTTGGTATTCACCCCGATAAGTGATAAGTTACGATAATAATAGCCATATAATATTATTATTTCTGGAAACACAACTCTTCATGTAAATATATATAAGATCTCCGCACTTCATGAATCCATGGTGGAACAACTCAGATTGCTTCATGTGTACTAGACTATTCCAGAGAAACAAAAGAGCAGCCAATTAGTAAGTTTGTTGTAACTATTGTTTAACCTTATTAAGTAAAAGAGGATTGTCTCATTAAAGGGATGAATGTCTGGCTCCCAAGGAGGAAGTAGAAGAATGTCTGACTCCCAAGGAGGAAGTAGAAGAATAATGATCAGTATCTGTTAAAAGGAAGCTTTCATGTAAAAATCGCTATTGACCTGTAGATATGGGGTTAATTTGCATGTTAATACTGTTCTGATGCTTCCATGTACTGGCAATGAGAGCCCTGCTGCCATTAGGAAATTAACTTTATTCCTCCCGTCAGCCTACAACTTTCAATCACAGAAGCATGGCCGGCGCAGCTTCAGTCACTGCACAGTGCATAGATTTTTTTCCTTAGACTGAGCCGGTCCGAGGAAAAAAATCGCTGCATGCCTGAGTTTGATCAAATACTCAGATCACACTCAGCCATGCAAGTCAAGGAGTTTGTGGAAACCATCAGACTGCATTCGGATGACATCGTAGTACAGTCTGATTTCCACTGACTGACAGAATGAAGAAGACATTTTTTCTCCAATTTTTCCTCATCCGATAGAATTGGATCACAGTATGCTCACACAGTGGTCAAACTGATCAAAGTTGATCAGATTGTGATTTGTGTAAATGACCCAATTCTCTCATGAGAGAATACATGGTCGTCTGCTCCTAGCTTAAAGGTACCTTCACACGAAACGACAGCGCTAGCGATCCGTGACGTTGCAGCGTCCTGGCTAGCGATATCGTTTCGTTTGACACGCAGCAGTGATCAGGATCCTGCTGTGATGTCGCTGGTCGCTGAATAAAGTCCAGAACTTTATTTGGTCGTCCGATCGCTGTGTATCGTTGTGTTTGAAAGCAAAAGCAACGATACCAGCGATGTTTTACACTGGTAACCAGGGTAAACATCGGGTTACCAAGCGCAGGGCCGCGCTTAGTAACCCGATGTTTACCCTGGTTACCAGCGTAAAAGTAAAAAAAACAAACAGTACATGCTCACCTGCGCGTCCCCCAGCGTCTGCTTCCTGACACTGACTGAGCGCCGGCCCTAAAGTGAAAGTGAAAGCACAGCGGTGACGTCACCGCTGTGCTGTTAGGGCCGGAGCTCAGTCAGTGTCAGGAAGCAGACGCTGGGGGACGCGCAGGTGAGCATGTACTTTTACGCTGGTAACCAGGGTAAACATCGGGTTACTAAGCGCGGCCCTGCGCTTAGCAACCCGATGTTTACCCTGGTTACCCGGGGACCTCGGCATCGTTGGTCGCTGGAGAGCGGTCTGTGTGACAGCTCTCCAGCGATCAAACAGCGACGCTGCAGCGATCGGCATCGTTGTCGCTATCGCTGCAGCGTCGCTTCGTGTGAAGGTACCTTTAGAGCTGGCTGTCAGCCAGTGCCGCGGTGTGGTTACAGCCATTGCTCACTATGCACTCAGCAGTACCTGTAGCTGAACCTCTATGACTAAGGGTACTGTCACACAGTACCATTTTAATCGCTACGACGGCACGATCCGTGACGTCGCAGCGATCGTATGATTATCGCTCCAGCGTCGTAGACTGCGGTCACACGTTGCAATCACGGCGCTGGAGCGATGCCGAAGTCCCCGGTAACCAGGGTAAACATCGGGTAACTAAGCGCAGGGCCGCGCTTAGTAACCCGATGTTTACCGTGGTTACCAGCGTAAACGTAAAAAAAACAAACAGTACATACTTACATTCCGGTGTCTGTCCCCCGGCGTTCTGCTTCTCTCCACTGTGTAAGCGCCATAGCCGGAAAGCACAGCGGTGACGTCAGACGTCACCGCTGTGCTCGCTTTCTGGCTGGCCGGCGCTCACAGTGCAGAGAAGCTGAGACGCCGGGGACAGACACCGGAATGTAAGTATGTACTGTTTGTTTTTTTTACGTTTACGCTGGTAACCACGGTAAACATCGGGTTACTAAGCGCGGCCCTGCGCTTAGTTACCCGATGTTTACCCTGGTTACAAGCGAACACATCGCTGGATCGCTGTCACACACAACGATCCAGCGATGTCAGCGGGTGATCAAGCGACGAAAGAAAGTTCCATACGATCTGCTACGACGTACGATTCTCAGCAGGATCCCTGATCGCTGCTGCGTGTCAGACACTGCGATATCGTAACGATATCGCTAGAACGTCACGAATCGTACCGTCGTAGCGATCAAAATGGTACTGTGTGACAGTACCCTTAGTCTGATGCTGCTAGGAGAAATAAAGATCATTAATTTCCTCCCGGCAGTGGGACTCTCAGTGCAGGCACCAGGCAGCTTCAGAATGCTGTAAACCTGCAGACTAACCCCATATACAGGTTAATAGCGGGGTTTTTTTACACGGTAGGTTCCCTTTATGAAAATTTAATACAGAATGACCATGTCTGACTTGATAAATTGGAAAGGTATCCTATGAATGATTTAGGAAATGTGGAAAGATGAATAACTCTGATATTCGGTGCTTATACTGTACACTTATTGCCAAAAATCACCATTCTTTGGTTGAACATTGAGTCTTGAATTTACTGCCTAAGGGAGTTTCCAAGAACAGACTGATCTTGACATGGGCAAATTCTCTCTTCATTACTTGAAATAGCAGTTCTGCAGTCTTTCATTAGGGGCTAAGAAATGATACATTATAGTGCGTTGTCTTAGATGGTGGAAAATGACTTATCTAGAATCCATTTAATTAAAAGTTCCTCATATCTAATAAGGCGCTTTGTCAGGTTAATGAATGTCATCTCCGATAATCAGGAACGGCATGTCCTTGTTCTTTGAGGACTGTTGAGTAGAATTATCAGTAAGATCATGTTTGCTCCAAAATTACGTCTTGTGGATAATGTATTTGTATCTTACAGCTTTATTTCCAGTCCAAGATAACTTTTGAAACGTGTCTATCTGGCATCAATCTTTTTGTTTAATGTGCAACTTGAGACTGCAATCCAGATCACTAAACCTTGATCCAGTCATTTTTAATTGACGTTGTACGTTACAATACACGTTATCCGAAGTTTGATGCCCTCAAAGATTTGAAATCTTTTCTCAGGATTTAGCTGCCAAGCTGAACACTGCTAGAGCTGGCAAGAAAAGAAGCATATGGAGACAAATTCCTTTGAGTTGTAATATTGTCACACATCACTAGTTCTATTACTTCTGACTCTCTTTTAACTGGCAGCATTGTGCTATTCGATATATTATTAGATTCCATGATAAAATATTAATGTGTGTATTTATAGCCAAAACAAAGTTGAAATCTTAGGCTTTGTTGGTAGAGCTTGGCTCTTTTGGGGGCAGGGGAGGAGCAGTACAACCATTTATTCATTAAATTGCAATATACTGTATATTCCTAGAAGATTGAGCAAAACTATCAGAAACATATTTCACTTCTTAGTGCTAAGTCCTATATGGTTGCCAACTGTCTAGAAATTCCTTTGTAGTCAGCGAATATAAGTCACTTTAAATGTGTCTTCAATCTGCCAATCCTTGACCAGGATTGTAGTTGTTATTATTTTACAGCTCACTCTAATGTGTTTAAATCAGTATATTTAGCCATAGACATTTTAGACCCTGTTCATCAAGGTGTGTACTCCAGACGTTTGGCTTAAAACACATCAAAATGTTGTAAAATTTTAGCACAACTCGAATATGCACAAAAATTTTGTGACTTGGTGTTTTTATGCCATTCCTGGCCCGCTTTGCCAAAATAAGTAGAGCTGGTTGTAGCGCCTCCGTCCCGTTCCCAGTCCGCCCTCGCTGCCTGATGCTGCGCACGTCCTGCAGGCCTCCTAGAACACCACTAAGGGTGCGCGTGCGCGCACTCCCGGTCTCTTAATGAGACAGCGCGCTATTTCCTAATTATGTGTCAGCCAATGGCTGAGTGTCTCGTACTACTTCAGGCACCTCTGCCCTTAGGGAGGTGTCTGAGCAACAAGTGTTTGCTGTTGCTAGTTTTCAGGTTGCGCCTGCGTGGTTGCTCTGCTTGCATCTCGCTAACACTGTTTATTTCCTCAGTGTGTCCTCTGTGCTTCCATGCCACCTGGAACTTCGCCTGCTACCCGCTTGTGCCACTTGTCTCCTGCCTGGTTCTTTCCTACTTGTTGTTCCTGCCTGACCGCAAGTCCGGCCGAGTTAGCTACCACGCACTCGGGGTCTAACTGGAGGTAGCACCTTGCATCTCCTGGACTTTCCATTCTGGCCCTGTTTGAAGGGTCTTACTATGGGAGTCTGGGGGCTTGCTTAATCACACCCCCTTTGGAGCCCCCCAGGTAGTGGCCCAGTGGTTTCACAGTTAGTCCAATAAACGAATGTGCACTTCACCATCTGTGCCTTTGTTTCCATTCGTTACACTGGGATGAGAATAGGCATGTAAAAACCACCAAGCAAATTTATCAAAAGGTATGCCACGTTACTGGATTCCCCAACTGGAGTAACATTTCTGGTAGAGGTGCACATCAATTGTAAGATATACCTAATTCATTAAGTGGCATGGGTTTATTCATGAATTAAGTGCATCTCACCGCAATGCTCCCTCATTAAGTCTGACATGCACAACACAAGAACAAGGTGTCTGTCGAGGGGCCTTATACAAGTCTAGGGAGATGATGTCATTAATCCACCCCATGCAATATGCAAAACAAGATGTGGAGCACAACAAAGGGCAGTGGACCCAGGGGAAAGGAGTAAAGATCGGGATACCTGGAACAGGTACACAACATTTTGCTAGATGATTCATGATTTTACAACCATATTAGCTGGAAGTTTATTCCAAACATCTACTACTCTTTCAATAAAATACATTTTTCTGACATTGATTATATCACCCTCCTCCCCTCCAATTTCATTTTTAATGTCTTCAATTACTTATACAGTTTTAATTTTACTATATAGGGTGAAGGGGTCCAACATTGTTTGAAAATGTTAAGGTTTCTTGACACCCATTCCACATCTTAAGATTTGAAATTCCTTTATTCATTACTGTGATATCTTAACTGGAGGAAATACTTACCAGTCCACGTCAGATGAGTTCTGTGGCACATAGTAACCATTTATAACTAGGAAGAGAGATGATTGCTCTGTTGTTAATACCATAATTTATCTTTGAAGCAGTTGTGTATATAAGGTGTATGGCTAGCAATTCAATAAAGCTTCCTTACCAATAAAAATATAACTTGTTAACTTTTTAATTTATGAGATGCTTTACCTCATCATTGTAGCTAATTATTAAGCTTTGCATTACATCAATAAAACTCGCAGTGCTATGCATACTTGCAATGACAATATTATTTTGGATAACTGCGGAGCTCTTTTGCCAATATTTTCTATTATGAATATAGGTTTCTATTATGTTCTAACAAATAAAAACAATGACATCTCATATGAAAAACTATTTGGCATGGGTAAAATTTATTGAGGCAGCATTACACCACTCTCCCGTTTGCTTGCCTAGATGCTCTACATTCAAGTTTCTGGGAGATATTATACTTTAAATACTTCGCAGACTGATTCTAAAACTAGAGTGTTTCCAACCTCCAAGCACCTCATGCTGTGCCTATATTGCTATCATACATCTGCTTGGCCATAGTTTCAGGCTAGAAAACTTTAAACAATAATTAAAATATGTCATAAGTCATTGACTTGCCATGTGGCAGTAAGCATGTTTCGAAATAGAAATTGGAAGCACAAGTACTGAAAAGGTGTCAGTGGTACACAAATAATTGCCAGCGGTGACTTACCAATGTGTAAGTGGTACTCCATCACTAATTCACATTGGTTGCCAATGTAAAATCAGCATCTTTATAATTTATTTTCTTTTAGTTTGCTGTTTTCAATTATTTTCCAGTAAGTACAAATCTCTTGTTCTCTGGAAACTGTCAACAAGTTGCTGACCTGAAGAAGGTGAAGTCTTGATAGAACCTGCAAAACTGGAGCTTCAGCCCACACTGCTTTGTTAAGGGGTTTTTCTCAACATCATAAATAGCTAAAAATCTAAAGCGCTTGTAAAAACAAGAAATTTAGCAATTTACCTCTTATTAAAAATTGTCTATGTTCTCAAAAATGGAAAGATTTTGAATGTTATAATTTACACTTTACTTGAACAACTCTTCCGTCAGCCCTTGTCGTCAAGTTCCACAGTACTCACAGGATCCTCTACCTTCATTCCACGTGGTTCCACATCCATCTGTTGCAGGAATGTCCGCAAGGAATTCCAGTAAGGCCTCCCGCTAGATTCTTGCTGACATAAGTAGCCCACTGCACTTGAACTTGATCTTAGGTACTATATCAAGCTATCTAAGAGGAAGCAGTCCCTTTTATTGGTGCTTGTCCCTGACAATATGGGCTAGTGCTAAGCTAACTTTAACTATCTGTCCTTACAATATGTAAGTGGGCAGATCACCTTCACAGCAATATATACAGTGGCATGTAAAAATGCGGGCATCCCTGGTCAAAATTACTGTTATTGTGAACAGTTAAGCAAGTTCAAGATGAAATGATCTCTAAAGGGTCTAAAGTTAAAGATGACACATTTCCTTTGTATTTATGGCAGAAAAAAAAATATTATATATATACTGTATACATGTACTTAAAAAAAATGTATATATACAGTATATACACTGTACATATATAAATAAATATATATATGTATGTACTGTATGTTGTAATGCAGCGGGGTTGGTGCAGTGTGACATACAGGCAGTGACCACAGGAAAGTTCAAAATAAGAGTCTCTAATGTCCAATGTGCTCACAAACGGAAAACAAATGGTATCCTCCAGATCGCAGCCAGGAATCAAGGCAGTTTGTGTATGAGACTTGTCGCCGTTGGCGACTGCACCACCGTGTCACACTGAGGGGTGCCAGGCCTTTTGGTTCTACTTGACTCCATGTTACCTCACACGGGCCTCCTGATCTGCTATTTGCAAACCAATGCTGACACACCCAACCCTTTGCTGCAGGGATTTTGAATGGAATCTGTTTTCATGGGCCACTGGTAAGACCTGGCCTGGAGTGAGCGAACCTCACCACTACCATCCTGTAGTTCGCTTCAAAAATAAAAGCCCATGCCGGGTTTTCTTAAATCTGCCTTGGGCAAATAGCTTGTCCAAGACTTTTATTTTGTACTGCAATCACAGCTATGCCTATGACTGGAATGCACTCCAGCGGCCTCAATACACTTCTGTGTGCATCCTGGGGAATACATATCGCCCCTCACATATAATACCTGTCACTGCCTCACAATGTATACATGTACTTTTTTTTTCAGCTGTTCCATTTTAAAAATTACAAATATATATTTGTAATTTTTAAAATGGAACAGCTGAAAAAATATATATACAAGCATATAGAGTAGGTACGGAAAGTATTCATACCCCTTTAAATTTTTCACTCTTTGCTTCATTGCAGCCATTTGGTAAATTAAAAAAAAGTTCATTTTTTTCTCATTAATGTACACTCTGCACCCCATCTTGACTGAAAACCCCCCTAGAAATGTAGTAATTTTTGCAAATTTATTAAAAAAGAAAAACTGAAATATCACACGGTCATAAGTATTCAGACCCTTTGCACAGTATTGAGTAGAAGCACCCTTTTGAGCTAGTACAGCCATGAGTCTTCTTGGGAATGATGCAACAAGTTTTTCACACCTGGATTTGGGGATCCTCTGCCATTCTTCCTTGCAGATCCTCTCCAGTTCCGTCAGGTTGGATGGTGAACATTGGTGCACAGCCATTTTCAGGTCTCTCCAGAGATGTGCAATTGGGTTTAGGTCAGGGCTCTGACTGGGCCAGTCAAGAATGGTCACAGAGTTGTTCTGAAGCCACTCCTTTGTTATTTTAGCTGTGTGCTTAGGGTTATTGTCTTGTTGGAAGGTGAACCTTTGGCCAAGTCTGAGGTCCAGAGCACTCTGGAAGAGGTTTTCATCCAGGATATCTCTGTTTCCTTCAATGACAAACAATCGTCCTGTCCTTGCAGCTGAAAAACACCCCATAGCATGATGCTGCCACCACCATATTTCACTGTTGGGATTGTATTGGGCAGGGGATGAGCAGTGCCTGGTTTTCTCCACACATACCGCTTAGAATTATCACTAAAAATTCTATCTTTGCCTCATCAGACCAAAGAATCTTATTTCTCATAGTCTGGGAGTCCTTCATGTGTTTTTTACCAAACTCTATGCAAGCTTTCATATATCTTGCACTGAGGAGAGACTTCCGTCAGGCCAATCTGCCATAAAGACCCGACTGGTGGAGGGCTGCAGTGATAGTTGACTTTGTGGAACTTTCTCCCATCTCTCTACTGCATCTCTGGAGCTCAGCCACAGTGATCTTGGGGTTCTTCTTTACCTCTCTCACCAAGTCTCTTCCCCACGATTGCTTAGTTTGGCTGGATGGCCAGGTCTAAGAAGACTCCTGGTGGTCCCAAACTTCTTCCATTTAAGGATTATGGAGGCCACTGTGCTCTTAGGAACCTTGAGTACTGCAAAAAATTCTGTTTTAACCTTGGCCAGATTTGTGTCTTGCGACAATTGTGTCTCTGATTCCTTCGCTAGTTCCTTTGACCTCATGATTCTCATTTGAGTAATGGAGAGCATGTGACTTAAATACAGGTCCTTCTCAAAAAATTAGCATATAGTGTTAAATTTCATTATTTACCATATTGTAATGATTACAATTAAACTTTCATATATTATAGATTCATTATCCACCAACTGAAATTTGTCAGGTCTTTTATTGTTTTAATACTGATGATTTTGGCATACAACTCCTGATAACCCAAAAAACCTGTCTCAATAAATTAGCATATCAAGAAAAGGTTCTCTAAACGACCTATTACCCTAATCTTCTGAATCAACTAATTAACTCTAAACACATGCAAAAGATACCTGAGGCTTTTATAAACTCCCTGCCTGGTTCATTACTCAAAACCCCCATCATGGGTAAGACTAGCGACCTGACAGATGTCAAGAAGGCCATCATTGACACCCTCAAGCAAGAGGGTAAGACCCAGAAAAAAATTTCTCAACAAATAGGCTGTTCCCAGAGTGCTGTATCAAGGCACCTCAATGGTAAGTCTGTTGGAAGGAAACAATGTGGCAGAAAACGCTGTACAACGAGAAGAGGTGACCGGACTGTCATGGTTCCCAATGGCAAGGGAACATCAGAGAACTTAAATAACAGACTAGCTCTTGGGTGATGGAATCTCGAGCTGACCATGAGCTAAACCTACCACACAACTAACAGTGGCCGGGTGATGTACCTACGTTTTATCCCTAGACGCCCAGCGCCAGCCGGAGAACTAACTAACCCTAATAGAGGAAAAACAGACCTGGCTTACCTCTAGGGAAATTCCCCCAAAAAGGAGACAGAAGCCCCCCACATATATTGACAGTGAGTTCAGAGGAAAAGACATACGCAGTATGAAGGTAGGTTCAGCAAAGCGAGGTCCGCTTACTAGATAGTAAGAAGATACAATAGGGAACTTCACGGTCAGCTGAAAACCCTATTAAAATACCATCCAGAAATTACTTTAAGACTCATGTGTCAACTCATGACACCGGAGTGGTAATTTCGGCCCACAAGAGCTTCCAGCTACAGAAACATAACATAACTGTGAACTGGAACAAAAATGCAAACAAACTTAGGACTAAGAGTCCAACTTAGCTGATAGTAGTCTAGAAGCAGGAACATGCAACAGAAAGGCTCTGGTTACATTGATGGCCGGCACTAGAATAACTGAGCAGCAAGGCTAAATAGGATACTCCCATATCCTGATGGAAACAGGTGAACAGAGAAAGTGAAGCACACAAGTCCAGTACCACCAGTGACCACCGGGGGAGCCCAAAAACCAAATTCACAACAGTACCCCCCCCTCAAGGAGGGGGCACCGAACCCTCACAAGAACCACCAGGGCGATCAGGATGAGCCCTATGAAAGGCACGGACCAAATCAGAGGCATGAACATCAGAGGCTGTCACCCAAGAATTATCCTCCTGACCGTAGCCCTTCCACTTGACCAGATACTGAAGTTTCCGTCTGGAAACACGGGAGTCCAAGATCTTCTCCACAACGTACTCCAATTCACCCTCAACCAACACCGGAGCGGGAGGCTCAACGGAAGGCACAACCGGTACCTCATACCTGCGCAATAATGACCGATGGAAGACATTATGGATAGAAAAAGATGCCGGGAGGTCCAATCGAAAGGACACAGGGTTAAGAATCTCCAAAATCTTATACGGGCCGATGAACCGAGGCTCAAACTTAGGAGAAGAAACCCTCATAGGGACAAAACGAGAAGACAACCACACCAAGTCCCCAACACGAAGACGAGGACCAACACGACGACGGTGGTTAGCAAAATGCCGAGTCTTCTCCTGGGACAACTCCAAATTGTCCACCACCTGTCCCCAAATCCGATGCAACCTATCCACCACAGTATCCACTCCAGGACAATCCGAAGACTCCACCTGACCAGAAGAAAAGCGAGGATGAAACCCCGAATTGCAAAAGAAAGGAGAAACCAAAGTGGCAGAACTAGCCCGATTATTGAGGGCAAACTCCGCCAACGGCAAAAAGGCAACCCAGTCATCCTGATCCGCAGACACAAAACACCTCAAATAAGTCTCCAAGGTCTGATTAGTTCGCTCAGTCTGGCCATTAGTCTGAGGATGGAACGCAGACAAAAAAGACAAATCAATGCCCATCCTAGCACAGAACGCCCGCCAAAATCTAGACACGAACTGGGTCCCCCTGTCAGAAACGATATTCTCCGGAATACCATGCAAGCGAACCACATTTTGAAAAAACAGAGGAACCAACTCGGAAGAGGACGGCAACTTAGGCAAGGGCACCAAATGAACCATCTTTGAAAAACGGTCACACACCACCCAGATGACAGACATTTTCTGAGAAACAGGGAGATCAGAAATAAAATCCATAGAGATGTGAGTCCAAGGCCTCTTTGGAATAGGCAAAGATAACAACAATCCGCTAGCCCGAGAACAACAAGGTTTGGCCCGAGCACAAACATCACAAGACTGCACAAAAACTCGTACATCTCGAGACAGAGAAGGCCACCAGAAGGACCTAGCCACCAAATCCCTGGTACCAAAGATCCCGGGATGACCTGCCAACGCAGAAGAATGAACCTCCGAGATGACTCTACTGGTCCAATCATCAGGAACAAACAGTCTACCAGGCGGACAACGATCAGGTCTATCCGCCTGAAACTCCTGCAAAGCCCGTCGCAGGTCTGGGGAAACAGCAGATAATATCACCCCATCCTTAAGGATACCTGTAGGTTCAGAATCACCAGGGAAATCAGGCTCAAAACTCCTAGAAAGGGCATCCGCCTTCACATTTTTAGAACCTGGTAAGTATGAGACCACAAAATTAAACCGAGAGAAAAACAACGACCAGCGCGCCTGTCTAGGATTCAGGCGCCTGGCAGACTCAAGATAAATCAAATTCTTGTGATCGGTCAATACCACCACCTGATGTCTAGCCCCCTCAAGCCAATGACGCCACTCCTCAAAAGCCCACTTCATAGCCAAAAGCTCCCGATTACCAATATCATAATTTCGCTCGGCGGGCGAAAATTTTCGAGAAAAGAACGCACAAGGTCTCATCACGGAGCAATCGGAACTTTTCTGCGACAAGACCGCCCCAGCTCCGATCTCGGAAGCATCGACCTCAACCTGAAAAGGAAGAGTAACATCAGGCTGACGCAACACAGGGGCGGAAGAAAAGCGGCGCTTAAGCTCCCGAAAGGCCTCCACAGCAGCAGGGGACCAATCAGCAACATCAGCACCCTTTTTGGTCAAATCAGTCAAAGGTTTAGCAACATCAGAAAAACCAGTTATAAATCGACGATAAAAATTAGCAAAGCCCAAAAATTTCTGAAGGCTCTTAAGCGAAGAAGGTTGCGTCCAATCACAAATAGCCCGAACCTTGACAGGATCCATCTCAATGGAAGAGGGGGAAAAAATGTACCCCAAAAAAGAAATCTTTTGAACCCCAAAAATACACTTAGAACCCTTCACACACAAGGAATTAGCCCGCAAAACCTGAAAAACCCTCCTGACCTGTTGGACATGAGAATCCCAGTCATCCGAAAAAATCTAAATATCATCCAGATACACGATCATGAATTTATCCAAATATTCCCGGAAAATGTCATGCATAAAGGACTGAAAGACTGAAGGGGCATTTGAAAGACCAAAAGGCATTACTAAATACTCAAAATGGCCCTCGGGCGTATTAAATGCGGTTTTCCACTCATCCCCCTGCTTAATTCGCACCAAATTATACGCCCCATGGAGATCAATCTTAGAGAACCACTTAGCCCCTTTTATTCGAGCAAACAAATCAGTCAGCAGTGGCAGAGGATACTGATATCTGACTGTAATTTTATTCAAGAGTCGATAATCAATACACGGCCTCAAAGAGCCATCCTTTTTAGATACAAAGAAAAAACCGGCTCCTAAGGGAGATGAAGAAGGACGAATATGTCCCTTTTCCAGGGACTCCTTAATATATTCTCGCATAGCAGCATGTTCAGGTACAGATAGATTAAATAAACGACCCTTTGGAAATTTACTGCCCGGAATCAGATCTATGGTACAATCGCAATCTCTGTGAGGAGGTAGTGAACCAAGCTTAGGCTCCTCAAAAACATCACGATAATCAGATAAAAATTCCGGAATCTCAGAGGGAATAGATGACGAAATGGAAACCAAAGGTACGTCCCCATGAGCCCCCTGACATCCCCAGCTTAACACAGACATTGCTTTCCAGTCAAGAACTGGGTTATGAGATTGTAACCATGGCAATCCGAGCACCAAAACATCATGTAGATTGTACAACACAAGGAAGCGAATCGTCTCCTGATGGTCTGGATTCATACGCATAGTCACTTGTGTCCAGTATTGTGGTTTATTACTAGCCAATGGTGTAGAGTCAATACCCTTCAGAGGTATAGGAACTTCCAGAGGCTCTAGATCAAACCCACAGCACCTGGCAAAGGACCAATCCATAAGACTCAAAGCGGCGCCAGAGTCGACATAGGCATCCGCGGTAATTGACGATAATGAACAAATCAAGGTCACAGACAGAATAAACTTAGACTGTAAAGTGCCAATTGAAATAGACTTATCAACCTTTTTTGTACGTTTAGAGCATGCTGATATAACATGAGTTGAATCACCACAATAGAAGCACAACCCATTTTTTCGCCTAAAATTCTGCCGTTCGCTTCTGGACAGAATTCTATCACATTGCATATTTTCTGGAGCCTTCTCAGAAGACACCGCCAAATGGTGCACAGGTTTGCGCTCCCGCAAACGCCGATCAATCTGAATAGCCATTGTCATGGACTCATTCAGACCTGTAGGTGCAGGGAACCCCACCATAACATCTTTAATGGCATCAGAGAGACCCTCTCTGAAATTCGCCGCCAGGGCGCACTCATTCCACTGAGTAAGCACAGACCATTTACGAAATTTTTGGCAGTATATTTCAGCTTCATCTTGCCCTTGAGATAGGGCCATCAAGGTTTTTTCAGCCTGAATCTCTAAATTAGGTTCCTCATAAAGCAACCCCAAAGCCAGAAAAAACGCATCCACATTGAGCAACGCAGGATCCCCGGGTACCAACGCAAATGCCCAATCCTGAGGGTCACCCCGCAGCAAGGAAATTACTATCCTAACCTGCTGTGCGGGATCTCCAGCGGAGCGAGATCTCAGGGAAAGAAATAATTTACAATTATATTTGAAATTCAGGAAACGAGATCTATCCCCGGAGAAAAATTCTGGTATAGGAATTCTAGGTTCAGATATAGGAGCATGAATAACAAAATCCTGTAAATTTTGAACCTTTGTAGCAAGATTATTCAAACCTGTAGCCAAACTCTGAGGATCCATTTTAATCAGGTGAGATCAGAGCCATTCAAGGATTAGAAGGAGAGAGAGAGGCAAAGGCTGCAATTAAAGCAGAAATGCAACTGAGTCAACTATAGAGCAAGCTCAGAAGAAAAAAAAAAAATCTGCAGACTTCTTTTTCTCTCCTTTCTTCTGCCAACGGTTTTAACCCTTGGCCGGCCATACTGTCATGGTTCCCAATGGCAAGGGAACGTCAGAGAACTTAAATAACAGACTAGCTCTTGGGTGATGGAATCTCGAGCTGACCGTGAGCTAAACCTACCACACAACTAACAGTGGCCGGGTGACGTACCTACGTTTTATCCCTAGACGCCCAGCGCCAGCTGGAGAACTAACTAACCCTAATAGAGGAAAAACAGACCTGGCTTACCTCTAGGGAAATTCCCCCAAAAAGGAGACAGAAGCCCCCCACATATATTGACGGTGAGTTCAGAGGAAAAGACATACGCAGTATGAAGGTAGGTTCAGCAAAGCGAGGTCCGCTTACTAGATAGTAAGAAGATACAATAGGGAACTTCACGGTCAGCTGAAAACCCTATTAAAATACCATCCAGAAATTACTTTAAGACTCATGTGTCAACTCATGACACCGGAGTGGTAATTTCGGCCCACAAGAGCTTCCAGCTACAGAAACATAACATAACTGTGAACTGGAACAAAAATGCAAACAAACTTAGGACTAAGAGTCCAACTTAGCTGATAGTAGTCTAGAAGCAGGAACATGCAACAGAAAGGCTCTGGTTACATTGATGGCCGGCACTAGAATAACTGAGCAGCAAGGCTAAATAGGATACTCCCATATCCTGATGGAAACAGGTGAACAGAGAAAGTGAAGCACACAAGTCCAGTACCACCAGTGACCACCGGGGGAGCCCAAAAACCAAATTCACAACACCAGACCCTGAGGAAGATTGTGGAGAAGGACCGATTCCAGACCTTGGGGAACCTGAGGAAGCAGTGGACTGAGTCTGGTGTGGAAACATCCAGAGCCACCGTGCACAGGCGTGTGCAGGAAATGGGCTACAGGTGCCGCATTCCCCAGGTAAAGCCACTTTTGAACCATAAACAGCGGCAGAAGCGCCTGACCTGGGCTACAGAGAAGCAGCACTGGACTGTTGCTAAGTGGTCCCAAGTACTTTTTTCTGATGAAAGCAAATTTTGCATGTCATTCAGAAATCAAGGTGCCAGAGTCTGGAGGAAGACTGGGGAGAAGGAAATGCCAAAATGCCTGAAGTCCAGTGTCAAGTACCCACAGTCAGTGATGGTGTGGGGTGCCATGTCAGCTGCTGGTGTTGGTCCACTGTGTTTCATCAAGGGCAGGGTCAATGCAGCTAGCTATCAGGAGATTTTGGAGCACTTCATGCTTCCATCAGCTGAAATGCTTTATGGAGATGAAGATTTCATTTTTCAGCACGACCTGGCACCTGCTCACAGTGCCAAAACCACTGGTAAATGGTTTACTGACCATGGTATTACTGTGCTCAATTGGCCTGCCAACTCTCCTGACCTGAACCCCATAGAGAATCTGTGGGATATTGTGAAGAGAAAGTTGAGAGACGCAAGACCCAACACTCTGGATGAGCTTAAGGCCGCTATTGAAGCATCCTGGGCCTCCATAACATCTCAGCAGTGTCACAGGCTGATTGCCTCCATGCCACGCCGCATTGAAGCAGTCATTTCTGCCAAAGGATTCCCGACCAAGTATTGAGTGCATAACTGAACATTATTATTTGATGGTTTTTTTGTTTGTTATTAAAAAACACTTTTATTTGATTGGACGGGTGAAATATGCTAATTTATTGAGACAGGTTTTTTGGGTTATCAGGAGTTGTATGCCAAAATCATCAGTATTAAAACAATAAAAGACCTGACAAATTTCAGTTGGTGGATAATGAATCTATAATATATGAAAGTTTAATTGTAATCATTACAATATGGTAAATAATTAAATTTAACACTATATGCTAATTTTTTGAGAAGGACCTGTATGAGTATCTGAGCAAAGGGTCTGAATACTTATGACCATGTGATATTTCAGTTTTTGTTTTTTATTAAATTTGTAAAAACCCAGCCTCCTCTAACCTTGTGCCAAAAAACAGCATTGCCACTGTATTATATCACTTACCCTAGAGTATGCATTACATTTACTTCCTGTCAAAACATACTTATAATGCTTACCAAAGTTTGTCCTACCCCATAGTCATTATCTTACTGTCTATGTCCTAAATCCTAACCATTTCTTGTGCAATTATTTTTGTGTAAGGGGGGTTCGTTGTTTTTTAAAAATGCAAAACTGAATTCCTAAAACCCAGATATTTAACTGTGACTGCCTACCTCACAAAATGTGCTTGTCATAAAATACATATATATTTATATTTGCTAATATTTTTTTCCTATTCAAAATTCATACGTGCCACTCCAAAAGAGTGACCTGTGGCAGGTGCTGTTTTTTGTGACATTTCTAAAAGGTGGTTGAATTTTATGGAAAAAAAATGAAAACATGTAGACATTTAAATGTGCATGTCTGTTTTTGCTCATCTGTTTTACTAGTCCAATTTGACTAGGAGCTGGAAAGCAGCTTCTGAAGGAGTAACAAGTGTTACTCATTAGGAGAAGGACATAAGTGGAGAGTGTGTTTAGTTCCAGGCAAGTCAAAGATAGCAAGTTTTGAGAAATTTTTTTAACAACTATTACTTTTATGATTGTAGCATAACAGAGCTGTGGAAGATGTAATTCTCCAAGGCAGCTAGAAGGAGTGGGCTACAAGGGCACCATGTTATCCAGTCGTGGAAGACAGTAGGTTCTATTCTGTCCAAGAGCGGTGCACCTGTAAGAAACAGTGGTAGATAAGAAAGTTGAAGTACAGAGTAGGAAAGTATGGAAAGTAGTCCTACAGCCAAGAAATCAAATTGTATCATTGTAATGCCGTGTCTGTTAGGCACAAGAAGTTCTCTGTATAATACAGAAAAATTGTACTGAAAGTGTATTGCCTCCTATCAATTGTTACAGTTCTATTTAGGGAATTCCAGTAAAGATGTTTTATCTTTTCACATCGGATTCTGGTCTCCCTGTTTCATAGCATATTTTCAAGGTCCCATACCATTAAACCACTTGTGGCCTAAGTAGGGGTCGACAATAAGCCCAAAGATCATTTACACACTATTAGGGTTACTGTAATTGGGTTCTTTGGGACCGCAAAGCAAACCTCGCCATGAATGGTCCCTTACGTAGGTACCTGCCTGCCTAGAATGTCCTGTTACATACTGTATTTTTTTTCGCAACGTTTGAATGGTTGAGGTTGAAATGATTGTTAAAAGTTAATTATAATGTTATACAATATTCATGTTAAATAAAAAAGCACAATTGCAATGGTCAAGGCAGTGTTAAAGAAAAAAGCCCAATATCTCAGCTAAGAATGTGTGAGCCAGTAGCTGCAGCAGAAGCACCACCATCACTGGCACCTGGCGCCCAAACATAAAAAGTAGTACTAACAAATACAGATCATAAATTTTAATTGGTCTCCTTTGACTCTGGCAAAAATATTAGTGGGGAGTAAGAGAGGGCATTATGGAATACTTGGCATATCATTCATTACAGCAGAATGATGTTACCTCTGACACAAACACCATTCGTCTAAGTAAGTCTTTTGCACAGTGGTTTGCCTGATCACAAATAGCTAAATAGATATTTTTGGACCATTTTTTATATTAAAAAAACACGAAAAGTCTGTCAGTGTGCCGAGTTGTTAACCTCTTTACCCCCAAGGTGGTTTGCACATTAATGACCAAGCCAATTTTTACAATTCTGACCAGTGTCACTTTATGAGGTAATAACTCTAGAATGCTTCAATGGATTCCACTGACTCTGAGAACGTATTTTCATGACATATTGTACTTCATGGCAGTGGTAAAATTTATTCAATATAATTCTGTTTATAGGTGAAAAAATGGAAATTTGGCATAAGATTTGGAAAATTTTGCAATTTTCAAACATTGAATTCTTATGCCCTTCAATCAGAGTTATGTCAAACAAAATAGTTAATAAATAACATTTCCCACATGTCTACTTTACATCAGCATAATTTTTAAACAATTTTTTTATGTTTAGGAAGTTATAAGGGTTAAAAGTTGACTAACAATTTATCATTTTTGCAATAAAATTTGCAAATCCATTTTTTTAGGGATTACCTCACATTTGAAGTGCCTTTGAGGGGTCTATTGGATAGAAAGTACCCAAAAGTGACACCATTCTAAAAACTGCACCCCTCAAGGTGCTCAAAACCTCATTCAAGAAGTTTATTAACCCTTCAGGTGTTTCACGGGAATTGTTTGGAATGTGGAAAAAAAATGAACATTTAACTTTTTTTCACAAAAATTTTTCATTTTAGACCCACATTTTTATATTTTTGCAAGGGTAACAGGAAAAAATAGACCTCCAAATTTTTTTGTGCAATTTCTCCTGAGCATACCGATACCCAATATATGAAGGAAACCCACTACTTGGGCGTATGGCAGAGCTTGGAAGGGAAGAAGCACCACTTCACTTTTTGAATTCAAAATTTGCTGGAACAATTAGCGGACACCATGTTGCGTTTGGAGAGCCCCTGATGTGCCTAAACAGTAAAAATCACCCAAAAGTATAACCATTTTGGAAATTCCCTCAGGGAACTTATCTAGATGTATGGTGAGCACATTGGACCCCCAGGTGCTTCACAGAAGTTTATAACATTGAGACATGAAAACTAAAAAAATCACATTTTCCCCACAAAAATGTTTTTAGCCCCATATTTTGCATTTTCATAAGAGTAACATGAGACATTGCACCATACAATTTGTTGTGCAATTTCTCCTGAGCAAGGCGATACCTCATATGTGGGAGAAAACAACTGTTTGGGCGCACGGCAGGGCTCAGAAGGGAAGGAGCATCATTTGACCTTTTTGAATGTAAAATGTGCTGGAATCATTAGTGAATGCCATTTCGCGTTTGAAGAGCCCGTGATGTGCCTAAACAGTAGAAACCCCCATAAATTACCCCAATTTGGAAACTAGAGCCACCCTCAAGGAAAGTATTTAGCTGTTTGGTGAGCATCTTGAACCACAAGGTGCTTCACAGAAGTTTATAACTTTGAGCCAGGAGGAGATGACTTTTATGTGGCGAGGTTGGTGTATGTGTGGTGAAATGTGCGCTGAGGGTGGTATATGTGTTCGAGCACGTGGTAGTGTGTGGCGCATTTTGTGTGTGTGTTCATATCCCCGTGGTGGTGTGGTGATTATTCCATGTCGGGGCCCCACCTTAGCAACTGTACAGTATATACTCTTTGGCGCCATCGCTCTCATTCTTTCAGTCCCCCTTGTTCACATCTGGCAGCTGTTAATTTGCCTCCAACACTTTTCCTTTCATTTTTTCCCCATTATGTAGATAGGAGCAAAATTGTTTGGTGAATTGGAAAGCGCGGGGTTAAAATTTCACCTCACAACATAGCTTTGACGCTCTCGGGGTCCAGACGTGTGACTTTGCAAAATTTTGTGCCTGTAGCTGCGACGCCTCCAACACTTTTCCTTTCACTTTTTCCCCATTATGTAGATAGGGGCAAAATTGTTTGGTGAATTGGAAAGCGCGGGGTTAAAATTTCACCTCACAACATAGCCTATGACGCTCTCGGGGTCCAGACGTGTGACTGTGCAAAATTTTGTGGCTATATTAGACTAGCTGAAGAGCCCGGTGTTGCCTGGGCATAGTAAATATCTGTGGTTAGTTATAGCACCTCACTTCTCTTATTTTCCCATCACGCCTCTCATTTTCCCCTTCACATCTCTCATTTTCTCCCTTACACCTCTCATTTTCCCCCTCACTCCTCTCATTCCCCCTAACACTTGTCATTTCGACCTCACATCTGTCATTTTCCGATCACTCCACTATTTTCCCTCACTCCTCTCATTTTGCACTCATACCTTTTCATTTTCACCTCACACCTCTCATTTTTACTTCACACCTTTCATTTTCCCCTCAGTATATACATGTTTGTCATCTCCATTATATATAGTATACACCTGTATGTCATCTCCTGTATATAGTATATACCTGTATGTCATCTTCACTGTAAATAGTATATACCTGCTGTATGTCATCTCCTCCTGTATATTGTATATGCCTATGTGTCAACTCCTCCTGTTGATAGTATATACCTGTATGTCATCTCTTCTGTATATACTATATACCTGTATGTCATCTCCTCCTATATATAGTATATACCTGTATGTCATCTCCTTTATATAGTATATACCTGTAGGTCATCTCCCATGTATATAATATATACCTGCTGTATGTCATCTCCTCCTCTATATACCTGTGTCATCTCCTCTTTTATATAGTATATACCTGTATGTCATCTCCTCCTGTATATACTATATATTTGTGTCATCTCCTCCTGTATATAGTATATACCTGTGTGTCATTTGCTCCTGTATATAGTATATACCTGTGTGTTATCTCCTTCTGTATATAGTATGTACCTGTATGTTATCTCCTCCTGTATATAGTATATACCTGTGTGTCATCTCCTCCTGTATATAGTTTATACCTGTGTGTCATCTGCTCCTGTACATAGTATATATCTGTGTGTCATCTCCTCCTGTATATAGTATATACGTGTGTCATCTCCCCTGTATATAGTATTTACCTGTGTGTCATCTCCTCCTGTAAATAGTATATACCTGTGTGTCATCTCCTCTTGTATATAGTATATATCTGTGTGTCATCTCCCCTGTATATAGTATATACCAGTGTGTCATCTCCTCCTGTATATAGCATATGCCTGTGTGTAATCTCCTCTGTATATAGTATATACATGTGTGTCATCTCCTCCTGTATATAGTATATACCTGTATGTCATCTCCTCCTGTATATAGTATATACCTGTGTCATCTCCCCTGTATATAGTATATATGTGTGTGTCATCTCCCCTGTATATAGCATATACCTGTGTGTGATCTCCTCCTGTATATAGTATATATCTGTGTGTCATCTCCTCCTGTATATAGTATTTACCTGTATGTCATCTCCTCCTGTATATAGTTTATACCTGTGTCATCTGCTCCGGTAAATATAGTGTATATACCTGTGTGTCACCTCCCCTGTATATAGTATGTACCTGTATGTCATCTCCTCCTGTATTAGACCTCATTCACAAGTTACTTGCTCAGTATTTTTACCTCAGTATTTGTAAGCTAAATTGGCAGCCTGATAAATCCCCAGCCAACAGGGATCCCTCCCCCTGGCAGTATATATTAGCTCACACATACACATAATAGATAGGTCATGTGACTGACAGCTGCCGTATTTCCTATATGGTACAGTTGTTGCTCTTGTAGTTTGTCTGCTTTTTATTTTTGAAGGATAATACCAGACTTGTGTGTGTTTTAGGGCGGGTTTCATGTGTCAAGTTGTGTGTGTTGAGTTGCGTGTGGCGACATGCATGTAGCGACTTTTGCAAGATGAGTTTTGTGTGGCGACATGCGTGTAGCAACTTTTTGTGTGTCGAGTTGCATGTGACAGGTTAGTATAGCAAGTTGTGTGCAGCAAGTTTTGCGCATGGCGAGTTTTGTGCGTGGCGAGTTTTATGTGTGGTGCGTTTTGAGTATGTGCAAGTTCTGTGTGAGGCAACTTTTGCATGTGTTGCAACTTTTGTGCATGTGGCAAATTTTCCGATTGTGCAAGTTTTGTGTGTGGCGAGTTTTCCATGAGGTGAGTTTTGCACGTGTGGCGAGTTTTGCTTGAGCCTAGTTTTGCATGTGGCGAGTTTTGCGCGTGGCGAGTTTTGAGCGGCGACTTTTGTGTTTCGACTTTTATGTGGCGAGGCTGGTGTATGTGTGGTGAAATGTGTGCTGAGGGTGATATATGTGTTCAAGAACGTGGTAGTGTGTGGCACATTTTGTGTGAGTATCCCATGTCGGGGCCCCACCTTAGCAACTGTACGGTATATACTCTTTGGCGCCATCGCTCTCACTCTTTAAGTCCCCCTTGTTCATATCTGGCAGCTGTCAATTTGCCTCCAACACTTTTCCTTTCACTTTTTCCCCATTAAGTAGATGGGGGCAAAATTGTTTGGTGAATTGGAACGCGCGGAGTTAAAATTTCGCCTCACAACATAGCCTATGACACTCTCGGGGTCCAGACGTGTGACTGTGCAAAATTTTGTGGCTGTAGCTGTGACGGTGCAGATGCCAATCCCGGACATACACACATACACACACACATTCAGCTTTATACTGTACTAGCTGTACTACCCGGCTTCGCCCGGGTTAATGACTGCTGTTAGCAAAATAGAATGTGTTAACAAAAATTTATTCTGCACACAAAAACCACAAAACAAATAGATAGAAATGTAATTATTAAAAGGCAAAAACTAAGCTAATAGAAGCATTTCTTAACATATATTAGCTTTGTTATACTGAGAATGTCTTTGTTGCCTATATTAACCAATCAGAGCTCAGAGTAATTAACTGTAGCAAAATAGAAGCTGAGCTGTGATTGGTTGCTATTGGCAGCCTGATAAATCCCCAGCCAACAGGAAGCCCTCCCCCCTGGCAGTATATATTAGCTCACACATACACATAATAGACAGGTCATGTGACTGACAGCTGCCGTATTTCCTATATGGTACAATTGTTGCTCTTGTAGTTTGTCTGCTTGTTAATCAGATTTTTATTTTTGAAGGATAATACCAGACTTCTGTGTGTTTTAGGGCGAGTTTCATGTGTCAAGTTGTGTGTGTTGAGTTGCGTGTGGCGACATGCGTGTAGCGACTTTTGTGAGATGAGTTTTGTGTGGTGACATGCGAGTAGCAACTTTTTGTGTGTCGAGTTGCATGTGACAGGTCAGTGTAGCAAGTTGTGTGCAGCAAGATTTGTGCATGGCGAGTTTTGCGTGTAGCGAGTTTTATGTGTGGTGCGTTTTGAGTATGTGCAAGTTTTGTGTGAGGCAACTTTTGCATGTGGTGCAACTTTTGTACATGTGGCAATTTTTCTGTGTGTGCAAGTTTTGCATGAGGTGAGTTTTCCATGAGGTGAGTTTTGCACGTGTGGTGAGTTTTGCGTGAGCCTAGTTTTGCATATGGCGAGTTTTGCATGTAGCGAGTTTTGCGCGTGGCGAGTTTTGAGTGGTGACTTTTGTGTTTCGACTTTTATGTGGTGAGGTTGGTGTGTAACATAGTAACATAGTAACATAGTAACATAGTAACATAGTTAGTAAGGCCGAAAAAAGACATTTGTCCATCCAGTTCAGCCTATATTCCATCATAATAAATCCCCAGATCTACGTCCTTCTACAGAACCTAATAATTGTATGATACAATATTGTTCTGCTCCAGGAAGACATCCAGGCCTCTCTTGAACCCCTCGACTGAGTTCGCCATCACCACCTCCTCAGGCAAGCAATTCCAGATTCTCACTGCCCTAACAGTAAAGAATCCTCTTCTATGTTGGTGGAAAAACCTTCTCTCCTCCAGACGCAAAGAATGCCCCCTTGTGCCCGTCACCTTCCTTGGTATAAACAGATCCTCAGCGAGATATTTGTATTGTCCCCTTATATACTTATACATGGTTATTAGATCGCCCCTCAGTCGTCTTTTTTCTAGACTAAATAATCCTAATTTCGCTAATCTATCTGGGTATTGTAGTTCTCCCATCCCCTTTATTAATTTTGTTGCCCTCCTTTGTACTCTCTCTAGTTCCATTATATCCTTCCTGAGCACCGGTGCCCAAAACTGGACACAGTACTCCATGTGCGGTCTAACTAGGGATTGGTACAGAGGCAGTATAATGCTCTCATCATGTGTATCCAGACCTCTTTTAATGCACCCCATGATCCTGTTTGCCTTGGCAGCTGCTGCCTGGCACTGGCTGCTCCAGGTAAGTTTATCATTAACTAGGATCCCCAAGTCCTTCTCCATGTGAGATTTACCCAGTGGTTTCCCGTTCAGTGTGTAATGGTGATATTGATTCCTTCTTCCCATGTGTATAACCTTACATTTATCATTGTTAAACCTCATCTGCCACCTTTCAGCCCAAGTTTCCAACTTATCCAGATCCATCTGTAGCAGAATACTATCTTCTCTTGTATTAACTGCTTTACATAGTTTTGTATCATCTGCAAATATCAATATTTTACTGTGTAAACCTTCTACCAGATCATTAATGAATATGTTGAAGAGAACAGGTCCCAATACCGACCCCTGCGGTACCCCACTGGTCACAGCGACCCAGTTAGAGACTATACCATTTATAACCACCCTCTGCTTTCTATCACTAAGCCAGTTACTAACCCATTTACACACATTTTCCCCCAGACCAAGCATTCTCATTTTGTGTACCAACCTCTTGTGCGGTACGGTATCAAACGCTTTGGAAAAATCGAGATATACCACGTCCAATGACTCACCGTGGTCCAGCCTATAGCTTACCTCTTCATAAAAACTGATTAGATTGGTTTGACAGGAGCGATTTCTCATAAACCCATGCTGATATGGAGTTAAACAGTTATTCTCATTGAGATAATCCAGAATAACATCCTTCAGAAACCCTTCAAATATTTTACCAACAGTAGAGGTTAGACTTACTGGCCTATAATTTCCAGGTTCACTTTTAGAGCCCTTTTTGAATATTGGCACCACATTTGCTATGCGCCAGTCCTGCGGAACAGACCCCGTCGCTATAGAGTCCCTAAAAATAAGAAATAATGGTTTATCTATTACATTACTTAGTTCTCTTAGTACTCGTGGGTGTATGCCATCCGGACCCGGAGATTTATCTATTTTAATCTTATTTAGCCGGTTTCGCACCTCTTCTTGGGTTAGATTGGTGACCCTTAATATAGGGTTTTCATTGTTTCTTGGGATTTCACCTAGCATTTCATTTTCCACCGTGAATACCGTGGAGAAGAAGGTGTTTAATATGTTAGCCTTTTCCTCGTCATCTACAACCATTCTTTCCTCACTATTTTTTAAGGGGCCTACATTTTCAGTTTTTATTCTTTTACTATTGATATAGTTGAAGAACAGTTTGGGATTAGTTTTACTCTCCTTAGCAATGTGCTTCTCTGTTTCCTTTTTGGCAGCTTTAATTAGTTTTTTAGATAAAGTATTTTTCTCCCTATAGTTTTTTAGAGCTTCAATGGTGCCATCCTGCTTTAGTAGTGCAAATGCTTTCTTTTTACTGTTAATTGCCTGTCTTACTTCTTTGTTTAGCCACATTGGGTTTTTCCTATTTCTAGTCCTTTTATTCCCACAAGGTATAAACCGCTTACAGTGCCTATTTAGGATGTTCTTAAACATTTCCCATTTATTATCTGTATTCTTATTTCTGAGGATATTGTCCCAGTCTACCAGATTAAGGGCATCTCTAAGCTGGTCAAACTTTGCCTTCCTAAAGTTCAGTGTTTTTGTGACTCCCTGACAAGTCCCCCTAGTGAAAGACAGGTGAAACTGTACAATATTGTGGTCACTATTTCCTAGATGCCCGACCACCTGCAGATTTGTTATTCTGTCAGGTCTATTAGATAGTATTAGGTCTAAAAGTGCTGCTCCTCTGGTTGGATTCTGCACCAATTGTGAAAGATAATTTTTCTTGGTTATTAGCAGAAACCTGTTGCCTTTATGGGTTTCACAGGTTTCTGTTTCCCAGTTAATATCCGGGTAGTTAAAGTCCCCCATAACCAGGACCTCATTATGGGTTGCAGCTTCATCCATCTGCTTTAGAAGTAGACTTTCCATGATTTCTGTTATATTTGGGGGTTTGTAACAGACCCCAATGAGAATTTTGTTACCATTTTTCCCTCCATGAATTTCGACCCATATGGACTCGACATCCTCATTCCCTTCACTAATATCCTCCCTTAAAGTGGACTTTAGACAAGACTTTACATAGAGACAAACCCCTCCTCCTCTTCGATTTTTACGATCCTTTCTAAACAGACTGTAACCCTGTAAGTTAACTGCCCAGTCATAGCTTTCATCTAACCATGTCTCGGTTATTCCCACTATGTCAAAGTTACCTGTAGATATTTCTGCTTCTAGTTCTTCCATCTTGTTTGTCAGGCTTCTGGCGTTTGCGAGCATGCAGTTTAGAGGATTTTGTTTTGTTCCAATCTCCTCGCTGTGGATTGTTTTAGAAATGTTCTTACCTCCCTTCTGAGTATGTTTTCCTGGGTCTTCTTTGTTCGAGTCTAATGTTTTTCTTCCCGTCCCCTCTTCTTCTAGTTTAACGCCCTCCTGATGAGTGTAGCGAGTCTTCTGGCGAATGTGTGTTTCCCAGGTTTGTTGAGGTGTAGTCCGTCTCTGGCGAGGAGTCCATCGTACAAGTAATTCACACCGTGGTCCAGGAATCCGAATCCTTGTTGTCTGCACCATCGTCTTAGCCAGTTGTTCGCCTCAAGGATCCTGTTCCATCTCCTGGTGCCATGCCCGTCTACTGGAAGGATAGAAGAAAAAACTACCTGTGCATCCAGCTCCTTTACTTTCTTCCCCAACTCTTCAAAGTCCTTGCAGATTGTCGGTAGGTCCTTCCTTGCCGTGTCATTGGTGCCAACATGTATCAGAAGAAATGGATGGACGTCCTTGGAGCTGAAGAGCTTTGGTATCCTATCAGTCACATCCTTGATCATCGCACCTGGAAGGCAGCATACTTCTCTTGCGGTTATGTCCGGTCTGCAGATGGCTGCTTCTGTGCCTCTCAGTAGTGAGTCTCCCACCACCACCACTCTTCGTTGCTTCTTGGCTGTACTTTTTGCTGTCACTTGTTGCTGTGTACCCTTTTCTTTTTTGCTTTCTGGTATTGCTTCGTCCTTAGGTGTGCCATCTTCATCCTCTACAAAGATTTGATATCGGTTCTTCAGTTGTGTGGTTGGTGATTTCTCCATGGTCTTCTTGCTTCTTCTTTTGGTCACATGCTTCCACTCATCTGCTTTTGGAGGTTCTCTGACACTTTTTTCACCTTCTGTGTGTGTGGTGAAATGTGTGCAGAGGGTGGTATATGTGTTCAAGCACGTGGTAGTGTGTGGCACATTTTGTGTGTGTGTTCATATCCCCGTGTGTGGTGAGTATCCCATGTCGGGGCCCCACCTTAGCAACTGTACGGTATATACTCTTTGGCGCCATCGCTCTCATTCTTTAAGTCCCCATTGTTCACATCTTGCAGCTGTCAATTTTCCTCCAACACTTTTCCCTTCACTTTTTCCCCATTATGTAGATAGGGGCAAAATTGTTTGGTGAATTGGAAGGCGCGGGGTTAAAATTTCACCTCACAACATAGCCTATGACGCTCTCGGGGTCCAGACGTGTGACTGTGCAAAATTTTGTGACTGTAGCTGCGACGGTGCAGATGCCAATCCCGGACATACACACATACATACATACACACATTTAGCTTTATATATTAGATATACCTGTATGAAATCTCCTGTATATAGTATATACCTGTGTGTCATCTCACCTATATATAGTATATATCTGTGTGTCATCTCCTCCTGTATATAGTATATACCTGTATGTCATCTCCTCCTATACATAGCATATACCTGTATGTCATCTCCTCCTGTATATACTATATACCTGTAGGTAATCTGTTCCTGTATATAGTATATACCTGTGTGTCATCTCCTCCTGTATATAGTATATACCTGTATGTCATCTCCTCCTGTATGTAGTATGTACCTGTATGTCATCTCCTCCTCTTTACAGTATATACCTGTGTGTCATCTCTCCTGTATATAGTATATATCTGTGTGTCATCTCCTCCTGTATATAGTATATACCTGTGTGTCATCTCCCCTGTAAATAGTATATACCTGTGTGTCATCTCCTCCTGTATATAGTATATACCTGTATGTCATCTCCTCCTGTATATACTTTATACCTGTGTGTCATCTCTCCTGTATATAGTATATGCCTGTGTGTCATCTCTCCTGTATATAGTATATATATGTGTGTCATCTCCTCCTGTATATAGTATATACCTGTGTGTCATCTCCTCCCGTATATAGTATATACCTGTATGTCATCTCCTCCTGTATATAGTATATATCTGTATGTCATCTCCTCCTGTATTAGACCTCGTTCACATGTTATTTGGTGAGTATTTTTACCTCAGTATTTGTAAGCTAAATTGGCAGCCTGATAAATCCCCAGCCTACAGGAAGCCCACCCCCTGGCAGTATATATTAGCTCACACATACACATAATAGACTGGTCATGTGACTGACAGCTGCCGGTTTCCTATATGGTACATTTGTTGCTCTTGTAGTTTGTCTGCTTATTAATCAGATTTTTATTTTTGAAGGATAATACCAGACTTGTGTGTGTTTTAGGGCGAGTTTCGTGTGTCAAGTTGTGTGTGTTGAGTTGCGTGTGGCAACATGCATGTAGCGACTTTTGTGAGATGAGTTTTGTGTGGCGACATGCGTGTAGCAACTTTTTGTGTGTCGAGTTGCATGTGACAGGTTAGTGTAGCAAGTTGTGTGCAGCAAGTTTTGCGCATGGCGAGTTTTGCGCGTGGCAAGTTTTATGTGTGGTGCCTTTTGAGTATGTGCAAGTTTTGTGTGAGGCAACTTTTGCATGTGTTGCAACTTTTGTGCATGTGGCAATTTTTCCGCGTGTGCAAGTTTTGCGTGTGGCGAGTTTTCCATGTGGCGAGTTTTGCACGTGTGGCGAGTTTTGCATGTGGAGAGTTTTGCGCGTGGCGAGTTTTGAGCGGCGACTTTTGTGTTTCGACTTTGATGTGGCGAGGTTGGTGTATGTGTGGGAAAATGTGCGCTGACGGTGGTATATGTGTTCGAGCACGTGGTAGTGTGTGGCGCATTTTGTGTGTGTGTTCATATCCTCGTGGTGGTGTGGTGATTATCCCATGTTGGGGCCCCACCTTAGCAACTGTACAGTATATACTCTTTGGCGCCATCGCTCTCATTCTTTAAGTCCCCCTTGTTCACATCTGGCAGCTGTTAATTTGCCTCCAACACTTTTCCTTTCATTTTTTCCCCATTATGTAGATAGGGGCAAAATTGTTTGGTGAATTGGAAAGCGCGGGGTTAAAATTTCACCTCACAACATAGCTTTGACGCTCTCGGAGTCCAGACGTGTGACTGTGCAAAATTTTGTGCCTGTAGCTGCGACGCCTCCAACACTTTTCCTTTCACTTTTTCCCCATTATGTAGATAGGGGCAAAATTGTTTGGTGAATTGGAAAGCGCGGGGTTAAAATTTCACCTCACAACATAGCCTATGACGCTCTCGGGGTCCAGATGTGTGACTGTGCAAAATTTTGTGGCTGTAGCTGCGATGGTTCAGATGCCAATCCCGGACATACACACATACATACATACATACACACATACACACATTCAGCTTTATATATTAGATTTCATGATATGCTGCTGTCATACAGTAAAAGACGCTTTTTATTGCAAAAACTAGTTGTTGCATCACCATGTTTTGAGAGCTATAATTTTTCCATATTTCAGCCTGTAGAGTCATGTGAGGTCTTGTTTCTTGGGGGACAAGTTTACGTTTTTATTGGTACCATTTTCAGACACATTTTTAATCACTTTCTAGGCAGAAGAACAAAAACCAGCAATTCAGGATTTTTTTTATGTCGTTCCGAGTGTGGTAAAATTGATAAGGCAGTTTTATTCTTTGGGTCAGTACGATTACAGTGATACTACATTTATATAGTTTTTTTATGTTTTGGTGCTTTTACACAATAAAAACTATTTTATAAAAAAAAAAAAATTATTTTTGCATCGCTTTATTCTGAGAGCTATAACTTTTTATTTTTCGACTGATGGAGCTGTATGATGTTTTGTTTTTTTTATGGGACAAGATGACGTTTTCATCGGTACCATGTTTACTTATATTTGTTATTGTGATCGCATTTTATTCCACTTTTTGTTCGGCGGTATGATGCTAAAGCATTGTTTTTTACTTTGTTTTTTATTTATTTTTTATGGTGTTCACTAAAAGGGTTATCTAGTGGGATAGTTTTATATGTCGGATCGTTCCGGATGCAGTGATATCAAATGTGTGTGCATTTATTGTTCATATATTTTTTGTCCTCTCCCTCCTTTTACCTGCCTTTTATTTACATTTGCAACCTGCACATGTGTTTAATGATCCTATGTGTGTCATTTTGGTACATGTGAGGAGAAGTAGGAGATAGACTTTCTGATAGACTGCGCTACTGTGAAAAATGAGTAGTTTCATATCTGCTAATACTTTAGGTAGTTTTATTGACGCGTTTCAGGTTTTACCAAACCCGTCCTCAAAACTGAAATTCATATGTATATGTGTGAGCAATGTATGTGTCATATGTATATGTGAGTGTATATAGTGTGAGTAAAGGTAAAGTATCAGACTCTGTCCGTACAATCATGTCTGACACTTGGATACTGTGCTTCCGGACCCAGCAAATAATTATAATATACAGTGCGCCGCCAGCCTTTTAATAAATGCTGTGCCCCCTCCCCAGAAATTACTAGTTTCTCCAAATTCAACACCAAAGGACACATTTCCTGACTTGTGCAGTCTCAGAATTACTCATCCTTTTTATGACAAGTTTAACGTGACGTGGTAAATACCCAGATCATTCATGACAATGGTCTCATATTCACTAATGTTCTTGGGTTTGCGTCCTGCAATTGTCTTCTTCAAATCAAATATCTTCTGTAAGATTCCAGTTAGGGAATGAACACTGCAGAATCTTCCAGGACTTTTTCTGCAACCAAGCCTTAGTACTGCTACTGGTACTACTTTCACCCAACAAGCTACTGTATGAGTAAAGTAAAAACTGTAACCAACTGTACTATGCCCCCCACTAACTAAACTGAAATATGCACTTTTTCCTCAGCAATTAATTATAATACACACTTCATTTTAATTTACACTGTGTCCTGCCACCCTTTCGATTGTACAGGCATTACTGGAATGCTGGAATGTTCTAGTATTGCAGAGTATAATATAAGGCAGCCAGACAGGTGAAGGTGGATGGGAGGAGATATCCTATAGTGTACAGTACAGAGCAAACGTTTGGACACACCTTCTCATTTCAAGATTTTTCGGTATTTTCATGACTATGAAAATTGCAAATTCACACTGAAGGCATCAAAACTATGAATTAACACATGTGGAATTATATACTTAACAAAAAAAAGTGTGAAACAACTGAAAATATGTCTTATATTCTAAGTTCTTCAAAGTAGCCACCTTTTGCTTTGATGACTGCTTTGGACACTCTTGGCATTCTCTTGATGAGCTTCAAGAGGTAGTCACCGGGAATGGTCTTCCAACAATCTTGAAGGAGTTCCCAGAGATGCTTAGCACTTGTTGGCCCTTTTGCCTTCACTCTGCGGTCCAGCTCACCCCAAACCCTCTCGGTTCGGTTCAAAGTGTGCAAAGCAGTCATCAAAGCAAAAGGTGGCTACTTTGAAGAACCTAGAATATAAGACATATTTTCAGTTGTTTCACACTTTTTTGTTAAGTATATAATTCCACATGTGTTAATTCATATTTTGATGCCTTCAGTGTGAATTTACGATTTTCATAGTCATGAAAATTCATAAAAATCTTTAAATGAGAAGGTGTGTCCAAACTTTTGCTCTGTACTGTATACTGTCTCCAGTCAGCCTCCCCCACATAAGTAGACAGACCAATGGCATTGATACTGAAAGTAGAAGCCGTGGCAGTGCTGAGAGAAGACAATTTAGCCTCCTGTGTTCTAAGAGGTAACGTTTCTCCTTGTGGAGAGTAACAAGCCAAGCTTTGCATGTCATAGTGAGGAGACTTATAAGCCATGCACGCTCCTCTGGGAAATTAAACATGCAAATTGTCTCTTCAGAGAGGAAGATAGCTCTAACTCTACTGTTACCTGTGTGAAACTCTAGTTAGTGCTGTTGTTGGTGTGGGTTGTGGCATGGACAGATGCCAGGGGTAGCAAAACCACCACTAGTCTGAGAGCACTGTTTTTTTCTGTGAATTGGCTGTGATTTTAATCTAATTTGATGTTGAACTGAAGTAGTTACCTGCTGGTCATTGATCTATTGTGGCTAAGCAAACATTTCCAAAACTGAACATGAGATTCTTAGTTTGACATTTGGATGCGCTGTCCATGTCTTTCTCTATGGCTATGGAACATTGTAAGGTCTGTGCCCCCCTTTTTTGTTCCACTTGGATCAGCACTCCTCCCATTTGGCCAGGGTGTTTTGAATTAGCAGGAGACTGCAAGAGAGGTTCCGCCTATTTTTTCTCTCAGTTCACAGTCTGAAAAACATGCGAAAAGTGAGGGTTTTTTTTAGCTTCCATCACTTGGTGTTGTTGATGCTTGGTGGCCAATGTTGCTATGTTTGTGGGGTGCTGTGGCCTGGCGTCATGGGGGCTCGGCATTGCAGCATGGTTGGTCTGGGAACAAGGTTGTTCTCCCAGTTGATGCACTGTCGCTGCAATGGTGGTTGCTGCACGGAACAGCGATTTAAAGTCAAGAACCCACTGAGAAGTTCTCTGTGACGTTGCAGTGGTCTTCATACAGTATGATCAGAATGTTATGAATTTAGTACATGTTTGCTTAGCCACAATAGATTGATAAGTTTTTGATGTGCGATTCATGTTTTATTTACCGCTATGGTTTATATCACCTATTATACTATCCCTTTGGGTACTGTCACACAGTGGCACTTTGATCGCTATGACGGTACAATCCGTGACGTTCCAGCGATATCCATACGATATCGCTGTGTCTGACACGCAGCAGCGATCAGGGACCCTGCTGAGAATCGTACGTCGTAGCAGATCGTTTGGAACTTTCTTTCGTCGCTGGATCTCCCGCTGTCATCGCTGGATCGTTGTGTGTGACAGCGATCCAGCGATGCGTTCGCTTGTAACCAGGGTAAACATCGGGTTACTAAGCGCAGGGCCGCGCTTAGTAACCCGATGTTTACCGTGGTTACCAGCGTAAAAGTAAAAAAAAACAAACCATACATACTCACATTCCGGTGTCCTTCAGGTCCCTTGCCGTCTGCTTCCCGCTCTGACTGACTGCCGGCCGGAGCAGAGCACAGCGGTGACGTCACCGCTGTGATCTGCTTTCACTTTACGGCAGCACTCAGTCAGAGCGGAAGCAGACGGCAAGGGACCTGAAGGACACCGGAATGTGAGTATGTACGTTTTTTTTTTTTTACTTTTACGCTGGTAACCAGGGTAAACATCGGGTTACTAAGCGCGGCCCTGCGCTTAGTAACCCGATGTTTACCCTGGTTACCCTGGGCCTTCGGCATCGTTGGTCGCTGGAGAGCGTGTGACAGCTCCCCAGCGACCACACAACGACTTTCCAACGATCACGGCCAGGTCGTATCGCTGGTCGTGATCGTTGGAAAGTTGCACTGTGTGACAGTACCCTTCAGGGCCGGACTGGGACTAAAATTCAGCCCTGGCATTTGAAGTTACACAGGCCCACTTGTCACATGGTGACTGTATAATATCTTTGTACACTTGTAGGCAGGGCCGGTTTTAGGCAAAGTGGGGCCCTAGGCAAAGTTTAAAATGGGTCCCCAAATGCTAACATATTGCACATCACACAGAAGCCTTTCTGTTGTATTTACGTGCGCTGAGTTCAGGCCGCTAAACGAGTTTGATCGACAATACTGAAGTTGTTCAACGCTTGTTTCCCGGCCTCTTTCCACCAGCTGAGGAATAATGATGAGACAGAACGATCACTAATAGATCACCATACAGTATCATGTTTTCAGCAGCACATCTACAGTTTACACTGGCAATGTGCTGCTGACAACAAGGCTTTTTGTTCCAGCAAAAACAATCCGAATATGCAGCATTTTACTTGTTTAGTAAAATACACCCCATAGTCCTCCATATATTATAATGTGCTCCACAGTCCTCCATATAGTATAATACACTCCCTATAGTCCTCCATATATTAAAATACACTGCTCAGTCCTCCACATAGTATAATACACTCCTCATAGTCCTCCATATAGCATAATACAATCCTCATAGTCCTCCATATAGCATAATACAATCCTCATAGTGCTCCATATAGTATAATGCACCGCCACAGTCATCCATGTAGTACAATTCACTTCCCATAGTATAATGCACCCCATAGTTCTTCATATAGTATAACGTATTCCCCATAGTCCTCGATACAGTATAATGCAGCCCACATATAGTATAATGCAGCCACCCCAGAGTATAATGCAGCCACCCCAGAGTATAATGCAGCCACCCCAGAGTATAATGCAGCCACCCCACAGAGTATAATGCAGCCACCCCAGAGTATGTAACCCCATAGAATATAATACAGCCCACCTCCCCATAATATATAATGTAGCCCCCCATAGAATATAATGCAGCCCCCCATAGTATATAACGCAGCCTCCCCCATAGAATATAATATACCCCCACAATAGTATATAACACAGCCACATAGTACATAACATGGCCTCCCCCATAGAATATAATATACTCCCCATAGTATATAGCAAAGCCCGCATATTATATAGCACAAACCGCATAGTATACAGCACAGCCTGCATACTATAGCACAGCTCGCGTAGTAGATAACACAGCCCACACAGCAGTATTCAGCACAGACCACACAGTAGTATACAGCACAGACCACATAGTAGTATACAGCACAGCCCACGTAGAAGTATACAGCACAGTCCACACAGTAGTATACAGCACAGCCCACAGAGTAATATATACAGCACAGCCCACAAAGTAATATATACAGCACAGCCCACAAAGTAATATATACAGCACAGCCCACAGAGAACTATATACAGCACAGCCCACAGAGAACTATATACAGCACAGCCCACAGAGAACTATATAAAGCACAGCCCAGAGTACTATATACAGCACAGCCCAGAGTACTATATAAAGCACAGCCCAGAGAGTACTATATACAGCACAGCCCAGAGAGTACTATATACAGCACAGCCCAGAGAGTACTATATACAGCACAGCCCACAGAGTACTATATACAGCACAGCCCACAGAGTACTATACACAGCACAGCCCACAGAGTACTATATACAGCACAGCCCACAGAGTACTATATACAGCACAGCCCACAGAGTACTATATACAGCACAGCCCACAGAGTACTATATACAGCACAGCCCACAGAGAACTATATACAGCACACAGTAGTATACAGCACAGAGCACAGCCCACAGAGAACTATATACAGCCCACAGTAGTATACAGCACAGAGCACAGCCCACAGAGAACTATATACAGCACAGAGCACAGCCCACAGAGAACTATATACAGCCCACAGTAGCATACAGCACAGAGCACAGCCCACAGATAACTATATACAGCCCACAGTAGTATACAGCACAGAGCACAGCCCACAGAGAACTATATACAGCACAGAGCACAGCCCACAGAGAACTATATACAGCCCACAGTAGCATACAGCACAGAGCACAGCCCACAGATAACTATATACAGCCCACAGTAGTATACAGCACAGAGCACAGCCCACAGAGAGCTATATACAGCCCACAGTAGTATACAGCACAGAGCACAGCCCACAGAGAACTATATACAGCCCACAGCAGTATACAGCACAGAGCACAGCCCACAGAGAACTATATACAGCCCACAGCAGTATACAGCACAGAGCACAGCCCACAGAGAACTATATATAGCACAGAGCACACAGTAGTATACAGCACAGAGCACAGCCCACAGAGAGCTATATACAGCCCACAGCAGTATACAGCACAGAGCACAGCCCACAGAGAACTATATACAGCCCACAGCAGTATACAGCACAGAGCACAGCCCACAGAGAACTATATATAGCACAGAGCACACAGTAGTATACAGCACAGAGCACAGCCCACAGAGAGCTATATACAGCCCACAGCAGTATACAGCACAGAGCACAGCCCACAGAGAACTATATACAGCCCACAGTAGTATACAGCACAGAGCACAGCCCACAGAGAGCTATATACAGCCCACAGTAGTATACAGCACAGAGCACAGCCCACAGAGAACTATATACAGCCCACAGCAGTATACAGCACAGAGCACAGCCACAGAGAACTATATACAGCCCACAGCAGTATACAGCACAGAGCACAGCCCACAGAGAACTATACACAGCCCACAGCAGTATACAGCACAGAGCACAGCCCACAGAGAACTATATACAGCCCACAGCAGTATACAGCACAGAGCACAGCCCACAGAGAACTATATACAGCCCACAGTAGTATACAGCACAGAGCACAGCCCACAGAGAACTATATACAGCCCACAGCAGTATACAGCACAGAGCACAGCCCACAGAGAACTATATACAGCCCACAGCAGTATACAGCACAGAGCACAGCCACAGAGAACTATATACAGCCCACAGCAGTATACAGCACAGAGCACAGCCCACAGAGAACTATATACAGCCCACAGCAGTATACAGCACAGAGCACAGCCCACAGAGAACTATATACAGCCCACAGCAGTATACAGCACAGAGCACAGCCCACAGAGAACTACATACAGCCCACAGCAGTATACAGCACAGAGCACAGCCCACAGAGAACTATATACAGCCCACAGTAGTATACAGCACAGAGCACAGCCCACAGAGAACTATATACAGCCCACAGCAGTATACAGCACAGAGCACAGCCCACAGAGAACTATATACAGCCCACATCTCTTCTCTTCCTCCCCTCACCTCCTCCGAGAATGGCCCCACAGTCCAGAAAAAAAAAAAAACTCTCCTCACCTCTCCTCGTGCCCAGCGTTGCTTCCTGGTTCCTGCTCCTGTCTCAGCAGCTGCAGTCTGCCCGGGACACAGCAGGTGTGCGATGATATGACATCATCGCGCACCCGCAGTGTCAGAGGCAGAGCGGGGAATGATGGGAGAGGAGCGTCTGTAGACGCTCTCTCCTCCATCATTGCATTCAACTGTACCGGCGTCTATACGCCGGTATAGTTGAATGCGACGGCGGGGGCGGCGGATTGAGCGGCCCACCACTGGCACCGGCCCTTCTGGCATTTGCCAGAAGTGCCCTATGGCCAGTCCGGCCCTGGTACCCTTAGAGACTGACCCCTGGACAGCCCAATCATGAGAACAGGGGTCCTAAAGTCCCCTGGGTGAATGTAAATGTACTAAACGTGAGTGATAACTGCTCTACTCACTGTCTTTAGGAGTGGTAGTCACACATAGTTACTACTGATACTTTGACATAGTGAACTTTGGCTCCCCCTTCCTAGGTATTTCGGGGGTCTGGACTATCAGTGATCATAAATTTATTTTCCATCTTGTAAGTAGATGATAAACATAGGACAACCATTTAGAAAGCTGATGAATCACATCCTGAGGAGAGTTCCAGGGCTTTAAGAAATCGCATCACTTTCAGGTAATTGTTCTCTTATCTTGGCAATATGTCAGCTCTTTTTGTCCTACTGTGTTTGGCCCTGGCTTGTTTCTTGTATTTGCAGCGCCCCAGAGTCCTGGTCGTTGCAGTACGGATGCTCCGCCGCTAAGGGGGGCTATGGTACGTCTGATGGCACTGAAGGAGTTCACCTGACCAGGTATCACAGACACCAATACACTTCACAGTCTGGCCTCCAGGGGGAGCTAAGGGTGCTATGTATTAGGCCACTCCTCACAATCTGGTAAAACTGGGGGTTAGGTAGGAAGTTAGTCAGAAAGCTGACTGGGTTGGAACCAGGCAACATCCTGTGGCAGAGGGTGTTGCAGGGGAAGATTCAGGGGGGTCCCTGTCAGGGGTGGGATCCTGACAGAGGCCTAGCGAACAGAAAGAACGTTACGGGACCGCGCCTGCACTTCATCGCGGCGGTACCCCAAGAAAGGACAAGAAGCGAGGTTTATTGTGCTGAGTGAGAAACGAGATCAACGCAACAAGGAGAAACACCAGTAGGAGTCGTGCTGTAAGACGAGGCAACATCCTACTGAGGCGCGTAGCCGGTGGCCGGAAACGCCGAGGAAGTATTGAGCTCCAGGCCTTACTTCAAACCTACGGCAGGACAGTCAGTTATAGGCGGGCTGTCTCACTCAAATCACCTAAGAAGACATAGGGGGCAACAGTTGGAGAGGGGCGACACTAGGGTCCCGGAAGAGCTCCGAGCCTACCCGTCATACGGGTGCGTCCTAGCCATATCATCTGGGGGGACGAAGAAGAACATCAAAATCGAGTTGTGAGGGAACTTCAGAAACAGACACAAAAGTTGTGGGGACTATCCCGTAAGCACAGCAGGGGAGGACCACAACACACAAGCGCTAGAAGGTAGGCACAGATTTCCACCTGCAAAGGGAACTCTGGAGGTGCCATCGGACCGGCCGGACTCACGCAGCCCGGTTAACCGTATTCCGGACTGAGGATCCTGAAGCCTTCAGTAAAAAGGTAAAGAGACTGCAACCTGGTGTCCTCGTTATTTACTGCGACCTGCACCGCACCACAACCTCACATCACTCTCCACCTTCATTGGACGCCCCTCAGCAGGGTCACGGGCCGGGTCTAGCCACCGTGACAACCCCAGAACTGAGACAGAGAGGCCCAGTACCGGGTACCCCTCGGCCCTGCGGCAGTGGGGGCGCTCCATATTCTACTTCTGTCTGCTGCCTTCATTCCGATTCCCTCTGTCTTTGATCTTTCATAACAATTCCTGAACTAAGAGTTTGATTACTGATATGATATTGCTAATTATACATGGGTTCCTCACCCGGTTTGCATGACAAAGTTCCTTTCAGCAATCACCTTCCAAAGACTGCATTTTGGATTGCAACCTGAAAATGTACGTGAAGCAAACGCTAAAACCCACTTGTGGGGATCAAGAGTGAAGAAAAAGGTATTTTCTACAGCCCCACCACAGCCACTCCTGGTTTTCCACTGCATGCCATTTTGTCCAGAACATGAGAGAACATTTTCCTTTGAGTTTGCTTTCCAGTATTGAGCGAGATAAAGTAATATGAAACCAAAGGATGGGAAACTTACATGTATCTATGAGAATGTCTAGAAATATACATCCAGACAGGGAAATTCTTAAACCAATTCTTTTTTGGTTGAATAAATCTTTATTTTCATCTCATTTACCTAGTTTTATTTTTCCATATTCTTTTCCCAGTATACTTACAGTACAATAAATGTCAAATTGAAGCCAAGTATGGAAGTTATATAGAATACCAAGAACAATGGTTTCTAGGTATCATGGAAAATTAGGAATAAAGTATCGATAATTACAAATAATTTATTTGTGTAAGTAGAGTCCCAGTGGCAAATGTTAAAATGTTACACCATCAAAAACTACAAACATTATACTGCACCCAAGAAAACATGGGACATGATGTCTCATCTGTATGCATTTATTGGCCAAGTGAATATTCTGACATGTCTGTAGCTGTGGGCTGCACGGTGGCTCAGTGGTTATCACTGTTTCTTTTCAGTGCTGGGATCCTGGGTTCAAATCCTACCAAGGACAACATCTGCAAGGAGTTTGTATGTTCAACCTTGTTTGGGTGGGCTTCTTCGCACAAGCCAAAGACATACTGATACTGTATTTAAAGCGCTGGGGAATATGTCAGTGCTATATATCGAGTGCATAGTAAAAATGGCTCGAAGTGTACACTGGTAGCAGTTTAGCTACACAATCATAACTGATACATGGGCCCCAATAATAGGTGTTTTGGCTATAGCACTGTAAAGCCATAACACTGACATATATAATTGTAAGGCTAGGGTCACTTGACCATTCATCTGAGAAAATCGGTCCAGTTATGCTAATCTCAGAGGGTGATCTGATTTTCTTGGATGTGGAGGTTAAATAAAAAAAAACAGCTTCTCCATCCAGTCAGTCCATGAAAATCAGACTGGACACAGATGCAATGACTAGTTAGTATGAAGATCAATTTGTATCACTTTTGCACATATATTTATTGGGTATAAAGGCTCGCTCACCCGATTGTAGACTTTCTCATGCGAGAGAATTGGAATGATTACGCTAATGACACTCAGTTTAAACTCTGATCAGACTTTGAGCTGAATGTCATCGTAGTGTGATCCAATTCTATTGCATGCAAGAGTACTATCCAATAAAACATCGGATAGCACTCGGCCATGTTATATGCTCGTGTGAGTGAGCCCTTATCCAGTGGTTGCTGATTTAATTGCACCCTAATAGTATATTGCAGGACAGTTCTATTATTTAGTACTGTTTCTATTGCCTTGCTGCATATTTTATGACATACATATATTTAAAAACATATGTATATAGAAACCCGATCACAGTAGTTTTAGTCTTTCCTATAATTGTGAAGTTATTACATAGTTTTTGTTCTTGAAGAACTTGGGTTTCACAAGTCTAGCCATAAGAAACAGAAGTAAATATATGAAAAATGATATCACAATAAAAGAATGAAAGGTTTTAAACAAGTTTTTAGCACTCAAAATACAAATCGTTTAGAAAAAAAAAAGCTGAATCCTTGACACCTGTTCATAATATCAGTTCATTATGTATAAAATTCACTCTGGCACCAGAAATGGAGTTATTTCTTCTTTTCTTGTGGCAGATGATATAATATCACTGCTTTTTCTATAAAGTTTAAGAGCACAGGTGAAAAAGTGAGCACTTTTTAATGGAAAGAGAGGGAAAACTATGCCCCTCAGTATACGCTCCCCTGGTATCCTAAGCACACTTGTTAAACATGAAAAATGAATACCGTGTTTACACTAGATATGGGGCTGTATGTTTTCGGCTTTCATATCCATTTTTTATAATTTATGGGTAAGTGTAATGAGCCATGTGGCATAGCTGAATGATGTTAGATTGCTGAGATTTTTTCACATTAAAGCCCAGAAAAGTAGAGACAGCTCCAGTTTCTGGATCATGTTTGAAAAATCACATTTGGGAAAAAAAAGAAGCAAAGCCAAAAACTTAACCTCTTTTGAACAGCAGGCTGCTCAGCCACAAATCCAAGAGAATGTCACGAAAGAGAAATACTCTAGGAAGAATCAACTCATTTGTTTGGTCCATGAGTAATTATTTGGAGGACTAAAGTCAGTGAGTAAGATGTTATTGCCCTGATTCTTAGGGAACATTCACTCAGGGGTGGACTTATCATTGGTGCAGCTTGTGCAGCCACACAAGAGCCCAAGGGCTAAAGGGGCCCATTTCCACCTCTAAAGCATTATGATGAGCTACAAAGGGCCAGTATACTGTTCTTGCACAAGGGCCCTCTACTGTCTGTGTCTGCTCCTGTATTCACATTACGTTTTTGCTCTTCCATTTTGTATTCTGTCTAAATACCCCAAAAATAGGACGCAGATGGAAACTCTTATGTAGTAATAAATTACAATGAGATCAAATTGACTCCATTTGTGTTTTTCCCTTCAGTATTCACCTTTTCAGAAGACAAGAACTTAGTAGTTTCATATCGTCACATGAACCTGTTCCTATTACATCTGCTTCTGTGACCAGGTGCTGCTGAATTCTTTCATTGGACATAGTGATAGTCACTGTGATAGTGGAAGCATCAGGACCAGAGACTCTGGGCAGCGCAGATTTTGTCCAGGCAGAGATGCTAGCATATCTGGGACCAGTAATTAGGGCCAGCTCCAGGGTTTTTTGGGGCGAAAAAGTCTCAGTGGGCCCCTTTAACTCATACCACGCATTATGATGCACAGATATGGTGGAAAATATAAGTATAGTAAAATATAAGATTTCACTTACTTCTCACATTACATGAGTGATATCTATTGTAAATTCCACAACACCATACATATAATATAATGCATCCCATTGTACTCCATATAGTATAATGAATAGCTCATAGTCCTCCATATAGTATAATGCAAAGTCCATAGTCCTCCATATAGTATAATGTACAGCCCATAGTCCTCCATAAGTAATGCACAGCCAATAGTCCTCCATATAATATAAAGCATCTCCCATATTCCTCCATATATAATGCACAGCCCATTGTCCTCTATATTAGTATAATGCACAGCCCATATCCTTCATATAATATAATGCATAGACTGTAGTCCTTCATTTAGTATAGTGAGGGCAGAATGAATATATAATACAAATTTGAATATTACAAATACTTTGATGTGCATATCAAATAAACAAAAATGTGTAATTAAGGTACACCATAAGGAAAATAAAGACAATTATTTCAGCAAGATTTTATGTGTCTATTCACTTGTTGTTTAACCCCTTAACACCACCGATACATCTTTTAACAGTGGCAGTTAAAGGTACTTATGCCTCAGCGCCACTTTTTAATGGCGCTGAGAAATAAGTGTATAGCGCCCCCCAGAGTCGGAATGTCTCTGGGGTATTGGCTACCAGGGTTAGCTGAGACCCCAGGGAACATGATTCGGGTTGGTTTTTACCAACCCAGTGTTGCGATCACCGTTATTAACGGAATAATGGCGACTGCAAAAAAGTCTGATTTCCCATTTAATTTCTCACTCCTCTGATGTGGTCGCAAACCAGAGGAAAGAGAAATGGGGTCCCCTGATTCCCCCTGGTACCTCCGGTGTCCCTACAACCCCCTGTGAAGTCCCCCGTACCGCCGACATCTTCTTCCAGGAAGAAAATGGCGGGCACATGCGCAGTGCGCCCACCGAGATCTGCTGGCCGGAACCCGGCCACAATAGGAAATTTTTCCTATTGTTTCATTTTGATCACTGTGATAGACTCTATCACTGTGATCAAAATAAAAAAATAGTAAATCAAACCGCCCTTTATCACCCCTTTAGTTAGGTAAAAATAATAAAATTTAAAAAAAGTATTTATTTCCATTTTTCCATTAGGGTTACAGTTGGAGTAAAGTTAGGGTTGGGCTAAAATTAGGGTTAGGGAAGAGCTAGGGTTAGGGCTGGGGCTAGGGTTAGGGTTGGGGCTAAAGTTAGGGTTGGGCTAGGATTAGGGCCATAGTTATGGTTGGGATTATGGTTAGGGTTGGGATTAGGGTTAGGTTTGTCGTTAGGGTTGGGATTAGGGTTAGGGGTGTGTTGGGGTTAGGATTGTGGTTACGGTTAGGATTAAGGTTAGGGGTGTGTTGGGGTTAGGATTGGAGTTAGAATTGGGGAGTTTCACTGTTTAGGTACATCAGGTGGTCTCCAAATGCGATATGGTGCCTGCCATTGATTCCAGCCAATTTTGAGTTCAAAAAGTCAAACATCACTCCCTCCCTTCTGAGCCCTGTTATGCACCAAAACAGTGGCTTTCCCTCACATACTGGGTATCGGTGTGCTCAGGAGAAATTGCACAACAAATTTTGTGGTCCATTTTCACCTGATACCTTTGTGAAAATAGAAAAAAAATTGGTTCCAAAGTAATTTTTTTGTGAAAAAAAATAAAATGTTCATTTTTTCCTTTCACATTGCTTTAGTTCTCGTGAAGCACCTGAAGGGTTAATAAACTTCTTGAATGTGGTTTTTCGCACCTTGATGGGTGCAGTTTTTAGATTAGAGTCACTTTGGGTCTTTTCTATTATATTGACCCCCCAAACTCATTTAAAATGTGAGGTGGTCCCTAAAAAAAATGGTTTTGTAAATTTTGTTGGAAAAATTAGAAATCGCTGGTCAACTTTTAACCCTTATAATGTCCTAACAAAAAAAAATTGTTTCCAAAATTGTGCTGATGTAAAGTAGACATGTGGAAAATGTTATTTATTAACTATTTTGTGTGAAACAACTCTCTGATTTAAGTGTTGTGTTATATGAGAGGGTCAATATGTGTCCCCCAGGATGTGCAAAGAAGCATATGGAGGCCGTGGGAGTGCATTGCAGTCACAGGCACAGCTGTGATTGCAATGGAAAATAAAAGTGAGTATTGGTCTTGGACATGCTTTGTGTCCAGGGCAGATATAAGAAAACCTGTTCAGGGCTTTTATTTTTTAAACGTACTACAGGATGGCAGTGGGGTAGTCTGTTTCCTCCCTGGCTCTGGATTTTCCATGTGGCGGACAGCCACATGTTCTTTTGTAAAAACCCCTGCAGCAGAGGGTTAGGTGTGTCAGTTTGGTCTTGCAAGCAGAGCATAACACGGCGGTGCAGTCGCCCACTGGAACGGGTCACGGACTGTCTTTGTTTTCCCGGCTGCGATCCAGAGAATCCGATTTACTTTCTTTTTGTGAGGACTCTGTTCCTTAAAAGAGACTTTACTTTGAACTTTTCCTGAGTCACTGCCTCATCACTGCACAGTGTGGTCACCGCTGCACTACAGTGTACAAAATTTAAAAGTTTGAAAATTGCAAAATTTTCTAAATTTTTGCCAAATTACCATTTTTTCCATAAATAAATGCAAGTTATATCGAAGAAATGTTACTACTAACATGAAGTACAATATGTAATGAAAAAATAATCTCAGAATCAGTGGGATATGTTGAAGCATTCCAGAGCTATAACCTCATAAAGTGACAGTGGTCAGAATTGTAAAAATTAGCTTGGTAATTAAGTACCAAATTGGCTCTGTCACTAAGGGGTTAATTGTTCCTTTGCACTAATGTCAAGGTTTCCATTATTACAAAGTCTTAATACATATGACAGATCAGTTGCGTAATGCATCTTTATGTATGGTATGAATCACATTGACTTCAGGCATCAGTCAGGTTTTCTTTTTTACAAAGAATAGTGCTGCTGGCTATCCATATTGTCAGAAAGCAACAAAAGCCTGCCAGATGCCCTGTCCTATTGTCCTCTTTACATAGTCCAGTAAATCATAAAGTCAAGGTATCTCAGAGCTATAAAGATCATGTTGCATCTTCCTACACAATGCTCATTTGTATGATGTTCTAGTGTTAGTATAGTACTTGCAATTGTTTAATATCTTGAAAATGAAATACTTTTGCACATCTCTTTAAATATGGAGTTAGCAGATCAGTGACAATTCAGCCTGAGTCGTAATCACTGATCAAGACTCTCAGAAGCGGCAGATTAAAAAATAACCAGTACTTCCCACCCACTCTGAAACATGTGAAAATGTTGGCAACCCTATAGCCACAAATATTTAGGAAACTCCATCCACCCTAGACAAGTATAGTTTGTTCATCACTATGCAGACTCTTACGTTTCCAAAAGAAATGTCAAAATGCTTTATTGATCCAGGCCACATCTTTCTTGGTTTGGTTACCCAAACTATTTGATCTGCCCAGCAAACATTTTTTCGGCAAATCCGGGCCATGTCTAAATATGCAAATCACTTGGTTCTGTTAACAATAAGATGCGCCAAGAATGAAGTCTGAACTGTTTGTCTGAACTACTGACTGCAATACCTAAGTCAATGAAAATTACAATAATAAGGCTGAAACCAGGCTGCTACCATATTGAAATTCAGAGTGCAAAGTGAGTTCTCATTGGATATCATGGACAAACTTTAAAAGGGTTGTCCACTGCTAGGACAACCCCTTCTCGATCTGAATGTTTGGCACCGATATAATAAAAATACTTTTACTCATCTCCCGTTCTGGCTTCGTTCCAGTGGTGCCAGCTCCTGCGTTCTCTTGGCTCTCATGTGATTCTTATGTTACATGAGCCCTGCAGCCAATGAGCGCTGAAATCACTGCCCCTGCCTACAGACAAATCGAACATCAAGAGGTAGTCAGACAGCAGCCACAGCTCTGACTTCCTGTTGATGTTCAATATGTCCGAAGGCTGAGACAGTGAAGCGCAAAACTCACATGTCATAACAACCGTGTGAGAGCCATGGGAACATGAGTACTGACATCACAAAATGAGGAAAAAAGGCAAATTGGACATAATTTCACACAAAATTCCCAAAATGGGCTGGACAAAATTCTGTCCACCAAATTCACAAATTCTGGACCACTCTTCATTTGAAAACTGCTCCAGGTCTCTCATATTTGAAGTGTGCCTTCTCCCAACAACAATTTTAAGATCTCTCCAGAGGTTTTCAAGGGGATTTAGATCTGGAATCATTGCTCGCCACTTCAGAATTCTTCATTGCTTTGTTTCCATCCATTTCTGGGTACTTCTTAAAGTGTGTTTGGGGTCATTGTCCTGCTGGAAGACCCTTGACATAGGATGTAAATCCAGCTTTCTGACAGCTTGCAACCCAAAATCCTTTGGTAATCTTCAGATTTCATGATGTCTTGCATACAGTCTAGGTACCCAGTTCAAGAGGCAGTAGAACAAAGACAAAACATCTTTGAGCCTCCACCATATTTGACTGTACTTACTGTGTTCTTTTCCTTGTAGGACTTATACTGTTTTCGGTAAACAGTAGAATGATGTGCTTTACCAAATAGCTCTATCTTGGTGTCATCTCTCCACAAGATGCTTTCCAAGAAGGATTTTGGCTTACTCAAGTACTTTTTGGCAAACTGCAGTGTAGCTTTTTTCATGTCTCTGTGTCAGCAGTGGGGTCCTCCTGGGTCTCCTGCCATAGCGTTTCATTTCATTCAAATGTTGATGGCTAGTTCTTGCTGACGCTGAAGCACCCTGAACCTACAGGATAGCTTGAATTTCGTTGGATCTTGATTGGGGCTGCTTATTCAACATTCGGACTATCCTGTGTTGTAACCTTTCATCAATTTTTCTCTGCTGTCCATGTACATTGATATTAGCTACAATGCCATGGGTTTTAAACTTTTTGATTATGTTGCGCACTATGGACAAAAGAACATCATAATCTCTGGAGATGGACTTGTAATCTTGAGATTGTTTACATTTTTGTACAATTTTGGTTCTCAAATCCTCAGACAGTTCTCTTCTCCTTCTGCTCTCTGTCCTTAGTGTGGCACACACAGAAAAACAATTCAAAGACTGAGTCAACTTCTCTCCTTTTCATATGGTCTCAGATGTGATTTTCATATTGCCCACACCTGTTACTTACCACAGGTGAGTTTGAATGAGCATCACATGCTTGAAACAAAGTTGTTTACCCACAATTTTGTAAATGTGCCAACAATTTTATCTAGCCCTTTTTGGGAGTTTTGTGTGAAATTATGTCCAATTTGCCTTTTTCTCAGTTTTTTGCATTGTTCCAATACACATAAAGGAAATAAACATGTGTATAACAAGACATGTTTAATTGCAATAATTTTGTTGGAGAAATACTTCATTTTCTGGAACAATTTCAAGGGTGCCAACACTTTTGGCCATGACAGTAAATAAAATATATTCTGTATAATGCAGTAAACAAGCTGACAGATAGTACAAAGGGGGAGAGGACTTCATGGGCTTACAATCAATAGGGAAATTGGGAATGAGACTGTAGGTTGGGGGTATAGTTAGGTGACAGCGGAGTTATTGCTGGCTGTAAGTATTTCTGAAAATATGGATTTTCAGGTAGCATAAGACGGTTTCAATTGTAGGGGACAACTGATGTGCTGAGGCACTGAATGTCAGATAATGGTGGATGTTCAGGAAAAATCTTGGAGGCGATTGGGTGAGGAATGATGAAGAAAGAAGGCGAGACAGATGGATGGCTTTGTAAATCACTGTTAGTAGTTTAAACTGGATTAGCTGGGGAATTGTAACCCTGTGAAGGGATAGGCAGAGGGCAGAGGCAGAGGATTAGCTAGTAGAGTGTTGGATTAATCTGGTGGTGGAGATAAAGACAGAATGGTTAAGTGTGAGAGTGTTAAGGTACCTTCACACATAACGATTTCGTTAATGATATCGTTGCAACGTCACGCTTTTTTTGTGACGTAGCAACGATCCCGTTAACGATCTCGTTATGTGTGACAGCGACCAACGATCAGGCCCCTGCTGGGAGATCGTTGGTCGTAGGGAATGACCAGGACCTTTTTTTGGTCGCTGATCACCCGCTGTCATCGCTGGATCGGCGTGTGTGACGCCATTCCAGCGATGTGTTGACTTGTAACCAGGGTAAACATCGGGTTACTAAGCGCAGGGCCGCGCTTAGTAACCCGATATTTACCCTGGTTACCATTGTAAAAGTTAAAAAAAAAACACTACATACTCACATTCCGATGTCTGTCACGTCCCCCGCCGTTAGCTTCCCCCACTGACTGTCAGTGCCGGCCGTAAAGAAGAGCACAGCAGTGACGTCACCGCTGTGCTCTGCTTTACGGCCGGCGCTGACACAGTCAGTGCGGGAAGCTGACGGCGGGGGACGTGACAGACATTGGAATGTGAGTATGTAGTGTTTTTTTTAACTTTTACAATGGTAACCAGGGTAAATATCGGGTTACTAAGCGCGGCCCTGCACTTAGTAACCCGATGCGGTGAAGTAGTCCTGTGCCCTTGGCAGAGAAATACCTCCAAAACATAATGTTTCCACCTAGATGCTTGGCAGATTGGACGGTGTTCTTTGGGTCATAGGCAGCATTTCTCTTCCTCCAAACACGGCAAGTTAAGTTAATGCCAAAGACCTCAATTTTTGTCTCATCTGAACACAGCACCTTCTCCCAATCACTCACAAAATCATGCAGGTGTTCATTGTCAAGCGTAAGATAGGCCTGCACATGTGGCTTCTTGAGCAGGGGGACTTTGCGGGCACTGCAGGATTTTAAAGCTTTACAGCGTAATGTGTTATCAATGGTTTTCTTGGTGACTGTGGTCCCAACTGCCTTGAGATCATTAACAAGTTCCCCCTGGGTAGTTTTAGGCTGATCTCTCACCTTCCTCATGATCAAGGATACTCCATGAGGTGAGATTTTGCATGGTGCCCCAGATCGATATCGATTGACAGTTATTTTATCTTTCTTTCATTTTCTTACTATTGCACCAACAGCTGTCTCCTTCTCACCCGACATCTCACTTTAGGTTTTGTAGCCCATTCCAGCTTTGTGCAGGTCTATGATCTTGTCCCTGACATCCTTATAAATCTCTTTGGTCTTGCCCGTGTTGTAGAGGTTAGAGTCTGACTGATTAATTGAGTTTGTAGACAGGAGTCTTTAATGCAGGTAATGCAGGTAACAAGTTGATTAGGAGCATCTAACTGGTATGGAAGGAGTCAGAACTCTTAATAGTAAGTAGGGGATCAAATACTTATTTCTCATGGCAAAATGCAAATACATTTATATAATTTATACAATGTGATTTTCTGGATTTTATTTTTCATATTCTATCTTTCAATGTTAAAGTTAACCTACCCTTAAAATTATAGACTGTTCATGTCTTTGTCAGTGGGCAAACTTACAAAATCAGCAAGGGATCAAATACTTGCTTCCCCAACTGTACATGTACAGTAATTTGCACACACAATGCACTAATTGTATTTGTCACTGACATCTATATATCTATCTATTCTATATGTATTTACTGTATGAAATCTATCTCTTCTGTGATTTTACAGTACACGGCAGATGAATTGCTGGCTTTTCTTCTATGTAATATATACATATATATGTGTGTGTGTTTCTGACATCTATATGTATATATATGGATTCTATGTGTTTATATCTATTATTTCTATTCTAATCTGTCACGCTATGATTATACTGTACGCGGCACATGAATTGCTGTTTTTTCTTCTATCTATGTAATATATACAGTATACATATATATGTATATATGTGCCACTGACATCTATATAGCTATGTATTTTATGTGTATATATATATATCTATTCTATTCTAACCTGTCAGTGTCATTTTATTATTTGCAACACATGAATTGCCAGCTTTTCAAATGACACCGATGCATAAAAATCGGACAGCACTCACATGGTCTGAATGCTGTGCGATTTTTTTTTCTTGCACACATAGGCTTGCATTGGCGAGTCTTGGCCGAGTCTCGGTGACAATCACAGCATGCTGCGATTTTACACACACGCTAAATACACTTGAGAAAATAAACGGTGATGTGAGCTGCCCCATAGATTAAGACTGCTCCGAGTGCTATGCAATGTTTTCTCGCACAGCACTCGCCCGTAATCTACGGTAGTGTGACGCCGGCCTTTCTACCATCATCTGACACATGCTGCCGCTAATAACAGTGACAGCAGGAGCGACAGATGGGAGTATTCATCAGTCACCGCCTGTGCTATAAATAAAATTGTGCGAGTTCCCCTATATTTTTGATAAAGAGCCAGGCAAAACTCACAGCTGGGGGCTGCAACCCTCAGCTGTCAGCTTCAGCTAGACTGGTTATCAAGAATAGAGGGGTTCCCCCGCTGTATTTTTATTTAAGTAAATAATTTAAAAAAGGCATGGAATACACCCCATTTTTGACAACCAGCTTTGCTAAAGCAGACGGCTGAGAATTGGTATTCTCAGGTTGGTAAGGGGCCATCAAGCCCATGGATTACTAATGGATAGCCATCTATAAGACATCTATCCATTGCTAATCCTATAGTTGTAATAAAGACACAGCCAGAATAAAGTCTTTTATTAGAAGTAAGACTAAACACAGTTTTCCATTTTATTTAAAAATAACAAACACAGTTATATTCACCAAACGCCTATTCCACTGAAGCCCTTGTTCTCCTGTAATAAAGCTAAAATAAAAAAACACAATGTCCCTCACCTGTCGGTCGTTCTGTCCCATGCTGTGATCCATGTCTGGGGGATTAATAGTTTCCAACCTGGACTGTGCCACGATGAGACCGTACAGGCTGAGAACCACTGGTGAATGAGCTGCTGCGAGTGCAGACTTAATCGAGGCTGCGCTGTGTGTCTGGAGGTGTTCACAGCATGTCACATGGATTTTTCTTTTTAAACTTTATTGTCACATCGCTGTGATTGGCTGTTCAGAATCAATCAGCCAATCGCAGCGATCACCAATGTGGTGGAGCGGTGCAGCCTCCCTGGGCAAAGAGCAGCAGCCATTTTAACTTGATCAGCGCACTGTGCAATGCGGTTACTGGAAATGGCGCCATATATATACTTCTCTTTGCGGGACCACAGCTCCCACAGTGCCGCATGTCGGGAAGGGTTTAACGGGGCAGTGCAGATGAGGAATTGTTTTCTCTGACCAACTGTAAATCAGATGAGACTCAGCCATCTACAAGTGCTCTAAAAAATCGGATTCCATACCAAGCCACAGTCTAGAATCCAGTTTTTTTATGGATACATTGCAACATCTGTAATATAGGAAACTGTGATTGGTCTTGCAAATGATTTATAGTTGTTGAGGAAAAAACAGATTGTGTATGGATGACAAGTGATAAAAAAATCATCCCACTTTTCTGGATGAAGCTCTAATGGATTTTTTATACTTTCGTGTGACCCTACTTTCAGTAGTCAACTCTCACTCTGTGTGACTACAGACTGCCGAATGGTCACAGTTTGCCATGCTCACACTGTCACAGATCCCCTGTATTGCCCTTGCAGGTGGTCAGCCATGTGGCCACATGTATGTGATTTGCAAACTTCTGGTTATGTGCTGAATGGACTTCTGAGCTTCTCTCAATTCAATAGAACCAATGTATGTCAAATATATCAATGCATTAAGGCCTGATTCACATGTCCAAGTTTATACACGTACTGTAAGTGAAAAAATGGTATCGGTGTCATCAGTGTTGTGCATCAGTGTGCTAAAAGTGTGTCCATTTTTACCATCAGAGTGTCATCAGTGTGTCTGTTTTTACCATCAGAGTCATCATCTTGTCCATTTGTACTATCCGTATGTCGGTTTTTACCATCAGTGTCATCAGTGTTTTTCACAAACGGATAAAGAAATAAATTACAAATCCTGTGCATTGTTAAACATGGACAGCACACGGATGGCACACGGACTGTACACTGATGCCATCCGTCTGCTGTGTCTGTTATTCATGGACCCATAGACTTGTATTGGCCCTTGTCATCCATGCTGCTGGATAACAAGGGAAATGTTTCCGGACACGGGAGCAGCAGATAGCAAGGAACATTCCAGTATGTAGCCGGGGCTCCCGTATAGAGATTCTCATAGATGTTATATATAAATATCTGCTTTATTGAGGGAATAAAAAATTACAGGACAACGTGTTTTGACTCCTACACCCTGGAGTCTTCTTCAGGTCATTAAAAAATAAATACTATGCAAAGATCAGCCACACTCTCTTTTTATACATTCAACTTCCAAAAGGTCAAATAGGATGCACTACTGGAAGAGCCCTAAAGCCCCACCCAGATAAATAAAAAAAACACCCTATACCAAAGGGACGAATCCTCACAGGACATGTTCTCATTAATGCACTAATTTAATTGTATCTATATATACGCTATGTATAAGGAACTACCATATAAAATACCATAAAAATAAAAAGCAACAAGAAACTTTTCTAAAGCATGTTTTACTTTTTTTTTTTATATAAAAAATCCCCCCCAATTTTTTTTATTTTTCCTTTCTTTCACTCTTCCCTTCTTAATCTTTACTTTTCTATTTTTCTTTCTTTCCCTTTTCCCTCTCCTTTCAATTTCTCAAAAACAATCAAATATTCATAACAAAATAATCATAAAAAGAGGTATTCAAACGATATCAAAACCATCATACTGTCCCTTCTACAATATTATTCAGACTTTCTCTAGAAGAAGACTCCAGGGTGTAGGAGTCGAAACGCCTTGTCCTGTAATTTTTTATTACCTCAATAAAGCAGATATTTATATATCCCTATACGGGAGCGCCAGCTACATGCTGGGATTTTCCTTGCTATCTACTGTTTTACCATGGATGTCTGAGGGCCTTTTCAGTGTGCCCAGTCGGCCAAGCTGCAGACCGTTCCCCTCGGATTCCTGTAGGATCCCCTTTGATTGCTTCATTTTCGCCTTTGACTAGGTGAGTGCAATTATATAAGCGTGCAATTTACACCTAGTTTCTACTGCACTTAGATCGTGCGCGGCATTGTTCCCTTTTTTTCCCTATCCTCAGGGTTGTATGGATTCATAGATTATAATGGGTAAGTTTTGTATCCGTGTAAAAAAACAATACAACGCATACATGTAACAGTGACATGTGGATGAGGCCTAACATTGCAAACAGTCCTGATGATAAGTTGTTTTGTGAATCCAGCTCCATAGCTGCTTCATGAAAACTGATTGTGAGCAAAAAATATATGTGGTCAGACTTTGCAGTCATGATGTAATTCCTATTATGTTTGCCCCTTTTACTTGACACATCACTTGACAATGAAATGGTGGCCAAATATTGGATGCTATAAAAGGGATTTCTAGTGGTTCCCCATCTGGATCATTTGTGGCTTTTCCCCAGTATGATAAAAGTTCCAGATGGAAATAACCCCTTTTAAACAGCAGTGGTAACTGATCCATACAATGGCAACATGGGAACTATAAAGACTTAGTAAGGTAGGAATATGAACTATAGGCAACCTGAAGAAAAGGAATTGCATGCATTTATGATTTAGCTTGACATGCTGCAGTGTTTGAGGCCGTGCGCACACATTGAGTATTTGATGAGTTTTTTTACCTAGGTGTTTGTAAGCAAAAACCAGGAGTGGGTGATAAATACAGAAGTGGTGCATATGTTTCTATTATACTTTTCCTCTGATTGTTCCACTCCTGGTTTTGGCTTACAAATACTAAGGTAAAAAACTCACCAAATACTGAACGTGTGAATATGGCCAAAAACTAACCACTTCCTTCCCGCTCAGCTGGGCTAGATTGACAGATTTCTCCCATAACACAGATAAGGAAAGTGTCATGGTTTGTTTGGAAGTTTTGGCTGTGACATCAGGGGTTAAGACTTTTCAGCCTCTCTCTGGCGGTGTTAGGGCTTTATATGGCGGCAGCTGGGCTCTGGTCTTTGTCAGGTATACTTCTGCCCTCGGCTGAGTGTTATCCTGTGAGGCTATGTGCACACGTTGCGGATTGGTGTGTGGATTTTTCCACACTCTTTTGCAAAATCCGTAGGTAAACCGCACTGCGGATTTTCCGCAGTTTTGGTGCGGATTCCACCTGCGGTTTTCTTTTGAGGGGCGAGTTTCCGTGCATTTTTTACCGCAGCATGTGCACTGCGGATTTTGTTTTCCATTCGTTTACATGGTACTGTACAACTACAACAAACCGCGGAGTAAAGATACGCCAAAAACTGCTAGGTAAAAATAGTAACAACTCTTTATTAGAAATATATTTAAACGAATGTATACAAAACTAGACATACAGGGTACACAAATAGTTCATGTATGGCGGACAAAAACCACTGTAAATGGCACCAGGGGGACAGAGAACAGCCAGTAACTAGCCAGGACAGGTAAGTGTCATCAATTGATAATGTGTCCTTAAAGTGCATAGTGCTGATGAGTACCACTTATACCTGGTAAATCACCATACCTATCTGTATACCAGACACAGGGGTCAGTTAGAGGTGACAAAAGAAGTTTGCCCATGTAGTATATAGTGCAGATGGGTGCCACCTATACTTAATAAGCCACAACATATGTATATAGGCAGAAGAGTATGGTCAATTAAGAAGTAAAAAAGGACTGAATCTGTCTTACCCAATAGAGTCAGTGCCAGTGATTGTCCGGCGGCCCCGACGCGCGTTTCGCGTTAGGCTTCCTCGGGGGGTCGTGTTTGTGTGTGTGCCCGGGGTTGTATTTAAAGGCCGAGAGACAGCTGTGAGGAGTCACGCCATAATCGGCGCGTGCGAGCCACCATCACTGAGAGCGCTACAAGTGTTCCCTACAGCGTTTCCGGTATCTAGAACAGGCGGTGGAAACGCCCCCTGATGTCGGATGTGGTGGAGGAATTACGCCATGATCGGCGCATGCGCACCGCCATCACTAAGGACGCCATGAGCATCACCTCCAGCATTTCCGGTATCCAGAGCAGGCGGGGGGAATACCCCCTCATGACGTCATTTCCTGCTCTGCCACATATGGACAGCTGGAAGGATGCTCGCCGGGTCCAACCGTGGCGCGCATGCGCACAAGCGCTATTAACCATCCACGCTCCGGAAGATGATAGAAGAAAGGTAAACTTAAGTCATATTAAAACGCACATGCATAGAAGAAACTAAAGTCCTCTCCACAGATGGAATATATAGGTGCAGCGAATATAGGTTATATACTACCGGTCAGATTGTGATGTGAATGTAACTATGCGGTAAAAAAGCCGTCAATGTGAACCGAAAAAACTAATGTAACGGTGACATTAATAGTGTGGTGATAATAAAAAATTAAAAAGAAAAGGAACCACATATAAGCTCCATGTACTATATAGGACAATTAAGTGAAGAAAAGTGCATAAAGTGCCAAGGATAATCCTAAGATCTTTTAAATAATTTTCTTGTATCTAATATACTATACCCAATACCCAACAGAGCATAGCATAGATGAAAACAACATAAGTTTAAAAACCACTATTCGATACACCACTAATATATAATTAGACATGAGGAACATAAATTATACCGACATATGATATTGCCACCTAAATCAGGAGACATACACGTGTTCTGAGTACATAAATCTTGTATGCGTGGAATAAAGTCACTGATGTTCCTTTCCACTTTTTTTCTCCTCCATTTCTACTCCTCCATCAGAGAATACTGTTTGTTGTAGGAGTTAATTAGCAGTGGAGTTTGCGCACCGTCATCTGTTTGACGTCCATGATAGGGTGTATCCCTATGATAGGTTTGCATTGATATGCATCAGTGGTATTTGTATTATGGTACTGTACAACGCATGGAAAACATCTGCAGAACCGCAGCGTCAAATCCGCAACATGTGCACATAGCCTCACTGACCCGGGTCTGTCTCCCGTTTTGCTGCTATTGATTCTGTACTGTTCATTCGTTCTGCCTGGTTTCTGACTTCTGCTCCGTTCTCACTACTCGTTCTGCCTGCCCCCCTGGTACTTTTGCTGCCCTCTCCGGTTTCTGACACTTGGCCTGTATTTGATTCCCCTTTTGTAACTCGCTTCTGTACCTTGCTGGTTTTGACCTCGGCTCTCCTGACCTTCTCTTGTTCTGTCAGTGCCCGCCGTCCTCCGCTGTCTTCTCTCTGGAACCACCACCCTCAGCAGTCACGTGCCGCAGGTCCTGCATGCCAGCGGTTGCGCCCCATCCCAGTAAGCTTTCCGTGTGCTGCATTGCCCCACTCATCCAGAACATAGCGGAACACGTGTACTGAGTTAGCCTTACCAGTCACGGTGTTCCTCACAGAAAGACCTGTCCATCTAGCTGAGCCGGGAGGAAAGAAACCGACTCAGACATGCCCAAGCAGGGCCGGACTGGCCATCGGGCAGTTCTGGCAAATGCCAGAAGGGCCGATGGCAGTAGTGGGCCGCTCGAGCTTGCCGCTGTCGGCACACTCCCCACGCTGTCGCGGCACATTCCCGGCCCCGCATTCAACTATACCGGTGTCATAGACACCGGTACAGTTGAATGCAATGATGGAGGAGAGAGCGTCTGCTGACGCCCCCTCTTCCATCATTCCCCGTTCTGCCTGCCGCTGACACTGCGGGTGCGCGATGACGTCATATCATCGGGCACCTGCAGTGTGACCGGGTCGGGCAGACTGCATCTGCTGAGACCGGAGCAGCGCGGGGCACGAGGAGAGAGGTGAGTAGAGTGTTTTTGTTTTTTTTTTATCAATGAGCGATGACTGGATTGTGGAGCTATTGGGGGGGGGGGTCGGCTGCATTCCATTCCATGGGCCTGTGTTGCATTATACTCTATGGGGCTGGCTGCATTCCATTCCATGGGCCTGTGCTGCATTATATTCTATGGGGCTGGCTGCATTCCATTCCATGGGCCTGTGCTGCATTATATTCTATGGGGCTGGCTGCATTCCATTCCATGGGCCTGTGCTACATTATATTCTATGGGGCTGGCTGCATTCCATTCTATGGGCCTGTGCTGCATTATATTCTATGGGGCTGGCTGCATTCCATTCCATGGGCCTGTGCTGCATTATATTCTATGAGGCTGGCTGCATTCCATTCCATGGGCCTGTGCTGCATTATATTCTATGGGGCTGGCTGCATTCCATTCTATGGGGCTGTGCTGCATTATATTCTATGGGGCTGGCTGCATTCCATTCCATGGGCCTGTGCTGCATTATATTCTATGGGGCTGGCTGCATTCCATTCCATGGGCCTGTGCTGCATTATATTCTATGGGGCTGGCTGCATTCCATTCCATGGGCCTGTGCTACATTATATTCTATGGGGCTGGCTGCATTCCATTCTATGGGCCTGTGCTGCATTATATTCTATGGGGCTGGCTGCATTCCATTCCATGGGCCTGTGCTGCATTATATTCTATGAGGCTGGCTGCATTCCATTCCATGGGCCTGTGCTGCATTATATTCTATGGGGCTGGCTGCATTCCATTCTATGGGGCTGTGCTGCATTATATTCTATGGGGCTGGCTGCATTCCATTCCATGGGCCTGTGCTGCATTATATTCTATGGGGCTGGCTGCATTCCATTCTATGGGCCTGTGCTGCATTGTATTCTATGGGGCTGGCTGCATTCCATTCCATGGGCCTGTGCTGCATTATATTCTATGGGGCTGGCTGCATTCCATTCTATGGGGCTGTGCTGCATTATATTCTATGGGGCTGGCTGCATTCCATTCCATGGGCCTGTGCTGCATTATATTCTATGGGGCTGGCTGCATTCCATTCTATGGGCCTGTGCTGCATTATATTCTATGGGGCTGGCTGCATTCCATTCCATGGGCCTGTGCTGCATTACATTCTATGGGGGCTGGCTGTATTACATTCTATGGGGGCTGTGCTGCATTACATTCTATGGGGGCTGTGCTGCATTACATTCTATGGGGGTTGTGCAGCATTACATTCTATGGGGGCTGGCTGTATTACATTCTATGGGGGCTGTGCTGCATTACATTCTATGGGGCTGTGCTGCATTACATTCCATGGGCCTGTGCTGCATTATATTCTATGGGGCTGGCTGCATTACATTGTATGGTGGCTGTGCTGCATTACATTCTATGGGGGCTGTGCTGCATTACATTCTATGGGGGCTGTGCTGCATTACATTCTATGGGGGCTGGCTGTATTACATTCTATGGGGGCTGTGCTGTATTACATTCTATGGGGGCTGTGCTGTATTACATTCTATGGGGGCTGTGCTGCATTACATTCTATGGGGGTTGTGCAGCATTACATTCTATGGGGGCTGGCTGTATTACATTCTATGGGGGCTGTGCAGCATTACATTCTATGGGGCTGTGCTGCATTACATTCTATGGGGCTGTGCTGCATTACATTCTATGGGAGCTGTGCTGCATTACATTCTATGGAGCTGTGCTGCATTACATTCTATGGGGGCTGTGCTGCATTACATTGTATGGGGGCTGCGCTGCATTACATTCTATGGGGGCTGTGCTGTATTACATTCTATGGGGCTGGCTGCATTACATTCTATGGGGGCTGTGCTGTATTACATTCTATGGGGGCTGTGCTGCATTACATTCTATGGGGGCTGTGCTGCATTACATTCTATGGGGGCTGTGCTGCATTACATTCTATGGGGGCTGTGTTGTATTACGTTCTATGGGGGCTGTGCTGTATTATAGTCTATGGGGGCTGTGCTGTATTACATTCTATGGGGACTAAGCTGTAATGCTGGATACAGCTGTAATTATGTTATATAGTCGTGTTACACTCCCCTCACTTCTTGTAGCCTACAAGTGTACAAAGATATTATACAGTCACCATGTGACAAGTGGGCCTGTGTGACTTCAAATGCCAGGGCTGAATTTTAGTCCCAGTCCGGCCCTGTGCCCAAGTGACAAGTATCCTCATTTCCAGCTCCTTTTTCTCTGAAGCAGAATTTCAAAGTAAATCATTGATGGTGCCCAATTTTGATTCATACTGTCTATGGTGCGAACAACATGATCCACCTGTTTGATTACATATATAAGTCCACTGTAATCAACTTTCTAAATCTGGGAAACAACCGAGAAAAAAACAGTGGCAAATTGTTACATGCCGGTGATCTCGGCCTCCATTTAGAGACATTGTAATCCGTCACCATGTCCTCCATTGTGTAATCTTCACCTATACTCTTTTATTCTGCATCACTCTGCTCACACCGGCAGACTTTTCACTTCATACAAATGTTTTGTTCGGTTTTGTAGAGATGCCATAGCAACCTGTTTTTCTCTTCTTCAGCTATGCGTCTTCCATGCATTTGACATTCCTTCAATTTGTTTATTTATTTTTCAATTTTTTTTTTAACCAAGAGAAAAACGAACTGTGATCTCATGTTTGGCAGTAAGCGCATTACAACTACCTGAGCTAACGAATGTGTGGCCCTGGAATGCATGGCAGCCGCTTGTGAGTAGCCAGAGGAAATATAAAATTAATTAGCAACATAATTTAGATCCTTACTTACCTTGTAAATGTTCCTGAATGTTTGCACTAGTAAGATACTCTTGGCCAGGACCCTACTCTTTTATTTCAAAGGAACAGCAAAGTACATTATTGCAAATGTAGCTAAACCACTTAAGACTGTTGAACTTTCCTCATACATTCATTAATGTGAGCGATGATGGCGCTAGAACAGATGGGGCTCAACATGTGGATTCACTAATAGACTTTGTTACTCAGACTTTATACCAAAGGTGGCAAAATATTTTTACTAGGCTCCTACTCAATTAGTTTATCAGGTTCATTATTCAGCTCTAAAGCGCATCGTAAAGTAGTGACAGATTTCATCAGTGAGTCTTTTATGTGGTAGTAATGTTTAGTAGTTTTTAGAAAGGTAAAAAAGCGATCCCAGCTTAACTAGTGAATACTCTTAATTTTTTAACTTGATGTACGGGCATAGCATCACATCTGTGACCGCATACATGAATAGGTTCCCATCTATGTGTGTGATGTTCTATCTTCCATGCACTTTCCCATGTGTCCGCATATTTCAATCTGACACTGAGCTTGGGAACCCTTGCATGCTTCATGAATAGAAAGGTTCCAGTTCCTAATAATGAACATTTGACTACAGAATTGAATGACTGGTGGGTACATTGAGATGACAGTAAGCACAATGCTAAATTGAATACATGTTCTGTTATATGCCAGCGTTATGGTTTTCAGTGACTGCACAATACTTTAGGGTAACATAACAGTTGCATGACCCACTAAATATGGTCCTTTGTTTCTTTCTATAACTTCCTGGTCCTGCTTCAGCAAAGTTCCCCAGCATGTTAAAACCAGTATTTCTTCATCAAAGCTTCCAGAATCTGGCCTACACTATCCAGTCTTACTTCCTTTGCTGTCTCGCGGTCCCCACTAACCTGTCTGGTCTCCAGGCTCTGCCAGCTTTCTTTTAGTTCTTTATTCAATTAAAAGTGGTATTTAAAACAATCATAGAGGTTTTGTTCTCCTCTGGAACGTAGGAACGGACTGGACATGTAAAGTTATTGCTGGACTTATCTTTGAAAGAGCTACATGCACCTATAACTAGTTTGCGTTGTGAAATCCTGCAGAAACATTCCTTTTAAATCCAACTGCCTGATATTGTATAAAGTCATGGCCAAAAGTTTTCAGACTGAAACAAATTCTGGTCTTCACAGTTTGCTGCTTCAGTGTTTTTAGATTTTTCAGTCAGATCTTTCTATGGTTACTGAAGTACAGTTATCCGCATTTCACATGTTTTTAGACTTTCATTGACAAATACATCAAATTTATACAAAGATTCAATATCTACAGTGTTGTCGTTTATTTTTCAAGATTTCTGCAATTCTCTCTGGCAGCTGGATATCGGCTTATGGCCCAAATGCAGACTGATGGCAACACATACTTTTCTAATCAGTACTTGGAGTTTATCACAACTTCTATGCTTTTGTTTGTCCTCCTGCTTTTTCAGGATTGACCACAGATTCTCAATGGAATTGAGACTTTGTGCGTTTCCTGGCCATCAACCAAAATTTCAATGTTTTCTTCACTGAGCCACTTAGTTATCACATTTGCCTTGTGACATGGTCTCTATCATTCTGGAAAAACGCATTGTTCATCACCAAATTATTCCTGGATGATTGGGAGACGTTGCTTCTGGATGATATTAAGATATCATTCTTTATTCATGGCAGTGTTCCCAAGCAAAATTGTGAGTCAGCCCACTTCATGGACGAAAGGCAACTCCACTCCTTCTCAGGAAGCTTTACTGAACACACAGGACACACACAGGACATAAGTAGTGCTCATCTTTTCTTCTCTTGACAATCATTCTTTTAGATGTCCCAAACAGTCTGAAGGAGGTTTGTAGAACATAACTTTACACCAATTTTCTGCAGGCCAATTCCTGTACTTCCTGCTGAATGTCTGTTGTTCATGTTTTTCTTGAAGAGAAGTGGCTTCTTGCTGGTCTTCTTGACATCAGACCATCCTCCAAAAGCCTTTGCCTCACTGTGCATGGAGATGCATTAACACTTGCCTGCTGCTATTCCTGGAAAACTTCTGCACTGGTGTTAAACCAATTCCATTGCTAAATCCTCTTTAGGAGTCGATCCTTGCACTTGCTGGACTTTCATAGTCTTGATGAAGCCTTTGTCACAGCAATTAAACCTAGCTCTATGAAGTTCTAGATGATCCTTTAAATCGTTAATAGGTCAATCTTACAAGCTGCAATGTCCTTACCTGTAAGCCCCTTTGATGCAAAGTAATGATAACTGCACATGTTTCCTTGGAGATAACCATGTTTAAAGAAACACCTAAATTTGTATTCCCTAAAACAGTGCAAATGTTAATACACTTATTGATTGCTGTCTTTTCGGGTCCTATTCTCAGCCACGCCACTGCAGTTCTGACCAGCTGGATTACATTGCTCTTTATGTGGGAGCCAGTAGTTGCTTTTATACTTTGTTTGGTCAAGGTGTCCATTTTTATCTTCAGTGATTTTCTTCAATGCTAAAAGAAAATGGCACAGCTTTCCCTGCCCATTACATTGTTAAAAATGAACAGCAAACCTGCTGCCTGCAATTTTCCCCATTATTACTATTATAGCGCCATTTATTCCATAGTGATTTACATGTGAAAAGGAGTATAAATAATATACTTGAAAAAAAGTCAAAATAATTGTCACCTTCCTAAAAGATGCATCAAGAATATGTGGCGCCCCAGGGTCCTGGTCGTCACAGTGGAATTGCCTTCCTCCAGGGGAGAGTGATGCTACGTTTGGAGGCAAGAAAGGATAACTGAATCCAGGTATCACAAACATGCAACACATTCACACTCCAGGCCACCAGGGGGAGCTTCTGCTCCTATTTATTAGGTCACTCCCCACATATATATAACTGATAGTCTGTAGGGAAAGTTAGTGAGTTTCAGACAGAAGTTAGTTGCTGGCTGAGCTCAGCTCAGTCAGTTCTAGACAGCTGTCTGAGGAGGACAGAGGGTCCACGGAGCTGTGCATGCCCTCAGAGCTGCAGCTCCCAGAAAGAGACATTTTGAAGGCAGAATTTCAGCGAGCATGAAGGAATTCGAAGCAAAGGAGGATACCAGAAGGGGACCAGCCCCGAACAGGCTGCCTCCTTCTGAGGCGCAGAACCCTGGTAGCTGGAACACTGAGGGAGTAAGGACCTCTACGCCTTATTTCAGAGATGGCAGGACAGCTAATTGCAAGTTAACTGTCCGCACCGACACCCAGGAGGCACGGTGACACCCCATAGAGCCGGGTTACCTAAGAGATCCTATAAACAGGCTCCGGTCACCAGTCATACGGGTTTTGTCCTATCCTATATGAGGGACAGAGAGAGTGGAACATCACATCTGTGAGACCCTTATGTGAAGCCATAGGCAGTAAGGGACTACACCACTGCAGCGCAAGGGAAGGCTATTGATTTCCACCTGGACAAGGGGACTCTGGACTTGCCTCCAATCCAGCCAGACTCTGCCTACTCTGTGGTCTGGTGCTCTGGACTGTGGATGCTGGATTCTTCAGTAAAAGTAAAGAGACTGCAACCTTGTGTCCTCGTTCTTCACTGCACCTCTCACCATTCTACCATCTACATACTGGAAAGCCCTGGGGATATACTTCACTTGTGGGAAGGTATACCATCTAGCTGCTATAACATCACGCCAGCTGACCCCTTAAAGCAGCGTCGGTCACCCTGATTGAATACCACAGGTGGCGTCACGAACACAAACTTTATCCCTTTAAAGACCTTTCCCTTTTATACGGACATCCCAGGGCCACAGACTGGGTCAGTCACCGTGACATCCCCCCCTGTGAACCGCAAGGACCCGGTACCGAGTACCCCCTTGCCCTGACAGGGTGCTCCAAACTTGGCGTCACGAACAGGATAGACTAAAGCCTGTAAGATTTGTCATGTGTGCCTAAAGGACTGTGCCTAAATGTTTTGTGCTGAGAGACCGTGTATCGCAAAAGACTGCCAAAATTGCCACCAAAACCGCCGCCATTACAGCGCAACGATTTGCGCTGGAGAAGAAGGGCATGCCATTGTGGGCGGGAACTAAATAAGAAGCGCAAAATATAATGGCTGCCCAGTCCAAGTATCTCTGTACCCTAAGGTCGTGTACGTCAGCAGCCGAGATCTGCCTCCTGATCCTAAATGGCGGGGGGAAGCCAAGAAGAAGGAACCGCCCTCGAAGGAGATAGCGGGAAAGAGACTTGACCCAGAGAGCCACATGGAGGACGCCATGGCCAGCAGCCTGGAACCAGAGTGTGGGATGGAAGCAGAGGACTCCCCCAGCAACCTGGAAGTAAGCTGCGGCGAGCCGTCACCAGCCGTCCGTGGACTCCTGTAGACTGGAGTAGAGGAGTTAATCAACCAGCTCCTGCGGATGCAGCTGGACAGGGAAACCACGTGCCAGGTGGTGCCGGCAGAGGAACTGCAGGGGCTGAGTCCCGTCCAACAGCCCCCGACACCAGCGGAGGAACCCGGCACCGGAGATGCTGCAGAAGGTAGGAGCGACAACCCTGTCCCGGAAGCCGAAGACCTCTTAGTGGGCCCTGTAGCTGCACCACCCTTTTATGGGTCCGCCCGACTCCAGATCCTAGGGGAATGGGACCAGGTCACGGGGATGCTTTATGAAGGCCCCGATTCAGCCCACTGCCTTGCCAGGTGAAACTTATGCGGAGAAAACCGTTTAACGCTGGGAAAATCCTGGACCAGACCTTATGGGGTTCCCCGGGACAACCGAGAAGGAGGGAGAGACTCTGGAAGTCCTAAGCTGGGACGAATACCAGCAGCAACTCGGTCGCAAATGGGAGGCTAAGGAGGAGGAATACCAGGCCCGGCTCAAGGCCTTTGACCAGAGGGACTTATGTGCCAAGGCCCAGGCACTCAAGCACCGCCATACCAACCAGGCTCCGCTGGTAGCTTTCAGACTGAATGGAGGCTGGGGTTTTATAAAGGAGCCCGGGCTCTTTTCGGAGAAATTTGTTAACAGGAGAGACGTGGAGTCTCACCTATGGGATGGACACCCGGACAGGGATCTTTACCTCGGTGACTGCGTAACTTACACTATGCACCTACGTGATAAAGGGTGGTACGCTCTAGATGTGCACAAATGCAGAGACACTGCCCCAAAGCTGGTTAAGCTGAAGATGCTGGCAGCGCCACCTAGCGCCAAAATAGCTACCACCACCACCACTCCCACTGTAACCCCTGCGTGCACCACCACCAAAACGACTGTGTGCACCATCACCACCACAGAGACTGCAGTGGCTGCTTCACCAGCTATCACGCGCACCCAGGCCACACAAACTGAACTGGTAGCTACGTATTAGTTGCACTCAGACCCGCATAGTGGGACCTGATAAAATCTACATCATCTCTGGAATCAGACTAGAGACAAATATGCATGAGCATAGCGTCCAGGTGCTACAAAAGGAACCCTTAGGCTGTGTGCACACATCGCGTTTTTCGCTATAAAATCGCTATAAAAACCGCGAAAAAAGCGCTCACATTAAGCATCCTATTTAATAGAATGCAATCCGCATTTTTTGTGCACATGCTGCGTTGTTTTCCTGAGCGGAAATGCATTCCAGAAAATAATGCAGCATGTTCATTAATTTGCGGAATCGGGGGGATTCCGCACACCTAGGAATGCATTGATCCGCTTACTTCCCGCATGGGGCTATGCCCACCATGCAGGAAGTAAGCGGATCATGTGCGATTGGTACCCAGGGTGGAGGAGAGGAGACTTTCCTCCACAGACTGGGCACCATATAATTGGTAAAAAAAAAGAATTAAAATAAAAAATAGTGATATACTCACCTTCTGATGGCCCCCGGAGTCTTCCCGCCTCTCAGCGGTGCACGCGGCCGCTTCTGTTCCCATGGATGCTTTGTGTGAAAGACCTGCGATGATGTTGCGGTCACGTGACCGTGATGTCATCGCAGGTCCTGAACACAAAGCATCTATAGGAACGGAAGCCACCGCGTGCACCGCTGAGGAGATCAGGGGCCTTCGGAAGGTGAGAATAACCATTTTTATTATTATTTTTAACATTATATCTTTTTACTATTGATGCTGCATAGGCAGCATCAATAGTAAAAAGTTGGTCACACTTGTCAAACACTATGTTTGACAAGTGTGACCAACCTGTTAATCAGTTTTCCAAGCGATGCTACAGATCGCTTGGAAAACGCTAGCATTCTGCAAGCTAATTATGCTTGCAAAATGCTAGTGTTTAGCAGGAATATACATGCCAATTCCGCACGTGATATACCCGCTGCTGGAGTTGCAGAATTGCTGCGGAAATTTCCGCGGCAATTCTGCGACGTTTGCACTTAGCCTAAAACCTGAAGCACAAAATGACTGTAAATAGTTAGCACTAGTGTTGAGCGATACCTTCCGATATCGGAAAGTATCGGTATCGGAAAGTATCGGCCGATACCGTCAAAGTATCGGATCTAATCCGATACCGATACCCGATCCCAATGCAAGTCAATGGGACGAAAATATCGGAATTAAAATAAACCCTTTCTTTCCTTGTAGGTTAATTCTACATGAAGGAAAACAACTAAGAATAATGTAGGCTGTATTGGGGGACGTGGCGGAGACATTAAAGGCACAGAGGTTTAGCCCAATGTAATAGAATAGCAGGATTTTGTTTTTTTTTATGACGTTCGGCGGTAGAAAGATTTTGACTATGTTAATTTTTTTTTTATTTTGTCAGATATTGATGTTTCACTACTTCCACGCCCTTCACCTTCTTTTTTACTTCTCCCTCACTTTCTTCTTCATTATCCTCATCATCAGCTTCTTTGACATCAACTTCTTCACCTTATTCATCTTCTTCTTCATCTTCTACCTATTATTTTTTTGGTTACATTGTTCATATTCTTTTTATTTTACTATTATCTTCATCATATTCTACTTCATCATATTCTTATTTGTGACAGGCATTCCCGTAGTTGTTATCTATAAAAGTTTGAAGATTACACCTTCCGTTCTGCCTGTCACAAAACAGTTACATTTGTCCGCGTTCAGTTTGGCCTGCAGCATCAGGCTTTATCCAGGGGCACCACGAGGAGGAACGGACTCACCCCGATACACTGCTTAGTCTTCTTCTGCTTATAATTTAGATAATATTTTTTGCTCTGATATTTAGTGTTATGCTTAATGTTCTTCTGCTCTTTGTTCTGCAGCCTCTTGTTCTTCTGCTTCTCGGTCTTCCAGGTCGTCGTCGTCTCCAGGGTCGTCGTCTCCGGGGTCGTCGTCATCGGGGTGGTCTTCAGGGTCATCGTCTCCAGGGTCGTCGTCATCACGGTGGTTGTCGTCTCTGGTGTCGTCGTCATTTTAGGGGTGGTCTTCCGGGTCATCGTGTTTAGTCTCTTGAACTTGGAAATGTAGCAGAAGGTACAAGAAGGCTGAGAAAATGCCGAGAACCAGCTGATGGAACTGGAACTCGGATGGCTACCCGAAGGTCCAAGAGCCAATGGAACTACCGAGGACCAGCTGACGTTACTGGAACCCGGTTACTAAGCAGGAGGTACCCGTGCCTGAAAGCACTACCAAGGACCACCTGACGTTGGTGGAACTCGGATACCCAGAGGGAGGCACCTAAGCCAAAGGCTCTGCCCGGAACCAGCTGACGGTACTGGAACCAGGATGGGGAGCAGAAGGTACAAGAGCAAAAGACACTGCTGAGAACCAGCTGACGGTGCTGGAACCCGGATGGGTAGCCGAAGGTCCAAGAGCCAATGGAACTACCGAGGACCAGCTGACGTTACTGGAACCCGGTTACTAAGCAGGAGGTACCCGTGCCTGAAAGCACTACCAAGGACCACCTGACGTTGGTGGAACTCGGATACCCAGAGGGAGGCACCTAAGCCAAAGGCTCTGCCCAGAACCAGCTGACAGTACTGGAACCAGGATGGGGAGCAGAAGGTACAAGAGCAAGTGTCTGCGTGGCTTTTGCAGGACACGATGCCGGCTGCACAGCAGGGGAACAGCTGGCGGTGCTGAACCCCACTGACACATTGGCTGGTGTTTTTCTCTGTGCAGCTAGCAGTACCGGGCCCCAACTGGCGGTGTTAGAGCCCGGGGTCAGCAGGAGGAGGAGCAGGAGGAGGAGCAAGGGGGAGGGGAGTGTAGGCCGAAGCCTGCAGTGGCGGCAGCTTTGGGTCTGTTGTGCCTGCGTGGCGGTCGCAGGACACGTTGCCGGCTACACAGCAGGGGAACAGCTGGCGGTGCTGAACCCCACTGACACATTGGCGAGGTGTTTGGCTCTGTGCAGCCAGCACTTCCGGACAGCAACTAGCGTTGTTGGAGCCCGGGCTCTGCCGGTGGAGCAGAGTGTAGGCCGAAGCCTAATTGAACCGATTTCAAAGGTAACCTTTAACCCCCCCTCAGGGGTTACAAACTAGAAGAGCCACAGCTTATGCAGCAGTAGTGCCGCACAAGTCAAAGGTTGCTCTTTTAATTTTGCTCCTTGCACACGCCGAATGAAACACGTATAACATTTAGCCCTTTATACAGTCAAACTGTGTTGGAGGCGCGAGTTCCCTTTGTAATGAGACGCAGCACAGATGTCAAGAATCCCACCTTGGTGCTGGGTGCAGCCTCCTGAGCGTTGTTATTTGCTGTACAGGAGTCTGCGCTGTCGTGTTATCCCCCGGCCTAGCGCTGTTAGCGCTGCCCATCTTCTGACCTCATTTAATGTCGGCCGGTGCGGTTCGCGATGACCATGAATCCCAGCCCCGCAGTGTCTTAACATTGTTAAAACACTGCGGGGCTGGGATTCATGGCCTGGCGCAGCACATATGTTCGCCTCTCGCACTCGGGTCCTTACACCCGCTTCAGACTGTGCGGCGTCAGCTGATCCCTTATCGCATGCCACGGCCATGAAGCCGCACAGTCTGAAGAAGGCGGAAGGAGATGAGTGACAACAGGCGAAGATATGCACTGCTCATGCCCATCAATCACACCCTCGCAGTCCCAATAAATAAGACACCGAGGGGCGTTGTGTGGGTCAGGGCGGCCGCAGAGGCGCAGGCAGCCAAAGAATGATGCCAGAAGACGGGCAGCGCTACCAAGGGGGTTGCAGCGTGTCATTACAAAGGAAAGTCACACCACCGGGACGGTTAAATGGTCACACAGAGGACACATTTTAGACGTGTTTTCAGTTCCACATGTGCGAGGAGAATACGTTTATGAGCCACCTTGCACACATGCAGCATTACCGCTGTACGAGGTGGCTGTAAAACGTACAAACGCCTGGGGGAGGGGGGACAGGTTCCCTTCAATTTCAGTTCTTGTGTCTGCGTGGCTTTTGCAGGACACGATGCCGGCTGCACAGCAGGGGAACAGCTGGCGGTGCTGGACCCCACTGACACATTGGCTGGTGTTTTTCTCTGTGCAGCTAGCAGTACCGGGCCCCAACTGGCGGTGTTAGAGCCCGGGGTCAGCAGGAGGAGGAGCAGGAGGAGGAGCAAGGGGGAGGGGAGTGTAGGCCAAAGCCTGCAGTGGCGGCAGCTTTGGGTCTGTTGTGCCTGCGTGGCGGTCGCAGGACACGTTGCCGGCTACACAGCAGGGGAACAGCTGGCGGTGCTGAACCCCACTGACACATTGGCGAGGTGTTTGGCTCTGTGCAGCCAGCACTTCCGGACAGCAACTAGCGTTGTTGGAGCCAGGGCTCTGCCGGTGGAGCAGAGTGTAGGCCGAAGCCTAATTGAACCGATTTCAAAGGTAACCTTTAACCCCCCCTCAGGGGTTACAAACTAGAAGAGCCACAGCTTATGCAGCAGTAGTGCCGCACAAGTCAAAGGTTGCTCTTTTAATTTTGCTCCTTGCACACGCCGAATGAAACACGTATAACATTTAGCCCTTTATACAGTCAAACTGTGTTGAAGGCGCGAGTTCCCTTTGTAATGAGACGCAGCACAGATGTCAAGAATCCCACCTTGGTGCTGGGTGCAGCCTCCTGAGCGTTGTTATTTGCTGTACAGGAGTCTGCGCTGTCGTGTTATCCCCCGGCCTAGCGCTGTTAGCGCTGCCCATCTTCTGACCTCATTTAATGTCGGCCGGTGCGGTTCGCGATGACCATGAATCCCAGCCCCGCAGTGTCTTAACATTGTTAAAACACTGCGGGGCTGGGATTCATGGCCTGGTGCAGTACATATGTTCGCCTCTCGCTTGGTTTCTTACACCTGCTTCAGACTATGCGGCGTCAGCTGATCCCTTATCGCATGCCACGGCCATGAAGCCGCACAGTCCGAAGAAGGCGGAAGGAGATAAGGGACAGGCGAAGAAATGCACCGTTCATGCCCATCAATCACACCCTCGCAGTCCAAATTAATAAGACACCGAGGGGCGTTGTGTGGGGCAAGGCGGCCGCAGAGGCGCAGGCAGCCAAACAATGATGCCAGAAGACGGGCAGCGCTACCAAGGAGCTTGTTGCGTGTCAATGCAAAGGAAAATCACACCTGAGGGACGTTTTAATGGTCGCAGAGGACTCATTTTAGACGTGTTCAGTTCCCCATGGGCAAGGAGACTAAGTTTCTGAGCCACCTTGCACACATGCAGCATTACTGTCGTACAAGGTGGCTGTAAAACGTAGAAACACCTGGGGGAGGGGGGACAGGTTTCCTTCAATTTCAGTTCTTGTGTCTGCGTGGCTTTTGCAGGACACGATGCCGGCTACACAGCAGGGGAACAGCTGGCGGTGCTGAACCCCACTGACACATTGGCTGGTGTTTTTCTCTGTGCAGCTAGCAGTACCGGGCCCTAACTGGCGGTGTTGGAGCCCAGGGTCAGCAGGAGGAGGAGAGGGAGCAGAGTGTAGGCCGAAGCCTGCACTGGAGCAAGTTGAAAGGAAAACTTTAACCCCCCCCCAGGCGTTTGTAGCTGAAAGAGCCATCGTGTACAGCACTAATGCTGGAAAAGGTAAACTTAGCTCTTTTAATTATGGTCCTTGCACATGCTGAACCTAACACTTATGAAAAGTGTCCCCTTCTACCGTGATACCGTCCGGTAGGTGGAACTTTCCTTTGTGATGTGACGCAGCACAGCCGTCATTCTTACCCCCTTGGCGCCGTGCGCCGCCTCCTCAGCGTTGTTTGAATCAGTCCCAGAGCCTGCGCTGTTAGGTTAGCCCTTGGCCATGCACAAATTTTGCGCTGCCCGTCTTCTGACATCATTTGGTGTCAGGCTGGCTGCGCCTGTGCGGCCGCGCTGGCCGAGATCCCGCCTCGTACTGTCTTCTGATTTCATCCCACTGGGGGCCTGAGATCCGTGGCCATGCGCAGTGCATATCCTCGCCTCTCACTCCCCTCCCTACGGCTTCTTCAGACTGTGCGGTGTCACGGCCGTGGCATGCTATTAGGGACCAGCTGACACCGCACAGTTTGAAGAAGCCGTAGGGAGATGAGTGAGAGGTGGAGGTTCAGATATGCACTGCGCATGTCCATGGATCTCAGGCCCCCAGTGGGATGAAATCAGAAGACAGTACGAGGCGGGATCTCGGCCAGCGCGGCCGCACAGGCGCAGCCAGCCTGACACCAAATGATGTCAGAAGACGGGCAGCGCAAAATGTGTTCATGGCCAAGGGCTAACCTAACAGCGCAGGCTCCGGGACTGATTCAAACAACGCTGAGGAGGCGGCGCACGGCGCCAAGGGGGTAAGAATGACGGCTGTGCTGCGTCACATCACAAAGGAAAGTTCCACCTACCGGACGGTATCACGGTAGGAGGGGACACTTTTCATAAGTGTTAGGTTCAGCATGTGCAAGGAGCACCACGAAAAGAGGCACTTTTTCCCTTTGCATCATTACTGCTGCACAAGGTGGCTCCTTCAGTAACAAACGCCTGGGGGGGGGGACAGGTTCCCTTAAATTTAACTTGTTGTGCCTGCGTGGCGGTCGCAGTACACGTTGCCGTATACACAGCAGGGGAACAGCTGACGTTACTGAACCCCAATAACAGAGGAGGGACTGTTGACTGTGCGTACAGCACTACCAGGCAACAACTAGCGGTGTTGGAGCCCAGGGACAGGTGGAGGAGGAGGAGGTGGAGGAGGTAGGAGGGATTGCCACACACACAGCAGGGGAACAGCTGACGTTACTGAACCCCAATAACAGAGGAGGGACTGTTGGGACTGTGCGTATAGCACTACCAGGCAACAACTAGTGGTGTTGGAGCCCAGGGACAGGTGGAGGAGGAGGAGGTGGAGGAGGTAGGAGGGATTGCCACACACACAGCAGGGGAACAGCTGACGTTACTGAACCCCAATAACAGAGGAGGGACTGTTGGGACTGTGCGTACAGCACTACCAGGCAACAACTAGCGGTGTTGGAGCCCAGGGACAGGTGGAGGAGGAGGAGGTGGAGGAGATAGGAGGGATTGCCACACACACAGCAGGGGAACAGCTGACGTTACTGAACCCCAATAACAGAGGAGGGCCTGTTGACTGTGCGTACAGCACTACCAGGCAACAACTAGCAGTGTTGGAGCCCAGGGACAGGTGGAGGAGGAGGAGGTGGAGGAGATAGGAGGGATTGCCACACACACAGCAGGGGAACAGCTGACGTTACTGAACCCCAATAACAGAGGAGGGACTGTTGGGACTGTGCGTACAGCACTACCAGGCAACAACTAGCGGTGTTGGAGCCCAGGGACAGGTGGAGGAGGAGGAGGTGGAGGAGATAGGAGGGATTGCCACACACACAGCAGGGGAACAGCTGACGTTACTGAACCCCAATAACAGAGGAGGGACTGTTGGGACTGTGCGTATAGCACTACCAGGCAACAACTAGCGGTGTTGGAGCCCAGGGACAGGTGGAGGAGGAGGAGGTGGAGGAGGTAAGAGGGATTGCCACACACACAGCAGGGGAACAGCTGACGTTACTGAACCCCAATAACAGAGGAGGGACTGTTGGGACTGTGCGTACAGCACTACCAGGCAACAACTAGCGGTGTTGGAGCCCAGGGACAGGTGGAGGAGGAGGAGGTGGAGGAGGTAGGAGGGATTGCCACACACACAGCAGGGGAACAGCTGACGTTACTGAACCCCAATAACAGAGGAGGGACTGTTGGGACTGTGCGTACAGCACTACCAGGCAACAACTAGCGGTGTTGGAGCCCAGGGACAGGTGGAGGAGGAGGAGGTGGAGGAGGTAGGAGGGATTGCCACACACACAGCAGGGGAACAGCTGACGTTACTGAACCCCAATAACAGAGGAGGGACTGTTGGGACTGTGCGTACAGCACTACCAGGCAACAACTAGCAGTGTTGGAGCCCAGGGACAGGTGGAGGAGGAGGAGGTGGAGGAGGTAGGAGGGATTGCCACACACACAGCAGGGGAATAGCTGACGTTACTGAACCCCAATAACAGAGGAGGGACTGTTGGGACTGTGCGTACAGCACAACCAGGCAACAACTAGCGGTGTTGGAGCCCAGGGACAGGTGGAGGAGGAGGAGGTGGAGGAGGTAGGAGGGATTGCCACACACACAGCAGGGGAACAGCTGACGTTACTGAACCCCAATAACAGAGGAGGGACTGTTGGGACTGTGCGTACAGCACTACCAGGCAACAACTAGCGGTGTTGGAGCCCAGGGACAGGTGGAGGAGGAGGAGGTGGAGGAGGTAGGAGGGATTGCCACACACACAGCAGGGGAACAGCTGACGTTACTGAACCCCAATAACAGAGGAGGGACTGTTGGGACTGTGCGTACAGCACTACCAGGCAACAACTAGCGGTGTTGGAGCCCAGGGACAGGTGGAGGAGGAGGAGGTGGAGGAGATAGGAGGGATTGCCACACACACAGCAGGGGAACAGCTGACATTACTGAACCCCAATAACAGAGGAGGGACTGTTGGGACTGTGCGTACAGCACTACCAGGCAACAACTAGCGGTGTTGGAGCCCAGGGACAGGTGGAGGAGGAGGAGGTGGAGGAGATAGGAGGGATTGCCACACACACAGCAGGGGAACAGCTGACGTTACTGAACCCCAATAACAGAGGAGGGACTGTTGGGACTGTGCGTACAGCACTACCAGGCAACAACTAGCGGTGTTGGAGCCCAGGGACAGGTGGAGGAGGAGGAGGTGGAGGAGATAGGAGGGATTGCCACACACACAGCAGGGGAACAGCTGACGTTACTGAACCCCAATAACAGAGGAGGGACTGTTGGGACTGTGCGTACAGCACTACCAGGCAACAACTAGCGGTGTTGGAGCCCAGGGACAGGTGGAGGAGGAGGAGGTGGAGGAGGTAGGAGGGATTGCCACACACACAGCAGGGGAACAGCTGACGTTACTGAACCCCAATAACAGAGGAGGGACTGTTGGGACTGTGCGTACAGCACTACCAGGCAACAACTAGCGGTGTTGGAGCCCAGGGACAGGTGGAGGAGGAGGAGGTGGAGGAGGTAGGAGGGATTGCCACACACACAGCAGGGGAACAGCTGACGTTACTGAACCCCAATAACAGAGGAGGGACTGTTGGGACTGTGCGTACAGCACTACCAGGCAACAACTAGCGGTGTTGGAGCCCAGGGACAGGTGGAGGAGGAGGAGGTGGAGGAGGTAGGAGGGATTGCCACACACACAGCAGGGGAACAGCTGACGTTACTGAACCCCAATAACAGAGGAGGGACTGTTGGGACTGTGCGTACAGCACTACCAGGCAACAACTAGCGGTGTTGGAGCCCAGGGACAGGTGGAGGAGGAGGAGGTGGAGGAGGTAGGAGGGATTGCCACACACACAGCAGGGGAACAGCTGACGTTACTGAACCCCAATAACAGAGGAGGGACTGTTGACTGTGCGTACAGCACTACCAGGCAACAACTAGCGGTGTTGGAGCCCAGGGACAGGTGGAAAAGCAGAGGAACACAATGTAGGCCGAAGCCTGAGAAAGTCGAAAGGGAACCTTTAACCCCCCCCAAGGCGTTTGTAGCTGAAAGAGCCAGCTTGTGCAGCACAAAAGATGCAAAAGGAAAAGGTGGCTCTTTTCATCATGCTCCTTGCAAACACAGAACTAAACACTTATAAAATGTGTCCCCTGAAACCGTGAAACCGTCCCGGAGGTGGGACTTTCCTTCGTAATATGACGCAGCACAGCCGTCATTCCTCCCCCCCGGGCGCCGCGCCCCGGCTCCTCAGCGTAGTTTGATTCCGTCCCGGAGCCTGCGCTGTTATGTTATCCCTTGGCCAGGCACACTTAGCGCTGCCCATCTTCTGACATCATTTGGTGTCAGGCTGGCTGCGCCTGTGCGGCCGCGCTGGCCGAGAGCCCGCCTCGCAGTGTCTTCTGATTTTATCCCACTGGGGGCCTGGGATCCATGGCCATGCGCAGTGCATATCCTCGCCTCTCACTCCCCTCCCTACGGCTTCTTAAGACTGTGCGGTGTCACGGCCTTGGCATGCTATTAGGGACCAGCTGACACCGAACAGTCTGAAGAAGCCGTAGGGAGATGAGTGAGAGGTGGAGGTTCAGATATGCACTGCGCATGTCCATGGATCCCAGGCCCCCAGTGGGATTAAATCAGAAGTAGGGTTGAGCGAAACGGGTCGTTCATTTTCATAAGTCGCCGACTTTTGACAAAGTCGGCGTCTCATGAAACCCGATCCGATCCCAGTGTGGGTCGGCCACGTGGAACGCGAACTTGGCGCCAAAGTCGCGTTTCGAATGACGCCTTCCCCGCCATTTTTTTGAGCCAATTAATTGTGGGCAGCGTGATGACATAGGTTCCGGCTCCTGCGGCATCATAGTGCTATGTTACGTTTTCGGACGTAGTAATTTCCGGAGTCAAAAAATAACATATGCCTTGCACAGAGGGAGAGAGAGAGAGAGAGAGAGAGAGAGAGAGAGAGAGAGAGAGAGAGAGAGAGAGAGAGAGAGAGAGAGAGAGAGAGAGAGAGAGAGAGAGAGAGAGAGAGAGAGAGAGAGAGAGAGAGAGAGAGAGAGAGAGAGAGAGAGAGAGAGAGAGAGAGAGAGAGAGAGAGAGAGAGAGAGAGAGAGAGAGAGAGAGAGAGAGAGAGAGAGAGAGAGAGAGAGAGAATAAAAAAAATTATTTCATTGACATACATTGGGTTTCGTGTTCCGGCTCCGGAACCCGACTTTACAGTAGAATCGGCCGATTCCATACGATCCGACATCCGAGAAGGTCGGGTTTCACAAAACCCACCTCGATCCTAAAAAAGCTAAGGTCGCTCAACCCTAATCAGAAGACACTGCGAGGCGGGCCCTCGGCCAGCGCGGCCGCACAGGCGCAGCCATCCTGACACCAAATGATGCCAGAAGACGGGCAGCGCTAAGTGTGCCTGGCCACGGGATAACATAACAGCGCAGGCTCCGGGACGGAATCAAACAACGCTGAGGAGCCGGGGCGCGGCGCCGGGGGGGGAGGAATGACGGCTGTGCTGCGTCATATTACGAAGGAAAGTCCCACCTCCGGGACGGTTTTACGGTATCAGTGGACACATTTTATAAGTGTTAAGTTCTGCGTGTGCAAGGAGCTAAACCAAAATAGCTACCTTTTCCTTGTGCAGCATTACTGCTGCACAAGGAGGCTCTTTCAGTAACAAACGCCTTGGGGGGGGGGGGGACAGATTCCCTTACATTTCAGTTGTTGTGTCAGCGTGGCGGTCGCATGACACATTGCCAGCTACACAGCTGGGGATCAGCTGACGTTACTGAAACCCAAGAACACTGGGTCGTATGTTTTGACTGTGCAGACGGCACTTCTGAGCCTCAACTGGCGGTGTTGGAGCCCAGGAATTTAAGTTCAGGTGGTAGAAAGATGAACACAACAGGAGACCTGGATAACGTATACAGTGACCTAATTATTTAATCAGGAGGAGGAGTGGCAAATTCCTGCGAGATCCAGGCCTTGTTCATTTTCAGGAAAGTAAGCCGGTCAACGTTATCGGAGGATAGTCGCATGCGACGGTCAGTTAGTACACCACCTGCAGCACTAAAGACACGTTCCGATAATACACTGGCCGCAGGGCAAGACAGCACCTCCAATGCATACTGGCTTAGCTCTGGCCATGTATCCAGCTTTGAGACCCAAAACTTGAAAGGGGAAGAGCCGTCTGGGAGTACAGCAAGAGGGCAAGACATGTAGTCTGTCACCATCTGACGGAACCGTTGCCTCCTGCTGACTGGAGCCGTCTGTGATGGTGTAGACTTTTGTGGGGGGCACAGAAAACTGTGCCACAGTTGGGCCATACTGGTCTTGCCTTGGGCAGAGGCACTGCTTCTGCTCCCTCTTTGTGCAGAGCCTCCACCACTGCCTGGACGCACTGAGCTGCTTTGGAATGCACTAGCAGCACTTCTCTCAGTTGGAATGGAGAAGATGATGGAATTCACCAGTGTGTCTTGGTACTCCCGCATTTTTCGCTCCCGGTTCAACGGTGTGATGAGGCTTTCTACGTTGTCCCGGTAGCGAGGATCGAGGAGGGTGAACACCCAATAATCAGACATGTTGAGAATGTGGGCGATGCGGCGGTCGTTTCTCAGGCACTGCAGCATGTAATCAACCATGTGCTGCAGACTGCCAACTGCCCAAGAAACGCTGTCCCCTGCTGGAGGCGTGATATCTGCCCGCTCGTCATCACCCCACCCTCGCTGTACACACTGAGTACTGGACAATTCGGTAACTCCCTCCTCTGGACGGATGTCTTCCTCCTCCATTGACTCCTCCTCATCCTCCTCACAAACTGTCCCCTGCCTATGCGTTTGTGAGGAACCACGTGGCGCTGACTGTCCAGAAGATGATGGAAATGGTGAATCCTCATCCTCCACCTCTTCCACAACATCATCCCTTAGCGCTTGCAGTGATTTTTCAAGCAGGCAGATAAGGGGGACAGTCATGCTGACTAGTGCATCATCTGCACTCGCCATCCGCGTGGAATAATCAAAGGGACGCAAAACCTGGCAGACGTCATTCATAGTGGCCCACTCTGTGGTTGTGAAGTCTGTACGGCGCTGAGTGCGACTTCTTTGCGCCTGAAGCAGCTGGTACTCCATTACAGCTTGCTGCTGCTCACACAACCGCTCCAACATATGTAACGTGGAATTCCACCTGGTAGGTAGGTCACATATGATGCGATGTTCCGGCAGGCGGTGTCGGCGCTGCAGAGCCGCAATGCGCGCTTTTGCCGTGCTGGAACGCCGCAAGTGAGCACACTCTAGGCGGACCTTGTGCAGCAGTGCATCAAGATCCGGATAGTCCCTCAAAAAGCTCTGCACGACCAAATTGAGCACATGTGCCAGACATGGGATGTGAGTGAGGTTGCCGAGGCCCAGAGCTGCCACCAGATTTCGGCCATTATCACACACTACCATGCCTGGCTGGAGATTCGCTGGCACAAACCACACATCGCTCTCCTGCTTGATGGCATTCCAGAGCTCCTGCGCTGTGTGGCTACGATTCCCAAAAAAAATTAATTTCAAGACGGCCTGTTGACGTTTGGCCACGGCTGTGCTCATGTCGGTCGTAACAGGTACACGTTCATCACGGGTCCATGTGGAGGTGGACTGTGACGGCTCCTGCAGCGATGATTCTGAGGAACTGGTGTAAGAGGAGGAGTCAATGCGTACAGAATGGATTCCTGCAATCCTTGGAGTGGGCAGGACATGTCCTGCGCCACTCGCACGGTCTGTACCCGGCTCAACGACATTAACCCAATGGGCAGTGAGGGAAAGGTATCGCCCCTGTCCATGTTGACTGGTCCACGCATCGGTGGTGAGGTGGACCTTGCTACTGACGGCGTTCAGTAGCGCGTGTTTTATGTGTCCCTCCACATGCTTGTGCAGGGCAGGGACGGCTTGCCTGCTGAAGTAAAAGCGGCTGGGCACATTGTACTGTGGGACTGCCAATGACATCAAGTCACGGAAGCTGTCAGTCTCCACCAGCCTGAATGACAGCATTTCCAGTGACAGAAGTTTGGCAATGCCTGCAGTCAGAGCCTGTGCTCGTGGGTGGTTTGACGAGAAAGGCCACCTTTTCTCCCATGCCTGTACTACCGATGGCTGTAGACTGGGCTGGGAGTGTGTGGATGACTGGGAAAGTGGTGCTGCGGGTGGAATTACAGCGGGTCTCTGGACAACAGGGCCAGAGGTTCTTCCACGGCGATCCTGGGAGGAAGCCGAACCAGCTGCATGTGAGCTGGAGGAAGAGGCAACACGAGCTGAAGAGGTGGTAGCTGCCGCTGTTGGTTGGCCTAGCTCTTCAGTGTGTTTTTCTAACAACGCCGGGTGCCTGGTGCGCACATGTTTCCACATGTTGGAGGTATTGAGGCTGCTGACATTTCAACCTCTTTTTACTTTGTGATGACACACCTTGCATTTGACATAGCAAATGTCATCTGCAACTGTGTCAAAAAAGGCCCAGGCACTGCAAGTCTTGGGAGCGCCCTTTTTGGCTTTTGGAAGAGACATGCTCCTAACGGGTGCCAAAGCGGAGGCTGCAGGATCCGCAGTCTTCCCCCTCCCTCTCCCTCTTTGGGCCGTACGGGGAATCTCTTCCTCAGAGCTGCTCCCACCACCTTCCTGTCCCTCACACCAAGATGGGTCAAGGACCTCATCATCTACACTACCCTCTGCCCCCAACTGCTCCTCCTGGGTAGTCTCAGCAGCAGAGCACGCACCAGTAAGTGGCACCTGAGTGTCATCATCAGCTGATGCGGCCTGCGATGTGGTGACCGGAGCCACTGGCCCACCCGCCTCTTCAGAGGAAGAGAGAAAAAGCTGTTGGGCATCACTGCACCCTGCCTCTTCTTCCATTTCTCCAATGCTGCTTGGCTGGCCCCCTGTTTCCAAGCCAAGAGATTCAGAGAACAGAAGTAGAGACGGCTCCTGTCCTGGGCTCTCTGTCTGCCTGGGCAATTTGGCAGGTGGTGAAGAGACAGATGGCTGCTCTCCAGTGCTCTGTGTCTGAGAGGATGTGGCACTAATTGAAGTTGATGCATTAGCTGCCATCCATCCGACAACGGCTTCAATTTGGTCTTCACGCAGCAGCGGTGTACGGCGCTCTGACACAAAGCTGCGCATGAATGACTGTTGCCTGGTGAAAGTGGGTGCTGATGAGTCACCGGTGCCCGCAGCAGGCACAGAATCCCCACGTCCCCTCCCTGCTCCGCGCCCACGCCCACGTGCCTTACTCACTGCCTTCTTCATCTTGGTTGACTGATAAAGATAAGCAGAAAAGTACTAACGGCTTTGTGTGCTTATTCCTGAGCAACTCCTCCTAACAGGTATAAGAAACACTAATTTTCTAAAGTGTGGACTAGACTTTAATATGAGCTAATGTGGCCTACACAAATGTAAAGTGGTGTAACTGGTGTGTTTGGTGAACTTTATTATTTATTTATTTTTTGGGGGCTGAACTGACAACGGATAGAGCTGCAGTCACACGGAGACCGTGCAGACAGACGTAAACGGCGCTGCAAGGCCCAAAAACCCTCCTCTACGTTATCCTATGTAGTGTTTTTCCACAAGTTAGCTGGAGACGGGTGGAAAGACACTAATAGGATTTTTTGGAAAAAATGTGCAGCAGCCTGCACTACTTAAAACAAAATGAAAATTGATTTGGCGGTATGACGCAGTGAAGAACCCTGAGCTGGAGACAACCAGGCTATGGCTGCTCACAGACTACAGGGCGAGCTGCAGTCACACGGAGACCGTGCAGACAGCCGTAAACGGCGCTGCAAGGCCCAAAAACCCTCCTCTACGTTATCCTATGTAGTGTTTTTCCACAAATTAGCTGGAGACGGGTGGAAAGACACTAATAGGAATTTTTTGAAAAAATGTGCAGCAGCCTGCACTACTTAAAACAAAATGAAAATTGATTTGGCGGTATGACGCAGTGAACAACCCTGAGCTGGAGACAACCAGGCTATGGCTGCTCACAGACTACAGGGCGAGCTGCAGTCACACGGAGACCGTGCAGACAGCCGTAAACGGCGCTGCAAGGCCCAAAAACCCTCCTCTACGTTATCATATATAGTGTTTTTCCACAAATTAGCTGGAGACGGGTGGAAAGACACTAATAGGAATTTTTTGAAAAAATGTGCAGCAGCCTGCACTACTTAAAACAAAATGAAAATTGATTTGGCGGTATGACGCAGTGAACAACCCTGAGCTGGAGACAACCAGGCTATGGCTGCTCACAGACTACAGGGCGAGCTGCAATCACACGGAGACCGTGCAGACAGCCGTAAACGGCGCTGCAAGGCCCAAAAACCCTCCTCTACGTTATCCTATGTAGTGTTTTTCCACAAATTAGCTGGAGACGGGTGGAAAGACACTAATAGGATTTTTTTGAATAAATTAGCAGCAAACTACACTACTTGAAAAAAAAAAAAAAAGAACAGTATGAGGCAATGAACCACCCTCCCTGAACTGAATACAACCAGCTATGGATGGCCTATGTGGCTGCACTCAGACTAGAGAGTGGGCTGCACTCACACACACACACACACAGACCTTGCAGATCGCTGTGAAAACAGCGCTACAAGGCAAAAGCAAGGTGAATAGTAGGTGAACACAGCGGTTGCTAAATTAGCCTTTGGAAAGCACAAAGAAGCAAATCGCTATCTCTAAACTGTCCCTCAGTCAGCAAACAGCGTCCTGTCACTAACTGAATTCACAGCAGAGTGATCGCAAAATGGCGCCAGCGACTTTTAAACTGCATCATGACATCATTTCAGCAGCCAATCACAGCCTTGCCAGTAGTTTCATGCCCTCCATGCTAAACAGGATGTGCCCACACTTGGAATCATTCTCATTGGCTGAATTTCTGCATTTTGAATCTTGGATCTTCCGATTCAGGTATCCGATACGCGGCAAGTATCGGAATCCCGGTATCGGAATTCCGATACCGCAAGTATCGGCCGATACGCGATACTTGCGGTATCGGAATGCTCAACACTAGTTGGCACTTTAACATTTTGCATTTTTGAAGTTTGTTGAACCCGATCAGGGTTATTTCTTAAAGGGGTCCCCTGTTTAAAGGGATCCTATGTCTTGCACAAGTTGCACAAGTTGCCTTAAAGAACTGTGAATCATGAACTGTGCATGATCAAGACTTTGCTTGTAAATAGTTTGCACCTTCTTAAAGGTGATTCCTACTGGTTTTACGAAAGAAGCTTTTAAAGACAAGAGACTGCTTCTAACATTGTTGTAAGAACTGCTTTGTTTTCCAGAGACCTGAAGAAAAATCCATCTGGCGCGGCAGGAGTCCAGGTCTGGATACACGCCTTGTAGCCCACCCAAGTACAACGTTGAGGGTTAATGACGGGTCCCTCACATCGTTGCTGCTGTTCTAAAGAATTGATTGACTTGAATATTAATGTGATTGATGCATTTGCACTACCTCATTAAAAGACTTGAGTATTGTTGGAACCCTTAAAGGGAATGTTGACTTGTTGCACTTAGCCAGATAGCCTTATATGTTGCCAGATAGAAAAGTTAATATATTAAAGAATGAATATAGTTAATAGTAATGAAAGCTGAGATTTACATTTAGTTAGAATGGTGTTTTATATCTATAGCCAATAGTGTGTAGCTGATATCCTGATGCACTTTTTGAATAAAATGGGGAAAATAAAGTAACCTGCGGGGGTTGGATGAACATTTTGCACTTAACAGATAGTATACCCGTGAGGGTCATTGTATTTCATAGTTCATATTTATATTGTTTTATTAAATTTTCCTATTCATGAAAGTAGGCATACATGTAAATAGTTAGTGCAATGTTCAAGTGTCCTCACCTCCCATAAAGGGAAGCTTAGATATAGTATTAACTTGTTTTATAGCATTTTAAAAAACTGTTTTCTTTTTGCTAACCTGTAACTGTTGTTTCTCTTTTCCCAGTCTGGGAGTACTGGATTTTACGGGGGGGAGTGTGGCGCCCCAGGGTCCTGGTCATCACAGTGATACTGCTTTCCTCCAGGGGAGAGTGATGCTATGTTTGGAGGCAAGAAAGGATAACTGAATCCAGGTATCACAAACATGCAACACATTCACACTCCAGGCCACCAGGGGGAGCTTCTGCTCTAATTTATTAGGTCACTCCCCACATATATATAACTGGTAGTCTGTAGAGAAAGTTAGTGAGTTTCAGACAGAAGTTAGTTGCTAGCTGAGCTCAGCTCAGTCAGTTCCAGACAGCCGTCTGAGGAGGACAGAGGGTCGATGGAGCTGTGCATGCCCTCAGAGCTGCAGCTCCCAGAAAGAGACATTTTGAAGGCAGAATTGTATTGCAGCGAGGGTGAAGGAAGTCGAAGCAAAGGAGAGGATACTGAACCCCGACCAGGCTGCCTCCTTCTGAGGCACAGAACCCCGGTAGCCGGAGCACTGAGGGAGTAAGGACCTCTACGCCTTATTTAATTATTTCAGAGACCGGCAGGACAGCTAATTGCAAGTTATCTGTCCGCACCTACACCCAGGAGGCACAGTGACACCCCATAGAGCTGGGTTATCTAAGAGACCCTATAAACAGGCTCAGGTCACCAGTCATACGGGTTTTGTCCTATCCTATATGGGGGACAGAGAGAGTGAAACATCACATCTGTGAGACCCTTATGTGAAGCCATAGGCAGTAAGGGACTACACCACTGCAGCGCAAGGGAAGGCTATTGATTTCCACCTGGACAAGGGGACTCTGGACTTGCCTCCAAACCGGCTGGAATCTGCCTACCCTGTGGTCTGGTGCTCTGGACTGTGGATGCTGGATTCTTCAGTAAAGGTAAAGAGACTGCAACCTTGTGTCCTCGTTCTTCACTGCACCTCTCACCATTCTACCATCTACATACTGGAAAGCCCTGGGGATATACTTCACCTGTGGGAAGGTATACCATCTAGCTGCCATAACATCACCCCAGCGGACCCCTTTAAGCAGCGCCGGTCACCCTGACCGAATACCACAGGTGGCATCACGAACACAAACTTTATCTCTTTAAAGACCTTTCCCTTTTATATGGAGTTCCCGGGGCCACGGACCGGGTCAGCCACCGTGACATCCCCCCTGTGAACCGCAAGGACCCGGTAACCAAGTACCCCCTTGCCCTGACGGGGCTCTCCAAACACAAAGATTAACAATTGTGTCAAAGCTTCAATAGTTTGTGTGAATATGCTGCTACAAGTAGTTAATTCAAGGGTTTGCTTACACCCATGGGTAACAGGGGGGAGGATTTAATCTGTTTTGTTCATGATGTTTACTCTGCTTTGAACATTGGAGCCAGCTCACTGCATACGTGATTTATTTCACTTTCTTCCTTTATTGTTCAGATGTTCTCCTGTTTACTATACCTTTTACAAAACAATGAGACTTTATCAAGCAAAGAGTCTCGATGATCCTATTAATATGAAGGTGTGCAAATGTGTTGTTGCTAGATAGGAGGTTTATAGGAAATAATGGCCGGCCAAATGCACGGTTTATGATGTATATCACAATTTCTCTTATTAATGTAAGATAATCTGTACTAATATGTAAAACATTAATGTCCTATGAAAGTGTCATAAGGATATGTTCAGGGATTATGTGCTGAAAACAAAATTTCAGCCCATATTTGTCCAAATTACATGCAGTAAAATATACATATACTTAGACTGCACAGTGTTTTACTATTTTGGGAAGCAATTGGTACTTCAGAGTTGTTCCTCCTGTTGGTACTCGGAGTTGCAGACACTTTCTCTCCATCTTCTCTTTCTTTTTGCCTAGAAGCTGTTTGTAAAGTCTTGAAAATATGGCCATATTGCCTTGTGAACATTGGTGAATCAATTGATGACTTCACTTTAACCTTAGGAGTGCTGTTTTGTATTATTTTTATTGGACAGATTTGAGACCCTTAAGTCAGGTCTTTGAAGGTATCTGCACCCACATAAATTACATACCCATTTGCATACACAGGCAATTATTATTTAAAATTGGTTATTCGGGACTATTCTTTCTTTTAACAATGTGCCGAAGAATAAACAGGCAGGTAGCTGCTAACTACCCCACTGTTGTGCTCAGCACCAATCTTTGCCGACACAGAGTGGTCACAGATCAGTCCGGCTGATAATACTGCAGCTTCTGCTGATGTCACGTTGACATAGTGGCCGCTTCTCTTCCACTCTGTTCTGTTGACAGGGTGTGACTGCCGATGTTATGCGGACTGTCAGTAGGCTCCCCATTGCCTAATCGCGGAAAGCCACCTGTCAATCAAACAGCATGAAATCGGCAGTCACTTCTAGATGACATAGCAGCCTGAAAGAAGAGGAGCTACTCTGTTGACATGGAGCAGCTGAATCACCAGCAGGAGCGGTCTGTGACCATTCTGAGCCTGCACCAGTGCAACAGGCAGGCAGTTACCAATGACCTGCCCGTTAGTTTTTAGGCCCATAGTAAAAAACAAAGTCCTGGACAACCCCTTCAAGGTAATTGCAGACAAATCTGCTCCTGTTGTGCAGTTAGATAAATTCTAGAAACCCATTTGTCATTTCTTTGCTGTACATTTTTTTTGCTGGCAGTATCCACCAAGCAGTGTGAATATTTAACCTGACTTTCTTCTTGCCTAATTTTGATAGCTAGTTTTGGCTAAAGTAGAGACACTTCTCATGGATTGTAAGTTGGCACGGGGTACCTTAACACCAACTCAACATGTGTTTCAAAAGTGCGTAATTCTATTAAAATTCCAAGATTAATACATTTGCCCAGCAATTCCCCAACCTGCTCTGAAGTGGTATGACACACTTGGAAACTAAATATTTGAGCACCCTTGGCATTATGTCATGTTCTGTTTGTGTTCCACCGAAAACAAAGGAGGAAAAGGGCAGGTTTTGACTGCATGTCATAAACGTTAATGGTAACTAATATGATCACTGATTGCTATTGTATCCAAGTATTGGGTTACCATCCTATTCATTATTCAGCATTACATACTCTGGCATTAAATATGATTGTCATCGCTTGAAATAAGAACAAATTACTTGTCTCCCCACAAGGTATGGACAAATATAAAAATGTATTTGCATACTGTATTTCCTCTGTTTGGCAACTGTTGCTACTTTTACAAGAATGTCACTGAATGCACCACCACTTCAGCCTTAGCTCACCTATCATATTTAAAGAGACCAGAAAAGTGATTAGGAGTCATATAGAGTCCATGACCAGTATGGTAATACTGAAACCGAACCAATATCAAAGACTGATTGTCTCTTCCAAACAGAAAAAAAAGGTGTGAACAGGTGCAAGCTAAGAGAGCCACTTCCATATGTAACTAACCTATAAAGTAGCACGATAGCATGAAATTTATGAAATTGGAATTGCATTGCTGCTCTAGAAAATAGGCCATAATGAAGATACTTAGCACATAAATTCACCAATTCATGTGTACCCAACAGCCATTGACAAGGTAATTCTTTCAGCTGGGAACCTAACCTAAATGATACCTCTCCTGGGCTGCTAGGTTAGGATACCAACAAAGTGGATTGCCTTGTTGGCTGCAGGGCACACATGAATTGGCCAATTTATGAGCTAAGTATCTTCATTATAACCTATTTTCTAGAGCAATAATGAAATTCCAGTTTAATATACCGTATATACTCGAGTATAAGCCAAGATGTTCAGCCCATTTTTTAGGCTGAAAGTGCCCCTCTCGGCTTATACTCGAGTCATTCTCCCAGGGGGCCGTGGGGGAGGGGGAGTGGCAGCTGTCACATCATACTCACCTGCTCCCAGCACTCTGCTTCTCACTGACAGATGGTCTCCGGGCGCTGACAGCTTCTTCCAGTGATGAGCGGTCATGTGGTACCGCTCATTGAAGTAATGAATATGGACTCGACTCCATTTCCATAGGGGTGGAGCGCATATTTATTACTTTAATGAGTGGTACCAGTGACCGCTCAACTGGAAGAAGCTGCCAGCGCCCGGAGACCATCCGTCAGTGAGAAGTAGGGACTGCGCCGGGAGCAGGTGAGTATAACGGGGCGTGTGAACATTCCGATATTCACCTGTCCCCGTTCCACCGCCAGGCTCCATCTTCCGCGTCCTCTTGCTGTGACGCTCAGGTCAGAGAGCGCGATGATGTGTTATTGTGCGCCCTCTGCCGGAATAGTCACTGCAGAGAGACGGGACGCTGAAGAGCAGCGGGCAGCGACGAGAGGTGAGTATGTCATTTAAAAAAAAAATTTTGATTGCAGCAGCAGATATACAGTACGGTTAATCATATCAGCACAAACTGCATCTTATGGGGCCATAATCAGCTTTTATGCAGCATTACATGTGCATATTTTTCCTTGGAGCATCTTATTGGGCCATAATCAATGTTTATGCAGCATTATATGTGGCATATTTTCTATAGAGCATCTTATGGGGCCTTAATCAACCTTTATACAGCATTTTATGTGGTATATTTTTCTATGGAGCTACTTATGGGGCCATAATCAACCTTTTTACAGCATTATATGGGGCAAATTTTCTATGGAGCATCTTATGGGGCCATAATCAATTTTATGGAGAATTACTGTATATGGGCCCATCATGTACTTTATGGAGCATTATATGGGCCCATCATGAACTTTTTGGAGCATTATATGGGCCCATCATGAACTTTATGGAGCATTATATGAGCCCATCATGAACTTTATGGAGCGTTATATAGGGCATATTGTTTGTATGGAGTATCTTATGGGGCCCATCATAAACTGTACGGAGCATTATATGGGGCATATTTTGTATGGAGCATCTTATGGGGCCCATCATGAACAGTATGGAGCTTTATATGGGGCTCCTGATTCAATATGGATATTCAAAAACATTTAACTCACTGATGTCTCAATTAATTTTACTTTTATTGGTTTCTTTTTATTTTTTAAATTTACCAGTAGCTGCTGCATTTCCTACCCTAGGTTTATACTCGAGTCATTAAGTTTTCCCAGTTTTTTGTGGTAAAATTAGTCGTCTCAGCTTATACTCAGGTCGGCTTCAGGGCCGGACTGGCCATCGGGCTGTCGACGTGATGTTGGTGCTGCAGACAGTAGCAGGGCAGCACGGTAAACCTTCCAGATTGGGTACACCTTGTCGCGGTGGGATAGCTTTTATGCTTTTTTTAATCAAAATTGTGTTAACTACGTAGTTATGTTATTTATGTTAATTACAGAGTGAAATTTTGTTTAAAACTTTACCTGCCTTCGGTTAAATCATTTACATGGAGTTTTGTATTGTGAGGCAGTGAGGGGAATCATGAACGAGGGCCGGTATCTGTCCCCCAGGATGCATATAGAGACATATTGGACTTGCTGGAGTGCATTGTGATTACAGCAACGTCTGTAGAATAAAAGTGAGTGTGGATTTGGTCAAAGTAGTTGACCAAGTCAGATTTAAAGCCCTAAAATGGGCTTTAATTTTTGAAGAGCTTTTGCAGGTTTAATGGTGGGGCAAATCTCTCCCTCCACTCCGGGTTTTGGAAGTGGCTAAATGTCCATAATTCCCATTTAAACACTCAGTGTTTTGTTTACAAGCTGCAGAGTAAGAGGCTCTGTGCAACCCAGGCCTGTGTGAAGTTGAACACAGAGCTCGGGACAAGAAAGCTGCTGCCACACCCAAAAGGTATATGGTGGTGCAGTCGCCCACGGCAACAGGTTTGGACACAGACTGTTTGGATGACCCGGCTGTGAACCGGAGGATACCACTTGCCTTGTTTGTTTCTGGAATAAATATGTTTTATGTTGAAGTTTCTTGGGTCCCTGCCTATCTGTGGCACTCTGGGAACACCGCTGCACAGTATCTTCAAATAAAAAGATATATAATAAATTTGAATTCACTGTGAGTTAGTAGGTCTATAAGAGGCTCCTGGTGGTTATATTCTTTGAGTAGACATCACTTACACATTTCCATATCTGTAGATGCTTTTCCCACTTTTCAAAGAGCAGCGTTAATCTAGCTATTATATACAGTGTTTGATAATGTAGACAAGTGCAGAGAGCAGGAGCTGAGTAGATGTTTTGCAGTTTAGTTTGTCCCTACCTTTCAAGCTATTGATTTTCATCTTTGGAGTTCTATAGACCCCATCATTTTCAGCAATATCTGATCACATGACTATGGCTGACAGAAGGCCTTATTTGCCGTTTTGATGTCAGATTTCTTACTGCAATTGATCGCATCTTTCATAGAGATAAAATTTTCATCCAAACTAAATTACTTTTGTGAATAGAACAACAATAATGAATCAGTGGAGTTGAGGGCGTTTTCAGAAAGAGAACCACTCACTTAGATGATTAGTCCTTTTTTTGTATTTATACTTAAAGGAAATCTGTCACCAAGTTTTGCTAACCCTAGTGAAAGAAACATAATGTAGCGGCAGAGACCCTGATTACAGTGATGTATCATTTACTGGGTTGCTTGCTGCAGTTTCCCTAAAATCACTGTATTAACTGCTGCAGATCTTCTTTCTCTGAGCTCTGTATAACCCCGCCCACACCACTGATTGGCAGCTTTCTGTATACAATCGCATGACAGAATCTACAATCATGTGACCCCCAGCCTTAAAGGAATTCTGTTAGCACAAAATGACTGTTCAAACCAAGAAGATGACCTTAAAGAGGAACACAGCTTTAATAAAAAGCGTACCTTTCATGCTCAAATCTGATGCAGAATTTGCCAGAAATCTTTCTTTATTCACATATATTCATAAGATGCTCGGTTCACCTTCTTACATACTTTTTTTCCATCTATTTCTGTCATCCTCTGTCTCCCATGAAGTCAGAGTTGTCAATCCAAGAAGAGGAGGGTGAAGACAGATGGAAAACAAGTAGATGAGAAGGTGCACTAAACGACCCAGTCACGCAGAGGGTGCACCAAGAATCTTCGACTAAAGAACGATTTCTGGCTAATGCAGAAATGGATATGGATACTAAAGGCATGATTTTTCTTAATACTAAATCCCTACAATATGATGTGTTTGGTTTGAACAGTCATTTTGTGATGATAGATTTCATTTAATGATTTAATATTGTTACACATTTTAACACTTTAGTGCTAAATAACCCTGTCAAATTAAGCCTTGTGAGATGAAAAATGTTATCAGTAAGTTAGAACTACCTATGGGATCACCAGGTGATCAAAAAGCAGATCTTCACTGGTGGCCTTGAGATTCAGTCTTTCAAAGCTACAGAATTAGTTTTTTTTAATATTAAAATGTAGATTTTATTTCACATTATTTGACACTGAAGTGCTGCCCCTCAAACAGGTTTCCCCAAACCACCTTGTCCTGGCAGCTGAGAAAGAACAGGATGTTCATGCGCCCTTCATGAACCTCATCCCACTCCACAAGAGGTTTGGTGTAATGTAGAGCAAACACTACTCTGGTTACCAGAAGCTTTATAATGCAAACTGCCAGAGTTATGTGGTGCGGCCAGGGAACATAGTAACAGCAATATTATTGGTAAAGTAACATTGCCTGCTCGGCATATATAGTAGGCACGAGGAACTAATGTCCATGCTTAGCCCTTCTATGTGTAATTACACAATATATGCAGAGAAAATAACATATGGCTAATGGAAAATAATTGCAAATCATATGCACTGGTCTTGCAGATCTAGGCAAAGGTATTATCAGATGTTCCAAATGAAAATATTGTGACCTATATGTCCCCCCTGCATGACGAAACCAGCTTTATTCAAACTTCATGGTCCTGGTCTCACTAGATGAGAATAAGTCATCTGACACATCACTTTCCCTAGATGACTGGCTGTTCTCTTCCATTGTTTCTTTATAAGTTAAAACCTGATTTTGAGATGCTCTGTCAGGAGATGATTATGGTATATGTGCCGGCAGGTAATTGTGATGTGATTTGCAACCTCTTATGAGTTTGGCTATCATGTCCCAATAATTAATTCAATTTGTATCTTGAAAAATTGGAGTCCTAAACACAATTTGTGGTAAGTGTCTCTTATGCCATGAGCATCATTAATATAAAATTTAAGGAATTGTCCACTACTCGGACAACTCCTTCTCAATCACTATACTTCCTTTACGTAAAACAATAATGCCTATATTCATCTCTGGTACGGGCGTCATTCCAGGAATTTTGACACCTGGTTTCCCAGGGATTTCATGACGTTGTTATGTCATGAGAGCCCTGCAGCCAAACAGCAGCCACTTCACTCTCACTTCATTTGGTCACTTCTCCTTTGCTCTCTGACTTCTATCGGAAGAGGTGAGAGTGATGTTGATGCTGTCTGACTGCAGTGCTCTCCTGATATAATGAACCCCATGAGAACAGGCACCTGGTTTCCCAGGGATTTCATGACGTTGTTATGTCATGAGAGCCCTGCAGCCAAACAGCAGCCACTTCACTCTCACTTCATTTGGTCACTTCTCCTTTGCTCTCTGACTTCTATCGGAAGAGGTGAGAGTGATGTTGATGCTGTCTGACTGCAGTGCTCTCCTGATATAATGAACCCCATGAGAACAGGCGCCAACATAGCTGGAATGGCACCGGCACTGGAGATGAGTATATCTGCTATTATTTTACACAGGGGAATTGTAGTGATTGAGAAGGTGTTGTACGAGTAGTGAACAACCTCTTCAATTTGGGAAAAGAAAAACTGATGCCTATTAGGGCTTACATTGTTTTTTGCATTGTTGTCTTTTCTTGTTTCCATTTTCCTTCAAGTTTTCTCCTACATACTGTACTTACCATATATATACATACATAATTACGTCTCCCTCCATAACCCACTAATCAATGATCATTCTTCAGGTATCTTTTATCAATAGGATTTTTTTTAATCAACTAATCTTTTCAGCAAATATATAGTATAAAGTTTTTGGTATATACTCAATATAAAATATGCATACTAAAATAATTTAGTGAAAAGCGGATTTTTTTCATACTAGTGTCCGAGGGTAATTGGAATGACGTACCTGTTTATATGAATACACTTTGAGTATGAAGAACCTTTACATTAATTTCCATTATTTTACACTATTGTAGTTTACCACCTGCTCTTTTCCTTTGTTAGCAATGCATTACGAGTTTCAGTGTGTTTGATTCTCGTCTGATCTTGGCCTTCCATATATTTTTATTTGGTCTGCAATTCAGGAGACCAGACTTCTCCAAGCGTAATTCGAAACAATCTTTCTTGGAACATGGATGCTGAAAAAAAAACTTGCTTACTAATATTGCCGAAAACTGCGTGGAAAAGTTCTCTCCCTGTCTGTCTCCTTTATATTCTGGGATGTTTCAGCAACAACCCAAGCCTATCAAGTCTCAATAGTCTGGAGCTTGAATTGCTCATTTTTGGCATTGGAGATCTTATGCATTCCAATACATCTCCCACTCACAAGACTAAATATTTTAATGAAAATGTTGTTTCCCTGATCAAAACCTCTAAATATTTCACTTGCAGACTTTGACAAATGAACAGGCGTTGGTATGAATGTTCTTTTTAAATTAAAACTATAGACTGTCATGCAAACCATAAAATATATTCCTTTTGGCCGGCCGACACTTTGGCTGAACAAAACTGAAGGATTCCATTAATTACCGTAATATTAAGTATATATATATATATATATATATATATATATATATATATATAGGAAACCAGGATCCTTGTGAGTTTCAACACTTATGATATTCTAAAAAGGTTTAAATGGTAAAACTAGATATATAAAAAAAAAGTTTAATATACTGTATTTGTAATGTATATGTTATTATATAGGCAAAAAAATATATATCGAATATTATTCAGATGAAAAAGATTAGAGAACAGATTATATAGTTCAATCCAGAAAAGAAAGCTAACCATTATGTGTGTGTACACAATAGGAGGATATCCATGTAATTGCATGCAAACGTCTAAGAAAATAGTTATCCTTGTTTCCCTGGGGGTTATGCAGCAAGGTAAATAGGGGGACACTGGCTAGGCAATGGCAGTGGTTGCTGGGGACAGGAGGGGCAGTAAATTGAAACCTTGCCTCCAGGTAAAGAAAAGCCTATTAATTACTCAAAGGTTATGCATCTCTTTCTAATATGGAAGGGGGCATAACCATTGACATTTTAAATAACTCAATGTTGCACATGTGAGTGATTTCATACATTTCCACAGATTTAGGCCGGCGTCACACTGGCGTGTTTTACGGAAGTATGAGAGGCGCAGAAAATACGGATTGCATACGGTACCATGATTCTTTATGGCCCTGCTCCTATCTGCCGTATTTTACTGATCCATATTATACGGATTTTCAGAAAAGTTCCCAGGCTCGAATTCATGAGTTCATCCAGCAGAGGGCGCATCACCGTGACTCGAGGTAACTATAGGACATTCCCCTGCATTCCATTCATTCACCAAATTTTACAGACAGGAGCACAGCTGCATTAGCAGAGCTCCTGGGTATAAAATGATTTAACCCCTTCAGATGGATTTACAGCGTGGGACAAGACTGATCGACGGAAGGTATGGAATATTGTTGTTTGTTTTGTTTAACTTTATTTCAGATGACAAGGGTCTTCAGGTGGATTGAGAGTCTAATAAAATATTAAAACACCCTGTGTCTTTATTTCATTAAAATACTTTTTAATAATGTGTGTGTGTTTTATTAACCATTTCATACTATTGGATTAATAATGGATAGGTGTCATAATTGACGCCTCTCCATTATTAACCTGGCTTAATGTCACCTTACAATAGCAAGGTGACATTAACCCTTCATTACCCCATATCCCACAGCTACAGGGGAGTGGGAAGAGAGAGGCTAAGTGCCAGAATCGGCGCATCTTCCAGATGTGCCTTTTCTGGGGTGGCTGGGGGCAGATGTTTTTAGCCAGGGGGGGGGGGTCCTATAACCATGGTCCCTCTCTAGGCTATTAATATCTGCCCTGAGTCACTGGCTTTCCCACTCTGGTGGAGAAAATTGCGCGGGAGCCCACGCCAATTTTTTCTGGGATTTAACCCTTTAATAGCTAGAGCTTCAAAATTTTACACACAGACACTTGTTACATTACTAAAGAGGAATATGTCATAAAAAAAGGGATATGAGATGGTTTACTGTATGTAAACCATGTCTCATATCCTGTCGGGTTTGTGAAGGAGATAGGAAAAGCCGGCAATTGAATTACCGGCTTTTATGCTATCTTGTGCTGAATTAAATATAAATATATATATATGTGTGTCTCACTGACATATATATATATAGACTGTATATATGTTTTTAGAAATATTTTAGCCGATAGATCCATGATTTGTCCATTTTGCAAGCCTGCGCAAAAAAATCGCCGTACGGAAGCCATACGGATGCAACAAAAACGCCCAGTGTGAACTTAGCCTTAACCCCTTAAAGACCGCCGATACGTCTTATAACTGACCTGAGATATAAGAGAATAGCATCCCCATACGGGTGACAACCCAGCAGCTGCCAGCTGGACACTATAGCTGACAACTTGCTGTATCAGCCATGAGCAGTGTTTGCACAGTCCAAATCTGTTTAACCCCTTAGATGCTGCTGTCAATAGTGACTACATCATTATAAATGGTTAACAGAGTGTGGGGGCTTCCTCTTTATCCCAATTGGTGCCCTCAGATAATAATTTTGTGGTCCTGATGTTTGCCATGGCACTTCACGACCAAATTGTGGCCTTAGAGTCTGACGGCTGTAGTAATTGTTTAGAAGTTAGAGGCATTTAGGTGGTAAAAATACACATTTTCATTTCTGGCATGCCACTTTGCATTAATTCCTGAAAAGCACCTGAAGGGTTAATAAACTACCTGACAGCTGTTTTCAATATGTCAGGGGGTGCTGTTTTTAAAATGGTATCACGTTTGGGGGTTTCCCAATATACGGGACCCCTAAAGGCACTTCAAATATGGATAAGTCCTAAAAAAAAAATTTTTTGTAAATTTCCTTGAAAAAATGAAAAATTACTGCTACATTTTTAAACCTCCTAAAATGCTAACAAAATAAAATAACGTTTTACAAATAGTGCTGATGTAAAGCAGACCTCAGGGAAATGTTATTTATTAATATTTTGCTGTGGTATCACTATCTGGATTAAAGGGATAATCATTCAAAGTTTGAAAATTGCTATTTTTTTACATTTTTCTCAAATTTCTGATATTTTTTTATAAATAAACACAAACTTATCGACCTAAATTTACCATTATCATAAAGTATAATGTGTCCCGAAAAAACGATCTCAAAATCACTGGGATATGTTGAAGTGTTCCACAGTTATTACTACATGAAGTAAGACTGGTCAGTAGTGTTGAGTGTTATGACCCCAATGGCGAGGGTCTCAGAGGAACGTGGAAGTCTGCAGAATACAAAAATCCAGCTCATAGGGCAGTGGTAACTGGGTTGACCATATATCTACTCCTAACGCCAACACTAGAAGTAGCCGGGGATCATTCCTACGTTGATTCTAGATGACACGCGCCAGCCGGAGAATCTAGCTACCCCTAGTAGAGGAAAACAAAGACCTTTCTTGCCTCCAGAGAAGGGGACCCCAAAGCTGGATAGAAGCCCCCCACAAATAATGACGGTGAGGTAAGAAGAAATGACAAACACAGAAATGAACCAGGTTTAGCACAGAGAGGCCCGCTTACTGATAGCAGAATAAAGAAAGGTAACTTATATGGTCAACAAAAACCCTATCAAAATCCACACTGGAAATTCAAGAACCCCCGAACCGTCTAACGGTCTGGGGGGAGAACACCAGTCCCCTAGAGCTTCCAGCAAAGGTCAGGATATAGATTTGGAACAAGCTGGACAAAAATACAAAACCAAAACAAATAGCAAAAAGCAAAAGGCAGACTTAGCTGATATAACTGGAACCAGGATCAGTAGACAAGAGCACAGCAGACTAGCTCTGATAACTACGTTGCCAGGCATTGAACTGAAGGTCCAGGGAGCTTATATAGCAACACCCCTAACTAACGACCCAGGTGCGGATAAAAGGAATGACAGAAAAACCAGAGTCAAAAAACTAGTAACCACTAGAGGGAGCAAAAAGCAAATTCACAACAGTACCCCCCCCTTAGTGAGGGGTCACCGAACCCTCACCACGACCACCAGGGCGATCAGGATGAGCGGCATGAAAGGCACGAACTAAATCGGCCGCATGAACATCAGAGGCGACCACCCAGGAATTATCCTCCTGACCATAGCCCTTCCACTTGACCAGGTACTGAAGCCTCCGCCTGGAGAGGCGAGAATCCAAGATCTTCTCCACCACGTACTCCAACTCGCCCTCAACCAACACCGGAGCAGGAGGCTCAGCAGAAGGAACTACAGGCACAATGTACCGCCGCAACAAGGACCTATGAAATACATTGTGAATAGCAAACGACACAGGAAGATCCAGACGAAAAGATACAGGATTAAGGATTTCCAATATCTTGTAAGGCCCAATAAAACGAGGTTTAAATTTGGGAGAGGAGACCTTCATAGGAACAAAGCGGGAAGAAAGCCACACCAAATCCCCAACGCGTAGTCGGGGACCCACACCGCGGCGGCGGTTGGCAAAGCGCTGAGCCTTCTCCTGTGACAACTTCAAGTTGTCCACCACATGATTCCAGATCTGCTGCAACCTATCCACCACAGAATCCACCCCAGGACAGTCAGAAGGCTCCACATGACCCGAAGAAAAGCGAGGGTGGAAACCAGAGTTGCAGAAAAAAGGCGAAACCAAGGTGGCGGAACTAGCCCGATTATTAAGGGCAAACTCAGCCAACGGCAAGAATGTCACCCAATCGTCCTGATCAGCAGAGACAAAACACCTCAAATAAGCCTCCAAAGTCTGATTGGTTCGCTCCGTCTGTCCATTAGTCTGAGGATGGAAAGCAGACGAAAACGACAAATCAATGCCCATCCTACTACAAAAGGATCGCCAGAACCTGGAAACGAACTGGGATCCTCTGTCTGACACAATATTCTCAGGGATGCCGTGCAAACGAACCACGTTCTGGAAAAACACAGGAACCAGATCGGAAGAGGAAGGCAGCTTAGGCAAAGGAACCAAATGGACCATCTTGGAGAAGCGATCACATATCACCCAGATAACGGACATGCCCTGAGATAGCGGAAGATCAGAAATGAAATCCATGGAGATATGTGTCCAAGGTCTCTTCGGGACAGGCAAGGGCAAGAGCAAACCGCTGGCACGAGAACAGCAAGGCTTAGCTCGAGCACAAGTCCCACAGGACTGCACAAATGACCGCACATCCCTTGACAAGGAAGGCCACCAAAAGGACCTGGCCACCAGATCTCTGGTGCCAAAAATTCCCGGGTGACCTGCCAACACCGAGGAATGAACCTCGGAAATGACTCTGCTGGTCCACTTATCCGGGACAAACAGTCTGTCAGGTGGACAAGACTCAGGCCTATCAGCCTGAAATCTCTGCAACACACGTCGCAGATCCGGAGAAATAGCTGACAAGATAACTCCATCTTTAAGAATACCAACAGGATCAGCGACTCCAGGAGCATCAGGCACAAAGCTCCTAGAAAGAGCATCGGCCTTCACATTCTTTGAACCTGGTAAATACGAGACAACAAAATCAAAGCGGGAGAAAAACAATGACCAGCGGGCCTGTCTCGGATTAAGGCGTTTAGCAGACTCGAGATACATCAGATTTTTGTGATCAGTCAAGACCACCACACGATGCTTAGCACCCTCGAGCCAATGACGCCACTCCTCAAATGCCCATTTCATGGCCAACAACTCCCGATTGCCCACATCATAATTTCGCTCGGCAGGCGAAAACTTCCTAGAGAAAAAGGCACAAGGTTTCATAACAGAGCAACCAGGGCCTCTCTTCGACAAAACGGCCCCTGCCCCAATCTCCGAAGCATCCACCTCAACCTGAAAGGGAAGTGAGACGTCAGGCTGGCACAAAACAGGCGCCGAAGTAAACCGGCGTTTCAACTCCTGGAAAGCCTCCACGGCAGCAGGAGCCCAGTTAGCTACATCGGAGCCCTTCTTGGTCATATCCGTCAAAGGTTTCACAATGCTAGAAAAATTAGCGATAAAACGACGGTAGAAGTTAGCGAAGCCCAAGAACTTCTGAAGACTCTTAACTGACGAGGGCTGAGTCCAATCAAGAATAGCTCGGACCTTGACTGGGTCCATCTCCACAGCAGAAGGGGAAAAAATGAACCCCAAAAAGGGAACCTTCTGTACACCAAAGAGACACTTTGAGCCCTTGACAAACAAAGAATTTTCACGCAAAATTTTAAAGACCAACCTGACCTGCTCCACATGCGAATCCCAATTATCAGAAAAAACCAAAATATCATCCAGATAAACAATCAAAAATTTATCCAGATACTTCCGGAAAATGTCATGCATAAAGGACTGAAAAACTGAAGGCGCATTGGAGAGCCCAAAAGGCATCACCAAGTACTCAAAATGACCTTCGGGCGTATTGAATGCGGTTTTCCATTCATCACCTTGCTTAATGCGCACAAGGTTGTACGCACCACGAAGGTCTATCTTGGTGAACCACTTGGCACCCTTAATCCGGGCAAACAAGTCAGACAACAGCGGTAAAGGATACTGAAATTTGACAGTGATCTTATTTAAAAGCCGATAATCAATACAAGGTCTCAAAGATCCGTCCTTTTTTGCCACAAAAAAGAATCCCGCACCAAGAGGGGAAGAAGACGGACGAATATGTCCTTTTTCCAGAGACTCCTTGATATATGAACGCATAGCGGTATGTTCAGGTACCGACAGATTAAACAGTCTTCCCTTAGGAAATTTACTGCCTGGGATCAAATCTATAGCACAGTCACAGTCCCTATGAGGAGGCAGTGCACTGGACTCAGACTCACTGAAGACATCCTGATAATCAGACAAATACTCCGGAACTTCCGAAGGCGTAGAAGAAGCAATAGACACAGGCAGGGAATCCTCATGAATACCACGACAGCCCCAACTTGAGACTGACATAGCCTTCCAGTCCAGGACTGGATTATGGGTCTGTAACCATGGCAGCCCCAAAACGACCAAATCATGCATTTTATGTAAAACCAGGAAACGTATCACCTCGCGGTGTTCAGGAGTCATGCACATGGTAACCTGAGTCCAATACTGCGGTTTATTTGCTGCCAATGGTGTAGCATCAATACCCCTAAGAGGAATAGGATTTTCTAATGGTTCAAGAGTAAATCCACAGCGCTTAGCAAATGAGAGATCCATGAGACTCAGGGCAGCACCTGAATCTACAAACGCCATGACAGGATAAGATGACAGTGAGCAAATCAAAGTTACAGACAGAATAAATTTAGGTTGCAAATTACCAACGGTGACAGGACTAACAACCTTAGCTATACGTTTAGAGCATGCTGAGATAACATGTGTAGAATCACCACAGTAGTAGCACAAGCCATTCCGGCGTCTATGAATTTTCCGCTCATTTCTAGTCAGGATTCTATCACATTGCATTAAATCAGGTGTCTGTTCAGACAACACCATGAGGGAATTTGCGGTTTTTCTATCACATTGCACCGAATTAGGTGTCTGTTCAGACAACACCATGAGGGAATTTGCGGTTTTGCGCTCCCGCAACCGCCGGTCAATTTGAATAGCCAGTGCCATAGTATCATTCAGACCTGCGGGAATGGGAAAACCCACCATAACATTCTTAATGGCTTCAGAAAGGCCATTTCTAAAATTAGCGGCCAGTGCACACTCGTTCCAATGTGTCAGCACGGACCATTTCCGAAATTTTTGGCAATACACTTCAGCCTCGTCCTGCCCCTGAGACATAGACAGCAAGGCCTTTTCTGCCTGAATCTCAAGATTGGGTTCCTCATAAAGTAAACCGAGCGCCAGAAAAAACGCATCAAGATCAGCCAATGCCGGATCTCCTGGCGCCAGCGAAAAAGCCCAATCCTGAGGGTCGCCCCGTAAGAACGAAATGACAATTTTTACTTGCTGAGCAGAATCTCCTGATGAACAGGGTCTCAGGGACAAAAACAATTTACAATTATTCACGAAATTCCTAAACTTAAACCTGTCTCCGGAAAACAGTTCAGGAATCGGTATTTTAGGTTCTGACCTAGGATTTCTGATAACATAGTCTTGTATGCCCTGCACACGAGTAGCCAGCTGGTCCACACTTGTAATCAAGGTCTGGACATTCATGTCTGCAGCAAGCATAGCCACTCTGAGGTAAAGGGGAAGAAGAAAAAAAAAAAAAACTCAGAATCTTCTTTCTTATAATCCCTCTTCTGCAATGCATTAAACATTTAATACTGGCCTGGCAAACTGTTATGACCCCAATGGCGAGGGTCTCAGAGGAACGTGGAAGTCTGCAGAATACAAAAATCCAGCTCATAGGGCAGTGGTAACTGGGTTGACCATATATCTACTCCTAACGCCAACACTAGAAGTAGCCGGGGATCATTCCTACGTTGATTCTAGATGACACGCGCCAGCCGGAGAATCTAGCTACCCCTAGTAGAGGAAAACAAAGACCTTTCTTGCCTCCAGAGAAGGGGACCCCAAAGCTGGATAGAAGCCCCCCACAAATAATGACGGTGAGGTAAGAGGAAATGACAAACACAGAAATGAACCAGGTTTAGCACAGAGAGGCCCGCTTACTGATAGCAGAATAAAGAAAGGTAACTTATATGGTCAACAAAAACCCTATCAAAATCCACACTGGAAATTCAAGAACCCCCGAACCGTCTAACGGTCCGGGGGGAGAACACCAGTCCCCTAGAGCTTCCAGCAAAGGTCAGGATATAGATTTGGAACAAGCTGGACAAAAATACAAAACCAAAACAAATAGCAAAAAGCAAAAGGCAGACTTAGCTGATATAACTGGAACCAGGATCAGTAGACAAGAGCACAGCAGACTAGCTCTGATAACTACGTTGCCAGGCATTGAACTGAAGGTCCAGGGAGCTTATATAGCAACACCCCTAACTAACGACCCAGGTGCGGATAAAAGGAATGACAGAAAAACCAGAGTCAAAAAACTAGTAACCACTAGAGGGAGCAAAAAGCAAATTCACAACAGTTGAGCATTCCGATACTGCAAGTATCGGGTATCGGCCGATACTTGCTGTATCGGAATTCCGATACCGAGATCCGATATTTTTGTGATATCGGGTATCGGTATCGAAACAACATTAATGTAAAAATGTGTAAAAGAGAGAATTAAAATAAAAAATATTGCTATACTCACCTCTCCGACGCAGCCTGCACCTTACCGAGGGAAGCGGCAGCGTTCTTTGTTTAAAATTCGCGCTTTTCTTTCCTTTACATGAGTCCCGGCTTGTGATTGGTTGCGTGCCGCCCATGTGACCGGGACGCAACCAATCACAGCAAGCCATGACGTAATTTCAGGTCCTTCAGGATTTTAAAATTACGTTCCGGCGTTGTGATTGGTTGCGTCGCAGTCACATGGGCGACGCAACCAATCACAGCAAGCCGTGACGTAATTTCAGGTCCTTAAGGATTTTAAAATTACGTCCCGGCTTTGTGATTGGTTGCGTCGCAGTCACATGGGAGACGCAACCAATCACAAGCCGTGACGTCACGGGAGGCTGGACACGTGCGCATTTTAAAATGGGCGCGTGTCCAGCCTCCCGTGACGTCCCGGCTTGTGATTGGTTGCGCCGCGATCAACCAATCACAAGCCGGGAGGCTGGACACGCGCCCATTTTAAAATTTTAAAATGCGCGCGTGTCCAGCCTCCCGGCTTGTGATTGGTTGACCGCGGCGCAACCAATCACAAGCCGGGACGTCACGGGAGGCTGGACACGCGCCCATTTTAAAAAGCGCGCGTGTCCAGCCTCCCGTGACGTCACGGCTTGTGATTGGTTAATGGCGGCCATGTTGCCGGGACGCGGACCAATCACAGCAAGCCGTGACGTAATTTCGTCACGGCTTGCTGTGATTGGTCCGCGTCCCGGCAACATGGCCGCCCTGACCAATCACAAGCCGGGACTTCACGTAACCAAGTAAAAGCGCGAATTTTAAACAAACAACGCTGCCGGTTCCCTCGCTGAGGTCCAGGCTGCGTCGGACAGGTGAGTATAGCGATATTTTTTATTTTAATTCTTTCTTTTACACATTTATATGGATCCCAGGGCCTGAAGGAGAGTTTCCTCTCCTTCAGACCCTGGGAACCATCAGGAATACCGTCCGATACTTGAGTCCCATTGACTTGTATTGGTATCGGGTATCGGTATCGGATTAGATCCGATACTTTGCCGGTATCGGCCGATACTTTCCGATACCGATACTTTCAAGTATCGGACGGTATCGCTCAACACTACTGGTCAGATTTTAAAAATTTGGCTCCGTCACTAAGTTAATGAGAAAAAAAGCATTAATTGGAAAGTTTCCTACATATTTATTCCCTTGTCAGCTCAATCATTGTTTATGAGGAGATCTGGACATTTCCACTTTTACACCTGGTCTGAATAAGTGGCCTGGAAAACATTGCATACATATTAGGGCTCGCTCACATGCCAGTTTAACACGGCCAAGGGCTATGTGACATTTTATTGGATAGCACTCGGTCTATTATACTGGATCATGGGTAACCATACAAGTCTATGGGTACGTGTGAAACATCGGACTGCACTCAGATGTCATCCAAGTGCAGTCCGATTAGCGCAGACATAGTGAATGGAAAAGATGGAGAAATTAGGTTCTCCATCTCCTCCACACCTGTGATCCGATAGTCTTATGTGTGATAATCGGGTTACACTAAGGTGACACTCAGATTAAACTGTGACAGAGCTTAATCAGAGTGACATCAGCATAATTGGCCTGATTGTCTCACATGAGAGAATCGACGGCTGTGTGACCCCGGCCTTTCAAGGAATCTGTTACCAGGTTTTGGCTACCCCATGTGAGAATAGCATAATATAATTAAAAAAAAGCATTCTGGCGACTGCTAAGTGCATATTATATGGCCTTGGATAGTCAGACTAAGGGTACCGTCACACAGTGCCATTTTCATCGCTACGACGGCACGATTCGTGACGTTCTAGCGATATCGTTACGATATCGTTGTGTCTGACACGCTACTGCGATCCGGAACCCCGCTGAGAATCGTACGTCGTAGCAGATCGTTTGAAACTTTCTTTAGTCGTCTAGTGTCCCGCTGTGGCGGCGTGATTGCATCGTGTGACACAGGTTGTATACGATGTGCACACAGTAACCAACGGCTTCTACATCGCAAATACGTCATGAAATTATCGCTCCAGCGCCGTGTATTGCAACGTGTGACCGCAGTCTACGACGCTGGAGCAATAATCATACGACGCTGCAACGTCACGAATCGTGCCGTCGTAGCGATGAAAATGGCACTGTGTGACGGTACCCTAAGGCTGGGGTCACACTTGCAAGTGCAATGCGAGAAGCTCGCGCGAGTCTCTCACATCAATACCCGACACTGCCGCCGGCACTCACAAGTGTGACCCCGGCCTAAATTTCCTTGTAGATATATGTTCTCTTTGGTCTTGTTGATACGCAGTAAAACATCTCTCCTACCTTTGATTTGATATATTGCAGTGTTCCAGGTTTTCAAAATATACAACATTAAAAGTGTTTGTTTTGAGAATAGCTTTATTAAGGTTATTATTAAATATTCCATATTAATAATATATTATAGATGTCCATTGATTTTTTGTATACACCTTATGATATATTCACTAAAGTAAAAAAGTATTCCCTCTTAGGGCCTTCCAGCAGATAACACCTAACTGACACGGATATTGCTGAACATCCTTCACGCATTCTATACATACCACACATGTATATGATATATCCATAACGCTGGTAGATATTGCGCTCCTGCAGGTTGCAGGCTAATAAAACTTTTGCAATTTTACCCACAGAGGCGAATAGACTCCCCGATCATTGATGTATTCATAGATTTTGTAAAACCAGAATTATAATGCAAAAAACCTTAAAATATTGTGTTATCTTGTTCTGTGTGTGGAGTACACACAAAACGACTGCATGATGCCCTCGCATTTAACACCTATGTGTCAATGGAGATATGCAGAGCCTCATCTGCTGGCCCAAATGTTATCCAACATTGGTAGCTACCTATTAATTTCTCTGCATACATACTCCATGTCTGCTGTTCATCAGATAACCTGCTTCAATTACCGTTCACAGCTGGGGGTGCAGGCAGTTATCCATAGCCCCCAGCCTTTGATCTGTATAATGCATAGCCTCACTTATGACAACCCTTATTCTTAAAGGTGGTCATTGAGGTGAAGTCAATTTACTTTATAAACAAGTACGGTATGTCCATCTACTTTGCACAACTTCCCAGTTTCTTTTTCCCTATGTAGTAGGGTGAAGATTTGGATTTCACCACAAACTCAACTGACCAACAGCAAGTCCAGCATCACACCACCAGTATTCAATGAAATGAAAGGCCATAAGTGTGAAGAGAGCCCAACCATTCCTATGTGCGGTTTTGTGCCACCTTAAAATTATTTTTATTGCAAACACATTTTTGCACTTCCATCTTGTCTCCCCTTCTTACAAAAGATATAACTTTTATGCTTTCATTGATATAACCATAGAATAGCTTTTTTAGACATAAAAATGACAGGGCATCATGATCCCTTCAGGTCAATAGGATTACAGTCATACCAAACTTGTATACTCTTAAAAAAAATGTAATTGGTGAAAATAAAATCTGAACTTTGTCGCCTGTAATATTTTTCATCAATAGAGCGGTGTGAGGGGTTGTTTTTTTGTATGACGAGTTGTATTTTTATTGGGACCATTTCAGGATACATATGCTTTATTTTATTTTTTTCTTGCATTTTTTAGGAAAGGTCGGGTACCAAAAAAACACAATTCTGCCATTTTGATTTTTTCTTTCTTTATGGATTTCTAGCATTTAACCTACAAGATAGTTCATTTTGATTTTTACCTAGGGAAAGAAAGGGTAATTACATTTTTTATGTTATTAATTATTTCAATAACTTTTTTTTTTCGCTTGTATTTACAGGAGTACCAAGATGGCAGGGATGGATGCCTTCAGCAAAACATCTACATGTATGACACATGGGATTTATCTAATATACAGTATAAAGCTGAATGTGTGTGTGTATGTGTGTATGTCCGGGATTGGCATCTGCACCGTCACAGCTACAGCCACAAAATTTTGCACAGTCACACGACTGGACCCTGAGAGCCTCATAGGCTGTGTTGTGAGGCGAAATTTTAACCCCGTGCGTTCCAATTCACCAAACAATTTTGCCCCTATCTACTTAATGGGGAAAAAGTGAAAGGAAAAGTGTTGGAGGCAAATTGACAACTGCCAGATGAGAACAAGGAGGGGGACTTAAAGAGTGAGAGCGATGGCGCCAAAGATTATATACCGTACAGTTGCTAAGGTGGGGCCCCGACATGGGATACTCACACAAAATGTGCCACACACTACCACGTTCTTGAACACATATATCACCCTCAGCACACATTTCACCACACATACACCAGCCTCGCCACATAAAAGACGAAACACAAAAGTTGCCGCTCAAAACTCGCCACGCGCATAACTCGCCACATGCAAAACTAGGCTCACGCAAAACTCGCCACACGTGCAAAACTCACCTCATGGAAAACTCGCCACACACAAAACTTGCACACGCGGAAAATTTGCTACATGCACAAAAGTTGCAACACATGCAAAAGTTGCCTCACACAGAACTTGCACATACTCAAAACGCACCACACATAAAACTCGCCACGCACAAAACTCGCCATGCGCAAAACTTGCTGCACACAACTTGCTACACTAACCTGTCACATGCAACTCGACACACAAAAAGTTGCTACACGCATGTCGCCACACAAAACTCATCTTGCAAAAGTCGCTACATGCATGTCGCCACACGCAACTCAACACACACAACTTGACACATGAAACCCGCCCTAAAACACACACAAGTCTGGTATTATCCTTCAAAAATAAAAAGCAGACAAACTACAAGAGCAACAACTGTACCATATAGGAAATACGGCAGCTGTCAGTCACATGACCTATCTATTATGTGTATGTGTGAGCTAATATATACTGCCAGGGGGAGGGCTCCCTGTTGGCTGGGGATTTATCAGGCTGCCAATTTAGCTTACAAATACTGAGGTAAAAATACTGAGCAAGTAACTTGTGAATGAGGTCTAATACAGGAGGAGATGACATACAGGTACATACTATATACAGGGGAGGTGACAAACATAATCGACGAGCACGCCCAAGATACTCGGAGAACACCCGAGCATGCTCGGAAATCTCGAGTAACGAGCACACTCGCTCATCATTAATCCCGATGGCTTCATTGGCTCCTATTAAATTAACCCCATTGTGTGTTTGCAATCCAATTTTTTACCCAATAGAAGGCAGTATTCGAAAAATGAAAAATCTATGTACTGTGCTGTGGAATAGCAGAAAATAAATTGAATTAAGACAATCAGGTTCTTTTTTTGCGCATGAAATGTATGTGAGATGTGTGCGTAAAACTAATTGCATGAGCAGATCTCATAAGGTAGCGTTGGTAGAGCTGTAGTAAGTTATGAATAACTCCCAATTACACGCCAAGAGTTTTCCCACAATCATGAATTGCGGCAGAGTAACACACTCCACAATATTTCACAGATGTTCTTCTACCACACTTTACCTTCATTTCTTAGCTTGAATGTCAGGTGTTTAGTGGCAGGTTTTATTTATGATCGTTTCACGTTTGCGCTATTGTAATGGAGAGAGTGATCATTAATCACCTGTTAAGGATATCATTCTCAGGATCAAAGGTCCTGTTAACCCCAAGAGGCATTTTAAAATTCTGTCCTGGCTCTGACACCTTAGCCTGGAATGAATTTTTTCCAGCGGCGATGCATCCGCGGCTGGCTCTTGTCTGGCCTCTTTTGTAAAGGCGTCTTGTCTGGCCCCTTGGCTGCCTTTACTGGCTGCAACAACACCTTCCTGTGGGTTTAGGGAGCGGGTCGGGCTGCTGCAGGCTGGATTTGCTCTGGCTGAACTTGGCCTTGGGAGAAGTCAGATTTCTTTTCTGTTTCTCTGGGAATTGAGCCTTGCACTTGAGCCATGCGACCGGACACATGCCACTCTGGCTGCCTTTTCTCCAGTCTTGGAGCTCTGAGGAAGGTCAGCTCTGTAATAGGGAGTTGCCCCATTGTTAACCCTTATGGGAAAATTAATATTAGGTAAATTCCCATCAGCGCAAGAACAAATGTTTACGTAGAATTTGCCTCACCCAAACCTCTGAAGGCTACCAAAAGGCTCAGCTGTCAGGATCATGTTTGTTATTCTTGGTGTTAACCCTCAGATTGTCATATTATTTACGTCACTGAAAAAAATCACCAAAAGGAGTTAAAACTGCGGCTTTACAATTCATTCGAATTTACAGTAAATGAACTGTAAAAATACTTCTTCAATTTGCACCTGCCTTGCTAAGGCTGCGATTTGCTGTCTGAACTTAATGTTTTATTAAGTGCAGTAATTTCCTTGTAACATAATAATAACAGTGAGCGGTATTTTATGATTCTCAGACTAGTCCCTTTACTTTCTCCCTCATGGAAATCTGCTTTGAGATGTGGTGTAAACATAAGAGTCACGTGTAAAGCAAGTTTTGGTATATTCAGTCAAGTAAGGGCCTATGGACAACACCAGATTGTAATAGATTAGTCCATGAGCCAAGAACCAAATTTGACGATATCGGTACCAAGCGGAGTGACTAATTCTCTTTGGTATTTTTAGGTAGATGCATGTCTGTAGTTTATTTTTTGATATGATAGCCCTTACATATACGTAGCTTATTAACCCCTTCAGCCCTAGGCCTATTTGTACCCAAGTGCCTAAGCCAATCTGACCTGTGCCACTTCATGGGCTAATAACTTTGGAACGCTTTCACCTATCCAAGCCATTCTGAGATTGTTTTCTCGTGACATATTGTACTTCACGTCAGTGCTAAATGGGAGTCAATATATTTTACCTTTCTATATAAAAAAATGCTAAATATTCGGAAATTTTGGAAAAATCGGCAATTTTTTAACTTTGAAATTCTCTGCTTTTTACAAAAATACTGATACCCCCCATAATAGTTATTAATTTACACTCCCCACATGTTTACTTCATATTGGCATCATTTTGAAAATGAAACCTTATTGTTTTACGACGTAATAGGGCTTATAGTTTTATGCGCAATTTTTCACATTTACAGCAAAACCCACTTTTCAAAGGACCAAGTCACTTCTGAAGTCACTTTAAGGGGCTTACATAACAGAAACCACCCATAAATTACCCCATTTTGCAAACTACACCCCTCAAGCTGTTCAAAACTCATTTTTAAAAACTGTTAACCCTTTAGGTGTTCCACAGGAATTTTAGCATGAGCCAAGAACCAAATATGACGATATCGGTACCACCCGGAGTGACTAGATGTAGTATTTGTAACAAAATTTAATCCAAGTTATGTAAATACACACTGAACATGTCATGTGCATATATATATATATATATATATATATATATATATATATATATATATATATATATATATGTTACTCCATAATATCTTCAACATCGGACTCTGAATCTGACTGTTGTTCTACTGGCTCGTCTTCAGTACCCTTGTTCTGGCATGTCTGTAATCTGCACATGTCTGTGCACTTCAGGCCATTGCTGAGGCAAGTACACTGAGGAAGTTCACATGACCGCACACACTTGCAGGACAGTAGCTGTATAATAGCTTCTGGTGCTGGTGCCCCTTGCATCCACTTGACAACAAGCTTTCCGTCGTTATCTATCATCCAACCGCAGTCTGTTGGGTTTGCAACCCATGGCTGGCTCTGCAGACTTCTCCTCCAGATCGCAGCCTGGTAGTTTGCACGCAGTGCATGCATGAAAAGGCAGTCCTGGCAAGGAGGGAGTTGACTTGACTCTACCACTCCACGTCTGGCACAGAACAGCTGATAACGGAGCCTGTTTACCTCAGTTGTTTGGGTAGTTGGCAGGTACATGTGGCAGGTGATTTCCTGTAACTTCTCAAAAAGTTCGGTAGACACTTCCCATGAACGACCAACTTCCTGAAAGGCATCCTGGTATGTCTTGTTCATCTTCAACTGCTTGAGTGTCGTCATCTTCCCACGGCCAGCGAATGCACTGACGGTGTCACAGCCTGTAAATGCATGCATACCAATCAATGAATCACATACGCTGCCTCCCAATGTTCGGCTCAGAGTGGTGATATCCAGGAATCTTGTCCGGTTCTGTGTACCGCATTTCTGGAACAGGTGGGATGGGATTTTGTGGCACATGCCCAGACACAGGACCATGACATCAGTATCCTCCGAAGTGATGATGACCGACTTGTAACCAGATTCTGCTGCATGAAGAGCATGGAGAAGGAGGCGTGTGTCTGCTTCTTCTTGATTTGACTTAAGGTCAGCAGCCTCTTCCCACTGTTCTTTGGTGATCTTAAAGCAGAGCTGCTCACATGTGACATACAGCTCCTTCTCCTCAAGCTTCTCCCTGTGGTGTTTCGCCTTCCATTCTTCTACCAGAAACTTTATGAGACTTGCCTTGTTGGAGGAACTACTTAGAAGCTTTTTCCACTGCTGGATGTTGTGCCCATGTTGAATGTTCTTGAAATGGATCCCTGTGCCTTCATATCTGTTGACTCTTTCTGTATCTTTGATGGATGTCTCCTTGTAGACGTCAAAGACAATATCAATGCGCTTGCTCTTAGCACCCTCATGGATAGCGCGACTCATTGCTGTGCCTGCTAGCTGGCCAAATGTTGCATTGTTTCCCTTCAGTTTCTGAACCAGGCTCATCCCATCAATGATGGTTGCAGAGGGCTCGGGGATCACTTCTGCAGGACGAGCATTCCTCTCCAACTCCCTTGCGAGGGCAGCCTTGTTGGTCTTGCGGATAGACCCATCACCATTGGCAAGTGCCCATGGCAATGGACCCAGGGGATGAGTCAAGACATCACTCATTTGTAGCTTTCTGTTCTCAGCTACAAGTATCATCTGGCCAAATAGGTTTCTGTCAGCCTTCAAAATTACCTCCTTGCCAAGACCTTGTCTGCGTGTCTTCATTTGGATGTTAGAGAACGTTTTAAGTTTGTTCTTCGTCATCTTGTCATGAAACAATGTAGTTGGCTTATCGGTACCCAAACGCTCATCCTTGAATGTTTGATATGCATCCTCTCCTATACTGTATGCCCCTTGAAGGTCTTTGGCTACATCTGGTGGTGCTACAGTCGCTGTTGACAAACTGATAAGTTCACCATTATGCTCTTTGTTGAAGGGGTTCACCCAACCTGTCTCCAGCAGTTGAACGAAAGATTGGACATCGGCTTCATCTCTTCTAATCCTAGACACCTGTAGGTCTGAATGGCTGAAGTCAGTATATTGTTGGCCTACCAGGGCCCTCAGCTGCCTCAAGTACATACTGCGGTACTCTGATGTCAGGTAGAACCTGGAAACAGCTCCAACTTTGAGGCTGAAGCCTTTTGTGCCCCCTGGTGTCTGGGTGTCTTTGTTGATTGTCTCTTCAATGGTCTGGTCCACAGGAATTCGTCCAAAAGGATTCTTGCTACCGATCTGGACCGAAAAGCCACCTTGCATGAAGTATTCATGGACCTCTGGGTGTTCTATGGGCAGCCGAGACATTGTGGCATAGTAATAGGTTAGGTATCGGGCATAGTTGACCTTGTCATAGGCAAAACACCATGGTATCATCTGTCGGATTGCTCCTAGGTGAAGCATCCAGTTGCCTTCTCTTGAAGCTCGAACCAGGGCCAGCATGGTCTCGACCATGTCCAAGTATGACATCCAGAATGCTGAGAGTTGTTCATTTCTGAGGGTCTCAAGATAAACTTGAAAGAGCTTCAGGGTAAGTGTGCAAGATTCATTATCCAAGAGCTTTTCGAAGGATCCCTGCGACACACTGATGCGAAAGTTTGTGATGTTCTTCAGTGTTTCATCCAGATGGTGAAGGTCCCTTGCATGGTTTTCTTCTAGCCATGGAAGGAAGTTTTTCCATGCAAGCCTCATAAGTGCTTCATAGACCAGCTTGTGTAGTCTCACTGCTCTGTTGTACCTCCGGCCGTCCATCACTCCAGACACTGATCCTTCAGCGATTACACCGGATTCAACACACAGATCTCTAAGGCCTGCATCCTGAAATCTGTTCCCTATGATAGAGAGGAGATTACAGATTGTGTGGAAGACACCCATTCTAATTATAATGTTCTTGAACTTCTCCTGTTTCCAGATAACCTCGGCAGCTTTGGCATAGAGTGCTTGATCAAACACACACACAATTCTGTTAAGCTTCAGGGTCTGCATGATGGCATGTGTTTGCTCCAAGACTTCATTCACAGTGGACATGGCTGTTGCAGGAGCATTGATAGTGGGCAGGTAGCTTACAGTGTCCTGGGCCACTACAATGTCGCTGCGGATTTTTATGTTGAACCCAGTCCAACTGCTGGTGGTCTGATCCTCATGGTCTGACATTCTAGCCAGAAGCCAGATATGGTTTTTGGTTTTTGAATCCTGGACCTCCTTGGTAGTGTTAACATTCGAAGTCTCAATCCTGGGTGGCTCTCCCCGCTGCCCAACATTGTATATCGGTAGCATTAATTCTGTCAGAGTTATGCTTCTTTTCTTCGACTTGGTTACATCTGGCAGGACTTTCTTTGTCACAGAGCATGCAACATTGGACTGAACAGCAATGCCATTGACTCTATGAGATGTACCTGCTCCACTTAGTGTCTCCTCAAGTCTGTCAATGTTATCCCAGGCCAGGGTTGTGAACACACCTGGGTAGATACTTGCTGGCATTGGGATGTCATCCTTTGAACATTCCAACTTCTGGATACAAAGGGCTGTATCGATCTCCTCAGCCATTGAATATGACACACAGTGGCCAAGACGATTCAGAGTTCGAATCAGTTCTGTATTGCCGGTCAAAGACTTAACTGCAAAGGATAGCAGTACGTGCTTTGGTGGCTTTGTCTTTCCATTGGTAACAGCAAAAACCAAGTCACTGCCGAAGGATGTGGCAAGACGTTGAGCTCTTTCACAGGTAGTTTGGCACTCACAATCTCCTGTAAGCAGGGTTTGCAGGAATTGAGTGACTAATGCAGGAACGACATTCTGATCTGTATTGGGAGGCCATGGCTGACTCACATCTTGCTTCTTGATCTCATTCCTTAGCTGCATTGCTGCTTTGGTTACGATATCTCCAGAGTTAGCAGCTCTTGCTTCTTGCAGATCTTTTGTCATGCTGTGTACTTGCCGGACAAGGTCGTCCATTGATAGGCTACATGGATAGACTAGAAGCTTACCTTTCTCATCTGAGAGAAAGCGGAGTGATTCCCCAATCTCTGTTTCAAGTTTTCGTCGAACATGTTTCTTTGTCGATGGTTTCAGTTGGATGATACCACGGGATATCATTAATCTCTCAAGCCTAGATGTGAGGTTTATCATAGGCAGTACTTCTGGGTTTGGGAACAATTTAGTCCTTATATACAAGAAGAGTTCTTCAAGGGCCTCTTTCTCTGCCTCTTCGTAGCGTACTTCCTCGCTTTCGACCTGATTTTCAGCTGCACTAGACCTACAGGCCACTTGGGAATCATCTTTTGTGAATAGTTTGTAGCACGACTTGTGGTAGTGCCCCTCTGCAGCAACAAGGTCTCTGCTAAGTAAACCAAGTATTCTCTGTGTGCCTTTCCTTATCGCTGCTCTGCGGATCGTCTCATCTGCTCGTAGCTCAACACACTGGACAATTGGCTCCCTTGTTTGTTTTCCTTTTAGGTACTTGCTTGACTTCTCACAGAAGATACATACTTTGGCATACACCCTGCTATCACTGGGGGCACCCCTCGGTAGCTTCCTCATGGAGATTTTGCTTGCTGTTTCGACATTGACACCCTTGCCAAGGATAGAATCCAGTGACTTCTTCATTGTAAAGATACTACGACATTTACGGTGATATTGTATGTGTGGTATTTCTCCTTCTTCAAGGCCCTTAGCTGCTACCAGGACTGATTCATGCTGCCTGATCTCTGCAGCCCTAAGCAATGTTTTCCAGGAGTCCAAATCCTTAAGGGACGCCAGATCATCGCTGTCATCATTAGAGCAGTGTATGATACAGTCGATCCGTGATTTCTTCCTTGCTGGTACTTCCATCATGCCGTTAGATAGTCAGTAAACACCTGCAAACACAAAGAAAAACATTAAAATTTTATTTACCGTATTTCCTGGCGTATAAGACGACTTTTTAGCCATGAAAAACATGGCTCCAAGAGGGCGGTTGTCTTATACGCCGAATACAGCCGCCGGGGGGAAAGGCCGCCGCGCAGGGAAGGAGGAGGCAGGGGCCCACCTTCATGAGGCGCTCGTTCTTAGAGCTGGGAGCGCTGGTGCTAGGTGACTGTTCCCCCTCTCTCCACAAGTTCCTTACCAGCAGCAGCACACAGTACAGGACTACAGGACCTGTGGTGATGTCACGGCCATGTGATCAGTCACAAGCCTGGGAGGTGTCAGCCTCTACAGAGGGAGATAGGAGCTCTGCAGAGAAGACCGGAGAGTCCTGTTCAGCACAGAACGTGTATGTGTCAGTGTGTGTGCGTGTGTTGGGGCACCTCAGGGTGTCTTCAAATGTGACATAGCCCCCTAGATTTCTTCCAGTAAAATTTGCACTCCAAAAGTCATTTGGCGCTCCTTCCCTTCCGAGGCCTGCCGTTCCCCAATACTGCAGTGTACGACAACATATCGGGTGTTGTTGTGTTCGGGAGAGATTGGTGAACAAATAGTGGGGTGCATTTTTTGCTGGTACACCTCTTAAAAATAAAAAAATGAGCCTAAAATGACACCTTCATGTAAAAAATGCACTTTTTCCATTTTCTCAACCAAGTGTTTCCAACTACTGTGAAACACTGGTTGGGTCAAAGTGGTCACTATACCCCCTAAAAGATTCCTTGGGGGTGTAGTTTCCAAAATAGGGTCACTTTTTGGGGTTTCCACTGTGGGGGTACCTCAGGCAGCCTTCAAATGTGACATGGCCCCCTAGATTTCTTCCAGTGAATCCGCCACCCAAAAACCACATAGCGCTCCTTCCGTGTTGAGCTGTGCTGTGTGCCCATACTTTAGTTTACGAGTACATGTGGGGTGTTTCTATAAACTGCAGAATTAGGGTAACCAAGTTTGGGTTTGCCGTTAACCCTTGCTAGGTTGCAGGTAAAATTGGATTACAATGTAATATCTGGAAAAAAAATGAAATTTTGAAATTTCGCCTTCATTCTGCTAAAATTCCTGTGGAACACCTAAAGGGTTAACAGTTTTTAAAAATGAGTTTTGAACAGCTTGAGGGGTGTAGTTTGCAAAATGGGGTAATTTATGGGTGGTTTCTGTTATGTAAGCCCCTTAAAGTGACTTCAGAAGTGACTTGGTCCTTTGAAAAGTGGGTTTTGCTGTAAATGTGAAAAATTGCGCATAAAACTATAAGCCCTATTACGTCGTAAAACAATAAGGTTTCATTTTCAAAATGATGCCAATATGAAGTAAACATGTGGGGAGTGTAAATTAATAACTATTATGGGGGGTATCAGTATTTTTGTAAAAAGCAGAGAATTTCAAAGTTAAAAAATTGCCGATTTTTCCAAAATTTCCGAATATTTAGCATTTTTTTATATAGAAAGGTAAAATATATTGACTCCCATTTAGCACTGAAGTGAAGTACAATATGTCACGAGAAAACAATCTCAGAATGGCTTGGATAGGTGAAAGCGTTCCAAAGTTATTAGCCCATGAAGTGGCACAGGTCAGATTGGCTTAGGCACTTGGGTACAAATAGGCCTAGGGCTGAAGGGGTTAATAAGCTACGTATATGTAAGGGCTATCATATCAAAAAATAAACTACAGACATGCATCTACCTAAAAATACCAAAGAAAATTAGTCACTCCGGGTGGTACCGATATCTGGCCCGGCTCATGGACTAGATGGAGCTTTGGCACCAAAGCACAAGAGGTGTTTGAATGTTTGGTGAGTGTGTAAGGAATGGAAATACGGCCAAGACTGGAAGCCCTTGTGCAGAGTCATTTCTGTCAGTTCATATGGGTGCGGAGATCGTGTGTGCAGTTCCATCGGAGTGACAGTCCAGACATTACTACAGCCAAAGTCCAGAACCGATGCCATGAGCATAAGAGTTATGACCTTGTGGTCACATAGGAGACTAATGACAGCAGAGGGTTAGGTCTGGCCAGATACTTGAGATACTAGTGGCAAGTAAAGCTTGAAGGATTATTCTCAAGTTTGGAAGTTATCCTCATATCTGACTGCCGGGACACCCATGAATCACAGGAACCAGTGCTCTGAAGAGTCCTGTCTGAATGGAGTGAAGGTTGATCATGTGTACTGCCACTCCATTCATTCTTAATGGGACAACCGGAGATAACCAAGCAGTGTGTTTGGCTGGACGTCTGCACTCCTATAAGTATTAACAGTACAGCAGTGCGGATGATCTGGACCCCCAGTATGTGGGAAGTTATCCCCTGTTCCATTGATACAGGCTAATTTCAAGTTTGAGAATGCCAATTTAAAAGAGCCAGTGGGTGGTGGAGGGGGGACCAATAGCTTTGGACAAGTCAAGAATAGAGATGAGTGAACATCGTCAGCTCCCTCCTTATTCGGCAAGCTATAGCACTTACCAAAGAAGCTGCATCGGGAACCCGGCTACCTGGAGCTCCCGATGATCAGCAGTTCGGCTCTGCAGCTGCATGTGTCGCGGCTGTGTCACAGTCATGATACATGCATGGAGAGCCTGTGTGTTGTGACTGTCACACAGCCGCGACACATGCAGCTGCGGAGCCGAACAGTTGATTATCGGGAGCGCTCCAGGTATCCGGGTTCTCGCTGCAGCTTCTTCGGTAAGTGCTATAGCTTACCGAATAAGGAGGGAGTCGGTGATGTTCGCTCATCTCTAGTCAAGAACACAGGCAAGTCTTGCCTCTGAAAAAGACATTCTCTGAAAAGTGCTGCCACTGAACACTTACTATTAACAGTAACTATTACAGTGGGGAGCACAGAAGTCAGTTGTAGCATGAAATTGTCATAATCCATTATCACGCAGATAGACTTTCTAAACTGGCTAAGCACTGACTTGGCACTGGAGATTGCTGTGCGGCCAGTACTACAGAGACTGCGTAAGGTTATATTTCGTGTAAGTTATTTGCAGACTGTTACCAATTTTTTGCTGCAATCTTTTTATCAACGAAAGAATTAACTATAATGTCTACCATTTGCCCACTTTTCTTCTTCATTTTCCAACTGGATATTCATTTGTATAGAATTTAAATTGAAAAACTGTGTGATAATACTCATTTGTAACAGCTAGACCTGTGATTATATCTGGACTGGAAAACGTTCATCAGTGGTAGCAGTCACAGTTGGGCCCTGGTGCCTGAAATACTGTAGTTCCGACTTCTTCTGGTAAAGAAGGAAACACCAGTATTATGGCAGGTGATAGATACATTTACATTGGGGCCTAGGAGCTTCAAGCTATGCTCCTGTGTAACTTGGGATTGTCTTAAATGGGTTGTCCGGTCCAAATCGATAATTCTGCATTCACTCTGTGTGACTGCAAACTTTGGGTATGTGCACACATTATCGATTTAGCTGCGGATCCGCAGCGGATTTGGCCCTACGGATTCGCAGCAGCTTTCCATGCGTTGTACAGTACCCTGTAAACCTATGGAAAACCAAATCCACAGTGCACATGCTGTGGAAAATACCGCATGGAAATGCTGCGGTTTATTTTCCGCAGTATGTCAATTCTTTGTGCGGATTCCGCAGCGTTTTACACCTGCTCCATAATTGGAAACCGCAGGTGTGAATCCGCACAAAAACCACAGTAAATCCGCAGGTAAAACGCCCTCAGAATTCAGAATCTGAGTGGAAAAATCCGCACACTAATCCGCAACATTTGCACATACCCTCATGAATCTCCCCAGCGCACGCTCTGTGAGCTGTGAGGATTCCCCGGTTTCTGAGCAGGGAGCAGTGGATATGTATGTGTTATACATACTCCCGGCCAGGGCTCGTCTAGTGGACATGGCCTCAATCCATACATTTGTATTGAGCAAGACCGCTGTTGTGAATTCTGCTCTTGGGCTCCCTCCGGTGGTTGTTGGTGGTAGTGCAGTTGTCTTGGGGTTGTAATCCGGGCAGGTGTTTCTGCTGATTGCAGCTCTATTAGGTATTTAGGTGTGCAGGATCCATGAGTCCATGCCAGTTGTCCATTGTACTTGGAGGGATTGCATCTCTCTCTGGTTTCTCATGCCCTGCTGCCAATTCAGCTAAGATAAGTGTCTGTATTTTTGTCTCTGTGCACACATGCAGTGTGCTTTGCAATTCAGTGCAATTCATTGTGTTTTTGTCCAGCTTAGACTTTGTTTGGATTTTTCAGTCATGCTGGATTCTCAGGAGATGCAGATATACTTTCTATGTCTTTAGTTAGATGTAGAATATTTGTATTATCTGCTGTGGATATTTTTTAGGATTTTAATACTGACCGCTTAGAATTCTGTCCTATCCTTTTCTATTTAGCTAGAAGTGCCTCTTTTGCTAAATCCTGTTTTTCTGCCTGCGTGTGTCTTTCCTCTTATACTCACAGTCAATATTTGTGGGGGGCTGCCTATCCTTTGGGGGTTCTGCTCTGAGGCAAGATAGAATTCCCATTTCCATCTATAGGGGTATTTAGTCCTCCGGCTGTGTCGAGGTGTCTAGGACGTGTTAGGTACATCCCACGGCTACTTCTAGTTGCGGCGTTAGTTTAGGGTTTGCGGTCAGTACAGGTACCACCTACTCCTGAGAAAGTCTCTCATGCGGCTCCAAGGTCACCGGATCATAACAGTACAACTGGCCAACAATGAGTTAAATGCATCTCAGAAGAAGGGAAGAAAGAGCCTTTTTTTTTCTGTAGCCTGCTTTGTCTTTTCTTCCCTCTTTTCCTCTGGGTGACTGAGGAGTCTTGTGCTAGCATGGATGTTCAGGGATTAGTTTCTCGTGTAGAGCAGCTTGCTGCTAGGGTACAGGGTATTTCTGATTATATTGTTCAGACTCCGCTTTTAGAGCCTAGGATTCCTACTCCTGATTTGTTTTTTGGGGACAGGTCCAAATTTTTGAGTTTTAAAAACAATTGTAAACTGTTTTTTGCTCTGAAGCCTCGTTCCTCTGGTGATCCCATTCAGCAGGTTAAAATTGTCATCTCCCTGCTGCGTGGCGACCCTCAGGATTGGGCATTTTCCCTGGAATCTGGGAATCCGGCCTTGCTTAATGTAGATGCCTTTTTTCAGGCTCTAGGATTATTATATGATGAACCAAATTCTGTGGATCAAGCGGAGAAGACCTTGTTGGCCCTGTCTCAGGGTCAAGAAGCGGCAGAATTGTATTGTCAGAAATTTAGAAAATGGTCTGTGCTGACTAAATGGAATGAGGATGCTTTGGCGGCAATTTTCAGAAAGGGTCTTTCTGAATCTGTTAAAGATGTTATGGTGGGGTTTCCCACGCCTGTTGGCCTGAGTGATTCTATGTCTCTGGCCATTCAGATTGATCGGCACTTGCGGGAGCGCAGAACTGTGCACTCTGTGGCGTTGTCCTCAGAGCAGATACCTGAGCCTATGCAGTGTGATAGGATTCTGTCTAGAATGGAACAACAAGGATTCAGACGTCAGAATAGGTTGTGTTTTTATTGTGGCGTTGCTTCTCATGTCATTTCAGTCTGCCCAAAGCGTACAAAGAGAATCGCTAGTTCAGTTACCATCGGAACTGTACAACCTAAATTTCTGTTATCTGTGACCTTGATCTGCTCATTGTCGTCATTTTCTGTCATGGCGTTTGTGGATTCAGGCGCCACTTTGAACTTAATGGACTTTGAATTTGCCAGGCATTGTGGTTTTCCCTTGCAGTCTTTGCAGAACCCTATTGCTTTAAGGGGCATCGATGCTACACCTTTGGCTAAAAATAAACCCCAGTTTTGGACACAGGTGACCATGTGCATGGCGCCAGCCCATCAGGAAGATTGTCGTTTTCTGGTGTTGCATAATTTGCATGATGCTATTGTGCTGGGTTTTCCATGGTTGCAGATACATAATCCTGTGTTGGATTGGAAGTCTATGTCTGTGACTAGTTGGGGTTGTCAGGGGGTTCATAATGACGTTCCTGTAATGTCAATCTCCTCTTCCTCCTCTTCTGAAGTTCCAGAGTTTTTGTCTGATTTTTAGGATGTATTTGATGAGCCAAAGTCCAGCTACCTTCCACCGCATAGGGACTGTGATTGTGCTATTGACTTGATTCCAGGCTGTAAGTTTCCTAAGGGCCGACTTTTCAACCTGTCTGTGCCGGAACATACCGCCATGCGGAGTTATGTTAAGGAGTCTTTGGAGAAAGGGCATATTCGGCCATCTTCTTCACCGTTGGGAGCGGGATATTTTTTTTGTTGCTAAGAAGGATGGCTCCTTGAGACCCTGTATTGATTATCGCCTCTTGAATAGGATCACGGTCAAGTTTCAATACCCTTTACCTTTGCTTTCCGATTTGTTTGCCAGGATTAAGGGGGCTAGTTGGTTTACTAAAATTGACCTTCGGGGGGCATTGTTGTGAATTTGCGTTTTGCTCCCTCTAGTGGTCATTAGTGAATTGACTCTGGAGCTTCTGTCTTCTCCTATATGCTCACCTGGGCCGTTAGTTCAGGGGCGTTGCTATATAAGCTCCCTGGACCTTCAGTTCAATGCCTGGCATCGTTGAAATCAGAGCTAATCTGTTGTGCTCTAGACTACTGATCCTGGTTCCTGCTTGTTAAAGCTAAGTCCGCTTCCTTGCTTTTTGCTTTTGTTTTGTTTTGTATTTTTGTCCAGCTTGTTCCAATCTGTATCCTGACCTTTGCTGGAAGCTCTAGGGGGCTGGTGTTCTCCCCCCGGACCGTTAGACGGTTCGGGGGTTCTTGAATCTCCAGCGTGGATTTTTATAGGGTTTTTGTTGACCAGATAAGTTATCTTGCTATATTCTGCTATTAGTAAGCTGGCCTCTCTTTGCTGAACCTGGTTCATTTTTGTGTTTGTCATTTCCTCTTACCTCACCGTTATTATTTGTGGGGGGCTTGTATCTTGCTTTGGGGTCCCTTTCTCTGGAGGCAAGAGAGGTCTTTGTTTTCTTCTCCTAGGGGTAGTTAGATTCTCCGGCTGGCGCGAGTCATCTAGCGATCACCGTAGGCATGATCCCCGGCTACTTCTAGTGTTGGCGTTAGGAGTAGCTATTTGGTCAACCCAGTTACCACAGCCCTATGAGCTGGATTTTTGTATCTCGCAGACTTACACGTTCCTCTGAGACCCTGTCCACTGGGGTCATAACAGTATGCCAGGCCAGTATTAAATGTTTAATGCATTGCAGAAGTGGGATTATAAGAAAGAAAATTTTGAGGTTTTTTTTTCCCTCTCTCATTTTTTTTTTTTTCTTTTCCCCTTTACCTCAGAGTGGCTTAAGCTTGCTGCAGACATGAATGTCCAGACCTTGATTACAAGTGTGGACCAGCTTGCTGCTCGTGTGCAGGGTATAAAAGATTATGTTATCAGAAATCCTAGGTCTGAACCCAAGATACCGATTCCTGAACCGTTTTCAGGAGACCGATTTAAGTTTAGGAATTTCAGGAATAATTGTAAATTGTTTTTGTCCCTAAGACCCTGTTCGTCTGGAGACTCTGCTCAACAAGTAAAAATTGTTATTTCATTCTTACGGGGTGACCCTCAAGATTGGGCTTTTTCGGTGGCGCCAGGAGATCCGGCATTGGCTGATATTGATGCGTTTTTTCTGGCGCTCGGTTTACTTTATGAGGAACCCAATCTTGAGATTCAGGCAGAAAAAGCCTTGCTGGCTATGTCTCAGGGCCAGGACGAGGCTGAAGTGTATTGCCAAAAATTTCGGAAATGGTCCGTGCTGACACATTGGAACGAGTGTGCACTGGCTGCTAATTTTAGAAATGGCCTTTCTGAAGCCATTAAGAATGTGATGGTGGGTTTTCCCATTCCCACAGGTCTGAATGATAACGTGTCCCTGGCTATTCAAATTGACCGGCGGTTGCGGGAGCGCAAAACCGCAAATTCCCTCATGGTGTTGTCTGAACGGACACCTGATTTGATGCAATGTGATAGAATCCTGACTAGAAATGAGAGGAAAATTCATAGACGCCAGAATGGCTTGTGCTACTACTGTGGTGATTCTACACATGTTATCTCAGCATGCTCTAAGCGTCTTTCTAAGGTTGTTAGTCCTGTCACCGTTGGTAATTTGCATCCTAAGTTTATTCTGTCTGTAACTTTGATTTGCTCACTGTCATCTTATCCTGTCATGGCGTTTGTAGATTCAGGTGCTGCCCTGAGTCTTATGGATCTCTCATTTGCTAAGCGCTGTGGTTTTATTCTTGAACCATTAGAAAATCCTATCCCTCTTAGGGGTATTGATGCTACGCCATTAGCAGAAAATAAACCGCAGTATTGGACACAGGTTACCATATGCATGACTCCTGAACACCGCGAGGTGATACGTTTTCTTGTTTTGCATAAAATGCATGATGTGGTTGTTTTAGGGCTGCCATGGTTACAGACCCATAATCCAGTCCTGGACTGGAAGGCTATGTCAGTGTCTAGTTGGGGCTGTCGTGGTATTCATGAGGATTCCCTGCCTGTGTCTATTGCTTCTTCTACGCCTTCGGAAGTTCCGGAGTATTTGTCTGATTATCAGGATGTCTTTAGCGAGTCCAGGTCCAGTGCATTGCCTCCTCATAGGGAATGTGACTGTGCTATAGATTTGATTCCAGGCAGTAAATTTCCTAAGGGAAGACTGTTTAATCTGTCGGTACCTGAACATACCGCTATGCGTTCATATATCAAGGAGTCTCTGGAGAAAGGACACATCCGTCCGTCTTCTTCCCCTCTTGGTGCGGGTTTCTTTTTTGTGGCTAAAAAGGATGGATCTTTGAGGCCTTGTATTGACTATCGGCTTTTAAATAAGATCACTGTCAAATTTCAGTATCCTTTGCCGCTGTTGTCTGACTTGTTTGCCCAGATTAAAGGTGCCAAGTGGTTCACCAAGATAGACCTTCGTGGTGCGTACAACCTTGTGCGCATTAAGCAAGGTGATGAATGGAAAACCGCATTCAATACGCCCGAAGGTCATTTTGAGTACTTGGTGATGCCTTTTGGGCTCTCTAATGCCCCTTCAGTTTTTCAGTCCTTTATGCATGACATTTTCCGGAACTATCTGGATAAATTTTTGATCGTTTATCTGGATGATATTCTGGTTTTTTCTGATAATTGGGACTCGCATGTGGAGCAGGTCAGGATGGTCTTTAAAATTTTGCGTGAAAATTCTTTGTTTGTCAAGGGCTCAAAGTGTCTTTTTGGTGTACAGAAGGTTCCCTTTTTGGGGTTCATTTTTTCCCCTTCTGCTGTGGAGATGGACCCAGTCAAGGTCCGAGCTATTCTTGATTGGACTCAGCCCTCGTCAGTTAAGAGTCTTCAGAAGTTCTTAGGTTTCGCTAACTTCTACCGTCGTTTTATCGCTAATTTTTCTAGCATTGTGAAACCTTTGACGGATATGACCAAGAAGGGCTCCGATGTGGCTAATTGGGCTCCTGCTGCCGTGGAGGCTTTCCAGGAGTTGAAACGTCGGTTTACTTCGGCGCCTGTTTTGTGCCAGCCTGATGTCTCGCTTCCTTTTCAGGTTGAGGTGGATGCTTCAGAGATTGGAGCAGGGGCCGTTTTGTCGCAGAGAGGCCCTGGTTGCTCTGTTATGAGACCTTGCGCCTTTTTCTCTAGGAAGTTTTCGCCTGCTGAGCGAAATTATGATGTGGGCAATCGGGAGTTGTTGGCCATGAAATGGGCATTTGAGGAGTGGCGTCATTGGCTCGAGGGTGCTAAGCATCGTGTGGTGGTCTTGACTGATCACAAAAATCTGATGTATCTCGAGTCTGCTAAACGCCTGAATCCTAGACAGGCCCGCTGGTCATTGTTTTTCTCCCGTTTTGACTTCGTTGTCTCGTATTTACCAGGTTCAAAGAATGTGAAGGCCGATGCTCTTTCCAGGAGCTTTGTGCCTGATGCTCCTGGAGTCGCTGAGCCTGTTGGTATTCTTAAGGATGGTGTTATCTTGTCAGCTATTTCTCCAGATCTGCGACGTGTGTTGCAGAGATTTCAGGCTGATAGGCCTGATTCTTGTCCACCTGACCGACTGTTTGTGCCTGATAAGTGGACCAGCAGAGTCATTTCCGAGGTTCATTCCTCGGTGTTGGCAGGTCACCCAGGAATTTTTGGCACCAGAGATCTGGTGGCCAGATCCTTTTGGTGGCCTTCCTTGTCAAGGGATGTGCGGTCATTTGTACAGTCCTGTGGGACTTGTGCTCGAGCTAAGCCTTGCTGTTCTCGTGCCAGCGGGTTGCTCTTGCCCTTGCCTGTCCCTAAGAGACCTTGGACACATATCTCCATGGATTTCATTTCTGATCTTCTGGTGTCTCAAGGCATGTCTGTTATCTGGGTGATATGTGATCGCTTCTCTAAGATGGTCCATTTGGTTCCTTTGCCTAAGCTGCCTTCCTCTTCCGATCTGGTTCCTGTGTTTTTCCAGAACGTGGTTCGTTTGCACGGCATCCCTGAGAATATTGTGTCAGACAGAGGATCCCAGTTCGTTTCCAGATTCTGGCGATCCTTTTGTAGTAGGATGGGCATTGATTTGTCGTTTTCGTCTGCTTTCCATCCTCAGACTAATGGACAGACGGAGCGAACTAATCAGACTTTGGAGGCTTATTTGAGGTGTTTTGTCTCTGCTGATCAGGACGATTGGGTGACCTTCTTGCCGTTGGCTGAGTTTGCCCTTAATAATCGGGCTAGTTCCGCCACTTTGGTTTCGCCGTTTTTCTGCAACTCTGGTTTCCACCCTCGTTTTTCTTCGGGTCATGTGGAACCTTCTGACTGTCCTGGGGTGGATTCTGTGGTGGATAGGTTGCAGCGGATCTGGAATCTTGTGGTGGACAACTTGAAGTTGTCACAGGAGAGGGCTCAGCGCTTTGCCAACCGCCGCCACGGTGTGGGTCCCCGACTACGTGTTGGGGATTTGGTGTGGCTTTCTTCCCGCTTTGTTCCTATGAAGGTTTCCTCTCCCAAATTTAAACCTCGTTTTATTGGTCCTTACAAGATATTGGAAATCCTTAATCCTGTATCCTTTCGTCTGGATCTTCCTGTGTCGTTTGCTATCCACAACGTGTTTCATAGGTCCTTGTTGCGGCGGTACGTTGTGCCTGTAGTTCCTTCTGCTGAGCCTCCTGCTCCGGTGTTGGTTGAGGGCGAGTTGGAGTACGTGGTGGAGAAGATCTTGGATTCTCGTCTCTCCAGGCGGAGGCTTCAGTACCTGGTCAAGTGGAAGGGCTATGGTCAGGAAGATAATTCCTGGGTGGTCGCCTCTGATGTTCATGCGGCCGATTTAGTTCGTGCCTTTCACGCCGCTCATCCTGATCGCCCTGGTGGTCGTGGTGAGGGTTCGGTGACCCCTCACTAAGGGGGGGGTACTGTTGTGAATTTGCGTTTTGCTCCCTCTAGTGGTCATTAGTGAATTGACTCTGGAGCTTCTGTCTTCTCCTATATGCTCACCTGGGCCGTTAGTTCAGGGGCGTTGCTATATAAGCTCCCTGGACCTTCAGTTCAATGCCTGGCATCGTTGAAATCAGAGCTAATCTGTTGTGCTCTAGACTACTGATCCTGGTTCCTGCTTGTTAAAGCTAAGTCCGCTTCCTTGCTTTTTGCTTTTGTTTTGTTTTGTATTTTTGTCCAGCTTGTTCCAATCTGTATCCTGACCTTTGCTGGAAGCTCTAGGGGGCTGGTGTTCTCCCCCCGGACCGTTAGACGGTTCGGGGGTTCTTGAATCTCCAGCGTGGATTTTTATAGTGTTTTTGTTGACCAGATAAGTTATCTTGCTATATTCTGCTATTAGTAAGCTGGCCTCTCTTTGCTGAACCTGGTTCATTTTTGTGTTTGTCATTTCCTCTTACCTCACCGTTATTATTTGTGGGGGGCTTGTATCTTGCTTTGGGGTCCCTTTCTCTGGAGGCAAGAGAGGTCTTTGTTTTCTTCTCCTAGGGGTAGTTAGATTCTCCGGCTGGCGCGAGTCATCTAGCGATCACCGTAGGCATGATCCCCGGCTACTTCTAGTGTTGGCGTTAGGAGTAGCTATTTGGTCAACCCAGTTACCACAGCCCTATGAGCTGGATTTTTGTATCTCGCAGACTTACACGTTCCTCTGAGACCCTGTCCACTGGGGTCATAACAGGGCATATAATCTTGTTCGTATTAAGCAGGGTGACGAATGGAAAACTGCGTTTAATACGCCCGAAGGCCATTTTGAATACCTTGTGATGCCATTCGGGCTCTCTAATGCTCCATCTGTTTTTCAGTCCTTCATGCATGATATCTCCTGGAATTATATTGATAAATTCATGATTGTATATTTGGATGACATCTTAATTTTTTCTGATAATTGGGAATCTCATGTGAAACAGGTCAGGATGGTATTTCAGATCCTTCGTGATAATGCTTTGTTTGTGAAGGGGTCTAAGTGTCTCTTTGGAGTGCAGAAGGTTTCTTTTTTGGGCTTTATTTTTTCTCCCTCATCTATAGAGATGGATCCGGTTAAGGTTCAGGCCATTCATGATTGGATTCAACCCACATCTGTGAAGAGCCTTCAGAAATTTTTGGGCTTTGCTAACTTTTATCACCGTTTCATTGCTCACTTCTCCAGTGTGGTTAAACCCCTGACCGATTTGACGAAGAAAGGCGCTGATGTAATGAATTGGTCCCCTGTGGCTGTCTCTGCCTTTCAGGAGCTTAAACGCCGATTTACTTCTGCCCCGGTGTTGCGTCAGCCAGATGTTTCTCTTCCGTTTCGGGTTGAGGTTGACGCTTCTGAGATTGGGGCAGGGGCCGTTTTGTCTCAGAGGAATTCTGATGGTTCCTTGATGAAACCGTGTGCCTTCTTTTCCCGTAAGTTTTCGCCTGCTGAACGCAATTATGATGTCGGCAATCGGGAGTTATTGGCTATGAAGTGGGCGTTTGAGGAATGGCGACATTGGTTTGAGGGAGCCAAGCACCGTATTGTGGTCTTGACCGATCATAAAAATCTGATTTACCTCGAATCTGCCAAGCGGCCGAATCGTAGACAGGCTCGATGGTCCCTGTTTTTCTCCCGTTGCCGGTCGGCATTCTGAAGGAAGGGGTGGTCCTTTCTGCCATTTCCCCTGATTTGCGACGGGTTCTGCAGGAATTTCAGGCTGACAAACCTGACCACTGTCCAGTGGGGAAACTGTTTGTTCCTGATAGATGGACTAGTAGAGTGATTTCTGAGGTTCATTGTTCTGTGTTGGCTGGCCATCCTGGTATTTTTGGTACCAGAGATTTGGTTGGTAGGTCCTTTTGGTGGCCTTCTTTGTCGCGTGATGTGCGTTCTTTTGTGCAGTCCTGTGGGACTTGTGCGCGGGCCAAGCCTTGTTGTTCCCGTGCTAGTGGGTTGCTTTTGCCTTTGCCGGTCCCTGAGAGGCCCTGGACGCATATTTCTATGGATTTTAATTCAAATCTTCCGGTTTCCCAGAGGATGTCGGTTATCTGGGTGGTTTGTGACCGGTTTTCTAAGATGGTTCATTTGGTGCCTTTGCCTAAATTGCCTTCCTCTTCTGATTTGGTTCCGTTGTTTTTTCAGCATGTGGTTCGTTTGCATGGTATTCCGGAGAATATTGTGTTCGACAGAGGTTCCCAGTTTGTTTCTAGGTTTTGGCGGGCCTTTTGTGCTAGGCTGGGCATTGATTTGTCTTTTTCTTCCGCATTTCATCCTCAGACAAATGGCCAGACCGAGCGAACTAATCAGACTTTGGAAACTTATTTGAGATGCTTTGTGTCTGCTGATCAGGATGATTGGGTGGCTTTCTTGCCATTGGCCGAGTTTGCCCTTAATAATCGGGCTAGTTCGGCTACCTTGATTTCGCCCTTCTTTTGTAATTTTGGTTTTCATCCTCGTTTTTCTTCAGGGCAAGTTGAACCTTCTGATTGTCCTGGTGTGGATTCTGTGGTTGACAGGTTGCAGCAAATTTGGGCTCATGTGGTGGACAATTTGGTGTTGTCTCAGGAAGAGGCTCAGCGTTTTGCTAACCGTCGTCGGTGTGTTGGTTCCCGGCTTCGGGTTGGGGATTTGGTCTGGTTGTCTTCCCGTCATGTTCCTATGAAGGTTTCTTCCCCTAAGTTTAAGCCTCGGTTTATTGGTCCTTATAGGATTTCTGAGATTATCAATCTGGTGTCTTTTCGTTTGGCCCTTCCGGCCTCTTTTGCCATCCATAATGTTTTCCATAGATCTTTATTGCGGAAATATGTGGTGCCCGTTGTTCCCTCTGTTGATCCTCCTGCTCCTGTGTTGGTTGATGGGGAGTTGGTTTATGTGGTTGAGAAGATTTTGGATTCTCGCTTTTCGAGGCGGAGGCTTCAGTACCTTGTCAAATGGAAGGGTTATGGCCAGGAGGATAATTCTTGGGTTTTTGCCTCTGATGTCCATGCTGCTGATTTGGTCCGTGCCTTTCATCTGGCTCGTCCTGATCGGCCTGGGGGCTCTGGTGAGGGTTCGGTGACCCCTCTGCAAGGGGGGGGGGTACTGTTGTGAATTCTGCTCTTGGGCTCCCTCCGGTGGTTGTTGGTGGTAGTGCAGTTGTCTTGGGGTTGTAATCCGGGCAGGTGTTTCTGCTGATTGCAGCTCTATTAGGTATTTAGGTGTGCAGGATCCATGAGTCCATGCCAGTTGTCCATTGTACTTGGAGGGATTGCATCTCTCTCTGGTTCCTCATGCCCTGCTGCCAATTCAGCTAAGGTAAGTGTCTGGTTTTTTGTCTCTGTGCACACATGCAGTGTGCTTTGCAATTCAGTGCAATTCATTGTGTTTTTGTCCAGCTTAGACTTTGTTTGGATTTTTCAGTCATGCTGAATTCTCAGGAGATGCAGATATACTTTCTATGTCTTTAGTTAGATGTAGAATATTTGTATTATCTGCTGTGGATATTTTTTAGGATTTTAATACTGACCGCTTAGAATTCTGTCCTATCCTTTTCTATTTAGCTAGAAGTGCCTCTTTTGCTAAATCCTGTTTTTCTGCCTGCGTGTGTCTTTCCTCTTATACTCACAGTCAATATTTGTGGGGGGCTGCCTATCCTTTGGGGGTTCTGCTCTGAGGCAAGATAGAATTCCCATTTCCATCTATAGGGGTATTTAGTCCTCCGGCTGTGTCGAGGTGTCTAGGACGTGTTAGGTACATCCCACGGCTACTTCTAGTTGCGGCATTAGTTTAGGGTTTGCGGTCAGTACAGGTACCACCTACTCCTGAGAAAGTCTCTCATGCGGCTCCAAGGTCACCGGATCATAACAGACCGCACCCTGTCTAGCCGTCTAGTGACACGCCGCTCCAGTGGGCGTGACTGACTATAGGGCACTACCTTATTCAATACAAGTGTACAGAAGCGAGGCCGCGCCCACTGATCGGAAGTATGTATAACGCATACATACCCTCTAGTTCCCACTCAGAAATCAGCAAATCCCCGCAGCGTGCATGCACTGGTGGTATTTATAAGTCTACTGTTGTGAACTGTGTTTCTGGGCTCCCTCTGGTGGTCACTAACGGTATTGTGTTAGGCATGTCTTGTTGCAGGCCTGAGCTCCAGCTGTTTCGTTAAGCAGCGGGTGTTCCCTATTTAAGTCTCCTCTGGACTCAGTCTCTTGCCTGGCATCGTTGTATCCAGACCTATATGGTTTCCTCCAGATTCCTTTCAGTCTGTCTCATGCAAGAAAAGCTAAGTCCGTTTTGTATAATTTGGATCGTTTGCATTTTTCAGTGTCTTTGTCCAGCTTGCTTAATATTTGATTTTCTGGCTCGCTGGAAGCTCTAGGGGGCTGATATTCTCCCTCCGCACCGTCAGTCGGTGTGGGGGTTCTTGAATGTTCAGCGTGGATGTTTTTGTAGGGTTTTCTGCTGACCGCATAGTCCACTATCTATTTTCTGTCTATCTAGACTAGTGGGCCTCACTTTGCTGAATCTAGTTAATCTCTACGTTTGTGTTTTCCTCTTGCCTCACCGTTATTATTTGTTGGGGGCTTTCTATATCTTTGGGGTTCAATTTCTCTGGAGGCAAGTGAGGTCTTATTTTCCCTCTAGGGGTAGTCAGTTCTCCGGCTGGCTCGAGACGTCTAGAACCAACGTAGGCACGTTCACCGGCTGCTTCTAGTTGTGTGTGTTAGGATCAGGTATGCGGTTAGCCCAGTTTCCACCTCCCTAGAGCAGTATTTATGTTTTTGCTATCTTGCCGGAATATCAGAGATCCTCTACCACTGGGATCACAACAGTATGCCAGGCCAAAAGAAAATGTTTATTGCATCGCAGAAGCGGGATTAAAAAGAAGTTCTGAGTTTTTGTTTTTTTTTTGTTGCTGCAGTTTGCCTAGCTTCTTCCATCCCCTTTTTCTCTGAGTGGCTGGAACTTTGCTGCAGATATGAATGTCCAGACTCTGACTTCTAGTGTGGATCAGCTTGCTGCTAGGGTGCAAAGCATTCAGGATTTTGTTATCCATAGCCCTATGTCTGAACCAAAAATACCTATTCCTGAGCCGTTTTTTGGAGATAGATCTAAGTTCCTGAATTTTAGGAATAATTGCAAATTGTTTCTGTCTCTGAAACCTCGTTCCTCTGGTGATTCCGCTCAGCAAGTTAAGATTGTTATTTCCTTCTTGCGCGGCGACCCTCAAGATTGGGCCTTCTCTCTGGCGCCAGGAGATCCTGCATTGGTGAATGTTGATGCGTTTTTCCTGGCACTTGGTTTGCTTTATGAGGAGCCTAATCTTGAAAATCAGGCTGAAAAGATGTTGCTGGCTATCTCTCAGGGTCAGGACGAAGCTGAGGTATATTGTCAAAAATTTCGGAAATGGTCCGTGCTTACTCAATGGAATGAGTGTGCACTGGCCGCAAATTTCAGAAATGGTCTTTCTGAAGCCATTAAAGATGTGATGGTGGGGTTTCCTATCCCTACAGGTCTGAATGATTCTATGGCTCTGGCCATTCAAATTGATCGACGTTTGCGGGAGCGCAAATCTGTTAATCCTTTGGCGGTGCTGTCTGAACGGTAACCTGATTCTATGCAATGTGACAGAATTCTGACCAGAGTCGAGCGACAAAATCATAGACGTCAAAATGGGTTGTGTTTCTACTGTGGTGATTCAACACATGTTATCTCAGCATGCTCTAAACGCTTAAAAAAAATTGTTAATCCTGTCGCCATTGGTACTTTTCAACCTAAGTTTATTTTGTCTGTGACTTTAATTTGTTCATTATCTTCTTACTCAGTTATGGCTTTTGTGGATTCTGGTGCTGCTTTAAGTCTGATGGATTTGTCATTTGCCAAGCGCTGCGGTTTTGTCCTGAAGCCTTTGGAAAATCCTATTCCTCTTAGAGGAATTGATTCTACGCCATTGGCAGAGAATAAACCTCAGTATTGGACGCAAGTGACCATGTGCATGACTCCTGTACATCAGGAGGTGATTCGTTTTCTGGTACTGCATAAAATGCATGATGTTGTCGTTTTGGGTCTGCCATGGTTACAGGCCCATAATCCAGTTTTAGATTGGAAAGCTATGACTGTGTCTAGTTGGGGGTGTCAGGGGATTCATGGCGATTCTCCATTGGTGTCTATTGCTTCTTCTACTCCTTCTGAGATCCCTGAGTTTTTGTCAGACTTTCAGGATGTATTTAATGAGGCCAGGTCCAGTGCCCTTCCTCCTCATAGGGACTGTAATTGTGCTATAGATTTGATTCCTGGTAGTAAGTTTCCTAAGGGACGACTCTTTAATTTATCTGTGCCAGAGCATGCCGCGATGCGGAGTTATATAAAGGAGTCTTTGGAGAAGGGACATATTCGCCCATCCTCTTCTCCTCTTGGTGCAGGATTCTTTTTTGTGGGCAAGAAAGACGGGTCTTTGAGACCTTGTATAGATTATCGTCTTCTGAATAAGATCACGGTTAAATTTCAGTATCCTTTGCCATTGTTGTCTGATTTGTTTGCTCGGATTAAGGGATCCAGTTGGTTCACCAAGATAGATCTTCGTGGTGCGTATAACCTTGTGCGCATAAAGCAGGGAGATGAATGGAAAACGGCATTTAATACGCCCGAGGGTCATTTTGAGTACCTGGTGATGCCTTTTGGATTATCGAATGCCCCTTCTCTGTTTCAGTCCTTCATGCATGACATCTTCCGGAAATATCTGGATAAATTTATGATTATTATTTATCCGGATGATATTTTGTTTCTTTCTGATGATTGGGAGTCCCATGTGAACCAGGTCAGGATGGTGTTTCAGGTTCTGCGGGAGAATGCTCTATTTGTGAAGGGCTCAAAATGTATCTTTGGGGTACAGAAGGTTTCTTTTTTGGGTTTTATTTTTTCCCCTTCTACTGTGGAGATGGACCCAGTCAAGGTCCGTGCCATTCATGACTGGACTCAGCCCACGTCTGTTAAGAGCCTGCAGAAGTTCTTGGGCTTTGCTAATTTTTACCGTCATTTTATCGCTAATTTTTACAGCGTGGTTAAACCTTTGACGGATATGACCAAGAAGGGTTCTGATGTTGCTAATTGGTCTCCTGCAGCCGTGGAGGCCTTTCGGGAGCTGAAGCGTCGGTTTACTTCAGCGCCAGTCTTGTGCCAGCCGGATGTCTCTCTTCCCTTCCAGGTTGAAGTTGATGCTTCTGAGATTGGTGCAGGGGCTGTTTTGTCGCAAAAAAGTTCTGATGGCTCCGTGATGAAGCCATGCGCCTTCTTTTCAAGAAAATTTTCGCCTGCTGAGCGGAACTATGATGTTGGTAATCGGGAGTTGTTGGCTATGAAGTGGGCATTTGAGGAGTGGCGACATTGGCTCGAGGGAGCTAGACATCGTGTGGTGGTCTTGACTGATCATAAAAATCTGATTTACCTCGAGTCTGCCAAGCGCCTGAATCCTAGACAGGCTCGTTGGTCATTGTTTTTCTCCCGTTTTGACTTTGTGGTCTCATACCTGCCTGGTTCGAAGAACGTGAAGGCTGATGCACTTTCTAGGAGTTTTTTGCCTTACTCTCCGGGAGTCTCGGAGCCGGCTGGTATTCTCAGAGAGGGAGTGATTTTGTCTGCCATTTCCCCAGATTTGCGACGAGTGCTGCAGAAATTTCAGGCTGATAGGCCTGATCGTTGCCCACCAGAGAGACTGTTTGTCCCTGACAGATGGACCAGCAGAGTTATTTCTGAGGTTCATTCTTCAGTGTTGGCGGGACATCCTGGGATTTTCGGTACCAGAGATTTGGTGGCTAGGTCCTTTTGGTGGCCTTCCTTGTCGCGGGATGTGCGTTCTTTTGTGCAGTCCTGTGGGATTTGTGCTCGGGCTAAGCCTTGCTGTTCTCGTGCCAGCGGGTTGCTTTTGCCCTTGCCTATCCCGAAGAGGCCTTGGACGCACATTTCCATGGATTTCATTTCGGATCTTCCGGTATCTCGGAAGATGTCTGTCATCTGGGTGGTGTGCGATCATTTTTCTAAAATGGTCCATTTGGTGCCCTTGCCTAAGTTGCCTTCCTCCTCTGATTTGGTCCCTTTGTTCTTTCAGAATGTGGTTCGTTTGCACGGCATCCTTGAGAATATTGTGTCTGACAGAGGATCCCAGTTTGTGTCCAGATTCTGGCGATCCTTTTGTGCTAAGATGGGTATTGATTTGTCTTTTTCGTCGGCTTTTCATCCTCAGACTAATGGCCAGACCGAGCGAACTAATCAGACGTTGGAGACTTATTTGAGATGTTTTGTTTCTGCTGATCAGGACGACTGGGTTACCTTTTTGCCACTGGCCGAGTTTGCCCTTAATAATCGGGCTAGTTCTGCCACTTTGGTTTCACCCTTTTTCTGCAACTCTGGTTTTCATCCTCGTTTCTCCTCGGGCCAGGTTGAACCTTCTGACTGTCCTGGGGTTGATTCTGTGGTGGATAGGTTGCAGCGGATTTGGAACCATGTGGTGGACAATTTGAAATTGTCACAAGACAAGGCCCAGCGTTTTGCCAACCGCCGCCGCGGTGTGGGTCCCCGACTTCGTGTTGAGGATTTGGTTTGGTTGTCTTCTCGGCATGTTCCTTTGAAAGTCTCCTCTCCTAAGTTCAAGCCTCGCTTTATCGGTCCTTATAAGATTTTGGAAATCCTTAACCCGGTGTCTTTTCGCTTGGACCTTCCAGCGTCATTTGCTATTCATAATGTGTTCCATAGGTCCTTGTTGCGGCGGTACGTGGTGCCTATGGTTCCTGCTGTTGAGCCTCCTGCCCCGGTTTTGGTTGAGGGCGAGTTGGAGTACGTGGTGGAGAAGATTCTGGATTCTCGTATCTCTAGACGGAAACTCCAGTATTTAGTTAAGTGGAAAGGCTATGGTCAGGAGGATAATTCCTGGGTTGTCGCCTCTGATGTTCATGCGGCTGATTTGGTTCATGCCTTTCACGCTGCTCATCCTAATCGCCCTGGGGGTCTTGGTGAGGGTTCGGTGACCCCTCCTCAAGGGGGGGGTACTGTTGTGAACTGTGTTTCTGGGCTCCCTCTGGTGGTCACTAACGGTATTGTGTTAGGCATGTCTTGTTGCAGGCCTGAGCTCCAGCTGTGTCGTTAAGCAGCGGGTGTTCCCTATTTAAGTCTCCTCCGGACTCAGTCTCTTGCCTGGCATCGTTGTATCCAGACCTATATGGTCTCCTCCGGATTCCTTTCAGTCTGTCTCATGCAAGAAAAGCTAAGTCCGTTTTGTATAATTTGGATTGTTTGCATTTTTCAGTGTCTTTGTCCAGCTTGCTTAATATTTGATTTTCTGGCTCGCTGGAAGCTCTAGGGGGCTAATATTCTCCCTCCGCACCGTCAGTCGGTGTGGGGGTTCTTGAATGTTCAGCGTGGATGTTTTTGTAGGGTTTTCTGCTGACCGCATAGTCCACTATCTATTTTCTGTCTATCTAGACTAGTGGGCCTCACTTTGCTGAATCTAGATCATCTCTACGTTTGTGTTTTCCTCTTGCCTCACCGTTATTATTTGTTGGGGGCTTTCTATATCTTTGGGGTTCAATTTCTCTGGAGGCAAGTGAGGTCTTATTTTCCCTCTAGGGGTAGTCAGTTCTCCGGCTGGCTCGAGACGTCTAGAACCAACGTAGGCACGTTCACCGGCTGCTTCTAGTTGTGTGTGTTAGGATCACGTATGCGGTTAGCCCAGTTTCCACCTCCCTAGAGCAGTACCGTATTTTCCGGCGTATAAGACGACTGGGCGTATAAGACGACCCCCCAACTTTTCCAGTTAAAATGTAAAATCTCCTTAAAAGTCGGGGGTCTTCTTATAAACCGTGTCGTCTTATAGGACCGGTAACTAATGTGCCTTTTGGGGGGGGGGGAGTGGGCCTGATGATGACGAGGGGGCGTCTCACAGGAAAGTGAGTATCCCCCATTACCTCATTGTATCGCTGCAGCGTGGGGTCTCTGCTGGGAGCGGCGGCTGCTGCTCCTCATTGTGCAGCGTGGGTGCTGTGCTGTGGCGGCTCCTCTTCTTCAGTGTGGGGCCTCTGTGCAGCTGGGCGGCGGCGGCGGCGGCTTATCTTCAGGCAGTCGGGGCTCCTCCGGTATCTCCTTAAAGCCCGGAGGCCCTGCCGGCAACTCCATCGGTGCAATGCAGTGGCCTTCAGGAACATGGCCGCTGCTCAGATTCAGATCTCGTCCCGAGATCTCGGGAGACGAGATCTGAATCTGAGCAGCGGCCATTTTCCCGGAGACAGCTCCATTGCTGCTATGCGGTGGCCCGGCCGCTGGGGGCTGCGCATGCTCAGATTCAGATCTCTGAATCTGAGCAGCGGCCATGTTCCCGGAGGCCACTGCATTGCACCGATGGAGTTGCCGGCAGGGCCTCCGGGCTTTAAGGAGATACCGGAGGAGCCCCGACTGCCTGAAGATAAGCCGCCGCCGCCGCCCAGCAGCATTGAGGCCCCACACTGAAGAAGAGGAGCCGCCGCCCCACGCACAGCACAGCAGCCGCCGCCGCTCCCAGCAGAGACCCCACGCTGCAATGATACAATGAGGTAATGGGGGATACTCACTTTCCTGTGAGACGCCCCCTCGTCGTCATCAGGCCCACTCCCCCCCCACCCACCATATACACCCGGCAATGCGATACCCGGCGTATAAGACGACCCCCGACTTTTAAGATGATTTTCAGGGGTTAAAAAGTCGTCTTATACGCCGGAAAATACGGTATTTATGTTTTTGCTATCTTGCCGGAATATCAGAGATCCTCTACCACTGGGATCATAACAGTCTACAGTCACACAGACTAACTGCAGACTTATAGGTGCGTTGGTTACAATCTTCTTCGATGACAAATGTACAGTGGCATGTAAAAGTTCGGGCACCCCTGGTCAAAATTAATGTTATTGTGAAAAGTTAAGCAAGATGAAGATAAAATGATCTCTAAAAGGCCTAAAGTTAAAGATGACACATCTCCTTTGTATTTTAGGCAATATATATATATATATATATATGTATATATACTAGATGGTGGCCCAATTCTAATGCATCGGGTATTCTAGAATATGCATGTCCACGTAGTATATTGCACAGCCCACGAAGTATATTGCCCAGCCACGTAGTATATAGCCCAGCCACATAGTATATAGCCCAGCCACGTAGTATATTGCCCAGTGACGTAGTATATTGCCCAGCTACATAGTATATTGCCCAGCCATGTAGTATATAGCCCAGCCACGTAGTATATAGCCCAGCCACGTAGTATATAGCCCAGCCACGTAGTATATTGCCCAGTGACGTAGTATATTGCCCAGTGACATAGTATACAGCACAGAGCCACGTAGTATATTGCCCAGCCACGTACTATATTGCCCAACCACGTAGTATATTGCCCAGTGACGTAGTATACAGCACAGAGCCACGTACTATATTGCACAGCGACGTAGTATATTGCACAGCGACGTAGTATTTTGCCCAGCCATATAGTATATTGCCCATTGACGTAGTATATTGCCCATCCATGTAGTATATTGCCCAGTGATGTAGTATATTGCCCAGTGACGTAGTATACAGCACAGAGCCACGTAGTATATTGAACAGCGATGTAGTATAGAGCACAGAGCCACGTAATATATTGCCCAGCCACGTAGTATATTGCCCAGCTATGTAGTAGATTGCCCAGCTACGTAGGTCACAGGTAAAAAAATAAAAAATAAACATACTCACCTTCCGATCCGAGGGCCCATTGTAGTTCTAACATACTCACCATACTTGTAGTTCTGTTGCCTCTGCGCGATACAGGTGGCAGCTTCCGGTCCCAGGGTGTGATGACGTCGCGGTCACATGACCGTGACGTCATGGCAGGTCCTTCTGCCATACGATCCTTGCTACCGGAACTTGCCACTTGCACAGAGCAGTTACCGGAGGGTGGCGAGCAACGGAAAAGGCGGCGGAAGGTGAGTATATAATGATTTTTTATTTTTGTTTATTATTTTTAACATTACGTAGATCCTTTTACTATTGAGGCTGCATAGGCAGCCTCAATAGTAAAAACTTGGTCACACAGGGTTAATAGCGGCGGTAACGGAGTGAATTACGCGTGGCATAACGCGGTCCGTTACCGCTGGCATTAACCCTGCGTCTGCCGTGACTGCGGGGAGTATGGAGCGGCCGCCCGGCACTGACTGCAGGGGATTAGGGAGGGACTAATCAGACTGTGCCCGTCGCTGATTGGTCGCGGCAGCCATGACGGGCAGCTGGCGAGACCAATCAGCGAATGAATAACCGTTACGGAAGTTGAGGACAGACAGACGGAAGTACCCCTTAGACAATTATATATATATATACTGTATATTATATATATATATATATATATATATATATATATATACAGTGGGTACGGAAAGTATTCAGACCCCTTTAAATTTTTCAATCTTTGTTTCATTGCAACCATTTGGTAAATTCAAGAAAGTTCATTTTTTTCTCATAAGGCTGCCGTCACACTAGCAGTATTTGTTCAGTATTTTACATCAGTATTTGTAAACTAAAACCAGGAGTGGAACAATTAAAGGAAAAGTATAATAGAAACATATGCACCACTTCTGCATTTATCACCCACTCCTGGTTTTGGCTTACAAATACTGATGTAAAATACTGAACAAATACTGCTAGTCTGACGGCAACCTTAATGTACACTCTGCACCCCATCTTGACTGAAAAAAAACAGAAATGTAGTAATTTTTGCAAATTTATAAAAAAGAAAACTGAAATATCACATGGTCTTAAGTATTCAGACCCTTTGCTCAGTATTGAGTAGAAGCACCCTTTTGAGCTAGTACAGCCATGAGTCTTTTTGGGAATGATGCAACAAGTTTTTCACACCTGGATTTGGGGATCCTCTGCCATTCTTCCTTGCGGATCCTCTCCAGTTCCGTCAGGTTAGATAGTGAATGTTGGTGGACAGCCATTTTCAGGTCTTTCCAGAGATGCTCAATTGGGTTTAGGTCAGGGCTCTGGCTGGGCCAGTCAAGAATGGTCACAGAGTTATGAAGACACTCCTTTGTTATTTTAGTTGTGTGCTTAGGCTCATTGTCTTGTTGGAAGGTGTCTGAGGTCCAGAGCACTCTGGAAGGGGTTTTCATCCAGGATATCTCTGTACTCATGTTTCCTTCAATGTCAACCAGTCGTCCTGTCCCTGCAGCTGAAAATCACCCCCATAGCATGATGCTGCCACCACCATGTTTCACTGTTGGGATTGTATTGGGCAGGTGATGAGCAGTGTCTGGTGTTCTCCACACATACCGCTTAGAATTAATACAAAAACAAGTCTATCTTTGTCTCATCAGACCAAAGAATCTTATTTCTTATAGTGTGGGAGTCCTTCATGTGTTTTTTAGCAAACTCTATGCAGGCTTTTATAGGTCTTGCACTGATGAGAGGGTTCCGCCGGGCCACTCTGCCATAAAGGCCCAACTGGTGGTGGGCTGCAGTGATAGTTGACTTTGTGGAACTTTCTCCCATTTCCCTACCTCATCTCTGGAGCTCAGCCACGGCGATCTTGGGGCTCTTCTTTACCTCTCTCACCAAGGCTCTTCTCCCACGATTGCTCAGTTTGGCTGGACGGCCAGGTCTAGGAAGACTTCTGATGGTCCCAAACTTCTTCCATTTAAGGCCACTGTGCTATTAGGAATCTTGAGCACTGCAGAAATTCTGTTGTAACCTTGGCCAGATCTGTGCCTTGCCACAATTCTGTCTCTGAGCTCCTTGGCCAGTTCCTTTGACCTCATGATTCTCATTTGGTCTGACATTCACTGTGAGCTGTTAGGTCTTGTATAGACAGGTGTGTACCTTTTCAAATCAAGTCCTATCAGTTTAATTAAATGCAGCTGGACTCCAATGGAGGAGTAGAACCATCTCAAGGAGGATCACGAGGAAATGGACAGCATGTGACTTAAGTGTCTGAGCAAAGGGTCTGAATACTTATGATCATGTGACATTTCAGTGTTTCTTTTTTAATAAATTTGCAAAAATTTGTACTTTTTTTCAGTCAAGATGAGGTGCAAAGTGTACATTAATGAGAAAAAATGAACTTTATTGAATTTACCAAATGGCTGCAATGAAATAAAGATTGAAAAATTTAAAGGGGTCTGAATACTTTCCGTACCCACTGAATATACTGTCATTTTTTTTTTTTTTCATTTTAAAAATTACAAAAAGCTAAATGGGCCGATGCAAAAGTTTTGGTACCCTGCATGGTTAGTACCTAGTAGTACCTCCTTTTGAAAGTATCGCAGCTTGTAAACACTTTTTTGTAGCCAGACAAGAGTCTTTCAATTCTTATTTCAGAGATTTTCATCCATTCTTCCTTGGAAAATTCTTCTTACTATAGTTTACTATTGGAGGTTGTAACTGCCTCCTGTCTGATTCTGCATTCCTCCCTTTAAAGGGAACCTGTCACCCCCAAAATCAAAGGCAAGCTAAGCCCACCAGCATCAGGGGCTTATCTACAGCATTCTGGAATGCTGTAGATAAGCCCCGATGTATCCTAAAAGATGAGAAAAAGAGGTTCTATTATACTCACCCAGGGGCGGTCCCGGTCCAGTCTGATGGGTGTCGCGGTCTGGTCCGGCGCATCCTATCTTCATCAGATGACATCCTCTTCTTGTCTTCACGCTGCGGCTCCGGCGCAGGCGTACTTTGTCTGGCCTGTTGAGAGCAGAGCAAAGTACTGCAGTGTGCAGGCGCTGGGCCTCTCTGACCTTTCCCGGCGCCTGCGCACTGCAGTACATTGCTCTGCCCTCAACAGGGCAGACAAAGTATGCCTGCACCGGAGCCACAGCGTGAAGACAAGAAGAGGACGTCATCGTAAGAAGATGGAAGGCCCCGGACCGCGACGCCCATCGTACTGGGACCACCCCTGGGAGATTATAATCTAACCTCTTTTTCTCATCTTTTAGGATACATCGGGGGCCTATCTACAGCATTCCAGAATACTGTAGATAAGCCCCTGATGCTGGTGGGCTTAGCTCACCTTCGATTTTGGGGGTGACAGGTTCCCTTTAACCTTAAGTGATTATAATCAGTTCTACTTGCCTATTTAAGTTGTAGGCTTATAGCCCGACAAAGACATGTTTTTCCATGAAATTGTAGACATTTTAGCCTGAGAGTGACATGATCAGTAGAATATGAAAGTGGCATGTCTAGTAGGATAGAACCCGTCAGAGAAGTCTCATCTTGCCGTGGTTGATGGGCACACTTGAATTGGCAAATTTATGCTCTAAGAACCTTCATTTTTTGTAAGTACATCTTATTGAGTAACAATACAGCTTAGATTTAATATTTCGAGTATTTTCATATATCTTGGCCCTGACAAAGTGCTGCTGTGTTTTCTTTTTATATATCATACAGTCATTGCGGCTTGCACCTGTTCACACTACAGAGGTTCTGATCAGATTTTTGTTAACTATAGATAGATATCCTGTAGACATATAATTTCACAAGCCCCCTAGATATAATACACGTGCACCCCTTTAATGCCTTTCATGTAGCACTAAAGGGTGTATAGACTTATTTAACCTATTAAATAAATAATAAAAAAATGACGTGTAGCCCCTCTGTTTTTGATAATCAGCCAAGGTAAAGCAGACAGCTGCAGGCTTATATTATCAGGCTGGGAAGGTCCATGGATATTGGGCTCTTTTCAGCCTAAAAATACCAGCCCGCAGCCACCCCAGAATTGGCACATCACATGAGATGTGCCAACTCTGGCGCCTTGCCGGCTCTTCCCAATTGCCCTGGTGTGGTGTCAATCAGAGTAATGGTAGTTGGAGTTGATGACAGCTGTGATTTCTTAAAAATCACAGCTGCCATCAACCTCCGGGATTAGTAATGAAAAGGTGTCTATCAGACGCCCCCAATACTAACCCAATATTTAAAAATAGAAAGATACACAAATAGAAAAAAAAGTTCATTTGAATAAATACTTCCTCACACATTCCCTGGTTCACAAATTTCTTTTAAAAATAATAAAATAAACAAAATGCCATGCAGGTCCAACTTAGTCCAGGGAATCTGCCGTAGTCCATCACATTGCACTTGTCCAATTTATAGGCCAGTGTGAGCGAGCCCTAATACTTCTCTAACAAGCAAGCACCTCAGCACATCTTTGAAAAACATTCACAACTTAAATTATTGTGCAATGTCTGCTAAAGGAGAGCAAATGCATTTAATAGTTTGAGTAAGTGCTGTTATGGTGACATCTAATGGTCTGTAAAAGGCATGTTATATAGCTAATGTGAAAGTATAAAGAGACAAAGCTTTGGAAAACACACTATGAATAATATGCTTTTAATTCCAATTATATTAGGGTAAATACAAACATACAGATTTCTGCTTTACTGTACCTTTGGGCTAAAGGGTCTAGTTTATTAGCTGTCATGTGTTTAATAAACAATCCTTTTGCTTTTTGCTTTTTTTACTCTTGAATTTATGCACATAATTTTTACTTCTTTAGAATTATTAGACATTTGTAGAACATTTATTTTGTATTTGTCATTTATAACTTATTTAAAGTTATGTTGATATATAATTATCTAGATATAAATAAGGTAATAGGCTTAATGGGAGGATTGGGAAATTTGATTACTCTGTTTTCAAAGATATAATGTCTATCAAAAATCCAAGTACTGCTTTCTTCCGAGATTTAGATCAGAGATTTATAAATCTCCAGGGTAATATTGATGGAACTCTACCTTGGCACTGTAATGTATGGGAATATGTGCATTATAGCATTATTTTTTCTGTTATGTCCATGTCCGAACCTTCCCCTGTGACCACTGCACCTGCACCTGCACAGTCGATGGAGCTGGGGCATGCAGGAGTCGTCCTGCTTTACATATCTCACACATCTTCAGTTTATAATTAACTCCACTGCCCAACTACTTCACCTCTTCCCTCACTACTCCTCCTCTCCCTTCTGCCAATCCTTTCACTGGCTTCCACTTCCCCAGCGAACCCAGTTTAAACTACTAACAATGATTTGCAAAGTTGTCCATAATCTGTCTTCTCCATACATCTCCAAACTAATCTCTCAATGCCTCCTCACACATATTCTCCAGTCCCCACAAGATCTCATTCTGTCCTCTACTCTCAAACATTTCTCACCCAATCGCCTTCAAGATTTTCCAAGGCATCCCCCATCTTCTGGAATTCAGTGCCGCAACACGTCCAATTACCTCCTAGATTTGGAACCTTCAGATAGAACCTGAAAACCCAACTTTTCAATAAAGTCTATAGTCTGCAATAACCCTGTAGCTACCCCACTACCACTAGAGAAGCTGAAAATCCCTTAATCTAGTCTCTTTCCCCATTATCATGTAGATTAAAGTCCGGGAGGACAGGGTCCTCTCCGCCTCTGTCTTAGCTTGTCATTTTGCTTAATTTTATGTATGTTATATGTAACTCTTTTCACATGTACAGAACCATGATATAAATGGTTCTTTAAAAATAAATAATAATAATTAGTTTGACTGGTATTTGTAGTCCCACTCAGACAGATAATCTATATCTTACATATCTTACTGCAGCGTGTTGATTATCTGTTGTAATCAGCTCTCTGTGTTGACTCTTGGATGGAACAATTAAGAGCTGCCAGGCTACCACAAACACAGCTTAATTTCTGTTCATTATAGCTGATCTATCAATATTATTTAAAAGATTTTGACTAAAAGTTGGAAATAATCTCTTGCTTTAAGTGAACCTAACAGATAATACATACAGCCCAATGCAGGTGTAGTGTCATGCGGGGATTCGATCCGGTGACCTTTTGCTCCGTGGTTGGTTCTCCTGTCAGTTGAGCTAGTGCACTTTTCTTCCCTGTCCTTATGCTGATGGTTCCTATTGCCTTAATTCTTCCTTCCTGGTTTTGCCCCTCTTCAGATGTTTCCCATTGTCTCGTTTTGGTTGCCCTATCACATTCTGGTTAGGACTATATATATTCCCCTTCACTACACTTCCTTGCTGGTTATACTTCTAAGTGGATTAGTGCTAAGGAGTTCCAGTTCTTCAGCAAAGGGCTTTTCTCTGATGGGAAACACCATTTCTGTTTTGCTATGTGTTTGTTTATCTGCCTTCCCAACACCTTTCCTTTCTCCAAAGTTAGGTTGGTGGGAGATTATTCTTGTTTCATTTGTAATTCTCCTTACGTCTTCTTAATTCCCCTTCATGCACATGCTTTAAGTTTCCTCACCCTGGGTCCTCTTATCCCTCTGCACACTTTCCCTCTCCTGGTTAGTTATGCACAGTGGCCTTCCCTCTAGTTCTTCAGGAGGTAAAGGAAACCTGTCGATGGCCTTTTCGGAAGCCAAGTCCAAGGTGGTGTTTTTTAGTTGTGCGACTAGTGATAAGACAATCTGTACAGGGACCAGATGGGTGTGGGTGCAGCTTCTCTGTGATGTAGGCTTTCTAATCCCCATTACCCATGCATGAGTGAGTCACATGCCTAACATTATAGCCAGCCCATTAGTGTGTGCTGTGGCATCATTATGAATTCCGTGAAAGCTTTTGCCACACAACTTTAAGCTTTATCTTTGGAGGCTGTGACCATCAAGCTTCATCAACACCTTTCAAGTTCTGCTAATCCCAGTGGCACAGCTGTGCTAAAGGTAAAGTTACCGGAGTGCTTTGGCAGGAATATAAGAACATTTTCATTTTTTTCTGCATCATGTTAATACTTTAAACTTTGTCCTGTATCCTCTGAGAGTCAACAAGTGTGCATTATTTTGTCTTTGCTCCATGGGGATCCACAGGCCTGGGCATTTTCTTTGCCTGAGGATTCCCCGATGTTGTCTTCTGCTGAGGAATTTTTCTCGGCTCTTTGCCTTATTTATGATAACCCAGACAGAGTAACTGAATCAACAATCAGTAAATTTGTTCAGCCTGATCATAAAGCTTAGAACTACTGCTCAGAGTTTAGATGCTGGGCAGTAGAAAACTCCTGAAATAATCCCACCCTACAGAGTCAGTTCTACCAGGGACTTTTGGATCAGATTAAGGGCATGCTGGTCTACAGTTCCTGGCCGCAGTTCCTGGAGGAAGCTATGACACTGTTCATTTAGTTAGATGCTTGACTTGAGAGAGAACACACATTGGCATTTCATTTGCACTGGTGAACCTACAGTGCTTGCAGACATGCTAGAGAGGATACAGAACTCGGAGCATCTGCTAGGTTTTGTTCATGCTGTGGTCATGCAGATCACATTGTGGTTCAATGTTTCAAATATAAAGATGAGTTTCTAAAACAGAAAGAAAAAAATAGACTTTAAAGTGTAAAGGTACAGGCATCCAAGTTTTTCTCACATGTATACCTGGAGAATAATTCTGGTTTTATCTTAATGCCTGAATTTTTGGATTCAGGTTCTTCTTTAAATTAAATTGATCATAATTTGGCTGTAAACTGTAGTTATGATGTTTCTACTCTTGGTCTTCTTATTCAAGTTTCGGCCATTGACAACTTTCCTCTTTCTCAAAGTCACTTCACTATAAAGGTCGAGAATGTATGTATGAAAGGATAAGTATTACATATTCAATCCCTTTCATTCATGGTTTTTACTTCTCTACCTGCAAAGTTAGTGTTAGGCCTGCCATGGTTAATTAAATACAATACTTTAAACAATTGGAAGACTCAAAAGATTAGGTTGTGAAGCGACTCTTGTTTCTCCAAATGTCTACCAAGTTTGTATATGTATTACTGAATTCCCTGCCTAAACAGCCCTTTATAATCCTAGTCACTTAAATCTACAGGGTGGGCCATTTATATAGATACACCTAAATAATATGGGAATAGTTGGTGATATAATCTTCCTGTTTGTGGCACATTCGTATATGGGAGGGGGAAAACCTTTCAAGATGGGTGGTGACCATGGCGGCCATTTTGAAGTCGGCAATTTTGGATCCAACTTTATTTTTCCAATGGGAAGAGGGTCATGTGACACATCAAACTTATTGAGAATTTCACAAGAAAAACAACGGTGTGCTTGGTTTTAATGTAACTTTATTCTTTCATGAGTTATTTAAAAGTTTATGACCACTTATAAAATGTGTTCAAAGTGCTGCACATTGTGTTGAATTGTCAGTGCAACCCTCTTCTCCCACTCTTGACACACTGATAGCAACACCGCAGAAGATATGCTAGCACAGGCTTCCAGGATCCGTTGTTTCAGATGCTGCACATCTCGTATCTTCACAACATAGACAATTGCCTGTATGTTTAAAAAAAGAATTTAGAAGCTCCAGTTTCTAGTATGTTAATTAGGCACTGGACTAGCAGTGGATACTGTTGTGAATTCTGCTCTTGGGCTCCCTCCGGTGGTTGTAAGTGGTAGCGCTGCTGTCTCTGAATCACAGCATTTATCAGGTGTGTTCACTTTTTGCAATTGTGACTGGGCTATTTAGTCTTGCTTCACCCTTTAGTCAGTGCCAGTTGTCCATTGTTCCTGGAGGATTCACATCTCTGCCTGGTCTCTCCTGCTTTGCAGTTCTTTTCATCAAAGATAAGTTCTGGCCTTGATTTTTTTGCTGTCCACATGCTGTGGCCTTATTGTTCAGTTCTTTTCCATGTTTTTTGTCTTGTCCAGCTTGGTCTGTATAAGGATTTGTTTAGCCAAGCTGGTATCTCTGGAGATGCAGATGTACCCTCCATATCTTTACATAGTTACATAGTTACATAGTTACATAGTTATTAAGGTTGAAGGAAGACTTTAAGTCCATCTAGTTCAACCCATAGCCTAGCATGCCCTAACATGTTGATCCAGGGGAAGGCAAAAAAACCCCATGTGGTAAGAGTAAGCTCCATCATGGGGAAAAAAATTCCTTCCCGACCCCACATACGGCAATCAGACTAGTTCCCTGGATCAACGCCTTATCAAGGAATCTAATATATATACCCTGTAATATTATACTTTTCCAGAAAGGTATCCAGTCCCCTCTTAAATTGAAGCAATGAGTCACTCATTACAACATCATACGGCAGAGAGTTCCATAGTCTCACTGCTCTTACAGTAAAGAATCCGCGTCTGTTATTATGCTTAAACCTTTTTTCCTCCAGACGTAGAGGATGCCCCCTTGTCCCTGTCAGCGGTCTATGATTAAAAAGATCAGCAGAAAGGTCTTTGTACTGTCCCCTCATATATTTATACATTAACATAAGATCACCCCTTAGTCTTCGTTTTTCCAAACTAAATAGCTCCAAGTGTAATAACCTATCTTGGTATTGCAGACCCCCCAGTCCTCTAATAACCTTGGTTGCTCTTCTCTGCACCCGCTCCAGTTCAGCTATGTCTTTCTTATACACCGGAGACCAGAACTGTGCACAGTATTCTAAGTGTGGTCGCACTAGTGACTTGTATAGAGGTAAAATTATGTTCTCCTCATGAGCATCTATGCCTCTTTTAATGCATCCCATTATTTTATTTGCCTTTGTAGCAGCTGCCTGACACTGGCCACTGAATATGAGTTTGTCATCCACCCATACACCCAGGTCTTTTTCATTGACGGTTTTGCCCAGAGTTTTAGAATTAAGCACATAGTTATACATCTTATTACTTCTACCCAAGTGCATGACCTTACATTTATCCCCATTAAAGCTCATTTGCCATTTATCAGCCCAAGCTCCTAGTTTACATAAATCAGCCTGTAATATAAAATTGTCCTCCCCTGTATTGATTACCCTGCAGAGTTTAGTGTCATCTGCAAATATTGAAATTCTACTCTGAATGCCCCCTACAAGGTCATTAATAAATATGTTAAAAAGAAGAGGGCCCAATACTGACCCCTGTGGTACCCCACTACTAACCGTGACCCAGTCCGAGTGTGCTCCATTAATAACCACCCTTTGTTTCCTATCCCTGAGCCAACTCTCAACCCACTTGCACATATTTTCCCCTATCCCCATTATTCTCATTTTATGTATCAACCTTTTGTGTGGCACTGTATCAAAAGCTTTTGAAAAGTCCATATACACTACATCTACTGGGTTCCCTTGGTCCAGACCGGAACTTACCTCTTCATAGAAGCTGATCAAATTAGTCTGACATGATCGGTCCCTAGTAAACCCATGCTGATACTGGGTCATGAGGTTATTCCTCTTCAGATACTCCAGTATAGCATCCCTTAGAATGCCCTCGAGGATTTTACCCACAGTAGAGGTTAAACTTACTGGCCTATAATTTCCGAGTTCAGTTTTTGTCCCCTTTTTGAATATTGGCACCACATTTGCTATACGCCAGTCCTGTGGTACAGACCCTGTTATTATGGACTCTTTAAAGATTAAAAATAATGGTCTATCAATGACTGTACTTAATTCCTGCAGTACTCGGGGGTGTATCCCATCCGGGCCCGGAGATTTGTCAATTTTTGTGATTTTTAGACGCCGCCGTACTTCCTGCTGGGTTAAGCAGGTAACATTAAATTGGGGATTATTATCACTAGTCATATTGGCTGTCATGGGATTTTCTTTTGTAAATACTGATGAAAAAAAGTCATTTAGCATATTGGCTTTTTCCTCATCCTCATCCACCATTTCACCCAGACTATTTTTAAGGGGGCCAACACTATCATTTTTTAGTTTCTTACTATTTATGTAGTTAAAGAATATTTTGGGGTTATTTTTGCTCTCTCTAGCAATGAGTCTCTCTGTCTCAATCTTTGCTGCCTTGATTTGCTTTTTACATAATTTATTTAATTTTTTGTATTTAGTTAATGCCTCCTCACTACCTACTTCCTTTAATTCTCTAAATGCTTTCTTTTTGTCACTTATTGCGCCCCTTACAGCTTTATTTAGCCATATTGGTTTCCTCCTATTTCTAGTATGTTTATTCCCATACGGTATATACTATGCACAGGTCCTATCCAGGATGCTAATAAATGTCTCCCATTTTCTTTGTGTATTTTTATGCCTCAGGATATCGTCCCAGTTAATTGCACCAAGATCCTCTCTCATCCGTTGGAAATTTGCCCTCCTGAAGTTTAGTGTCCTTGTCACCCCTCTACTACACATCTTATTAAAGGAGACCTGAAAACTTATTATTTTGTGATCACTATTCCCCAAGTAACCCCCAACCCTTATATTTGATATGCGGTCTGGCCTGTTGGTTAATATTAGGTCTAGCAGTGCCCCCCTTCTTGTTGGGTCCTGAACCAGTTGTGAAAGGTAATTGTCTCTCATAGTTGTCAAAAACCGATTACCTTTACTGGAACTGCAGGTTTCTGTTCCCCAATCTATTTCAGGGTAGTTGAAGTCCCCCATAGTAATGACTTCTCCTTGAGTCGCAGCTTCATCTATTTGCTTTACGAGGATATTCTCCATTGCTTCCATTATTTTTGGAGATTTATAACAAACCCCTATCAGTAATTTATTATTTTTTCCCCCTCCCCTTATCTCCACCCACAGGGACTCTACATTTTCATTAGATTCACCTATATTATCACGCAGGATGGGTTTTAAGGTTGATTTTACATACAGACACACCCCACCCCCTCGCTTATCTGTACGGTCATTTCTGAACAGACTATAGCCCTGCAAGTTAACAGCCCAGTCATGGCTCTCATCCAGCCATGTTTCAGATATCCCCACCATGTCATAATTATGTTCCAACAACATTAGTTCTAATTCGTCCATTTTGTTGGCGAGGCTTCTGGCATTAGTATACATGCACTTGATGTTCCTCTCTGTACCTCTATTCTTTCTTAAATTACTAACTGTTCTAACCCCACCCCCCATGCCACCGCCACCCCCAGCTTCCATATTTGTGCCCAGGTCTCTATCTTTAGTTAGCTGTGGAGTTTTTGTATTTTCTGTGGTGGATATTTTCTAGTGTTTTAATACTGACCGCATAGTACTCTGTCCTATCTTTTCTATTTAGCTAGAAGTGGCCTCCTTTGCTAAATTCTGATTTCAGTCTGTGTATGTTTTTTCCCTCTCCTCTCACAGTCAATATTTGTGGGGGGCTGCCTATCCTTTGGGAATTTTCTCTGGGGCAAGATAGTTTTCCCTTTTCTATCTCTAGGGGTAATTAGTCCTCCGGCTGTGTCGAGATGTCCAGGGAGTGCTAGGTACATTCCACGGCTACTTCTAGTTGCGGTGTTAAGTTCAGGGTCTGCGGTCAGTACAGATACCGCCTTCTCCAGAGTACGTCTCATGCTGCTCTTAGGCCACCAGATCATAACAGGATACAGCGTCCATTCCTCCACTTACGTCTCCTGATCTGGTGTCACTGCGGCATTACCGGTCATCCCACTAGTATTGGGAACTCTCAACTACAATATATGACCCTGAGACTTATAAATAGTTATATGAGGTACATTGATGAAGGTCAAAACTGACCGAAACGTCCACTGTATGTACTTTTACCTCATTAAATCTCACTGCATCTACGCTTCGTGTGTGCCAAGTCTATCTATTTAACTAGCACAGTTTGGGCACCTACTTGAGCACCACTAACAAGTAGTGCCTACGTTATCTTTTCCTCTCTTGATATAGAGGCATATCCCTCTTATATAGTTCACAACTATCCTTCAGGCCATCATCCAGAGGTCAAGGGGAAGGTGTGATGAGATTAACTTGCATTGTTTGAGTATTTAATCAGTCTGTCTAGTTTGTTCTCCTCTGCTTTGCAGGTCAAAAAACTAGCAGTCCTGGCACAATGTGTAATCAATATATTAACAAACATCTATTTTTCAATTACCCTGTGTTCCTGTCATCCAAGATAATAACATAATATGCTGCAGCAAACGTCAACTCAAGAGTCCACCCTTAAGGCTCATACGAACAATAGTATGTGTTTCTTAACCAACCAAAAGTAAATAAATTCAAAAGTCCTCCTGGCCTACTGAAAATAGATGTCTGGATAATTAAAATTATATTCTGTGTCATCACAGAGTGGAGTTTAATAATACATATGCATGAATGCTGCTGGGTTGGAGGGCATGGGGGACACTACAGGTTCCATTTAAGAAGGGGATATAACCTTATTTGCATTCGTTAGGGTGACGAATAGAAGACTGCTTTCAATACACCTGAGGGTCATTTTGAAAATTTGGTAATGCAGTTAGGTTGGTGGGAGATTATTCTTGATTTAATTATTATTCTCCTTAGTTCTCCTTATTTCCCTTTCATGCACATGCTTTAAGTTTACTCACCCTGGTTCCTCATATCTCTCTACACACTTTCCCTCTCCTGGTTAGCTGTACACAGCGGCCTCCCCTTTGGTTCCTCAGAAGGTACAAGAAACCCTTCAAAGGCCTTTTAGGGAGCCAGGTCCAAGGTGGGGTTTTTTATTTGTGCAGCACCCTAGGTAACCGGTTGCTGCAGTGATGTTGCCTTCCCTTTGGGGAGGGTGATGCCATGCTTGGAGGCAAGGGATATTCTATCTATCAGGTAAGGAACTCACATTCAACATATCTGAATCTAGGCCAGGAGGGGGAGCTCAAGACCCAGATTCAGGGGAGCTCCCTTACACTTTATGTATCCTGGTCTGGAGGAGGAGCTAGCCAGTCTGAGGGAGACAATAGAGGAAGACAGTTGGTCTCCAGGAGAGGAGCAGGATATCTGAAGCAGACATAGGGGCTGAGCAGCCACGAGGGAGCTGCTACCCCTGGAAAGAGAAACAGAAGGAGAGTTGAATTGTGGAGGAGCTTAGAGGGATGAAGCGCAGAGGAGGAAGGGCTCAGGAGGGGAACAGCGGAAGGACACCCTCAGAGCCATCGCGCAGAAGCTGGGTACCAAGAGCCCGAGATCGTATTGTTCTCCAGGACGTGCGACAGAACCGGAGGGCATAGTACTATTTGTCAATTGCCTGTAACAAGTTGGAGGAGAAGCAGTGACCTTAAGAGCCGGGTCATCTAAGAGATCCTATAAACAGGCTCAAACTGCCTATCATACAGACATTTGTCTTAGGGCAGGAGAGAGGGGACCCTGTCAGCAAGCTTTAAGCCGCAGGGACTTCGCCATCTTGCGCAAGTAGGAAAGGCTTATGGACCTCACCTGGGAGAGGGATCTCCTATTGCCTCCAAGCCAGCTGGACCACAGCTACCCTGCACTTGGTACCCTGGACTGAGGACTACTACTACCATCAGTAAACCAGGTAAAGACTTTGCAAACCTGTGTCCTCTACCTTTGCTCATTTATCAGCTTACACCATCTTGCCATACACTTGGGAAGCCCTGGGGACCCGCTTCACATGTGGGAAGCATCACCATCTTGCTGCATACCATCACCCCAGAGGACCCCTTTAAGCAGCTTCAGTCCTCACTGACTGAAAACCACAGGTGGCGTCACAAACAATAGACATTACAAAATTCCTTTAAAGACCTTTCCCTTTAATTGGACAGGGCCACAGACCAGGTTGCAGCCACGTGACATCCCCTTTAAGACCTGTACCGAGTACCCCACATTCCTGGCAGGGCGTTCCATTTGTGTATCTAGCAATTGTCTAGTCTGTACAGGGCCAAGTAGGGTGTGGGTGCAGCTTCTCTGTGTTGTAGGCTTTATTATTCCTGTATTATTCCTCCCATGTATGAGGGAGTCACATACATAACAGGCAGCATGTATCTGGCACTGGCTGGATGATTTCAGCCAGGAATGTTTGCCTCTGAAACACAGCGGCCTCCAACTAGTCTCCTGCACTGCTTGGTCTCCTGCAGTTTTTAAAGGGTTCTTCCCTGAAACGCTGGAGCATTTCAGAGTCAAACATATCTGGCTGAGTTCATACAGCCAGTGCCTGATACCTGCTGCCCAAATCGGGCAGCATGTATCAGCTGTGAGGTTCACTGTAACTATCTAATTCAAGGAAAACTACCCAAAGCAATCTGATTCTACTCTAACGAATGTTGGAAACAGTGCTCTATATAGGATCCCTGTTCCACTTTTGGTGGGGATGCGAGGCATACAGCAATTTTAGTCTACAATATTTATCTTAATCAAAACAATTATCAATTTTTTTGTTATCTCTAAACCAAGGCACCATGTCCTATTCATCTACATGAGCAAAAAATATTGTAGTACCTTGTTCCAAACTCTGATTTTGGTCCACTTTTGCAGCTGGACTTCAATTATGTGGCCTACATGCTTGGCTTGGTATCTACTTGGCACCTTTGTAACTTTCTAGGCCTGCAAATCATCGCATCATGAGGAGGAGGAAGTGATAGATAGATATACCATGGAAGATGTCTGGCCAAGCATACTGGTCATGGAAGTGAAGTCTGACTGCAACAGGCGACTGAACCATAGATCAGAACAGGTTACTGGAAATCTTTTACCTTATCTCTAATCTAAATACCTTTCCTACAGATATTGTAACAATAACAGGTCATGTTCTATTAGTGGCCCAATAGACTTAACCAGAAGTTTGCAAGATAGTATTACCAATATCATAGAATCAATAATACCAAAATGAGGGCTAAAATTAATTCTAAAATTATTATTATTACTATTATTATTAACATTGTTGATGTTGCTGTAATAAAAATATAATAAAAAAGATAACTTGTAATCTTTCTAATACTAATTTTATTGCATAATTGTAACATCTGATCTCATAACTTTTACTGAAATTACATTTCAAGGCCTATAAAAACAAGTAATGTAAACTGAAAAACTAATTGTTAGGGCAAAGCTATAATTCCTTCTTTTTCCAGCTTTTCAATATAAAGGACCACATTTAGGTTTTTTATATTTCCCCATTATTTAATTTTCTGTTTACTTCCCTTTATTGTCTATTTTCATTCCTCCCCTTATCCCTTTTTATCTTAACTTAGTTGGTCAACCCTTTTTATTTATTTTCCCAATTCCTTTGTTTTTATGTTTTCCTTAAACATGGACAGTTTGTTGAAACAATTTTCAAAAATGCTTAATAGGAATCATCATTAATATAATTAAGAGATCCAAACCACAAATAGGTTTAGGGCTTTTGGCTTAAAGACCCAATCAGTATCAACTTTTTGACACATTCGGTGTCTAAATAAGATTTACAAGTGTACTATGACAGGTAGATAGGGTCGCTAATTTTGACTTTACGCAATAATACTGAAGGCAATGAACTCTATAAATAAAATATATTAGGGTAATATACTCGGTAAATGAAAGCAAGAAAATGAGCGATTATATTTAACAGTTACTAATAGAAGGCCATTTTTTAAATGGAAATTCACTTTAAGAACATACATTATTGCTTACAAGAACTAACTATTTAGTAATCCCATCATGAAAAAAGAGAATATAAAAATGTATTTATTATATTACTGGCAATTTTTATTTTCGAAGACTAGAATAAATCAGTTGTAGACTAATTCACTGAACTTAGGGTATGTTTAATGTACAACCAATAAAAAGAATATATTTTTATGACTTCCCAAATGATCTTATGGCCTCCAAACCATATATCAAAAGATCTTTCACTTTCACATGATGCTTTCTGTTACATCGCTCAAGTTCCCATGACTTTAGTACTTCTTATTGGGCAGTGGATTTCAAGTCATTCCAGGATAAAGTTGAGTACATAATTAACAATCTTGGGGGTACTTTATTCGACCAGTAGGAACCCCTGACCTAAAAAAATTATTCTAAAAATGAAGTACCAAAAATAGGCTATGTCCATTATATATATATGTGCACGCTTAACAAAGAGTGAGTCACACAGTGTGCGTAACCTCGTCTGCACTTCTCCAAATAAATTACTTTGAGATGTTTCCTTTGTCAATTTCTTCAGGGAATTTACAGCTGTTTTATCGTACTTTGGCAAAAGTATGTCATTACCATAGAGACCTTGACACTACATTGTATACAGCCATCCATAATTGTGCGCAAATACCACTGAGAGCAATGGAGATACAAATCACCTCTTCCATTAATACCGCAGACTGGCCTTGAACTGCGATATAGTATGTGTTTTATTGGGTCCCGTCCCACACTTATTCTTAATTTTGATTTGTTAGATCTTAGCATCTTGCCACATTTACTTAGTGGGTCCCAAATCAATAAAATGTGTTTGTGTATTTGTGAGTGCACACAAGGATCATCGACAAATTATATTTGGATTTTTTTGTTACTATTAATGCTGGAAAAGAAACAATCATGTTTTTGGAAACTTTGATTCTGAATCCACCTCTGTCCATAAGATGTTCTCTACACATTGAGGTATTCTCAAACCCCAATAAATGTTATTACATTCTTGATATGCTCTCCTTTCCATTCTGGCCTTGTGGGTCCATATGCCCTTCATAAAACAACCTAATTAATAGAAATTTAGCTTATATTATTGTTTTGAATAAATATCAAACACACATGGTTCCTTTTCTCTGTCTGACAGCTCCATGTTGTCTATTTTCACTAATAAGTTTCTTGGTGTATCTGTCAGAAAGTTTTTGATACCTCATCTGAGAGCAGGATAATGTAGGAAAAGAGACCCTGATTCCAACGCGGTATCACTTAGTTTTACTGGGTGCAGCAGTTGTAACACAATCAGAGTTCTTACATGTTGTAGATCTCAGAAAGTTGCCCCTGACCACACCAGGCTCTGTACAGTCTATTGACAAAGAGCTGCTTATCACAGGACCTCCCTGATGAAGGTAGATGCCAAAACGCGCGTTGGGGCAGGGCGCACCTAGGGACTACTTCCAACTATAGCAGGTAAATGCCAGGTGGCTTTTCCATCTTTCCTCATTTTGCAGCACATTGGTTTGCATTACGCTGGCATCATATAGATTGCAGGATTATACATCATTTTTTCATTTTTTTCATTGTTCTTTGCTACCTCATGAAATATGCACATGCACTTTATTAATTTATACATTTTGGTATTTTTGCTTGGCTTACTATTCATTACACTGATTTATGGCATATACAGATATATATATATATATATTGAATCTCCACTGTGGCTATATTGATTGCTGATGATTGCCATTTTCCTTGAACTTAGTATGTCCCTGGTGTAGTGCCCATCTCTGGTATTCTTTTCCCACTCTACCACATTGTCATTAATTAAGAAGGGGAACGTAGCTACCTAGACTTGCGGTGCTGCGCCCCCTGCTGGCATAACCTCAGATGAACTCGAGCGTGGGAATTTTTCTGAATATTTTCTCACGCTCGAGTTCATATGAGGTTATGCCAGCAGGGGGCGCAGCACCGTAAGTCTAGGTAGCTACGTTCCCCTTCTTCCCATTCATTCCCCAGATTTTACAGTCAGGAGCACAGCTGCATTAGCAGGCTCCTGGCTGTAAAATTATTTAACCCCTTCAGATGGATTTACATCGTGGGACGTGACTGAGCGCCGGAAAGGTATGGGATATTGTTTTTTTATTTTACCTTTTTTACAGAACGAGGGTCGTCATTTGGATTAAGAGTATAATAAACTATTACAACACCATGTGTCTTTATTTGAATAAAATACTTTGTTCCTAATGTGTGTGTGTTTATTTAACCATTTACTACTATTGGATTAATAATGGATAGGTGTCTTACTGACGCCTCTCCATTATTAACCTGGCTTAATGTCACCTTACAATAGCAAGGTGACATTAACCCTTTATTACCCCATATCCCACCACTATAGGGGAGTGGGAAGAGAGAGGCTAAGTGCCAGAATAGGCGCATCTTCCAGATGTGCCTTTTCTGGGGTGGCTAGGGGCAGATGTTTTTAGCCGGGGGGGTCCTATAACCATGGTACCTCCCTAGGCTATGAATATCTGCCCTCAGTCACTGGCTTTACCACTCTGGCGGAGAAAATTGCGCAGGAGCCCACGCCAGTTTTTTTCCGCGATTTAACCCTTTATTTTAACAGCTAGAGCCCCCAAAGTTTGCACACACACTACTAACATTAGTAGTGAGGAATATGCAAAAAAAAAGGGGATATGAAATGGTTTACTGTATGTAAACCATGTCTCATATCCTGTCGGGTTTGGGAAGGAGATAGCAAAAGCCGGCAATTGAATTACCGGCTTTTAAGCTATCTAGCAATGAAATATAAATATATACTGTATACTGTATATAGGTGTCTCACTGACATATATATATGTATATATACCTATTCTGCGTATATACAGTATATCTATTCTATTCTAACCTGTCAGTGTGATTTTACTGTACACCGCACTGAATTGCCGGCTTTTCTATAGAACACCGGTGTGTATTTCTCGCAAGTCACACTGTTGGTCCGTGTGTAATCTGTATTTTTCTCGCCCCCATTGACTTTCATTGGCGTATTTTTTGCGCAATATGCTGAAAAACGCAGCATGCTGCGATTTTCTACGCCCGTACAATACCGTATAATACGAATGCGTAAAATACGGCAGATAGGAGCTGCCCCATAGAAAATCATTGGTCCGTGTGCAATGCGGATTTTCTACGCCTCTCATACGTCCGTAAAACTCGCTAGTGTGACGCCGACCTTAGCTGTCCACGAAAAATGTATGTAATTTCATTAAAACTTTTTCCCACTGTGTGTCTAAAGATGCTGTTGAACTACAATTTTGGTGCTTTTTTCTATTGGCTTCTATGAAGAATATTAAAAAAGTATGTTAAAAATTGAATGTAAAATTGCATGTAAAAATGTATGTAAAAATGTATGTAAAATAATGCAGTTCCTTTTTTTTAAGTGCAGAATCAAAGTTTTGCCGTACTATAGAAAAACAAACAAAAAAAACCCCATTAAAAACGCTGCATCAAATCTGCACTAAAAATGATTAAAAAAAGGGGAAAACACAAACAGTAAGAAAATGCATCAAGAATGCAAACACCAAAGAAGTTATTTCAAATTGCGACATCTGCAGAAAACACACAGATAAAAAGCAGCATTTATGTTATGTGTGAACACGATCTAAAAGATGTGTGAACACGATCTAAAAGATGTGTTTGGCAAAATGGCACCTAAAATAGTGACAGCTCGTCTCGCAAAAAGTATCACTTCCTATAGTGAAGCTAATGTAGGAATAAAGAAGCTATGGCTGCTACAGCAATGAATGAATGAACAACAAATTCATAGATCCCAACCATCCCAGATACAGTAGGACAATCCCTAATTGGCATCTGCTGAATGTCGCTCACTGCCACTTTCCCCTGTGACATCTCGACCTGCCAGGGTAGAAATAAATTGTAAATAGGTGTGGCTAAGGGGTGTAGTTAGGTGCATGTACAAAAATTACCATACCGCAAGTATAGCTTGTCCATCTTTATCTTCTGAAAAAGTTGGGAGGTATGGCTAAGTGCACATCTTTGCTTCTAATTGTATATGCTCTCCAGGAAGGGAAAATTAGTTATTAGTGGAGTTTTCCATTTGTTCTGTTCTTCATCCATCATAATAGATTTTACTTTGTAAAAATGATGGAAATAGGGCACAACACTTTTTTGGCTGACAATTTACCTATAAAGCCTAGCCTAGGCCACCACACGTCTACACAGCTGCAACGACTAACTAGAACTTTGTTCACAAGTTGCTGGCCCCACAAATCACAGAGGATCAGATGACCCATAGCACAGACCTGGCTCAGCTTCTTATTCTCATAAATAAAGGATTTACGTTATAATGATCATGAATTTTAGAAATAGATAAAGAACTGTTATTATTGCAGAAGAGTAGACCCAGACATCCCTTGGTTAGGGGAGTTTTAAAGGGAACCTGTCATATCTTAAAACATTATTAACCTGCAAATGTGGGGTTAATCTGCAGGTTAATAGTGTTCTAAAGCCATGCATACGCGGCATTGAAAGCCCAGCATGCAGGAGTAAATTAACTTTATTCCTCCCAACAGTCTCCGGATTTCAGTAATAGTAGCGTGACCAGTGTGGCTTCAGTCACTGTTCAGTATCAGAGTGAGGTTTCTGTTAGGCAATGCCATAGCTCATCATGAATTAGACAAGCTGTGGCGTTCCTCCACCGCCACACTCTCGTCCTGCCCCAGCACCGCCTATTTTGGATGGAGCTGCAAAAGTTGCAAAATTTAGACGCAACTCTGAATTGTACCTAATTTTTAAAATTCTGCTGTCAACCTTTTGATGAATCGGGCCCTATGACTTGCTGTAAAATGCAACTAAGAAAATGTCAGGAAAATCCTCCTAGAAAAGCTAAAGTTTATATGGGGTTAATCAGAATCACTGTAAATGACAACAGCTGTGTGCTGACTACTATTTAGCATGAATTTAAATGTGATTGGCTAATTTTGAACACAATCACATACCCAATTATAAGAGGCTGTTCACACTTATGCAACCACATTGTTTGATTTTATTATTTTTATTTCCCCCTCAAAATAATTTCAGTTTGTTTCTCCGTGGATTTTAACAGATTGTAGGTGACATTAAAGCTGGAAAATGTTCTGGGATGATTCTTCTTGGTATGAGTTTTCTACTTGGCAAGAATCTGTCATTTAAGGCTAGTTTCACACTAGCGTTCGGCAGGGCTGTGGATGAAATCCTTCTTCCTCCGTTAAGCCCCGCCCACTGGCGCACCTCTTCCTTCAGCTCCACCTACGTCTGCAAGCGCCCTGCGTACCCTATCTTTACCATTGGGTACGCAGGCCATGCGGATGTATGCAGATGCCTCCGCATACGTCGTTTTGAACCTGTGCCGACTGCAACAAAATGCAACATGTTGCGTTCAACGCAGGTGAGTGCAGCGTCAAGACGACGCATGCGAAGGCATCTGCATACATCCGCATGGCCTGCGTACCCAATGTTAAAGATACGGTATGCAGGACGCATGCAGACAAAGGCGGAGCTGAAGTAAGAGGTGCGGCAGTAGATGGGGCTTAACTGAGGAAGAAGGATTTCATCCGCAGCCCTGCCGAACGCTAGTGTGAAACTAGCCTTAATGGGGATGTATGCAGACTTTTTACAACCACTGTACATCACAAACAATAGACTGAAACTGCTGCATAGATTACATAGGATATACTGAGACTCTGCAGTATACATTACACAGGATACACTAAGACTGCTGCTGAGACATAGGATACATTGAGATTCTATTGTACACATCACATAGGATACTCTGAAACTGCGCTATACATCACATAGGAGACAATGAGACTCTGCTGTGTACACCATATAGGATACACTAAGACTGCTGTATGGACCGAGACTGCTGTATTCACATCACATAGGATATACTGCTGCTGAGACTGAGGATACATTAAGACTCTGCTGTATACATCACATAGGATACTTTGAAACTGCTGTATACATAATAAAGGAGACAATGAGACTCTGCTGCTACATTACATAGCATACATTGAGACTGCTGCATAAATCACATCTACAGTGGGGAAAATAAGTATTTGATACACTGCCGACTTTGCATGTTTTCACACATACAAAGATTGGAGACGTCTGTGATTTGTATTGGCACAATTATGAGAAAATGGAAGAAACACAAGATGACTGTCAATCTTCCTCAGTCTGGGGCTTCAAGCAAGATCTTGCCTCGCGTGGTATGGATGATTCTGAGAAAGGTCAGAAATCAGCCCAGAACTACATGGGAGGACCTGGTCAATGACTTGAAGAGAGCTGGGACCACAATCTCAAACATTACCATTAGTAACACACTACGCCGTCATTGATTAAAATCCTGCAGGTCACGCAAGGTTCCCCTGCTCACACCAGCACATGTCCAGGCCCGATTAAAGTTCACCAATAACCATCTGGATGAGGCAGAGAAGGCATTGGAGAAGATCATGTGGTCAGATGAGACCAAAATAGAATTGTTTGGTATCAACTCTACTCGCCGTATGTGTAGGAAGAAGGATGAGTACAACTTCAACAACACTAGTCAATCTGTGAAGCATGGTGAAGGGAAACATCATACTTTGGGGGTGCTTTCTGCAAAGGGGCGAGGATGACTGCACTGTATTGAAGGGAGGATGGGTGGGGTCATGTATCGCGAGATTTTGGCCAACAACCTCTTTCCCTCAGTAAGAGCATTTAAGATGGATTGTGGCTTGGTCTTTCAGCCGACAATGACCTGAAACACACAGCCAGGGCAACTAAGGAGTGGCTATGTAAGAAGAATTTCTAGGCTCTGGAGTGGCCGAGCAAGTCTCCAGGCCTGAACCCAATTGAAAATCTTTGTAGGGAGCTGAAACTCAATGTTGCCCAGCGACAGCCCTGAAACCTGAAACATCTGGAGAAGATCTGTATGGAGGAGTGGGACAAAATCCCTGCTGAGGTGTGTGGAAACTTGGTCAAGAACTGCAGGAAACATCTGACCTCTGTAATTGCAAACAAAGGTTTCTGTACCAAATATTAAGTTCTATTCTTCTATTGTATCAAATACTTATTACATGCAATAAAATGCAAATTAATTATGTAAAAATCATACAATGTGATCTTCTGGATTTGTTTTTAAGATTTCGTCTCTCACAGTTGAAGTGTACCTGCGATAAAATTACAGGCCTCTCTATTCGTTATGGGTGGGGAAACTTGCAACATTGGCAGTGTATCAAATACTTATTTTTCCCACTGTATGTCCCTGATCTATGACTGGAAAATGTAGTTTCCTTAAGGGAACCATATCAGAGGGGAAAAAGGAATCAAGATGAGAAACAATCCAGGCAGCACATCAACTAAAACAGTAATACACAAATCATACAGAGAACCCCAACGCTATACATTATTTAATAGCCTTTTCTGCACTATATAAGCATTTTTTTTAGACCTTTGTGCAATATTCTTAAATTGCACTTCTTTAATCTTGAGCACCAACAATCGCCATGTGTCCTCTAGCTGTGAACTTGTGCCATCACCTAGCAACTCTTACTGAAGTCAGTGGATGTCTATGCTTCATATCTTCCTGCAGTCTGAACAAGTCCTATTACCACACATTGAAACGATAATTTACATTTTCCAATATATGTTTTGAAAAGAAGATGAAAGAAAAGTTATAGTAAAGAAGCACAGAACAAATGAGCACTCATGAGGGTAATGACGACAATGATAGGGAAATAGCAGTCATAATCAAAGTGCATTGAAGTTGTGCCTTTCACTATGAATGACCAACCATCTACTATATGGTCAACCAGAGTGAAACTGGCACTCTACTATGGCTAATTGAGGGGATACAAGTGCAAGAACAATTCTATGTCATTCATAATAGCATTAAAGAGTTAAACTTTACAGAAATTAATAGCACAAGAGAAGATACAATACTTTCTAGCATATCTTATGAAAGAAATCTGCTTCTTTCTCTTTCTGGATTTAACTTTCAATCTCAATCCATGCGTAAAATCTAGTGATGAGCAAACGTGCTCGCTAGGGTTGAGCGACTTTCATTTTTTTAAGATCGAGTAGGGTTTTGGGAAACCCGATTTTGTCCAGAGTCGAGTCGAGTGCAGTCGGCCGATTATCGCTAAAAGTCGGGGATCGACCGAAACACGAAACCCAATGCAAGTCAATGGGGAAGCATAGTCGGCAGTGAGTGGAGGCCAGGAAAACACCTACAGTGCCCATTTTAATGCCAAAAACATCCATTCTTGTTTCTGAAGCTTGCCAATCTTAATTAACTGTATAATAATAGTTGGGCATAGGGAATTGGGGGAAAGTTGTGGGGGGAGTAGGGCTGGCTCAAGTTTTTCGTGGGCCCAGGAAATGCGGACTACGTCACGGCGGTGTTGCAGGGAAAGGTAAGTATTTAAACGTTGCAAGTGCTGTGATCCTGAGCAAGCAGGGGGGGGCCCACTCGTTCGCATTGGCACTGGCACAGGGCCCCTCAAAGTACGGCGGTGTGTTTGCATGGCGGGGGCGCCTCCCACCAGCAGCGACACTTTTGCGTACTCTGAGGGGCCCTGTGCCAGTGACGTCGCCAACGAGTATGCCCCCCCACCTGATGAAGGAACCTGCACTTTCATCTGCACCTTCCTCTTTGTCCTTGTGTAAGGTGGTATAACATGCGGGAAGGGGAACCTTACTTTCAGCAGGGTCAGATTCTGGCTGTGTAGAGTACAAGGGGAATGTAGTGGTCTAGGTCAATGTACCAGCAGACTCATTTAGCAGTGGCTGGGCAATGGGCAGGATGAGGAGGAAACAGATATAGGGCCAAAGAATAAAGTAGGCTAAATGCAGTTCAAAATTGGTAACAGGACTAAACAGGCGGCATTGCTTTGTTCAGTGGAGTAGCAAACCCAAGAGCAGCAGACACTGTTTCAAGGGCCTAACCACACTAGTAGGCCAAATGCAGTTTAATATCTGATAGTATAGGGCGAAAGCCAGAATGTGGAAGCTCAGCTTTGTTCAGTTGAGGACAACACCAGGGAGGGGCAGACACCTTTAGTAGGCCGGAAAAGCCTATTGCATTTTTTAAAATGGTAATTTGGAGCAGAAGGTTGAAGCTCAGCTTTATTTAGTTGAGGACAACACCAGGCAGGGGCACACAGACAGACACCTTTAGTAGGCCGGAAAAGCCTATTGCATTTTTTAAAATGGTAATTTGGAGCAGAAGGTTGAAGCTCAGCTTTATTTAGTTGAGGACAACACCAGGCAGGGGCACACAGACAGACACCTTTAGTAGGCCGGAAAAGCCTATTGCATTTTTTAAAATGGTAATTTGGAGCAGAAGGTTGAAGCTCAGCTTTATTTAGTTGAGGACAACACCAGGCAGGGGCACACAGACAGACACCTTTAGTAGGCCGGAAAAGCCTATTGCATTTTTTAAAATGGTAATTTGGAGCAGAAGGTTGAAGCTCAGCTTTATTTAGTTGAGGACAACACCAGGGAGGGGCAGAAGCCGTTAGTAGGCCCTAACCACCATTTTTTTTTTTAAAAACCACTTAATGAGAGCCAGAAGGTTGAAGCTCAGCTTTATTTAGTTGAGGACAACACCAGGCAGGGGCACACAGACAGACACCTTTAGTAGGCCGGAAAAGCCTATTGCATTTTTTAAAATGGTAATTTGGAGCAGAAGGTTGAAGCTCAGCTTTATTTAGTTGAGGGCAACACCAGGGAGGGGCAGAAGCCGTTAGTAGGCCCTAACCACCATTTTTTTTTTTAAAAACCACTTAATGAGAGCCGGAAGGTTGAAGCTCAGCTTTATTTAGTTGAGGACAACACCAGGCAGGGGCACACAGACAGACACCTTTAGTAGGCCGGAAAAGCCTATTGCATTTTTTAAAATGGTAATTTGGAGCAGAAGGTTGAAGCTCAGCTTTATTTAGTTGAGGACAACACCAGGCAGGGGCACACAGACAGACACCTTTAGTAGGCCGGAAAAGCCTATTGCATTTTTTAAAATGGTAATTTGGAGCAGAAGGTTGAAGCTCAGCTTTATTTAGTTGAGGACAACACCAGGCAGGGGCACACAGACAGACACCTTTAGTAGGCCGGAAAAGCCTATTGCATTTTTTAAAATGGTAATTTGGAGCAGAAGGTTGAAGCTCAGCTTTATTTAGTTGAGGACAACACCAGGGAGGGGCAGAAGCCGTTAGTAGGCCCTAACCACCATTTTTTTTTAAAAAAACCACTTAATGAGAGCCGGAAGGTTGAAGCTCAGCTTTATTTAGTTGAGGACAACACCAGGCAGGGGCACACAGACAGACACCTTTAGTAGGCCGGAAAAGCCTATTGCATTTTTTAAAATGGTAATTTGGAGCAGAAGGTTGAAGCTCAGCTTTATTTAGTTGAGGGCAACACCAGGGAGGGGCAGAAGCCGTTAGTAGGCCCTAACCACCATTTTTTTTTTTTAAAACCACTTAATGAGAGCCGGAAGGTTGAAGCTCAGCTTTATTTAGTTGAGGACAACACCAGGCAGGGGCACACAGACAGACACCTTTAGTAGGCCGGAAAAGCCTATTGCATTTTTTAAAATGGTAATTTGGAGCAGAAGGTTGAAGCTCAGCTTTATTTAGTTGAGGGCAACACCAGGGAGGGGCAGAAGCCGTTAGTAGGCCCTAACCACCATTTTTTTTTTTAAAAACCACTTAATGAGAGCCGGAAGGTTGAAGCTCAGCTTTATTTAGTTGAGGACAACACCAGGCAGGGGCACACAGACAGACACCTTTAGTAGGCCGGAAAAGCCTATTGCATTTTTTAAAATGGTAATTTGGAGCAGAAGGTTGAAGCTCAGCTTTATTTAGTTGAGGACAACACCAGGCAGGGGCACACAGACAGACACCTTTAGTAGGCCGGAAAAGCCTATTGCATTTTTTAAAATGGTAATTTGGAGCAGAAGGTTGAAGCTCAGCTTTATTTAGTTGAGGACAACACCAGGCAGGGGCACACAGACAGACACCTTTAGTAGGCCGGAAAAGCCTATTGCATTTTTTAAAATGGTAATTTGGAGCAGAAGGTTGAAGCTCAGCTTTATTTAGTTGAGGGCAACACCAGGGAGGGGCAGAAGCCGTTAGTAGGCCCTAACCAAAGTTGAAGGCCAAATGAAGTTTAATTTCTGATACTATAGGCCGAAAGCCAGAAGGTGGAAGCTCCGATTTAGACAGTGGAGGACAATTTGAATTAGGGACTGCAGACAGACTTAGTAGGCTGTCCCCTGTGGACCATGCATCCACCACATTAACCCATTGCGCCGTAATGGACACGTAATCTTCCGTGGCCATGCCTACAGGTCCATGCGTCTGTTGTCAGGTGCACCTTTGTACTCACAGATTGCCAGAGTGCATGGACAATGCGGTCTTCTACATGCTGGTGGAGGGTTGGGATGGCTTTTCTCGCAAAAGAAGTGTCGACTGGTTAGCTTGTAGCGTGGTACAGCGTAGTCCATCATGGCCTTATTAATAGTAAATAAAATATATAACTAGGCTCTATGAACTTTTAAATAGGTTCCAGGGGTACACGGGCAGCATTGGTGTGGTCAGTGGAGGAGTATTGCAAGTAGGGGCCGCAGACAGGCTATCAAAGGCCTAAAATAACAAACAGTAGGCAGTCATGGCAGTTTTACATCGGTTACATGGATACACAGGCAGGCACTCCAGGCAGCATTGTGGTCAGTGGAGGAGTATTGCAAGTAGGGGCCGCAGACAGGCTATCAAAGGCCTAAAATAACAAACAGTAGGCAGTCATGGCAGTTTTACATCGGTTACATGGATACACAGGCAGGCACTCCAGGCAGCATTGTGGTCAGTGGAGGAGTATTGCAAGTAGGTGCCGCAGACAGGCTATCAAAGGCCTAAAATAACAAACAATAGGCTCATTGCAGTTTTACAGCGGTTACATGGATACACAGGCAGCTAGGTGGTGAGTGGAGGAGTATTTAAAGTAAGGACCGCAGACAGGCTATCAAAGGCCTAACATAACAAACAATAGGCTCATGGCAGTTTTACAGCGGTTACATGGATAGACGGGCAGGCAGCTTGGTGGTGAGTGGAGGAGTATTTAAAGTAGGGACCGCAGACAGGCTGTCAAAGGCCTAACATAACAAACAATAGGCTCATGGCAGTTTTACAGCGGTTACATGGATACACGGGCAGGCAGCTTGGTGGTCAGTGGAGGAGTATTTAAAGTAGGGACCGCAGACAGGCTTCAAAGGCCTAACATAAGAAAATGGGCTGGCTGTAGGCACTTTATAATTGGTTCCAGGGGTACACGGGCAGCAGTGGTCTGGCCAGTGGAGGACTAGTGGAAGGAGGGACCGCAGACAGGCTTCAAAGGCCTAACATAAAAAAATGGGCTGGCTGTAGGCACTTTATAATTGGTTCCAGGGGTACACGGGCAGCAGTGGTCTGGCCAGTGGAGGACTAGTGGAAGGAGGGACCGCAGACAGGCTTCAAAGGCCTAACATAAAAAAATGGGCTGGCTGTAGGCACTTTATAATTGGTTCCATGGGTACACGGGCAGCAGTGGTCTGGCCAGTGGAGGACTAGTGGAAGGAGGGACCGCAGACAGGCTTCAAAGGCCTAACATAAGAAAATGGGCTGGCTGTAGGCACTTTATAATTGGTTCCAGGGGTACACGGGCAGCAGTGGTCTGGCCAGTGGAGGACTAGTGGAAGGAGGGACCGCAGACAGGCTTCAAAGGCCTAACATAAAAAAATGGGCTGGCTGTAGGCACTTTATAATTGGTTCCAGGGGTACACGAGCAGCAGTGGTCTGGCCAGTGGAGGACTAGTGGAAGGAGGGACCGCAGACAGGCTTCAAAGGCCTAACATAAAAAAATGGGCTGGCTGTAGGCACTTTATAATTGGTTCCAGGGGTACACGGGCAGCAGTGGTCTGGCCAGTGGAGGACTAGTGGAAGGAGGGACCGCAGACAGGCTTCAAAGGCCTAACATAAAAAAATGGGCTGGCTGTAGGCACTTTATAATTGGTTCCAGGGGTACACGGGCAGCAGTGGTCTGGCCAGTGGAGGACTAGTGGAAGGAGGGACCGCAGACAGGCTTCAAAGGCCTAACATAAAAAAATGGGCTGGCTGTAGGCACTTTATAATTGGTTCCAGGGGTACACGGGCAGCAGTGGTCTGGCCAGTGGAGGACTAGTGGAAGGAGGGACCGCAGACAGGCTTCAAAGGCCTAACATAAAAAAATGGGCTGGCTGTAGGCACTTTATAATTGGTTCCAGGGGTACACGGGCAGCAGTGGTCTGGCCAGTGGAGGACTAGTGGAAGGAGGGACCGCAGACAGGCTTCAAAGGCCTAACATAAAAAAATGGTCTGGCTGTAGGCACTTTATAATTGGTTCCAGGGGTACACGGGCAGCAGTGGTCTGGCCAGTGGAGGACTAGTGGAAGGAGGGACCGCAGACAGGCTTCAAAGGCCTAACATAAAAAAATGGGCTGGCTGTAGGCACTTTATAATTGGTTCCAGGGGTACACGGGCAGCAGTGGTCTGGCCAGTGGAGGACTAGTGGAAGGAGGGACCGCAGACAGGCTTCAAAGGCCTAACATAAAAAAATGGGCTGGCTGTAGGCACTTTATAATTGGTTCCAGGGGTACACGGGCAGCAGTGGTCTGGCCAGTGGAGGACTAGTGGAAGGAGGGACCGCAGACAGGCTTCAAAGGCCTAACATAAAAAAATGGGCTGGCTGTAGGCACTTTATAATTGGTTCCAGGGGTACACGGGCAGCAGTGGTCTGGCCAGTGGAGGACTAGTGGAAGGAGGGACCGCAGACAGGCTTCAAAGGCCTAACATAAGAAAATGGGCTGGCTGTAGGCACTTTATAATTGGTTCCAGGGGTACACGGGCAGCAGTGGTCTGGCCAGTGGAGGACTAGTGGAAGGAGGGACCGCAGACAGGCTTCAAAGGCCTAACATAAAAAAATGGGCTGGCTGTAGGCACTTTATAATTGGTTCCAGGGGTACACGGGCAGCAGTGGTCTGGCCAGTGGAGGACTAGTGGAAGGAGGGACCGCAGACAGGCTTCAAAGGCCTAACATAAAAAAATGGGCTGGCTGTAGGCACTTTATAATTGGTTCCAGGGGTACACGGGCAGCAGTGGTCTGGCCAGTGGAGGACTAGTGGAAGGAGGGACCGCAGACAGGCTTCAAAGGCCTAACATAAAAAAATGGGCTGGCTGTAGGCACTTTATAATTGGTTCCAGGGGTACACGGGCAGCAGTGGTCTGGCCAGTGGAGGACTAGTGGAAGGAGGGACCGCAGACAGGCTTCAAAGGCCTAACATAAAAAAATGGGCTGGCTGTAGGCACTTTATAATTGGTTCCAGGGGTACACGGGCAGCAGTGGTCTGGCCAGTGGAGGACTAGTGGAAGGAGGGACCGCAGACAGGCTTCAAAGGCCTAACATAAAAAAATGGGCTGGCTGTAGGCACTTTATAATTGGTTCCAGGGGTACACGGGCAGCAGTGGTCTGGCCAGTGGAGGACTAGTGGAAGGAGGGACCGCAGACAGGCTTCAAAGGCCTAACATAAAAAAATGGGCTGGCTGTAGGTACTTTATAATTGGTTCCAGGGGTACACGGGCAGCAGTGGTCTGGTCAGTGGAGGACTAGTGGAAGGAGGGACCGCAGACAGGCTTCAAAGGCCTAAAATAACAAACAATAGGCTCATGGCAGTTTTACAGCGGTTACATGGATACACGGGCAGCTTGGTGGTGAGTGGAGGAGTAGTGCAAGGAGTGTCTGTCCCAGTACTCCCAAAATATAAATAGATGTTAATGTCTCGCAAAACAACCAAAACAAAAAAAAAGGTGGCATACTTAGGTACAGGGGTGGGCTCATCTGCTGAGTTTCTGACATAGTAATTTGGCAGTAACTATTTAATGGTGCCAATATAGGACACAGACACAGACTACTTTAAGTTGCATCATAGATGTCTACAAATTTGTATTGTCAGTGCCAGACATTGAATGATGTCAGCGAATAGACTAAAGATTGGTGGAGCTGTGCGACATAATTTTGCACGTGGTAGAGCACATTTTGAGCTGGGGTAGGGGGGAACTCTCTTGAGGCCGGCGGGACCGCCCCAGGGCCCCTCATGTTACAACGGTGTGTCTGACGTTGGGTGCGCACCACCACCGCCAGAGACACTACATTGTACTATGAGGGACCCAGTAGCAATGCCGTCAACCAAAAGCGAGCACACCCACCTCTTCAGACAAACAGCAGTCTCACGGGTGCTTGCGCCAAGTCGCGATACCACGGCCCCGTGTGGGGAGTTTTGCCATTTAGGGAGGTGTAAACATGTCGTATGCTGTACAATCAGCTGCAGCAAATTAGACATTAGAAAAGTAATTCACAGGCAAGAGCTTTTCATAGGAAAGCTAGGTGTCGGCCGGGCAAGGTGGGGCAAAAGATTTCGAAATCCAGTTGTGGTTCATTTTAATGAATGTTAGATCGTCAACATTTTGGGTAGCCAGACGAGTCCTTTTTTCGGTTAATATTGAA